>NW_028123762.1:0-627000 GCF_965194805.1 Balaenoptera borealis
AGCACCGCGTTACCCTTTTCAAAGCACCTTCTTTGTGTTTTCATTAGTGGCTCTTACCACGTCCCCCTTAGAATCGAGGGTACGCATTTCTCCACAATCGCTTCAGCATTTATTGTTTGCAGCATTTATGCTAATGGCCCTTCTGGCTGCTGTGAGCTGATAGGTTTTTGTAATTTGGGTTTGCATGTCTTTGAAAATTCGTAAAACTCATCATTTTTCTCTGCCGTTTTCTTTTCTGTTAAAAAAAGGAAACAATTGGGAGTACAGTATAACTCTTGAAATTGTCTTCTTGGAAGGTTGCCCTCTTTTGAATTTTTCGGTCGATTTTCCACCCCAGAATTTTTTTAGAGAGCAGGTGTCATTTACCGAACTGCAAGTTTGGTGACTATTTAGTGACCTTTGGCAATGGATTTAAAGCTGCTGTTGTGGGAAGTGGCCTCAAGGAGGCAGCATTTCTCCATTCCCAAATCTGGGTACTAGGGCAGCAGAGTCTTTCTGGAAGTCGTGTTCCTAGGTTGTAAATTACATTGGAATGTGCATGGAGAAACCCCCATAAGATTAGGTCTCATTATTTCTTCTTGGTTTTAAAAATTGCTTTAATTGGGGTAAAGCTTAGAATATTGTTTCTCCTAGGTGTACACGATCTGGTTCATTTGTACATTATATATGTCTATTCAAGTACAGATCCTCTTCCCATGTAAAATGTTACTGAGGGTTCCGCAGACCTCCCTTGCTATATGGTCGGTCTTTTTGATATATGTATATAATATGTGTTTGTATGCATACAGTAACACTAATCTTAATTTATCCATTCCCCCCACCTTTCCTTTCAGATGAGCATAGTTTGCTTTCTAAGTCTGTGAGTGTCTTTCTCTGTGGAAATATGTTCATTTGTGTCAGTTATTAGATAACGCCTGTAAGTGATATCATAGAATATAGGTCTGTTGCTTTCCGACTTACCTCATGGTTCGTGATTATCTCCAGACTCATTTGTGGTGCCTCAGAGAGCAATGGTTCATTGTCTTCCATGGCTAATATTCCATTGTGGACATGGACCACTTCTTCTTTATCCATTCACCTCTTGTTGGACATTTTGATTGCTTCACTGTCTTGGCTATTGTGAATAAGGCTGCACTGCAGCTTTTGCGGCCTGTGTCTTCTCGATTCTTGTCTTCTCAGGTGAGAGGTCCAATGGTGCGCCTGCTGGATTGAATGGTGCCTCCATTTTTACTTTTAAACACAGCTCCTTTCTGTTCTCATTATTGGCTGTTACCCCTTTACGTCTCACCAGCAGGTAGAGGGTACACAGTTCCCTAAAACCCCTTCAGCATTTATTGTTTGTAGACTTTTTGCTGATGGTCAGTCGACTGGTGTGAGTTGAAACCTTTTTGTAGATTAGATTGCATGGGTCTAACACTCCCTGAGGTTGAGCTTTTATCCATTTGCCTTTTCTTTTTTTAAAAGAGCGTGAGTAAAACTTAACTCTTCATACTCTCTTCTTGAAACATTTGCCTGTGTTGAATTTTTTTGTCCATTCCCTACTTCAGCACAATTTTTTAGGGCAGGTGTCCTTTACAGCCCTGAGTCCTTGGGAATGTTAAGTGACCATGAGCTGTGAGTTTAAAGCTGCTCCTGCAGGGAAAGGTCAGAAGGTGGCAGCATTTCTCCTTTACCAAATTTGGTTACTGGGGAAACAGAGCCTTAATGGAAGTGGTGTTCTAGGTTGTAAATTAGAATGGAATGTGCCAGGAAAAAGCCCTGTAAGTTTATGTCTCATTACTTCTTGTTGATATGTGTAATTTACTTTTTATTTTTTATCCCAGCAAATTTGATTACAATGGTTTGTTTGTTCTAGGTGTGCAAGATGTGGTTCTTTCACACATATTCGTGTATCTATTCTTCCTCGCATCCTTTTTCCATGTAGGTTATGACACAATGTTGAGTAGTCTCTCTCCTGGTCTTCCGTACGTCTTTGGTGAGTATATATTTCACATGGTTTGTATATCTCTGTTGACCCCAATATGGTAATGTATCCAATCCTCATCCCTTTCTACTTGGTGAACCATAAGTTTTTTAATGAATCTGTGGTTGCCTTTCTCTGTGGAAATATCTTCATTGGTATCAATTTTTAAGTAACTCCTAAAAGTGATATGATAGGATATGTGTCTTTTGCTTTCTCCCTTACTACACGTGGCGTGATTACGTCTAGACTCATCTATGGTGCTGCAAATGGCATTGTTTCACTTTTTTCACTAGCGAATATTCCATCTGTACATGGAGGAGTTCTTCTTTGTCCACCCATCTGTTGGTGGACTTTTTGGTTACTTCCATATCTTGGCTATTGTAATACTGTGCAGTGCAGATTTGCCTGCCTGTGTCTTTGCAATTCTCTCTTCTTAGATTTTAGGTCGAGGAGTGGGCCTGCTGGATCATATGGTAGCTCAATGTTGACCTTTTTAAGGCACCTCCATTCTGTTCTCATTCGTGGCCCTTTCCAAGTTACGTCCCACTTGAAGTTGAGGGTATGCACTTCTCCACAACACCTTCAGCATTTATTGTTTGTAGTTTTCTTAAAGATGGTGATTCTGACAAGTGTGAGCTGATACCTTTTTGCGGTTGAATTCGCACGTGCCTCATAATCCGTTGAAATTGAGCTTTAAGGCATGTCCTTTTTATTTTTCAAGCTGTGATTACCCCCTTAGTTCTTCAAAGTGTTCTCTTAAAGTATGTGTCACATTTTGAAATGTTTTGGCCATGACCCCCCTCAAGACATTTTGAGGGCAGGTTTCATTTACAGTTCTGCAGTACTTGTTCCTATGAAATGACCGTTAGCACAGCCTTTAAAGCTGCTTTTGCAGGTAACTGCCAGAGGGTGGCAGCCTTTCTATGTCCCCCACCCTGGTACCTAGGGAAAAGCCCTTGCGGCCTGTGGTGTTTCTCGGTTATAAATTAGAGTGGAGTGTGCCCGGACAAACCCACACAAGCTGATGTCTCCTTACTTTTGTTGGTGTTTTAAATTTACTTTTTATTTTTCATTGGAGTAGTTTTCCACTGTGTACGTGGACCACTTCTACTTTGTGCATTCCTCGGTTGATGGACATTTTCATTGCTTCCGAGTGTTGGCTATGGTAAATATTGTTGGCGTGCAGGATTGCCAGCCTGTGACCTTTTGATTCTCATTTTCTCAGGTGATAGGCCCAGCAGTGGTTGGGATTGATTGACTGGTAGCACCGCGTTACCCTTTTCAAAGCACCTTCTTTGTGTTTTCATTAGTGGCTCTTACCACGTCCCCCTTAGAATCGAGGGTACGCATTTCTCCACAATCGCTTCAGCATTTATTGTTTGCAGCATTTATGCTAATGGCCCTTCTGGCTGCTGTGAGCTGATAGGTTTTTGTAATTTGGGTTTGCATGTCTTTGAAAATTCGTAAAACTCATCATTTTTCTCTGCCGTTTTCTTTTCTGTTAAAAAAAGGAAACAATTGGGAGTACAGTATAACTCTTGAAATTGTCTTCTTGGAAGGTTGCCCTCTTTTGAATTTTTCGGTCGATTTTCCACCCCAGAATTTTTTTAGAGAGCAGGTGTCATTTACCGAACTGCAAGTTTGGTGACTATTTAGTGACCTTTGGCAATGGATTTAAAGCTGCTGTTGTGGGAAGTGGCCTCAAGGAGGCAGCATTTCTCCATTCCCAAATCTGGGTACTAGGGCAGCAGAGTCTTTCTGGAAGTCGTGTTCCTAGGTTGTAAATTACATTGGAATGTGCATGGAGAAACCCCCATAAGATTAGGTCTCATTATTTCTTCTTGGTTTTAAAAATTGCTTTAATTGGGGTAAAGCTTAGAATATTGTTTCTCCTAGGTGTACACGATCTGGTTCATTTGTACATTATATATGTCTATTCAAGTACAGATCCTCTTCCCATGTAAAATGTTACTGAGGGTTCCGCAGACCTCCCTTGCTATATGGTCGGTCTTTTTGATATATGTATATAATATGTGTTTGTATGCATACAGTAACACTAATCTTAATTTATCCATTCCCCCCACCTTTCCTTTCAGATGAGCATAGTTTGCTTTCTAAGTCTGTGAGTGTCTTTCTCTGTGGAAATATGTTCATTTGTGTCAGTTATTAGATAACGCCTGTAAGTGATATCATAGAATATAGGTCTTTTGCTTTCCGACTTACCTCATGGTTCGTGATTATCTCCAGACTCATTTGTGGTGCCTCAGAGAGCAATGGTTCATTGTCTTCCATGGCTAATATTCCATTGTGTACATGGACCACTTCTTCTTTATCCATTCACCTCTTGTTGGACATTTTGATTGCTTCACTGTCTTGGCTATTGTGAATAAGGCTGCACTGCAGCTTTTGCGGCCTGTGTCTTCTCGATTCTTGTCTTCTCAGGTGAGAGGTCCAATGGTGCGCCTGCTGGATTGAATGGTGCCTCCATTTTTACTTTTAAACACAGCTCCTTTCTGTTCTCATTATTGGCTGTTACCCCTTTACGTCTCACCAGCAGGTAGAGGGTACACAGTTCCCTAAAACCCCTTCAGCATTTATTGTTTGTAGACTTTTTGCTGATGGTCAGTCGACTGGTGTGAGTTGAAACCTTTTTGTAGATTAGATTGCATGGGTCTAACACTCCGTGAGGTTGAGCTTTTATCCATTTTCCTTTTCTTTTTTTAAAAGAGCGTGAGTAAAACTTAACTCTTCATACTCTCTTCTTGAAACATTTGCCTGTGTTGAATTTTTTTGTCCATTCCCTACTTCAGCGCAATTTTTTAGGGCAGGTGTCCTTTACAGCCCTGAGTCCTTGGGAATGTTAAGTGACCATGAGCTGTGAGTTTAAAGCTGCTCCTGCAGGGAAAGGTCAGAAGGTGGCAGCATTTCTCCTTTACCAAATTTGGTTACTGGGGAAACAGAGCCTTAATGGAAGTGGTGTTCTAGGTTGTAAATTAGAATGGAATGTGCCAGGAAAAAGCCCTGTAAGTTTATGTCTCATTACTTCTTGTTGATATGTGCAATTTACTTTTTATTTTTTATCCCAGCAAATTTGATTACAATGGTTTGTTTGTTCTAGGTGTGCAAGATGTGGTTCTTTCACACATATTCGTGTATCTATTCTTCCTCGCATCCTTTTTCCATGTAGGTTATGACACAATGTTGAGTAGTCTCTCTCCTGGTCTTCCGTACGTCTTTGGTGAGTATATATTTCACATGGTTTGTATATCTCTGTTGACCCCAATATGGTAATGTATCCAATCCTCATCCCTTTCTACTTGGTGAACCATAAGTTTTTTAATGAATCTGTGGTTGCCTTTCTCTGTGGAAATATCTTCATTGGTATCAATTTTTAAGTAACTCCTAAAAGTGATATGATAGGATATGTGTCTTTTGCTTTCTCCCTTACTACACGTGGCGTGATTACGTCTAGACTCATCTATGGTGCTGCAAATGGCATTGTTTCACTTTTTTCACTAGCGAATATTCCATCTGTACATGGAGGAGTTCTTCTTTGTCCACCCATCTGTTGGTGGACTTTTTGGTTACTTCCATATCTTGGCTATTGTAATACTGTGCCGTGCAGATTTGCCTGCCTGTGTCTTTGCAATTCTCTCTTCTTAGATTTTAGGTCGAGGAGTGGGCCTGCTGGATCATATGGTAGCTCAATGTTGACCTTTTTAAGGCACCTCCATTCTGTTCTCATTCGTGGCCCTTTCCAAGTTACGTCCCACTTGAAGTTGAGGGTATGCACTTCTCCACAACACCTTCAGCATTTATTGTTTGTAGTTTTCTTAAAGATGGTGATTCTGACAAGTGTGAGCTGATACCTTTTTGCGGTTGAATTCGCACGTGCCTCATAATCCGTTGAAATTGAGCTTTAAGGCATGTCCTTTTTATTTTTCTAGCTGTGATTACCCCCTTAGTTCTTCAAAGTGTTCTCTTAAAGTATGTGTCACATTTTGAAATGTTTTGGCCATGACCCCCCTCAAGACATTTTGAGGGCAGGTTTCATTTACAGTTCTGCAGTACTTGTTCCTATGAAATGACCGTTAGCACAGCCTTTAAAGCTGCTTTTGCAGGTAACTGCCAGAGGGTGGCAGCCTTTCTATGTCCCCCACCCTGGTACCTAGGGAAAAGCCCTTGCGGCCTGTGGTGTTTCTCGGTTATAAATTAGAGTGGAGTGTGCCCGGACAAACCCACACAAGCTGATGTCTCCTTACTTTTGTTGGTGTTTTAAATTTACTTTTTATTTTTCATTGGAGTAGTTTTCCACTGTGTACGTGGACCACTTCTACTTTGTGCATTCCTCGGTTGATGGACATTTTCATTGCTTCCGAGTGTTGGCTATGGTAAATATTGTTGGCGTGCAGGATTGCCAGCCTGTGACTTTTTGATTCTCATTTTCTCAGGTGATAGGCCCAGCAGTGGTTGGGATTGATTGACTGGTAGCACCGCGTTACCCTTTTCAAAGCACCTTCTTTGTGTTTTCATTAGTGGCTCTTACCACGTCCCCCTTAGAATCGAGGCTACGCATTTCTCCACAATCGCTTCAGCATTTATTGTTTGCAGCATTTATGCTAATGGCCCTTCTGGCTGCTGTGAGCTGATAGGTTTTTGTAATTTGGGTTTGCATGTCTTTGAAAATTCGTAAAACTCATCATTTTTCTCTGCCGTTTTCTTTTCTGTTAAAAAAAGGAAACAATTGGGAGTACAGTATAACTCTTGAAATTGTCTTCTTGGAAGGTTTCCCTCTTTTGAATTTTTCGGTCGATTTTCCACCCCAGAATTTTTTTAGAGAGCAGGTGTCATTTACCGAACTGCAAGTTTGGTGACTATTTAGTGACCTTTGGCAATGGATTTACAGCTGCTGTTGTGGGAAGTGGCCTCAAGGAGGCAGCATTTCTCCATTCCCAAATCTGGGTACTAGGGCAGCAGAGTCTTTCTGGAAGTCGTGTTCCTAGGTTGTAAATTACATTGGAATGTGCATGGAGAAACCCCCATAAGATTATGTCTCATTATTTCTTCTTGGTTTTAAAAATTGCTTTAATTGGGGTAAAGCTTAGAATATTCTTTCTCCTAGGTGTACACGATCTGGTTCATTTGTACATTATATATGTCTATTCAAGTACAGATCCTCTTCCCATGTAAAATGTTACTGAGGGTTCCGCAGACCTCCCTTGCTATATGGTCGGTCTTTTTGATATATGTATATAATATGTGTTTGTATGCATACAGTAACACTAATCTTAATTTATCCATTCCCCCCACCTTTCCTTTCAGATGAGCATAGTTTGCTTTCTAAGTCTGTGAGTGTCTTTCTCTGTGGAAATATGTTCATTTGTGTCAGTTATTAGATAACGCCTGTAAGTGATATCATAGAATATAGGTCTTTTGCTTTCCGACTTACCTCATGGTTCGTGATTATCTCCAGACTCATTTGTGGTGCCTCAGAGAGCAATGGTTCATTGTCTTCCATGGCTAATATTCCATTGTGTACATGGACCACTTCTTCTTTATCCATTCACCTCTTGTTGGACATTTTGATTGCTTCACTGTCTTGGCTATTGTGAATAAGGCTGCACTGCAGCTTTTGCGGCCTGTGTCTTCTCGATTCTTGTCTTCTCAGGTGAGAGGTCCAATGGTGCGCCTGCTGGATTGAATGGTGCCTCCATTTTTACTTTTAAACACAGCTCCTTTCTGTTCTCATTATTGGCTGTTACCCCTTTACGTCTCACCAGCAGGTAGAGGGTACACAGTTCCCTAAAACCCCTTCAGCATTTATTGTTTGTAGACTTTTTGCTGATGGTCAGTCGACTGGTGTGAGTTGAAACCTTTTTGTAGATTAGATTGCATGGGTCTAACACTCCGTGAGGTTGAGCTTTTATCCATTTTCCTTTTCTTTTTTTAAAAGAGCGTGAGTAAAACTTAACTCTTCATACTCTCTTCTTGAAACATTTGCCTGTGTTGAATTTTTTTGTCCATTCCCTACTTCAGCGCAATTTTTTAGGGCAGGTGTCCTTTACAGCCCTGAGTCCTTGGGAATGTTAAGTGACCATGAGCTGTGAGTTTAAAGCTGCTCCTGCAGGGAAAGGTCAGAAGGTGGCAGCATTTCTCCTTTACCAAATTTGGTTACTGGGGAAACAGAGCCTTAATGGAAGTGGTGTTCTAGGTTGTAAATTAGAATGGAATGTGCCAGGAAAAAGCCCTGTAAGTTTATGTCTCATTACTTCTTGTTGATATGTGCAATTTACTTTTTATTTTTTATCCCAGCAAATTTGATTACAATGGTTTGTTTGTTCTAGGTGTGCAAGATGTGGTTCTTTCACACATATTCGTGTATCTATTCTTCCTCGCATCCTTTTTCCATGTAGGTTATGACACAATGTTGAGTAGTCTCTCTCCTGGTCTTCCGTACGTCTTTGGTGAGTATATATTTCACATGGTTTGTATATCTCTGTTGACCCCAATATGGTAATGTATCCAATCCTCATCCCTTTCTACTTGGTGAACCATAAGTTTTTTAATGAATCTGTGGTTGCCTTTCTCTGTGGAAATATCTTCATTGGTATCAATTTTTAAGTAACTCCTAAAAGTGATATGATAGGATATGTGTCTTTTGCTTTCTCCCTTACTACACGTGGCGTGATTACGTCTAGACTCATCTATGGTGCTGCAAATGGCATTGTTTCACTTTTTTCACTAGCGAATATTCCATCTGTACATGGAGGAGTTCTTCTTTGTCCACCCATCTGTTGGTGGACTTTTTGGTTACTTCCATATCTTGGCTATTGTAATACTGTGCCGTGCAGATTTGCCTGCCTGTGTCTTTGCAATTCTCTCTTCTTAGATTTTAGGTCGAGGAGTGGGCCTGCTGGATCATATGGTAGCTCAATGTTGACCTTTTTAAGGCACCTCCATTCTGTTCTCATTCGTGGCCCTTTCCAAGTTACGTCCCACTTGAAGTTGAGGGTATGCACTTCTCCACAACACCTTCAGCATTTATTGTTTGTAGTTTTCTTAAAGATGGTGATTCTGACAAGTGTGAGCTGATACCTTTTTGCGGTTGAATTCGCACGTGCCTCATAATCCGTTGAAATTGAGCTTTAAGGCATGTCCTTTTTATTTTTCTAGCTGTGATTACCCCCTTAGTTCTTCAAAGTGTTCTCTTAAAGTATGTGTCACATTTTGAAATGTTTTGGCCATGACCCCCCTCAAGACATTTTGAGGGCAGGTTTCATTTACAGTTCTGCAGTACTTGTTCCTATGAAATGACCGTTAGCACAGCCTTTAAAGCTGCTTTTGCAGGTAACTGCCAGAGGGTGGCAGCCTTTCTATGTCCCCCACCCTGGTACCTAGGGAAAAGCCCTTGCGGCCTGTGGTGTTTCTCGGTTATAAATTAGAGTGGAGTGTGCCCGGACAAACCCACACAAGCTGATGTCTCCTTACTTTTGTTGGTGTTTTAAATTTACTTTTTATTTTTCATTGGAGTAGTTTTCCACTGTGTACGTGGACCACTTCTACTTTGTGCATTCCTCGGTTGATGGACATTTTCATTGCTTCCGAGTGTTGGCTATGGTAAATATTGTTGGCGTGCAGGATTGCCAGCCTGTGACTTTTTGATTCTCATTTTCTCAGGTGATAGGCCCAGCAGTGGTTGGGATTGATTGACTGGTAGCACCGCGTTACCCTTTTCAAAGCACCTTCTTTGTGTTTTCATTAGTGGCTCTTACCACGTCCCCCTTAGAATCGAGGCTACGCATTTCTCCACAATCGCTTCAGCATTTATTGTTTGCAGCATTTATGCTAATGGCCCTTCTGGCTGCTGTGAGCTGATAGGTTTTTGTAATTTGGGTTTGCATGTCTTTGAAAATTCGTAAAACTCATCATTTTTCTCTGCCGTTTTCTTTTCTGTTAAAAAAAGGAAACAATTGGGAGTACAGTATAACTCTTGAAATTGTCTTCTTGGAAGGTTTCCCTCTTTTGAATTTTTCGGTCGATTTTCCACCCCAGAATTTTTTTAGAGAGCAGGTGTCATTTACCGAACTGCAAGTTTGGTGACTATTTAGTGACCTTTGGCAATGGATTTACAGCTGCTGTTGTGGGAAGTGGCCTCAAGGAGGCAGCATTTCTCCATTCCCAAATCTGGGTACTAGGGCAGCAGAGTCTTTCTGGAAGTCGTGTTCCTAGGTTGTAAATTACATTGGAATGTGCATGGAGAAACCCCCATAAGATTATGTCTCATTATTTCTTCTTGGTTTTAAAAATTGCTTTAATTGGGGTAAAGCTTAGAATATTCTTTCTCCTAGGTGTACACGATCTGGTTCATTTGTACATTATATATGTCTATTCAAGTACAGATCCTCTTCCCATGTAAAATGTTACTCAGGGTTCCGCAGACCTCCCTTGCTATATGGTCGGTCTTTTTGATATATGTATATAATATGTGTTTGTATGCATACAGTAACACTAATCTTAATTTATCCATTCCCCCCACCTTTCCTTTCAGATGAGCATAGTTTGCTTTCTAAGTCTGTGAGTGTCTTTCTCTGTGGAAATATGTTCATTTGTGTCAGTTATTAGATAACGCCTGTAAGTGATATCATAGAATATAGGTCTTTTGCTTTCCGACTTACCTCATGGTTCGTGATTATCTCCAGACTCATTTGTGGTGCCTCAGAGAGCAATGGTTCATTGTCTTCCATGGCTAATATTCCATTGTGGACATGGACCACTTCTTCTTTATCCATTCACCTCTTGTTGGACATTTTGATTGCTTCACTGTCTTGGCTATTGTGAATAAGGCTGCACTGCAGCTTTTGCGGCCTGTGTCTTCTCGATTCTTGTCTTCTCAGGTGAGAGGTCCAATGGTGCGCCTGCTGGATTGAATGGTGCCTCCATTTTTACTTTTAAACACAGCTCCTTTCTGTTCTCATTATTGGCTGTTACCCCTTTACGTCTCACCAGCAGGTAGAGGGTACACAGTTCCCTAAAACCCCTTCAGCATTTATTGTTTGTAGACTTTTTGCTGATGGTCAGTCGACTGGTGTGAGTTGAAACCTTTTTGTAGATTAGATTGCATGGGTCTAACACTCCCTGAGGTTGAGCTTTTATCCATTTTCCTTTTCTTTTTTTAAAAGAGCGTGAGTAAAACTTAACTCTTCATACTCTCTTCTTGAAACATTTGCCTGTGTTGAATTTTTTTGTCCATTCCCTACTTCAGCGCAATTTTTTAGGGCAGGTGTCCTTTACAGCCCTGAGTCCTTGGGAATGTTAAGTGACCATGAGCTGTGAGTTTAAAGCTGCTCCTGCAGGGAAAGGTCAGAAGGTGGCAGCATTTCTCCTTTACCAAATTTGGTTACTGGGGAAACAGAGCCTTAATGGAAGTGGTGTTCTAGGTTGTAAATTAGAATGGAATGTGCCAGGAAAAAGCCCTGTAAGTTTATGTCTCATTACTTCTTGTTGATATGTGCAATTTACTTTTTATTTTTTATCCCAGCAAATTTGATTACAATGGTTTGTTTGTTCTAGGTGTGCAAGATGTGGTTCTTTCACACATATTCGTGTATCTATTCTTCCTCGCATCCTTTTTCCATGTAGGTTATGACACAATGTTGAGTAGTCTCTCTCCTGGTCTTCCGTACGTCTTTGGTGAGTATATATTTCACATGGTTTGTATATCTCTGTTGACCCCAATATGGTAATGTATCCAATCCTCATCCCTTTCTACTTGGTGAACCATAAGTTTTTTAATGAATCTGTGGTTGCCTTTCTCTGTGGAAATATCTTCATTGGTGTCAATTTTTAAGTAACTCCTAAAAGTGATATGATAGGATATGTGTCTTTTGCTTTCTCACTTACTACACGTGGCGTGATTACGTCTAGACTCATCTATGGTGCTGCAAATGGCATTGTTTCACTTTTTTCACTAGCGAATATTCCATCTGTACATGGAGGAGTTCTTCTTTGTCCACCCATCTGTTGGTGGACTTTTTGGTTACTTCCATATCTTGGCTATTGTAATACTGTGCCGTGCAGATTTGCCTGCCTGTGTCTTTGCAATTCTCTCTTCTTAGATTTTAGGTCGAGGAGTGGGCCTGCTGGATCATATGGTAGCTCAATGTTGACCTTTTTAAGGCACCTCCATTCTGTTCTCATTCGTGGCCCTTTCCAAGTTACGTCCCACTTGAAGTTGAGGGTATGCACTTCTCCACAACACCTTCAGCATTTATTGTTTGTAGTTTTCTTAAAGATGGTGATTCTGACAAGTGTGAGCTGATACCTTTTTGCGGTTGAATTCGCACGTGCCTCATAATCCGTTGAAATTGAGCTTTAAGGCATGTCCTTTTTATTTTTCTAGCTGTGATTACCCCCTTAGTTCTTCAAAGTGTTCTCTTAAAGTATGTGTCACATTTTGAAATGTTTTGGCCATGACCCCCCTCAAGACATTTTGAGGGCAGGTTTCATTTACAGTTCTGCAGTACTTGTTCCTATGAAATGACCGTTAGCACAGCCTTTAAAGCTGCTTTTGCAGGTAACTGCCAGAGGGTGGCAGCCTTTCTATGTCCCCCACCCTGGTACCTAGGGAAAAGCCCTTGCGGCCTGTGGTGTTTCTCGGTTATAAATTAGAGTGGAGTGTGCCCGGACAAACCCACACAAGCTGATGTCTCCTTACTTTTGTTGGTGTTTTAAATTTACTTTTTATTTTTCATTGGAGTAGTTTTCCACTGTGTACGTGGACCACTTCTACTTTGTGCATTCCTCGGTTGATGGACATTTTCATTGCTTCCGAGTGTTGGCTATGGTAAATATTGTTGGCGTGCAGGATTGCCAGCCTGTGACTTTTTGATTCTCATTTTCTCAGGTGATAGGCCCAGCAGTGGTTGGGATTGATTGACTGGTAGCACCGCGTTACCCTTTTCAAAGCACCTTCTTTGTGTTTTCATTAGTGGCTCTTACCACGTCCCCCTTAGAATCGAGGCTACGCATTTCTCCACAATCGCTTCAGCATTTATTGTTTGCAGCATTTATGCTAATGGCCCTTCTGGCTGCTGTGAGCTGATAGGTTTTTGTAATTTGGGTTTGCATGTCTTTGAAAATTCGTAAAACTCATCATTTTTCTCTGCCGTTTTCTTTTCTGTTAAAAAAAGGAAACAATTGGGAGTACAGTATAACTCTTGAAATTGTCTTCTTGGAAGGTTTCCCTCTTTTGAATTTTTCGGTCGATTTTCCACCCCAGAATTTTTTTAGAGAGCAGGTGTCATTTACCGAACTGCAAGTTTGGTGACTATTTAGTGACCTTTGGCAATGGATTTACAGCTGCTGTTGTGGGAAGTGGCCTCAAGGAGGCAGCATTTCTCCATTCCCAAATCTGGGTACTAGGGCAGCAGAGTCTTTCTGGAAGTCGTGTTCCTAGGTTGTAAATTACATTGGAATGTGCATGGAGAAACCCCCATAAGATTATGTCTCATTATTTCTTCTTGGTTTTAAAAATTGCTTTAATTGGGGTAAAGCTTAGAATATTCTTTCTCCTAGGTGTACACGATCTGGTTCATTTGTACATTATATATGTCTATTCAAGTACAGATCCTCTTCCCATGTAAAATGTTACTGAGGGTTCCGCAGACCTCCCTTGCTATATGGTCGGTCTTTTTGATATATGTATATAATATGTGTTTGTATGCATACAGTAACACTAATCTTAATTTATCCATTCCCCCCACCTTTCCTTTCAGATGAGCATAGTTTGCTTTCTAAGTCTGTGAGTGTCTTTCTCTGTGGAAATATGTTCATTTGTGTCAGTTATTAGATAACGCCTGTAAGTGATATCATAGAATATAGGTCTTTTGCTTTCCGACTTACCTCATGGTTCGTGATTATCTCCAGACTCATTTGTGGTGCCTCAGAGAGCAATGGTTCATTGTCTTCCATGGCTAATATTCCATTGTGTACATGGACCACTTCTTCTTTATCCATTCACCTCTTGTTGGACATTTTGATTGCTTCACTGTCTTGGCTATTGTGAATAAGGCTGCACTGCAGCTTTTGCGGCCTGTGTCTTCTCGATTCTTGTCTTCTCAGGTGAGAGGTCCAATGGTGCGCCTGCTGGATTGAATGGTGCCTCCATTTTTACTTTTAAACACAGCTCCTTTCTGTTCTCATTATTGGCTGTTACCCCTTTACGTCTCACCAGCAGGTAGAGGGTACACAGTTCCCTAAAACCCCTTCAGCATTTATTGTTTGTAGACTTTTTGCTGATGGTCAGTCGACTGGTGTGAGTTGAAACCTTTTTGTAGATTAGATTGCATGGGTCTAACACTCCGTGAGGTTGAGCTTTTATCCATTTTCCTTTTCTTTTTTTAAAAGAGCGTGAGTAAAACTTAACTCTTCATACTCTCTTCTTGAAACATTTGCCTGTGTTGAATTTTTTTGTCCATTCCCTACTTCAGCGCAATTTTTTAGGGCAGGTGTCCTTTACAGCCCTGAGTCCTTGGGAATGTTAAGTGACCATGAGCTGTGAGTTTAAAGCTGCTCCTGCAGGGAAAGGTCAGAAGGTGGCAGCATTTCTCCTTTACCAAATTTGGTTACTGGGGAAACAGAGCCTTAATGGAAGTGGTGTTCTAGGTTGTAAATTAGAATGGAATGTGCCAGGAAAAAGCCCTGTAAGTTTATGTCTCATTACTTCTTGTTGATATGTGCAATTTACTTTTTATTTTTTATCCCAGCAAATTTGATTACAATGGTTTGTTTGTTCTAGGTGTGCAAGATGTGGTTCTTTCACACATATTCGTGTATCTATTCTTCCTCGCATCCTTTTTCCATGTAGGTTATGACACAATGTTGAGTAGTCTCTCTCCTGGTCTTCCGTACGTCTTTGGTGAGTATATATTTCACATGGTTTGTATATCTCTGTTGACCCCAATATGGTAATGTATCCAATCCTCATCCCTTTCTACTTGGTGAACCATAAGTTTTTTAATGAATCTGTGGTTGCCTTTCTCTGTGGAAATATCTTCATTGGTATCAATTTTTAAGTAACTCCTAAAAGTGATATGATAGGATATGTGTCTTTTGCTTTCTCCCTTACTACACGTGGCGTGATTACGTCTAGACTCATCTATGGTGCTGCAAATGGCATTGTTTCACTTTTTTCACTAGCGAATATTCCATCTGTACATGGAGGAGTTCTTCTTTGTCCACCCATCTGTTGGTGGACTTTTTGGTTACTTCCATATCTTGGCTATTGTAATACTGTGCCGTGCAGATTTGCCTGCCTGTGTCTTTGCAATTCTCTCTTCTTAGATTTTAGGTCGAGGAGTGGGCCTGCTGGATCATATGGTAGCTCAATGTTGACCTTTTTAAGGCACCTCCATTCTGTTCTCATTCGTGGCCCTTTCCAAGTTACGTCCCACTTGAAGTTGAGGGTATGCACTTCTCCACAACACCTTCAGCATTTATTGTTTGTAGTTTTCTTAAAGATGGTGATTCTGACAAGTGTGAGCTGATACCTTTTTGCGGTTGAATTCGCACGTGCCTCATAATCCGTTGAAATTGAGCTTTAAGGCATGTCCTTTTTATTTTTCTAGCTGTGATTACCCCCTTAGTTCTTCAAAGTGTTCTCTTAAAGTATGTGTCACATTTTGAAATGTTTTGGCCATGACCCCCCTCAAGACATTTTGAGGGCAGGTTTCATTTACAGTTCTGCAGTACTTGTTCCTATGAAATGACCGTTAGCACAGCCTTTAAAGCTGCTTTTGCAGGTAACTGCCAGAGGGTGGCAGCCTTTCTATGTCCCCCACCCTGGTACCTAGGGAAAAGCCCTTGCGGCCTGTGGTGTTTCTCGGTTATAAATTAGAGTGGAGTGTGCCCGGACAAACCCACACAAGCTGATGTCTCCTTACTTTTGTTGGTGTTTTAAATTTACTTTTTATTTTTCATTGGAGTAGTTTTCCACTGTGTACGTGGACCACTTCTACTTTGTGCATTCCTCGGTTGATGGACATTTTCATTGCTTCCGAGTGTTGGCTATGGTAAATATTGTTGGCGTGCAGGATTGCCAGCCTGTGACTTTTTGATTCTCATTTTCTCAGGTGATAGGCCCAGCAGTGGTTGGGATTGATTGACTGGTAGCACCGCGTTACCCTTTTCAAAGCACCTTCTTTGTGTTTTCATTAGTGGCTCTTACCACGTCCCCCTTAGAATCGAGGCTACGCATTTCTCCACAATCGCTTCAGCATTTATTGTTTGCAGCATTTATGCTAATGGCCCTTCTGGCTGCTGTGAGCTGATAGGTTTTTGTAATTTGGGTTTGCATGTCTTTGAAAATTCGTAAAACTCATCATTTTTCTCTGCCGTTTTCTTTTCTGTTAAAAAAAGGAAACAATTGGGAGTACAGTATAACTCTTGAAATTGTCTTCTTGGAAGGTTTCCCTCTTTTGAATTTTTCGGTCGATTTTCCACCCCAGAATTTTTTTAGAGAGCAGGTGTCATTTACCGAACTGCAAGTTTGGTGACTATTTAGTGACCTTTGGCAATGGATTTACAGCTGCTGTTGTGGGAAGTGGCCTCAAGGAGGCAGCATTTCTCCATTCCCAAATCTGGGTACTAGGGCAGCAGAGTCTTTCTGGAAGTCGTGTTCCTAGGTTGTAAATTACATTGGAATGTGCATGGAGAAACCCCCATAAGATTATGTCTCATTATTTCTTCTTGGTTTTAAAAATTGCTTTAATTGGGGTAAAGCTTAGAATATTCTTTCTCCTAGGTGTACACGATCTGGTTCATTTGTACATTATATATGTCTATTCAAGTACAGATCCTCTTCCCATGTAAAATGTTACTCAGGGTTCCGCAGACCTCCCTTGCTATATGGTCGGTCTTTTTGATATATGTATATAATATGTGTTTGTATGCATACAGTAACACTAATCTTAATTTATCCATTCCCCCCACCTTTCCTTTCAGATGAGCATAGTTTGCTTTCTAAGTCTGTGAGTGTCTTTCTCTGTGGAAATATGTTCATTTGTGTCAGTTATTAGATAACGCCTGTAAGTGATATCATAGAATATAGGTCTTTTGCTTTCCGACTTACCTCATGGTTCGTGATTATCTCCAGACTCATTTGTGGTGCCTCAGAGAGCAATGGTTCATTGTCTTCCATGGCTAATATTCCATTGTGGACATGGACCACTTCTTCTTTATCCATTCACCTCTTGTTGGACATTTTGATTGCTTCACTGTCTTGGCTATTGTGAATAAGGCTGCACTGCAGCTTTTGCGGCCTGTGTCTTCTCGATTCTTGTCTTCTCAGGTGACAGGTCCAATGGTGCGCCTGCTGGATTGAATGGTGCCTCCATTTTTACTTTTAAACACAGCTCCTTTCTGTTTTCATTATTGGCTGTTACCCCTTTACGTCTCACCAGCAGGTAGAGGGTACACAGTTCCCTAAAACCCCTTCAGCATTTATTGTTTGTAGACTTTTTGCTGATGGTCAGTCGACTGGTGTGAGTTGAAACCTTTTTGTAGATTAGATTGCATGGGTCTAACACTCCCTGAGGTTGAGCTTTTATCCATTTTCCTTTTCTTTTTTTAAAAGAGCGTGAGTAAAACTTAACTCTTCATACTCTCTTCTTGAAACATTTGCCTGTGTTGAATTTTTTTGTCCATTCCCTACTTCAGCGCAATTTTTTAGGGCAGGTGTCCTTTACAGCCCTGA
The DNA here is from genome assembly GCF_965194805.1 of Balaenoptera borealis. Lineage (NCBI taxonomy): Eukaryota > Metazoa > Chordata > Mammalia > Artiodactyla > Balaenopteridae > Balaenoptera > Balaenoptera borealis. Next base: position 17,715 of record NW_028123762.1, read on the forward strand.
GTCCTTGGGAATGTTAAGTGACCATGAGCTGTGAGTTTAAAGCTGCTCCTGCAGGGAAAGGTCAGAAGGTGGCAGCATTTCTCCTTTACCAAATTTGGTTACTGGGGAAACAGAGCCTTAATGGAAGTGGTGTTCTAGGTTGTAAATTAGAATGGAATGTGCCAGGAAAAAGCCCTGTAAGTTTATGTCTCATTACTTCTTGTTGATATGTGCAATTTACTTTTTATTTTTTATCCCAGCAAATTTGATTACAATGGTTTGTTTGTTCTAGGTGTGCAAGATGTGGTTCTTTCACACATATTCGTGTATCTATTCTTCCTCGCATCCTTTTTCCATGTAGGTTATGACACAATGTTGAGTAGTCTCTCTCCTGGTCTTCCGTACGTCTTTGGTGAGTATATATTTCACATGGTTTGTATATCTCTGTTGACCCCAATATGGTAATGTATCCAATCCTCATCCCTTTCTACTTGGTGAACCATAAGTTTTTTAATGAATCTGTGGTTGCCTTTCTCTGTGGAAATATCTTCATTGGTATCAATTTTTAAGTAACTCCTAAAAGTGATATGATAGGATATGTGTCTTTTGCTTTCTCCCTTACTACACGTGGCGTGATTACGTCTAGACTCATCTATGGTGCTGCAAATGGCATTGTTTCACTTTTTTCACTAGCGAATATTCCATCTGTACATGGAGGAGTTCTTCTTTGTCCACCCATCTGTTGGTGGACTTTTTGGTTACTTCCATATCTTGGCTATTGTAATACTGTGCAGTGCAGATTTGCCTGCCTGTGTCTTTGCAATTCTCTCTTCTTAGATTTTAGGTCGAGGAGTGGGCCTGCTGGATCATATGGTAGCTCAATGTTGACCTTTTTAAGGCACCTCCATTCTGTTCTCATTCGTGGCCCTTTCCAAGTTACGTCCCACTTGAAGTTGAGGGTATGCACTTCTCCACAACACCTTCAGCATTTATTGTTTGTAGTTTTCTTAAAGATGGTGATTCTGACAAGTGTGAGCTGATACCTTTTTGCGGTTGAATTCGCACGTGCCTCATAATCCGTTGAAATTGAGCTTTAAGGCATGTCCTTTTTATTTTTCTAGCTGTGATTACCCCCTTAGTTCTTCAAAGTGTTCTCTTAAAGTATGTGTCACATTTTGAAATGTTTTGGCCATGACCCCCCTCAAGACATTTTGAGGGCAGGTTTCATTTACAGTTCTACAGTACTTGTTCCTATGAAATGATGGTTAGCACAGCCTTTAAAGCTGCTTTTGCAGGTAACTGCCAGAGGGTGGCAGCCTTTCTATGTCCCCCACCCTGGTACCTAGGGAAAAGCCCTTGCGGCCTGTGGTGTTTCTCGGTTATAAATTAGAGTGGAGTGTGCCCGGACAAACCCACACAAGCTGATGTCTCCTTACTTTTGTTGGTGTTTTAAATTTACTTTTTATTTTTCATTGGAGTAGTTTTCCACTGTGTACGTGGACCACTTCTACTTTGTGCATTCCTCGGTTGATGGACATTTTCATTGCTTCCGAGTGTTGGCTATGGTAAATATTGTTGGCGTGCAGGATTGCCAGCCTGTGACTTTTTGATTTTCATTTTCTCAGGTGATAGGCCCAGCAGTGGTTGGGATTGATTGACTGGTAGCACCGCGTTACCCTTTTCAAAGCACCTTCTTTGTGTTTTCATTAGTGGCTCTTACCACGTCCCCCTTAGAATCGAGGGTACGCATTTCTCCACAATCGCTTCAGCATTTATTGTTTGCAGCATTTATGCTAATGGCCCTTCTGGCTGCTGTGAGCTGATAGGTTTTTGTAATTTGGGTTTGCATGTCTTTGAAAATTCGTAAAACTCATCATTTTTCTCTGCCGTTTTCTTTTCTGTTAAAAAAAGGAAACAATTGGGAGTACAGTATAACTCTTGTAATTGTCTTCTTGGAAGGTTGCCCTCTTTTGAATTTTTCGGTCGATTTTCCACCCCAGAATTTTTTTAGAGAGCAGGTGTCATTTACCGAACTGCAAGTTTGGTGACTATTTAGTGACCTTTGGCAATGGATTTACAGCTGCTGTTGTGGGAAGTGGCCTCAAGGAGGCAGCATTTCTCCATTCCCAAATCTGGGTACTAGGGCAGCAGAGTCTTTCTGGAAGTCGTGTTCCTAGGTTGTAAATTACATTGGAATGTGCATGGAGAAACCCCCATAAGATTATGTCTCATTATTTCTTCTTGGTTTTAAAAATTGCTTTAATTGGGGTAAAGCTTAGAATATTGTTTCTCCTAGGTGTACACGATCTGGTTCATTTGTACATTATATATGTCTATTCAAGTACAGATCCTCTTCCCATGTAAAATGTTACTGAGGGTTCCGCAGACCTCCCTTGCTATATGGTCGGTCTTTTTGATATATGTATATAATATGTGTTTGTATGCATACAGTAACACTAATCTTAATTTATCCATTCCCCCCACCTTTCCTTTCAGATGAGCATAGTTTGCTTTCTAAGTCTGTGAGTGTCTTTCTCTGTGGAAATATGTTCATTTGTGTCAGTTATTAGATAACGCCTGTAAGTGATATCATAGAATATAGGTCTTTTGCTTTCCGACTTACCTCATGGTTCGTGATTATCTCCAGACTCATTTGTGGTGCCTCAGAGAGCAATGGTTCATTGTCTTCCATGGCTAATATTCCATTGTGGACATGGACCACTTCTTCTTTATCCATTCACCTCTTGTTGGACATTTTGATTGCTTCACTGTCTTGGCTATTGTGAATAAGGCTGCACTGCAGCTTTTGCGGCCTGTGTCTTCTCGATTCTTGTCTTCTCAGGTGAGAGGTCCAATGGTGCGCCTGCTGGATTGAATGGTGCCTCCATTTTTACTTTTAAACACAGCTCCTTTCTGTTCTCATTATTGGCTGTTACCCCTTTACGTCTCACCAGCAGGTAGAGGGTACACAGTTCCCTAAAACCCCTTCAGCATTTATTGTTTGTAGACTTTTTGCTGATGGTCAGTCGACTGGTGTGAGTTGAAACCTTTTTGTAGATTAGATTGCATGGGTCTAACACTCCCTGAGGTTGAGCTTTTATCCATTTTCCTTTTCTTTTTTTAAAAGAGCGTGAGTAAAACTTAACTCTTCATACTCTCTTCTTGAAACATTTGCCTGTGTTGAATTTTTTTGTCCATTCCCTACTTCAGCGCAATTTTTTAGGGCAGGTGTCCTTTACAGCCCTGAGTCCTTGGGAATGTTAAGTGACCATGAGCTGTGAGTTTAAAGCTGCTCCTGCAGGGAAAGGTCAGAAGGTGGCAGCATTTCTCCTTTACCAAATTTGGTTACTGGGGAAACAGAGCCTTAATGGAAGTGGTGTTCTAGGTTGTAAATTAGAATGGAATGTGCCAGGAAAAAGCCCTGTAAGTTTATGTCTCATTACTTCTTGTTGATATGTGCAATTTACTTTTTATTTTTTATCCCAGCAAATTTGATTACAATGGTTTGTTTGTTCTAGGTGTGCAAGATGTGGTTCTTTCACACATATTCGTGTATCTATTCTTCCTCGCATCCTTTTTCCATGTAGGTTATGACACAATGTTGAGTAGTCTCTCTCCTGGTCTTCCGTACGTCTTTGGTGAGTATATATTTCACATGGTTTGTATATCTCTGTTGACCCCAATATGGTAATGTATCCAATCCTCATCCCTTTCTACTTGGTGAACCATAAGTTTTTTAATGAATCTGTGGTTGCCTTTCTCTGTGGAAATATCTTCATTGGTATCAATTTTTAAGTAACTCCTAAAAGTGATATGATAGGATATGTGTCTTTTGCTTTCTCACTTACTACACGTGGCGTGATTACGTCTAGACTCATCTATGGTGCTGCAAATGGCATTGTTTCACTTTTTTCACTAGCGAATATTCCATCTGTACATGGAGGAGTTCTTCTTTGTCCACCCATCTGTTGGTGGACTTTTTGGTTACTTCCATATCTTGGCTATTGTAATACTGTGCCGTGCAGATTTGCCTGCCTGTGTCTTTGCAATTCTCTCTTCTTAGATTTTAGGTCGAGGAGTGGGCCTGCTGGATCATATGGTAGCTCAATGTTGACCTTTTTAAGGCACCTCCATTCTGTTCTCATTCGTGGCCCTTTCCAAGTTACGTCCCACTTGAAGTTGAGGGTATGCACTTCTCCACAACACCTTCAGCATTTATTGTTTGTAGTTTTCTTAAAGATGGTGATTCTGACAAGTGTGAGCTGATACCTTTTTGCGGTTGAATTCGCACGTGCCTCATAATCCGTTGAAATTGAGCTTTAAGGCATGTCCTTTTTATTTTTCTAGCTGTGATTACCCCCTTAGTTCTTCAAAGTGTTCTCTTAAAGTATGTGTCACATTTTGAAATGTTTTGGCCATGACCCCCCTCAAGACATTTTGAGGGCAGGTTTCATTTACAGTTCTACAGTACTTGTTCCTATGAAATGATGGTTAGCACAGCCTTTAAAGCTGCTTTTGCAGGTAACTGCCAGAGGGTGGCAGCCTTTCTATGTCCCCCACCCTGGTACCTAGGGAAAAGCCCTTGCGGCCTGTGGTGTTTCTCGGTTATAAATTAGAGTGGAGTGTGCCCGGACAAACCCACACAAGCTGATGTCTCCTTACTTTTGTTGGTGTTTTAAATTTACTTTTTATTTTTCATTGGAGTAGTTTTCCACTGTGTACGTGGACCACTTCTACTTTGTGCATTCCTCGGTTGATGGACATTTTCATTGCTTCCGAGTGTTGGCTATGGTAAATATTGTTGGCGTGCAGGATTGCCAGCCTGTGACTTTTTGATTTTCATTTTCTCAGGTGATAGGCCCAGCAGTGGTTGGGATTGATTGACTGGTAGCACCGCGTTACCCTTTTCAAAGCACCTTCTTTGTGTTTTCATTAGTGGCTCTTACCACGTCCCCCTTAGAATCGAGGGTACGCATTTCTCCACAATCGCTTCAGCATTTATTGTTTGCAGCATTTATGCTAATGGCCCTTCTGGCTGCTGTGAGCTGATAGGTTTTTGTAATTTGGGTTTGCATGTCTTTGAAAATTCGTAAAACTCATCATTTTTCTCTGCCGTTTTCTTTTCTGTTAAAAAAAGGAAACAATTGGGAGTACAGTATAACTCTTGTAATTGTCTTCTTGGAAGGTTGCCCTCTTTTGAATTTTTCGGTCGATTTTCCACCCCAGAATTTTTTTAGAGAGCAGGTGTCATTTACCGAACTGCAAGTTTGGTGACTATTTAGTGACCTTTGGCAATGGATTTACAGCTGCTGTTGTGGGAAGTGGCCTCAAGGAGGCAGCATTTCTCCATTCCCAAATCTGGGTACTAGGGCAGCAGAGTCTTTCTGGAAGTCGTGTTCCTAGGTTGTAAATTACATTGGAATGTGCATGGAGAAACCCCCATAAGATTATGTCTCATTATTTCTTCTTGGTTTTAAAAATTGCTTTAATTGGGGTAAAGCTTAGAATATTCTTTCTCCTAGGTGTACACGATCTGGTTCATTTGTACATTATATATGTCTATTCAAGTACAGATCCTCTTCCCATGTAAAATGTTACTGAGGGTTCCGCAGACCTCCCTTGCTATATGGTCGGTCTTTTTGATATATGTATATAATATGTGTTTGTATGCATACAGTAACACTAATCTTAATTTATCCATTCCCCCCACCTTTCCTTTCAGATGAGCATAGTTTGCTTTCTAAGTCTGTGAGTGTCTTTCTCTGTGGAAATATGTTCATTTGTGTCAGTTATTAGATAACGCCTGTAAGTGATATCATAGAATATAGGTCTTTTGCTTTCCGACTTACCTCATGGTTCGTGATTATCTCCAGACTCATTTGTGGTGCCTCAGAGAGCAATGGTTCATTGTCTTCCATGGCTAATATTCCATTGTGTACATGGACCACTTCTTCTTTATCCATTCACCTCTTGTTGGACATTTTGATTGCTTCACTGTCTTGGCTATTGTGAATAAGGCTGCACTGCAGCTTTTGCGGCCTGTGTCTTCTCGATTCTTGTCTTCTCAGGTGAGAGGTCCAATGGTGCGCCTGCTGGATTGAATGGTGCCTCCATTTTTACTTTTAAACACAGCTCCTTTCTGTTCTCATTATTGGCTGTTACCCCTTTACGTCTCACCAGCAGGTAGAGGGTACACAGTTCCCTAAAACCCCTTCAGCATTTATTGTTTGTAGACTTTTTGCTGATGGTCAGTCGACTGGTGTGAGTTGAAACCTTTTTGTAGATTAGATTGCATGGGTCTAACACTCCCTGAGGTTGAGCTTTTATCCATTTTCCTTTTCTTTTTTTAAAAGAGCGTGAGTAAAACTTAACTCTTCATACTCTCTTCTTGAAACATTTGCCTGTGTTGAATTTTTTTGTCCATTCCCTACTTCAGCGCAATTTTTTAGGGCAGGTGTCCTTTACAGCCCTGAGTCCTTGGGAATGTTAAGTGACCATGAGCTGTGAGTTTAAAGCTGCTCCTGCAGGGAAAGGTCAGAAGGTGGCAGCATTTCTCCTTTACCAAATTTGGTTACTGGGGAAACAGAGCCTTAATGGAAGTGGTGTTCTAGGTTGTAAATTAGAATGGAATGTGCCAGGAAAAAGCCCTGTAAGTTTATGTCTCATTACTTCTTGTTGATATGTGCAATTTACTTTTTATTTTTTATCCCAGCAAATTTGATTACAATGGTTTGTTTGTTCTAGGTGTGCAAGATGTGGTTCTTTCACACATATTCGTGTATCTATTCTTCCTCGCATCCTTTTTCCATGTAGGTTATGACACAATGTTGAGTAGTCTCTCTCCTGGTCTTCCGTACGTCTTTGGTGAGTATATATTTCACATGGTTTGTATATCTCTGTTGACCCCAATATGGTAATGTATCCAATCCTCATCCCTTTCTACTTGGTGAACCATAAGTTTTTTAATGAATCTGTGGTTGCCTTTCTCTGTGGAAATATCTTCATTGGTATCAATTTTTAAGTAACTCCTAAAAGTGATATGATAGGATATGTGTCTTTTGCTTTCTCACTTACTACACGTGGCGTGATTACGTCTAGACTCATCTATGGTGCTGCAAATGGCATTGTTTCACTTTTTTCACTAGCGAATATTCCATCTGTACATGGAGGAGTTCTTCTTTGTCCACCCATCTGTTGGTGGACTTTTTGGTTACTTCCATATCTTGGCTATTGTAATACTGTGCCGTGCAGATTTGCCTGCCTGTGTCTTTGCAATTCTCTCTTCTTAGATTTTAGGTCGAGGAGTGGGCCTGCTGGATCATATGGTAGCTCAATGTTGACCTTTTTAAGGCACCTCCATTCTGTTCTCATTCGTGGCCCTTTCCAAGTTACGTCCCACTTGAAGTTGAGGGTATGCACTTCTCCACAACACCTTCAGCATTTATTGTTTGTAGTTTTCTTAAAGATGGTGATTCTGACAAGTGTGAGCTGATACCTTTTTGTGGTTGAATTCGCACGTGCCTCATAATCCGTTGAAATTGAGCTTTAAGGCATGTCCTTTTTATTTTTCTAGCTGTGATTACCCCCTTAGTTCTTCAAAGTGTTCTCTTAAAGTATGTGTCACATTTTGAAATGTTTTGGCCATGACCCCCCTCAAGACATTTTGAGGGCAGGTTTCATTTACAGTTCTGCAGTACTTGTTCCTATGAAATGACCGTTAGCACAGCCTTTAAAGCTGCTTTTGCAGGTAACTGCCAGAGGGTGGCAGCCTTTCTATGTCCCCCACCCTGGTACCTAGGGAAAAGCCCTTGCGGCCTGTGGTGTTTCTCGGTTATAAATTAGAGTGGAGTGTGCCCGGACAAACCCACACAAGCTGATGTCTCCTTACTTTTGTTGGTGTTTTAAATTTACTTTTTATTTTTCATTGGAGTAGTTTTCCACTGTGTACGTGGACCACTTCTACTTTGTGCATTCCTCGGTTGATGGACATTTTCATTGCTTCCGAGTGTTGGCTATGGTAAATATTGTTGGCGTGCAGGATTGCCAGCCTGTGACTTTTTGATTCTCATTTTCTCAGGTGATAGGCCCAGCAGTGGTTGGGATTGATTGACTGGTAGCACCGCGTTACCCTTTTCAAAGCACCTTCTTTGTGTTTTCATTAGTGGCTCTTACCACGTCCCCCTTAGAATCGAGGGTACGCATTTCTCCACAATCGCTTCAGCATTTATTGTTTGCAGCATTTATGCTAATGGCCCTTCTGGCTGCTGTGAGCTGATAGGTTTTTGTAATTTGGGTTTGCATGTCTTTGAAAATTCGTAAAACTCATCATTTTTCTCTGCCGTTTTCTTTTCTGTTAAAAAAAGGAAACAATTGGGAGTACAGTATAACTCTTGAAATTGTCTTCTTGGAAGGTTGCCCTCTTTTGAATTTTTCGGTCGATTTTCCACCCCAGAATTTTTTTAGAGAGCAGGTGTCATTTACCGAACTGCAAGTTTGGTGACTATTTAGTGACCTTTGGCAATGGATTTAAAGCTGCTGTTGTGGGAAGTGGCCTCAAGGAGGCAGCATTTCTCCATTCCCAAATCTGGGTACTAGGGCAGCAGAGTCTTTCTGGAAGTCGTGTTCCTAGGTTGTAAATTACATTGGAATGTGCATGGAGAAACCCCCATAAGATTATGTCTCATTATTTCTTCTTGGTTTTAAAAATTGCTTTAATTGGGGTAAAGCTTAGAATATTGTTTCTCCTAGGTGTACACGATCTGGTTCATTTGTACATTATATATGTCTATTCAAGTACAGATCCTCTTCCCATGTAAAATGTTACTGAGGGTTCCGCAGACCTCCCTTGCTATATGGTCGGTCTTTTTGAGATATGTATATAATATGTGTTTGTATGCATACAGTAACACTAATCTTAATTTATCCATTCCCCCCACCTTTCCTTTCAGATGAGCATAGTTTGCTTTCTAAGTCTGTGAGTGTCTTTCTCTGTGGAAATATGTTCATTTGTGTCAGTTATTAGATAACGCCTGTAAGTGATATCATAGAATATAGGTCTTTTGCTTTCCGACTTACCTCATGGTTCGTGATTATCTCCAGACTCATTTGTGGTGCCTCAGAGAGCAATGGTTCATTGTCTTCCATGGCTAATATTCCATTGTGTACATGGACCACTTCTTCTTTATCCATTCACCTCTTGTTGGACATTTTGATTGCTTCACTGTCTTGGCTATTGTGAATAAGGCTGCACTGCAGCTTTTGAGGCCTGTGTCTTCTCGATTCTTGTCTTCTCAGGTGAGAGGTCCAATGGTGCGCCTGCTGGATTGAATGGTGCCTCCATTTTTACTTTTAAACACAGCTCCTTTCTGTTCTCATTATTGGCTGTTACCCCTTTACGTCTCACCAGCAGGTAGAGGGTACACAGTTCCCTAAAACCCCTTCAGCATTTATTGTTTGTAGACTTTTTGCTGATGGTCAGTCGACTGGTGTGAGTTGAAACCTTTTTGTAGATTAGATTGCATGGGTCTAACACTCCGTGAGGTTGAGCTTTTATCCATTTTCCTTTTCTTTTTTTAAAAGAGCGTGAGTAAAACTTAACTCTTCATACTCTCTTCTTGAAACATTTGCCTGTGTTGAATTTTTTTGTCCATTCCCTACTTCAGCGCAATTTTTTAGGGCAGGTGTCCTTTACAGCCCTGAGTCCTTGGGAATGTTAAGTGACCATGAGCTGTGAGTTTAAAGCTGCTCCTGCAGGGAAAGGTCAGAAGGTGGCAGCATTTCTCCTTTACCAAATTTGGTTACTGGGGAAACAGAGCCTTAATGGAAGTGGTGTTCTAGGTTGTAAATTAGAATGGAATGTGCCAGGAAAAAGCCCTGTAAGTTTATGTCTCATTACTTCTTGTTGATATGTGCAATTTACTTTTTATTTTTTATCCCAGCAAATTTGATTACAATGGTTTGTTTGTTCTAGGTGTGCAAGATGTGGTTCTTTCACACATATTCGTGTATCTATTCTTCCTCGCATCCTTTTTCCATGTAGGTTATGACACAATGTTGAGTAGTCTCTCTCCTGGTCTTCCGTACGTCTTTGGTGAGTATATATTTCACATGGTTTGTATATCTCTGTTGACCCCAATATGGTAATGTATCCAATCCTCATCCCTTTCTACTTGGTGAACCATAAGTTTTTTAATGAATCTGTGGTTGCCTTTCTCTGTGGAAATATCTTCATTGGTATCAATTTTTAAGTAACTCCTAAAAGTGATATGATAGGATATGTGTCTTTTGCTTTCTCCCTTACTACACGTGGCGTGATTACGTCTAGACTCATCTATGGTGCTGCAAATGGCATTGTTTCACTTTTTTCACTAGCGAATATTCCATCTGTACATGGAGGAGTTCTTCTTTGTCCACCCATCTGTTGGTGGACTTTTTGGTTACTTCCATATCTTGGCTATTGTAATACTGTGCAGTGCAGATTTGCCTGCCTGTGTCTTTGCAATTCTCTCTTCTTAGATTTTAGGTCGAGGAGTGGGCCTGCTGGATCATATGGTAGCTCAATGTTGACCTTTTTAAGGCACCTCCATTCTGTTCTCATTCGTGGCCCTTTCCAAGTTACGTCCCACTTGAAGTTGAGGGTATGCACTTCTCCACAACACCTTCAGCATTTATTGTTTGTAGTTTTCTTAAAGATGGTGATTCTGACAAGTGTGAGCTGATACCTTTTTGCGGTTGAATTCGCACGTGCCTCATAATCCGTTGAAATTGAGCTTTAAGGCATGTCCTTTTTATTTTTCTAGCTGTGATTACCCCCTTAGTTCTTCAAAGTGTTCTCTTAAAGTATGTGTCACATTTTGAAATGTTTTGGCCATGACCCCCCTCAAGACATTTTGAGGGCAGGTTTCATTTACAGTTCTACAGTACTTGTTCCTATGAAATGATGGTTAGCACAGCCTTTAAAGCTGCTTTTGCAGGTAACTGCCAGAGGGTGGCAGCCTTTCTATGTCCCCCACCCTGGTACCTAGGGAAAAGCCCTTGCGGCCTGTGGTGTTTCTCGGTTATAAATTAGAGTGGAGTGTGCCCGGACAAACCCACACAAGCTGATGTCTCCTTACTTTTGTTGGTGTTTTAAATTTACTTTTTATTTTTCATTGGAGTAGTTTTCCACTGTGTACGTGGACCACTTCTACTTTGTGCATTCCTCGGTTGATGGACATTTTCATTGCTTCCGAGTGTTGGCTATGGTAAATATTGTTGGCGTGCAGGATTGCCAGCCTGTGACTTTTTGATTTTCATTTTCTCAGGTGATAGGCCCAGCAGTGGTTGGGATTGATTGACTGGTAGCACCGCGTTACCCTTTTCAAAGCACCTTCTTTGTGTTTTCATTAGTGGCTCTTACCACGTCCCCCTTAGAATCGAGGGTACGCATTTCTCCACAATCGCTTCAGCATTTATTGTTTGCAGCATTTATGCTAATGGCCCTTCTGGCTGCTGTGAGCTGATAGGTTTTTGTAATTTGGGTTTGCATGTCTTTGAAAATTCGTAAAACTCATCATTTTTCTCTGCCGTTTTCTTTTCTGTTAAAAAAAGGAAACAATTGGGAGTACAGTATAACTCTTGTAATTGTCTTCTTGGAAGGTTGCCCTCTTTTGAATTTTTCGGTCGATTTTCCACCCCAGAATTTTTTTAGAGAGCAGGTGTCATTTACCGAACTGCAAGTTTGGTGACTATTTAGTGACCTTTGGCAATGGATTTACAGCTGCTGTTGTGGGAAGTGGCCTCAAGGAGGCAGCATTTCTCCATTCCCAAATCTGGGTACTAGGGCAGCAGAGTCTTTCTGGAAGTCGTGTTCCTAGGTTGTAAATTACATTGGAATGTGCATGGAGAAACCCCCATAAGATTATGTCTCATTATTTCTTCTTGGTTTTAAAAATTGCTTTAATTGGGGTAAAGCTTAGAATATTGTTTCTCCTAGGTGTACACGATCTGGTTCATTTGTACATTATATATGTCTATTCAAGTACAGATCCTCTTCCCATGTAAAATGTTACTGAGGGTTCCGCAGACCTCCCTTGCTATATGGTCGGTCTTTTTGATATATGTATATAATATGTGTTTGTATGCATACAGTAACACTAATCTTAATTTATCCATTCCCCCCACCTTTCCTTTCAGATGAGCATAGTTTGCTTTCTAAGTCTGTGAGTGTCTTTCTCTGTGGAAATATGTTCATTTGTGTCAGTTATTAGATAACGCCTGTAAGTGATATCATAGAATATAGGTCTTTTGCTTTCCGACTTACCTCATGGTTCGTGATTATCTCCAGACTCATTTGTGGTGCCTCAGAGAGCAATGGTTCATTGTCTTCCATGGCTAATATTCCATTGTGGACATGGACCACTTCTTCTTTATCCATTCACCTCTTGTTGGACATTTTGATTGCTTCACTGTCTTGGCTATTGTGAATAAGGCTGCACTGCAGCTTTTGCGGCCTGTGTCTTCTCGATTCTTGTCTTCTCAGGTGAGAGGTCCAATGGTGCGCCTGCTGGATTGAATGGTGCCTCCATTTTTACTTTTAAACACAGCTCCTTTCTGTTCTCATTATTGGCTGTTACCCCTTTACGTCTCACCAGCAGGTAGAGGGTACACAGTTCCCTAAAACCCCTTCAGCATTTATTGTTTGTAGACTTTTTGCTGATGGTCAGTCGACTGGTGTGAGTTGAAACCTTTTTGTAGATTAGATTGCATGGGTCTAACACTCCCTGAGGTTGAGCTTTTATCCATTTTCCTTTTCTTTTTTTAAAAGAGCGTGAGTAAAACTTAACTCTTCATACTCTCTTCTTGAAACATTTGCCTGTGTTGAATTTTTTTGTCCATTCCCTACTTCAGCGCAATTTTTTAGGGCAGGTGTCCTTTACAGCCCTGAGTCCTTGGGAATGTTAAGTGACCATGAGCTGTGAGTTTAAAGCTGCTCCTGCAGGGAAAGGTCAGAAGGTGGCAGCATTTCTCCTTTACCAAATTTGGTTACTGGGGAAACAGAGCCTTAATGGAAGTGGTGTTCTAGGTTGTAAATTAGAATGGAATGTGCCAGGAAAAAGCCCTGTAAGTTTATGTCTCATTACTTCTTGTTGATATGTGCAATTTACTTTTTATTTTTTATCCCAGCAAATTTGATTACAATGGTTTGTTTGTTCTAGGTGTGCAAGATGTGGTTCTTTCACACATATTCGTGTATCTATTCTTCCTCGCATCCTTTTTCCATGTAGGTTATGACACAATGTTGAGTAGTCTCTCTCCTGGTCTTCCGTACGTCTTTGGTGAGTATATATTTCACATGGTTTGTATATCTCTGTTGACCCCAATATGGTAATGTATCCAATCCTCATCCCTTTCTACTTGGTGAACCATAAGTTTTTTAATGAATCTGTGGTTGCCTTTCTCTGTGGAAATATCTTCATTGGTATCAATTTTTAAGTAACTCCTAAAAGTGATATGATAGGATATGTGTCTTTTGCTTTCTCACTTACTACACGTGGCGTGATTACGTCTAGACTCATCTATGGTGCTGCAAATGGCATTGTTTCACTTTTTTCACTAGCGAATATTCCATCTGTACATGGAGGAGTTCTTCTTTGTCCACCCATCTGTTGGTGGACTTTTTGGTTACTTCCATATCTTGGCTATTGTAATACTGTGCCGTGCAGATTTGCCTGCCTGTGTCTTTGCAATTCTCTCTTCTTAGATTTTAGGTCGAGGAGTGGGCCTGCTGGATCATATGGTAGCTCAATGTTGACCTTTTTAAGGCACCTCCATTCTGTTCTCATTCGTGGCCCTTTCCAAGTTACGTCCCACTTGAAGTTGAGGGTATGCACTTCTCCACAACACCTTCAGCATTTATTGTTTGTAGTTTTCTTAAAGATGGTGATTCTGACAAGTGTGAGCTGATACCTTTTTGCGGTTGAATTCGCACGTGCCTCATAATCCGTTGAAATTGAGCTTTAAGGCATGTCCTTTTTATTTTTCTAGCTGTGATTACCCCCTTAGTTCTTCAAAGTGTTCTCTTAAAGTATGTGTCACATTTTGAAATGTTTTGGCCATGACCCCCCTCAAGACATTTTGAGGGCAGGTTTCATTTACAGTTCTACAGTACTTGTTCCTATGAAATGATGGTTAGCACAGCCTTTAAAGCTGCTTTTGCAGGTAACTGCCAGAGGGTGGCAGCCTTTCTATGTCCCCCACCCTGGTACCTAGGGAAAAGCCCTTGCGGCCTGTGGTGTTTCTCGGTTATAAATTAGAGTGGAGTGTGCCCGGACAAACCCACACAAGCTGATGTCTCCTTACTTTTGTTGGTGTTTTAAATTTACTTTTTATTTTTCATTGGAGTAGTTTTCCACTGTGTACGTGGACCACTTCTACTTTGTGCATTCCTCGGTTGATGGACATTTTCATTGCTTCCGAGTGTTGGCTATGGTAAATATTGTTGGCGTGCAGGATTGCCAGCCTGTGACTTTTTGATTTTCATTTTCTCAGGTGATAGGCCCAGCAGTGGTTGGGATTGATTGACTGGTAGCACCGCGTTACCCTTTTCAAAGCACCTTCTTTGTGTTTTCATTAGTGGCTCTTACCACGTCCCCCTTAGAATCGAGGGTACGCATTTCTCCACAATCGCTTCAGCATTTATTGTTTGCAGCATTTATGCTAATGGCCCTTCTGGCTGCTGTGAGCTGATAGGTTTTTGTAATTTGGGTTTGCATGTCTTTGAAAATTCGTAAAACTCATCATTTTTCTCTGCCGTTTTCTTTTCTGTTAAAAAAAGGAAACAATTGGGAGTACAGTATAACTCTTGTAATTGTCTTCTTGGAAGGTTGCCCTCTTTTGAATTTTTCGGTCGATTTTCCACCCCAGAATTTTTTTAGAGAGCAGGTGTCATTTACCGAACTGCAAGTTTGGTGACTATTTAGTGACCTTTGGCAATGGATTTACAGCTGCTGTTGTGGGAAGTGGCCTCAAGGAGGCAGCATTTCTCCATTCCCAAATCTGGGTACTAGGGCAGCAGAGTCTTTCTGGAAGTCGTGTTCCTAGGTTGTAAATTACATTGGAATGTGCATGGAGAAACCCCCATAAGATTATGTCTCATTATTTCTTCTTGGTTTTAAAAATTGCTTTAATTGGGGTAAAGCTTAGAATATTCTTTCTCCTAGGTGTACACGATCTGGTTCATTTGTACATTATATATGTCTATTCAAGTACAGATCCTCTTCCCATGTAAAATGTTACTGAGGGTTCCGCAGACCTCCCTTGCTATATGGTCGGTCTTTTTGATATATGTATATAATATGTGTTTGTATGCATACAGTAACACTAATCTTAATTTATCCATTCCCCCCACCTTTCCTTTCAGATGAGCATAGTTTGCTTTCTAAGTCTGTGAGTGTCTTTCTCTGTGGAAATATGTTCATTTGTGTCAGTTATTAGATAACGCCTGTAAGTGATATCATAGAATATAGGTCTTTTGCTTTCCGACTTACCTCATGGTTCGTGATTATCTCCAGACTCATTTGTGGTGCCTCAGAGAGCAATGGTTCATTGTCTTCCATGGCTAATATTCCATTGTGTACATGGACCACTTCTTCTTTATCCATTCACCTCTTGTTGGACATTTTGATTGCTTCACTGTCTTGGCTATTGTGAATAAGGCTGCACTGCAGCTTTTGCGGCCTGTGTCTTCTCGATTCTTGTCTTCTCAGGTGAGAGGTCCAATGGTGCGCCTGCTGGATTGAATGGTGCCTCCATTTTTACTTTTAAACACAGCTCCTTTCTGTTCTCATTATTGGCTGTTACCCCTTTACGTCTCACCAGCAGGTAGAGGGTACACAGTTCCCTAAAACCCCTTCAGCATTTATTGTTTGTAGACTTTTTGCTGATGGTCAGTCGACTGGTGTGAGTTGAAACCTTTTTGTAGATTAGATTGCATGGGTCTAACACTCCCTGAGGTTGAGCTTTTATCCATTTTCCTTTTCTTTTTTTAAAAGAGCGTGAGTAAAACTTAACTCTTCATACTCTCTTCTTGAAACATTTGCCTGTGTTGAATTTTTTTGTCCATTCCCTACTTCAGCGCAATTTTTTAGGGCAGGTGTCCTTTACAGCCCTGAGTCCTTGGGAATGTTAAGTGACCATGAGCTGTGAGTTTAAAGCTGCTCCTGCAGGGAAAGGTCAGAAGGTGGCAGCATTTCTCCTTTACCAAATTTGGTTACTGGGGAAACAGAGCCTTAATGGAAGTGGTGTTCTAGGTTGTAAATTAGAATGGAATGTGCCAGGAAAAAGCCCTGTAAGTTTATGTCTCATTACTTCTTGTTGATATGTGCAATTTACTTTTTATTTTTTATCCCAGCAAATTTGATTACAATGGTTTGTTTGTTCTAGGTGTGCAAGATGTGGTTCTTTCACACATATTCGTGTATCTATTCTTCCTCGCATCCTTTTTCCATGTAGGTTATGACACAATGTTGAGTAGTCTCTCTCCTGGTCTTCCGTACGTCTTTGGTGAGTATATATTTCACATGGTTTGTATATCTCTGTTGACCCCAATATGGTAATGTATCCAATCCTCATCCCTTTCTACTTGGTGAACCATAAGTTTTTTAATGAATCTGTGGTTGCCTTTCTCTGTGGAAATATCTTCATTGGTATCAATTTTTAAGTAACTCCTAAAAGTGATATG
The DNA here is from genome assembly GCF_965194805.1 of Balaenoptera borealis. Taxonomy (NCBI): domain Eukaryota; kingdom Metazoa; phylum Chordata; class Mammalia; order Artiodactyla; family Balaenopteridae; genus Balaenoptera; species Balaenoptera borealis. The sequence continues at coordinate 34,414 of NW_028123762.1, forward strand.
ATAGGATATGTGTCTTTTGCTTTCTCACTTACTACACGTGGCGTGATTACGTCTAGACTCATCTATGGTGCTGCAAATGGCATTGTTTCACTTTTTTCACTAGCGAATATTCCATCTGTACATGGAGGAGTTCTTCTTTGTCCACCCATCTGTTGGTGGACTTTTTGGTTACTTCCATATCTTGGCTATTGTAATACTGTGCCGTGCAGATTTGCCTGCCTGTGTCTTTGCAATTCTCTCTTCTTAGATTTTAGGTCGAGGAGTGGGCCTGCTGGATCATATGGTAGCTCAATGTTGACCTTTTTAAGGCACCTCCATTCTGTTCTCATTCGTGGCCCTTTCCAAGTTACGTCCCACTTGAAGTTGAGGGTATGCACTTCTCCACAACACCTTCAGCATTTATTGTTTGTAGTTTTCTTAAAGATGGTGATTCTGACAAGTGTGAGCTGATACCTTTTTGTGGTTGAATTCGCACGTGCCTCATAATCCGTTGAAATTGAGCTTTAAGGCATGTCCTTTTTATTTTTCTAGCTGTGATTACCCCCTTAGTTCTTCAAAGTGTTCTCTTAAAGTATGTGTCACATTTTGAAATGTTTTGGCCATGACCCCCCTCAAGACATTTTGAGGGCAGGTTTCATTTACAGTTCTGCAGTACTTGTTCCTATGAAATGACCGTTAGCACAGCCTTTAAAGCTGCTTTTGCAGGTAACTGCCAGAGGGTGGCAGCCTTTCTATGTCCCCCACCCTGGTACCTAGGGAAAAGCCCTTGCGGCCTGTGGTGTTTCTCGGTTATAAATTAGAGTGGAGTGTGCCCGGACAAACCCACACAAGCTGATGTCTCCTTACTTTTGTTGGTGTTTTAAATTTACTTTTTATTTTTCATTGGAGTAGTTTTCCACTGTGTACGTGGACCACTTCTACTTTGTGCATTCCTCGGTTGATGGACATTTTCATTGCTTCCGAGTGTTGGCTATGGTAAATATTGTTGGCGTGCAGGATTGCCAGCCTGTGACTTTTTGATTCTCATTTTCTCAGGTGATAGGCCCAGCAGTGGTTGGGATTGATTGACTGGTAGCACCGCGTTACCCTTTTCAAAGCACCTTCTTTGTGTTTTCATTAGTGGCTCTTACCACGTCCCCCTTAGAATCGAGGGTACGCATTTCTCCACAATCGCTTCAGCATTTATTGTTTGCAGCATTTATGCTAATGGCCCTTCTGGCTGCTGTGAGCTGATAGGTTTTTGTAATTTGGGTTTGCATGTCTTTGAAAATTCGTAAAACTCATCATTTTTCTCTGCCGTTTTCTTTTCTGTTAAAAAAAGGAAACAATTGGGAGTACAGTATAACTCTTGAAATTGTCTTCTTGGAAGGTTGCCCTCTTTTGAATTTTTCGGTCGATTTTCCACCCCAGAATTTTTTTAGAGAGCAGGTGTCATTTACCGAACTGCAAGTTTGGTGACTATTTAGTGACCTTTGGCAATGGATTTAAAGCTGCTGTTGTGGGAAGTGGCCTCAAGGAGGCAGCATTTCTCCATTCCCAAATCTGGGTACTAGGGCAGCAGAGTCTTTCTGGAAGTCGTGTTCCTAGGTTGTAAATTACATTGGAATGTGCATGGAGAAACCCCCATAAGATTATGTCTCATTATTTCTTCTTGGTTTTAAAAATTGCTTTAATTGGGGTAAAGCTTAGAATATTGTTTCTCCTAGGTGTACACGATCTGGTTCATTTGTACATTATATATGTCTATTCAAGTACAGATCCTCTTCCCATGTAAAATGTTACTGAGGGTTCCGCAGACCTCCCTTGCTATATGGTCGGTCTTTTTGAGATATGTATATAATATGTGTTTGTATGCATACAGTAACACTAATCTTAATTTATCCATTCCCCCCACCTTTCCTTTCAGATGAGCATAGTTTGCTTTCTAAGTCTGTGAGTGTCTTTCTCTGTGGAAATATGTTCATTTGTGTCAGTTATTAGATAACGCCTGTAAGTGATATCATAGAATATAGGTCTTTTGCTTTCCGACTTACCTCATGGTTCGTGATTATCTCCAGACTCATTTGTGGTGCCTCAGAGAGCAATGGTTCATTGTCTTCCATGGCTAATATTCCATTGTGTACATGGACCACTTCTTCTTTATCCATTCACCTCTTGTTGGACATTTTGATTGCTTCACTGTCTTGGCTATTGTGAATAAGGCTGCACTGCAGCTTTTGAGGCCTGTGTCTTCTCGATTCTTGTCTTCTCAGGTGAGAGGTCCAATGGTGCGCCTGCTGGATTGAATGGTGCCTCCATTTTTACTTTTAAACACAGCTCCTTTCTGTTCTCATTATTGGCTGTTACCCCTTTACGTCTCACCAGCAGGTAGAGGGTACACAGTTCCCTAAAACCCCTTCAGCATTTATTGTTTGTAGACTTTTTGCTGATGGTCAGTCGACTGGTGTGAGTTGAAACCTTTTTGTAGATTAGATTGCATGGGTCTAACACTCCGTGAGGTTGAGCTTTTATCCATTTTCCTTTTCTTTTTTTAAAAGAGCGTGAGTAAAACTTAACTCTTCATACTCTCTTCTTGAAACATTTGCCTGTGTTGAATTTTTTTGTCCATTCCCTACTTCAGCGCAATTTTTTAGGGCAGGTGTCCTTTACAGCCCTGAGTCCTTGGGAATGTTAAGTGACCATGAGCTGTGAGTTTAAAGCTGCTCCTGCAGGGAAAGGTCAGAAGGTGGCAGCATTTCTCCTTTACCAAATTTGGTTACTGGGGAAACAGAGCCTTAATGGAAGTGGTGTTCTAGGTTGTAAATTAGAATGGAATGTGCCAGGAAAAAGCCCTGTAAGTTTATGTCTCATTACTTCTTGTTGATATGTGCAATTTACTTTTTATTTTTTATCCCAGCAAATTTGATTACAATGGTTTGTTTGTTCTAGGTGTGCAAGATGTGGTTCTTTCACACATATTCGTGTATCTATTCTTCCTCGCATCCTTTTTCCATGTAGGTTATGACACAATGTTGAGTAGTCTCTCTCCTGGTCTTCCGTACGTCTTTGGTGAGTATATATTTCACATGGTTTGTATATCTCTGTTGACCCCAATATGGTAATGTATCCAATCCTCATCCCTTTCTACTTGGTGAACCATAAGTTTTTTAATGAATCTGTGGTTGCCTTTCTCTGTGGAAATATCTTCATTGGTATCAATTTTTAAGTAACTCCTAAAAGTGATATGATAGGATATGTGTCTTTTGCTTTCTCCCTTACTACACGTGGCGTGATTACGTCTAGACTCATCTATGGTGCTGCAAATGGCATTGTTTCACTTTTTTCACTAGCGAATATTCCATCTGTACATGGAGGAGTTCTTCTTTGTCCACCCATCTGTTGGTGGACTTTTTGGTTACTTCCATATCTTGGCTATTGTAATACTGTGCCGTGCAGATTTGCCTGCCTGTGTCTTTGCAATTCTCTCTTCTTAGATTTTAGGTCGAGGAGTGGGCCTGCTGGATCATATGGTAGCTCAATGTTGACCTTTTTAAGGCACCTCCATTCTGTTCTCATTCGTGGCCCTTTCCAAGTTACGTCCCACTTGAAGTTGAGGGTATGCACTTCTCCACAACACCTTCAGCATTTATTGTTTGTAGTTTTCTTAAAGATGGTGATTCTGACAAGTGTGAGCTGATACCTTTTTGCGGTTGAATTCGCACGTGCCTCATAATCCGTTGAAATTGAGCTTTAAGGCATGTCCTTTTTATTTTTCTAGCTGTGATTACCCCCTTAGTTCTTCAAAGTGTTCTCTTAAAGTATGTGTCACATTTTGAAATGTTTTGGCCATGACCCCCCTCAAGACATTTTGAGGGCAGGTTTCATTTACAGTTCTGCAGTACTTGTTCCTATGAAATGACCGTTAGCACAGCCTTTAAAGCTGCTTTTGCAGGTAACTGCCAGAGGGTGGCAGCCTTTCTATGTCCCCCACCCTGGTACCTAGGGAAAAGCCCTTGCGGCCTGTGGTGTTTCTCGGTTATAAATTAGAGTGGAGTGTGCCCGGACAAACCCACACAAGCTGATGTCTCCTTACTTTTGTTGGTGTTTTAAATTTACTTTTTATTTTTCATTGGAGTAGTTTTCCACTGTGTACGTGGACCACTTCTACTTTGTGCATTCCTCGGTTGATGGACATTTTCATTGCTTCCGAGTGTTGGCTATGGTAAATATTGTTGGCGTGCAGGATTGCCAGCCTGTGACTTTTTGATTCTCATTTTCTCAGGTGATAGGCCCAGCAGTGGTTGGGATTGATTGACTGGTAGCACCGCGTTACCCTTTTCAAAGCACCTTCTTTGTGTTTTCATTAGTGGCTCTTACCACGTCCCCCTTAGAATCGAGGCTACGCATTTCTCCACAATCGCTTCAGCATTTATTGTTTGCAGCATTTATGCTAATGGCCCTTCTGGCTGCTGTGAGCTGATAGGTTTTTGTAATTTGGGTTTGCATGTCTTTGAAAATTCGTAAAACTCATCATTTTTCTCTGCCGTTTTCTTTTCTGTTAAAAAAAGGAAACAATTGGGAGTACAGTATAACTCTTGAAATTGTCTTCTTGGAAGGTTTCCCTCTTTTGAATTTTTCGGTCGATTTTCCACCCCAGAATTTTTTTAGAGAGCAGGTGTCATTTACCGAACTGCAAGTTTGGTGACTATTTAGTGACCTTTGGCAATGGATTTACAGCTGCTGTTGTGGGAAGTGGCCTCAAGGAGGCAGCATTTCTCCATTCCCAAATCTGGGTACTAGGGCAGCAGAGTCTTTCTGGAAGTCGTGTTCCTAGGTTGTAAATTACATTGGAATGTGCATGGAGAAACCCCCATAAGATTATGTCTCATTATTTCTTCTTGGTTTTAAAAATTGCTTTAATTGGGGTAAAGCTTAGAATATTGTTTCTCCTAGGTGTACACGATCTGGTTCATTTGTACATTATATATGTCTATTCAAGTACAGATCCTCTTCCCATGTAAAATGTTACTGAGGGTTCCGCAGACCTCCCTTGCTATATGGTCGGTCTTTTTGATATATGTATATAATATGTGTTTGTATGCATACAGTAACACTAATCTTAATTTATCCATTCCCCCCACCTTTCCTTTCAGATGAGCATAGTTTGCTTTCTAAGTCTGTGAGTGTCTTTCTCTGTGGAAATATGTTCATTTGTGTCAGTTATTAGATAACGCCTGTAAGTGATATCATAGAATATAGGTCTGTTGCTTTCCGACTTACCTCATGGTTCGTGATTATCTCCAGACTCATTTGTGGTGCCTCAGAGAGCAATGGTTCATTGTCTTCCATGGCTAATATTCCATTGTGGACATGGACCACTTCTTCTTTATCCATTCACCTCTTGTTGGACATTTTGATTGCTTCACTGTCTTGGCTATTGTGAATAAGGCTGCACTGCAGCTTTTGCGGCCTGTGTCTTCTCGATTCTTGTCTTCTCAGGTGAGAGGTCCAATGGTGCGCCTGCTGGATTGAATGGTGCCTCCATTTTTACTTTTAAACACAGCTCCTTTCTGTTCTCATTATTGGCTGTTACCCCTTTACGTCTCACCAGCAGGTAGAGGGTACACAGTTCCCTAAAACCCCTTCAGCATTTATTGTTTGTAGACTTTTTGCTGATGGTCAGTCGACTGGTGTGAGTTGAAACCTTTTTGTAGATTAGATTGCATGGGTCTAACACTCCCTGAGGTTGAGCTTTTATCCATTTGCCTTTTCTTTTTTTAAAAGAGCGTGAGTAAAACTTAACTCTTCATACTCTCTTCTTGAAACATTTGCCTGTGTTGAATTTTTTTGTCCATTCCCTACTTCAGCACAATTTTTTAGGGCAGGTGTCCTTTACAGCCCTGAGTCCTTGGGAATGTTAAGTGACCATGAGCTGTGAGTTTAAAGCTGCTCCTGCAGGGAAAGGTCAGAAGGTGGCAGCATTTCTCCTTTACCAAATTTGGTTACTGGGGAAACAGAGCCTTAATGGAAGTGGTGTTCTAGGTTGTAAATTAGAATGGAATGTGCCAGGAAAAAGCCCTGTAAGTTTATGTCTCATTACTTCTTGTTGATATGTGTAATTTACTTTTTATTTTTTATCCCAGCAAATTTGATTACAATGGTTTGTTTGTTCTAGGTGTGCAAGATGTGGTTCTTTCACACATATTCGTGTATCTATTCTTCCTCGCATCCTTTTTCCATGTAGGTTATGACACAATGTTGAGTAGTCTCTCTCCTGGTCTTCCGTACGTCTTTGGTGAGTATATATTTCACATGGTTTGTATATCTCTGTTGACCCCAATATGGTAATGTATCCAATCCTCATCCCTTTCTACTTGGTGAACCATAAGTTTTTTAATGAATCTGTGGTTGCCTTTCTCTGTGGAAATATCTTCATTGGTATCAATTTTTAAGTAACTCCTAAAAGTGATATGATAGGATATGTGTCTTTTGCTTTCTCACTTACTACACGTGGCGTGATTACGTCTAGACTCATCTATGGTGCTGCAAATGGCATTGTTTCACTTTTTTCACTAGCGAATATTCCATCTGTACATGGAGGAGTTCTTCTTTGTCCACCCATCTGTTGGTGGACTTTTTGGTTACTTCCATATCTTGGCTATTGTAATACTGTGCAGTGCAGATTTGCCTGCCTGTGTCTTTGCAATTCTCTCTTCTTAGATTTTAGGTCGAGGAGTGGGCCTGCTGGATCATATGGTAGCTCAATGTTGACCTTTTTAAGGCACCTCCATTCTGTTCTCATTCGTGGCCCTTTCCAAGTTACGTCCCACTTGAAGTTGAGGGTATGCACTTCTCCACAACACCTTCAGCATTTATTGTTTTTAGTTTTCTTAAAGATGGTGATTCTGACAAGTGTGAGCTGATACCTTTTTGCGGTTGAATTCGCACGTGCCTCATAATCCGTTGAAATTGAGCTTTAAGGCATGTCCTTTTTATTTTTCAAGCTGTGATTACCCCCTTAGTTCTTCAAAGTGTTCTCTTAAAGTATGTGTCACATTTTGAAATGTTTTGGCCATGACCCCCCTCAAGACATTTTGAGGGCAGGTTTCATTTACAGTTCTGCAGTACTTGTTCCTATGAAATGACCGTTAGCACAGCCTTTAAAGCTGCTTTTGCAGGTAACTGCCAGAGGGTGGCAGCCTTTCTATGTCCCCCACCCTGGTACCTAGGGAAAAGCCCTTGCGGCCTGTGGTGTTTCTCGGTTATAAATTAGAGTGGAGTGTGCCCGGACAAACCCACACAAGCTGATGTCTCCTTACTTTTGTTGGTGTTTTAAATTTACTTTTTATTTTTCATTGGAGTAGTTTTCCACTGTGTACGTGGACCACTTCTACTTTGTGCATTCCTCGGTTGATGGACATTTTCATTGCTTCCGAGTGTTGGCTATGGTAAATATTGTTGGCGTGCAGGATTGCCAGCCTGTGACTTTTTGATTCTCATTTTCTCAGGTGATAGGCCCAGCAGTGGTTGGGATTGATTGACTGGTAGCACCGCGTTACCCTTTTCAAAGCACCTTCTTTGTGTTTTCATTAGTGGCTCTTACCACGTCCCCCTTAGAATCGAGGGTACGCATTTCTCCACAATCGCTTCAGCATTTATTGTTTGCAGCATTTATGCTAATGGCCCTTCTGGCTGCTGTGAGCTGATAGGTTTTTGTAATTTGGGTTTGCATGTCTTTGAAAATTCGTAAAACTCATCATTTTTCTCTGCCGTTTTCTTTTCTGTTAAAAAAAGGAAACAATTGGGAGTACAGTATAACTCTTGAAATTGTCTTCTTGGAAGGTTGCCCTCTTTTGAATTTTTCGGTCGATTTTCCACCCCAGAATTTTTTTAGAGAGCAGGTGTCATTTACCGAACTGCAAGTTTGGTGACTATTTAGTGACCTTTGGCAATGGATTTAAAGCTGCTGTTGTGGGAAGTGGCCTCAAGGAGGCAGCATTTCTCCATTCCCAAATCTGGGTACTAGGGCAGCAGAGTCTTTCTGGAAGTCGTGTTCCTAGGTTGTAAATTACATTGGAATGTGCATGGAGAAACCCCCATAAGATTAGGTCTCATTATTTCTTCTTGGTTTTAAAAATTGCTTTAATTGGGGTAAAGCTTAGAATATTGTTTCTCCTAGGTGTACACGATCTGGTTCATTTGTACATTATATATGTCTATTCAAGTACAGATCCTCTTCCCATGTAAAATGTTACTGAGGGTTCCGCAGACCTCCCTTGCTATATGGTCGGTCTTTTTGATATATGTATATAATATGTGTTTGTATGCATACAGTAACACTAATCTTAATTTATCCATTCCCCCCACCTTTCCTTTCAGATGAGCATAGTTTGCTTTCTAAGTCTGTGAGTGTCTTTCTCTGTGGAAATATGTTCATTTGTGTCAGTTATTAGATAACGCCTGTAAGTGATATCATAGAATATAGGTCTGTTGCTTTCCGACTTACCTCATGGTTCGTGATTATCTCCAGACTCATTTGTGGTGCCTCAGAGAGCAATGGTTCATTGTCTTCCATGGCTAATATTCCATTGTGGACATGGACCACTTCTTCTTTATCCATTCACCTCTTGTTGGACATTTTGATTGCTTCACTGTCTTGGCTATTGTGAATAAGGCTGCACTGCAGCTTTTGCGGCCTGTGTCTTCTCGATTCTTGTCTTCTCAGGTGAGAGGTCCAATGGTGCGCCTGCTGGATTGAATGGTGCCTCCATTTTTACTTTTAAACACAGCTCCTTTCTGTTCTCATTATTGGCTGTTACCCCTTTACGTCTCACCAGCAGGTAGAGGGTACACAGTTCCCTAAAACCCCTTCAGCATTTATTGTTTGTAGACTTTTTGCTGATGGTCAGTCGACTGGTGTGAGTTGAAACCTTTTTGTAGATTAGATTGCATGGGTCTAACACTCCCTGAGGTTGAGCTTTTATCCATTTGCCTTTTCTTTTTTTAAAAGAGCGTGAGTAAAACTTAACTCTTCATACTCTCTTCTTGAAACATTTGCCTGTGTTGAATTTTTTTGTCCATTCCCTACTTCAGCACAATTTTTTAGGGCAGGTGTCCTTTACAGCCCTGAGTCCTTGGGAATGTTAAGTGACCATGAGCTGTGAGTTTAAAGCTGCTCCTGCAGGGAAAGGTCAGAAGGTGGCAGCATTTCTCCTTTACCAAATTTGGTTACTGGGGAAACAGAGCCTTAATGGAAGTGGTGTTCTAGGTTGTAAATTAGAATGGAATGTGCCAGGAAAAAGCCCTGTAAGTTTATGTCTCATTACTTCTTGTTGATATGTGTAATTTACTTTTTATTTTTTATCCCAGCAAATTTGATTACAATGGTTTGTTTGTTCTAGGTGTGCAAGATGTGGTTCTTTCACACATATTCGTGTATCTATTCTTCCTCGCATCCTTTTTCCATGTAGGTTATGACACAATGTTGAGTAGTCTCTCTCCTGGTCTTCCGTACGTCTTTGGTGAGTATATATTTCACATGGTTTGTATATCTCTGTTGACCCCAATATGGTAATGTATCCAATCCTCATCCCTTTCTACTTGGTGAACCATAAGTTTTTTAATGAATCTGTGGTTGCCTTTCTCTGTGGAAATATCTTCATTGGTATCAATTTTTAAGTAACTCCTAAAAGTGATATGATAGGATATGTGTCTTTTGCTTTCTCCCTTACTACACGTGGCGTGATTACGTCTAGACTCATCTATGGTGCTGCAAATGGCATTGTTTCACTTTTTTCACTAGCGAATATTCCATCTGTACATGGAGGAGTTCTTCTTTGTCCACCCATCTGTTGGTGGACTTTTTGGTTACTTCCATATCTTGGCTATTGTAATACTGTGCAGTGCAGATTTGCCTGCCTGTGTCTTTGCAATTCTCTCTTCTTAGATTTTAGGTCGAGGAGTGGGCCTGCTGGATCATATGGTAGCTCAATGTTGACCTTTTTAAGGCACCTCCATTCTGTTCTCATTCGTGGCCCTTTCCAAGTTACGTCCCACTTGAAGTTGAGGGTATGCACTTCTCCACAACACCTTCAGCATTTATTGTTTTTAGTTTTCTTAAAGATGGTGATTCTGACAAGTGTGAGCTGATACCTTTTTGCGGTTGAATTCGCACGTGCCTCATAATCCGTTGAAATTGAGCTTTAAGGCATGTCCTTTTTATTTTTCAAGCTGTGATTACCCCCTTAGTTCTTCAAAGTGTTCTCTTAAAGTATGTGTCACATTTTGAAATGTTTTGGCCATGACCCCCCTCAAGACATTTTGAGGGCAGGTTTCATTTACAGTTCTGCAGTACTTGTTCCTATGAAATGACCGTTAGCACAGCCTTTAAAGCTGCTTTTGCAGGTAACTGCCAGAGGGTGGCAGCCTTTCTATGTCCCCCACCCTGGTACCTAGGGAAAAGCCCTTGCGGCCTGTGGTGTTTCTCGGTTATAAATTAGAGTGGAGTGTGCCCGGACAAACCCACACAAGCTGATGTCTCCTTACTTTTGTTGGTGTTTTAAATTTACTTTTTATTTTTCATTGGAGTAGTTTTCCACTGTGTACGTGGACCACTTCTACTTTGTGCATTCCTCGGTTGATGGACATTTTCATTGCTTCCGAGTGTTGGCTATGGTAAATATTGTTGGCGTGCAGGATTGCCAGCCTGTGACCTTTTGATTCTCATTTTCTCAGGTGATAGGCCCAGCAGTGGTTGGGATTGATTGACTGGTAGCACCGCGTTACCCTTTTCAAAGCACCTTCTTTGTGTTTTCATTAGTGGCTCTTACCACGTCCCCCTTAGAATCGAGGGTACGCATTTCTCCACAATCGCTTCAGCATTTATTGTTTGCAGCATTTATGCTAATGGCCCTTCTGGCTGCTGTGAGCTGATAGGTTTTTGTAATTTGGGTTTGCATGTCTTTGAAAATTCGTAAAACTCATCATTTTTCTCTGCCGTTTTCTTTTCTGTTAAAAAAAGGAAACAATTGGGAGTACAGTATAACTCTTGAAATTGTCTTCTTGGAAGGTTGCCCTCTTTTGAATTTTTCGGTCGATTTTCCACCCCAGAATTTTTTTAGAGAGCAGGTGTCATTTACCGAACTGCAAGTTTGGTGACTATTTAGTGACCTTTGGCAATGGATTTAAAGCTGCTGTTGTGGGAAGTGGCCTCAAGGAGGCAGCATTTCTCCATTCCCAAATCTGGGTACTAGGGCAGCAGAGTCTTTCTGGAAGTCGTGTTCCTAGGTTGTAAATTACATTGGAATGTGCATGGAGAAACCCCCATAAGATTAGGTCTCATTATTTCTTCTTGGTTTTAAAAATTGCTTTAATTGGGGTAAAGCTTAGAATATTGTTTCTCCTAGGTGTACACGATCTGGTTCATTTGTACATTATATATGTCTATTCAAGTACAGATCCTCTTCCCATGTAAAATGTTACTGAGGGTTCCGCAGACCTCCCTTGCTATATGGTCGGTCTTTTTGATATATGTATATAATATGTGTTTGTATGCATACAGTAACACTAATCTTAATTTATCCATTCCCCCCACCTTTCCTTTCAGATGAGCATAGTTTGCTTTCTAAGTCTGTGAGTGTCTTTCTCTGTGGAAATATGTTCATTTGTGTCAGTTATTAGATAACGCCTGTAAGTGATATCATAGAATATAGGTCTTTTGCTTTCCGACTTACCTCATGGTTCGTGATTATCTCCAGACTCATTTGTGGTGCCTCAGAGAGCAATGGTTCATTGTCTTCCATGGCTAATATTCCATTGTGTACATGGACCACTTCTTCTTTATCCATTCACCTCTTGTTGGACATTTTGATTGCTTCACTGTCTTGGCTATTGTGAATAAGGCTGCACTGCAGCTTTTGCGGCCTGTGTCTTCTCGATTCTTGTCTTCTCAGGTGAGAGGTCCAATGGTGCGCCTGCTGGATTGAATGGTGCCTCCATTTTTACTTTTAAACACAGCTCCTTTCTGTTCTCATTATTGGCTGTTACCCCTTTACGTCTCACCAGCAGGTAGAGGGTACACAGTTCCCTAAAACCCCTTCAGCATTTATTGTTTGTAGACTTTTTGCTGATGGTCAGTCGACTGGTGTGAGTTGAAACCTTTTTGTAGATTAGATTGCATGGGTCTAACACTCCGTGAGGTTGAGCTTTTATCCATTTTCCTTTTCTTTTTTTAAAAGAGCGTGAGTAAAACTTAACTCTTCATACTCTCTTCTTGAAACATTTGCCTGTGTTGAATTTTTTTGTCCATTCCCTACTTCAGCGCAATTTTTTAGGGCAGGTGTCCTTTACAGCCCTGAGTCCTTGGGAATGTTAAGTGACCATGAGCTGTGAGTTTAAAGCTGCTCCTGCAGGGAAAGGTCAGAAGGTGGCAGCATTTCTCCTTTACCAAATTTGGTTACTGGGGAAACAGAGCCTTAATGGAAGTGGTGTTCTAGGTTGTAAATTAGAATGGAATGTGCCAGGAAAAAGCCCTGTAAGTTTATGTCTCATTACTTCTTGTTGATATGTGCAATTTACTTTTTATTTTTTATCCCAGCAAATTTGATTACAATGGTTTGTTTGTTCTAGGTGTGCAAGATGTGGTTCTTTCACACATATTCGTGTATCTATTCTTCCTCGCATCCTTTTTCCATGTAGGTTATGACACAATGTTGAGTAGTCTCTCTCCTGGTCTTCCGTACGTCTTTGGTGAGTATATATTTCACATGGTTTGTATATCTCTGTTGACCCCAATATGGTAATGTATCCAATCCTCATCCCTTTCTACTTGGTGAACCATAAGTTTTTTAATGAATCTGTGGTTGCCTTTCTCTGTGGAAATATCTTCATTGGTATCAATTTTTAAGTAACTCCTAAAAGTGATATGATAGGATATGTGTCTTTTGCTTTCTCCCTTACTACACGTGGCGTGATTACGTCTAGACTCATCTATGGTGCTGCAAATGGCATTGTTTCACTTTTTTCACTAGCGAATATTCCATCTGTACATGGAGGAGTTCTTCTTTGTCCACCCATCTGTTGGTGGACTTTTTGGTTACTTCCATATCTTGGCTATTGTAATACTGTGCCGTGCAGATTTGCCTGCCTGTGTCTTTGCAATTCTCTCTTCTTAGATTTTAGGTCGAGGAGTGGGCCTGCTGGATCATATGGTAGCTCAATGTTGACCTTTTTAAGGCACCTCCATTCTGTTCTCATTCGTGGCCCTTTCCAAGTTACGTCCCACTTGAAGTTGAGGGTATGCACTTCTCCACAACACCTTCAGCATTTATTGTTTGTAGTTTTCTTAAAGATGGTGATTCTGACAAGTGTGAGCTGATACCTTTTTGCGGTTGAATTCGCACGTGCCTCATAATCCGTTGAAATTGAGCTTTAAGGCATGTCCTTTTTATTTTTCTAGCTGTGATTACCCCCTTAGTTCTTCAAAGTGTTCTCTTAAAGTATGTGTCACATTTTGAAATGTTTTGGCCATGACCCCCCTCAAGACATTTTGAGGGCAGGTTTCATTTACAGTTCTGCAGTACTTGTTCCTATGAAATGACCGTTAGCACAGCCTTTAAAGCTGCTTTTGCAGGTAACTGCCAGAGGGTGGCAGCCTTTCTATGTCCCCCACCCTGGTACCTAGGGAAAAGCCCTTGCGGCCTGTGGTGTTTCTCGGTTATAAATTAGAGTGGAGTGTGCCCGGACAAACCCACACAAGCTGATGTCTCCTTACTTTTGTTGGTGTTTTAAATTTACTTTTTATTTTTCATTGGAGTAGTTTTCCACTGTGTACGTGGACCACTTCTACTTTGTGCATTCCTCGGTTGATGGACATTTTCATTGCTTCCGAGTGTTGGCTATGGTAAATATTGTTGGCGTGCAGGATTGCCAGCCTGTGACTTTTTGATTCTCATTTTCTCAGGTGATAGGCCCAGCAGTGGTTGGGATTGATTGACTGGTAGCACCGCGTTACCCTTTTCAAAGCACCTTCTTTGTGTTTTCATTAGTGGCTCTTACCACGTCCCCCTTAGAATCGAGGCTACGCATTTCTCCACAATCGCTTCAGCATTTATTGTTTGCAGCATTTATGCTAATGGCCCTTCTGGCTGCTGTGAGCTGATAGGTTTTTGTAATTTGGGTTTGCATGTCTTTGAAAATTCGTAAAACTCATCATTTTTCTCTGCCGTTTTCTTTTCTGTTAAAAAAAGGAAACAATTGGGAGTACAGTATAACTCTTGAAATTGTCTTCTTGGAAGGTTTCCCTCTTTTGAATTTTTCGGTCGATTTTCCACCCCAGAATTTTTTTAGAGAGCAGGTGTCATTTACCGAACTGCAAGTTTGGTGACTATTTAGTGACCTTTGGCAATGGATTTACAGCTGCTGTTGTGGGAAGTGGCCTCAAGGAGGCAGCATTTCTCCATTCCCAAATCTGGGTACTAGGGCAGCAGAGTCTTTCTGGAAGTCGTGTTCCTAGGTTGTAAATTACATTGGAATGTGCATGGAGAAACCCCCATAAGATTATGTCTCATTATTTCTTCTTGGTTTTAAAAATTGCTTTAATTGGGGTAAAGCTTAGAATATTCTTTCTCCTAGGTGTACACGATCTGGTTCATTTGTACATTATATATGTCTATTCAAGTACAGATCCTCTTCCCATGTAAAATGTTACTCAGGGTTCCGCAGACCTCCCTTGCTATATGGTCGGTCTTTTTGATATATGTATATAATATGTGTTTGTATGCATACAGTAACACTAATCTTAATTTATCCATTCCCCCCACCTTTCCTTTCAGATGAGCATAGTTTGCTTTCTAAGTCTGTGAGTGTCTTTCTCTGTGGAAATATGTTCATTTGTGTCAGTTATTAGATAACGCCTGTAAGTGATATCATAGAATATAGGTCTTTTGCTTTCCGACTTACCTCATGGTTCGTGATTATCTCCAGACTCATTTGTGGTGCCTCAGAGAGCAATGGTTCATTGTCTTCCATGGCTAATATTCCATTGTGGACATGGACCACTTCTTCTTTATCCATTCACCTCTTGTTGGACATTTTGATTGCTTCACTGTCTTGGCTATTGTGAATAAGGCTGCACTGCAGCTTTTGCGGCCTGTGTCTTCTCGATTCTTGTCTTCTCAGGTGAGAGGTCCAATGGTGCGCCTGCTGGATTGAATGGTGCCTCCATTTTTACTTTTAAACACAGCTCCTTTCTGTTCTCATTATTGGCTGTTACCCCTTTACGTCTCACCAGCAGGTAGAGGGTACACAGTTCCCTAAAACCCCTTCAGCATTTATTGTTTGTAGACTTTTTGCTGATGGTCAGTCGACTGGTGTGAGTTGAAACCTTTTTGTAGATTAGATTGCATGGGTCTAACACTCCGTGAGGTTGAGCTTTTATCCATTTTCCTTTTCTTTTTTTAAAAGAGCGTGAGTAAAACTTAACTCTTCATACTCTCTTCTTGAAACATTTGCCTGTGTTGAATTTTTTTGTCCATTCCCTACTTCAGCGCAATTTTTTAGGGCAGGTGTCCTTTACAGCCCTGAGTCCTTGGGAATGTTAAGTGACCATGAGCTGTGAGTTTAAAGCTGCTCCTGCAGGGAAAGGTCAGAAGGTGGCAGCATTTCTCCTTTACCAAATTTGGTTACTGGGGAAACAGAGCCTTAATGGAAGTGGTGTTCTAGGTTGTAAATTAGAATGGAATGTGCCAGGAAAAAGCCCTGTAAGTTTATGTCTCATTACTTCTTGTTGATATGTGCAATTTACTTTTTATTTTTTATCCCAGCAAATTTGATTACAATGGTTTGTTTGTTCTAGGTGTGCAAGATGTGGTTCTTTCACACATATTCGTGTATCTATTCTTCCTCGCATCCTTTTTCCATGTAGGTTATGACACAATGTTGAGTAGTCTCTCTCCTGGTCTTCCGTACGTCTTTGGTGAGTATATATTTCACATGGTTTGTATATCTCTGTTGACCCCAATATGGTAATGTATCCAATCCTCATCCCTTTCTACTTGGTGAACCATAAGTTTTTTAATGAATCTGTGGTTGCCTTTCTCTGTGGAAATATCTTCATTGGTGTCAATTTTTAAGTAACTCCTAAAAGTGATATGATAGGATATGTGTCTTTTGCTTTCTCACTTACTACACGTGGCGTGATTACGTCTAGACTCATCTATGGTGCTGCAAATGGCATTGTTTCACTTTTTTCACTAGCGAATATTCCATCTGTACATGGAGGAGTTCTTCTTTGTCCACCCATCTGTTGGTGGACTTTTTGGTTACTTCCATATCTTGGCTATTGTAATACTGTGCCGTGCAGATTTGCCTGCCTGTGTCTTTGCAATTCTCTCTTCTTAGATTTTAGGTCGAGGAGTGGGCCTGCTGGATCATATGGTAGCTCAATGTTGACCTTTTTAAGGCACCTCCATTCTGTTCTCATTCGTGGCCCTTTCCAAGTTACGTCCCACTTGAAGTTGAGGGTATGCACTTCTCCACAACACCTTCAGCATTTATTGTTTGTAGTTTTCTTAAAGATGGTGATTCTGACAAGTGTGAGCTGATACCTTTTTGCGGTTGAATTCGCACGTGCCTCATAATCCGTTGAAATTGAGCTTTAAGGCATGTCCTTTTTATTTTTCTAGCTGTGATTACCCCCTTAGTTCTTCAAAGTGTTCTCTTAAAGTATGTGTCACATTTTGAAATGTTTTGGCCATGACCCCCCTCAAGACATTTTGAGGGCAGGTTTCACTTACAGTTCTGCAGTACTTGTTCCTATGAAATGACCGTTAGCACAGCCTTTAAAGCTGCTTTTGCAGGTAACTGCCAGAGGGTGGCAGCCTTTCTATGTCCCCCACCCTGGTACCTAGGGAAAAGCCCTTGCGGCCTGTGGTGTTTCTCGGTTATAAATTAGAGGGGAGTGTGCCCGGACAAACCCACACAAGCTGATGTCTCCTTACTTTTGTTGGTGTTTTAAATTTACTTTTTATTTTTCATTGGAGTAGTTTTCCACTGTGTACGTGGACCACTTCTACTTTGTGCATTCCTCGGTTGATGGACATTTTCATTGCTTCCGAGTGTTGGCTATGGTAAATATTGTTGGCGTGCAGGATTGCCAGCCTGTGACTTTTTGATTCTCATTTTCTCAGGTGATAGGCCCAGCAGTGGTTGGGATTGATTGACTGGTAGCACCGCGTTACCCTTTTCAAAGCACCTTCTTTGTGTTTTCATTAGTGGCTCTTACCACGTCCCCCTTAGAATCGAGGGTACGCATTTCTCCACAATCGCTTCAGCATTTATTGTTTGCAGCATTTATGCTAATGGCCCTTCTGGCTGCTGTGAGCTGATAGGTTTTTGTAATTTGGGTTTGCATGTCTTTGAAAATTCGTAAAACTCATCATTTTTCTCTGCCGTTTTCTTTTCTGTTAAAAAAAGGAAACAATTGGGAGTACAGTATAACTCTTGAAATTGTCTTCTTGGAAGGTTGCCCTCTTTTGAATTTTTCGGTCGATTTTCCACCCCAGAATTTTTTTAGAGAGCAGGTGTCATTTACCGAACTGCAAGTTTGGTGACTATTTAGTGACCTTTGGCAATGGATTTACAGCTGCTGTTGTGGGAAGTGGCCTCAAGGAGGTAGCATTTCTCCATTCCCAAATCTGGGTACTAGGGCAGCAGAGTCTTTCTGGAAGTCGTGTTCCTAGGTTGTAAATTACATTGGAATGTGCATGGAGAAACCCCCATAAGATTATGTCTCATTATTTCTTCTTGGTTTTAAAAATTGCTTTAATTGGGGTAAAGCTTAGAATATTCTTTCTCCTAGGTGTACACGATCTGGTTCATTTGTACATTATATATGTCTATTCAAGTACAGATCCTCTTCCCATGTAAAATGTTACTGAGGGTTCCGCAGACCTCCCTTGCTATATGGTCGGTCTTTTTGATATATGTATATAATATGTGTTTGTATGCATACAGTAACACTAATCTTAATTTATCCATTCCCCCCACCTTTCCTTTCAGATGAGCATAGTTTGCTTTCTAAGTCTGTGAGTGTCTTTCTCTGTGGAAATATGTTCATTTGTGTCAGTTATTAGATAACGCCTGTAAGTGATATCATAGAATATAGGTCTTTTGCTTTCCGACTTACCTCATGGTTCGTGATTATCTCCAGACTCATTTGTGGTGCCTCAGAGAGCAATGGTTCATTGTCTTCCATGGCTAATATTCCATTGTGTACATGGACCACTTCTTCTTTATCCATTCACCTCTTGTTGGACATTTTGATTGCTTCACTGTCTTGGCTATTGTGAATAAGGCTGCACTGCAGCTTTTGCGGCCTGTGTCTTCTCGATTCTTGTCTTCTCAGGTGAGAGGTCCAATGGTGCGCCTGCTGGATTGAATGGTGCCTCCATTTTTACTTTTAAACACAGCTCCTTTCTGTTCTCATTATTGGCTGTTACCCCTTTACGTCTCACCAGCAGGTAGAGGGTACACAGTTCCCTAAAACCCCTTCAGCATTTATTGTTTGTAGACTTTTTGCTGATGGTCAGTCGACTGGTGTGAGTTGAAACCTTTTTGTAGATTAGATTGCATGGGTCTAACACTCCGTGAGGTTGAGCTTTTATCCATTTTCCTTTTCTTTTTTTAAAAGAGCGTGAGTAAAACTTAACTCTTCATACTCTCTTCTTGAAACATTTGCCTGTGTTGAATTTTTTTGTCCATTCCCTACTTCAGCGCAATTTTTTAGGGCAGGTGTCCTTTACAGCCCTGAGTCCTTGGGAATGTTAAGTGACCATGAGCTGTGAGTTTAAAGCTGCTCCTGCAGGGAAAGGTCAGAAGGTGGCAGCATTTCTCCTTTACCAAATTTGGTTACTGGGGAAACAGAGCCTTAATGGAAGTGGTGTTCTAGGTTGTAAATTAGAATGGAATGTGCCAGGAAAAAGCCCTGTAAGTTTATGTCTCATTACTTCTTGTTGATATGTGCAATTTACTTTTTATTTTTTATCCCAGCAAATTTGATTACAATGGTTTGTTTGTTCTAGGTGTGCAAGATGTGGTTCTTTCACACATATTCGTGTATCTATTCTTCCTCGCATCCTTTTTCCATGTAGGTTATGACACAATGTTGAGTAGTCTCTCTCCTGGTCTTCCGTACGTCTTTGGTGAGTATATATTTCACATGGTTTGTATATCTCTGTTGACCCCAATATGGTAATGTATCCAATCCTCATCCCTTTCTACTTGGTGAACCATAAGTTTTTTAATGAATCTGTGGTTGCCTTTCTCTGTGGAAATATCTTCATTGGTATCAATTTTTAAGTAACTCCTAAAAGTGATATGATAGGATATGTGTCTTTTGCTTTCTCCCTTACTACACGTGGCGTGATTACGTCTAGACTCATCTATGGTGCTGCAAATGGCATTGTTTCACTTTTTTCACTAGCGAATATTCCATCTGTACATGGAGGAGTTCTTCTTTGTCCACCCATCTGTTGGTGGACTTTTTGGTTACTTCCATATCTTGGCTATTGTAATACTGTGCCGTGCAGATTTGCCTGCCTGTGTCTTTGCAATTCTCTCTTCTTAGATTTTAGGTCGAGGAGTGGGCCTGCTGGATCATATGGTAGCTCAATGTTGACCTTTTTAAGGCACCTCCATTCTGTTCTCATTCGTGGCCCTTTCCAAGTTACGTCCCACTTGAAGTTGAGGGTATGCACTTCTCCACAACACCTTCAGCATTTATTGTTTGTAGTTTTCTTAAAGATGGTGATTCTGACAAGTGTGAGCTGATACCTTTTTGCGGTTGAATTCGCACGTGCCTCATAATCCGTTGAAATTGAGCTTTAAGGCATGTCCTTTTTATTTTTCTAGCTGTGATTACCCCCT
Organism: Balaenoptera borealis; assembly: GCF_965194805.1. NCBI lineage: Eukaryota > Metazoa > Chordata > Mammalia > Artiodactyla > Balaenopteridae > Balaenoptera > Balaenoptera borealis. Next base: position 54,316 of record NW_028123762.1, read on the forward strand.
TAGTTCTTCAAAGTGTTCTCTTAAAGTATGTGTCACATTTTGAAATGTTTTGGCCATGACCCCCCTCAAGACATTTTGAGGGCAGGTTTCACTTACAGTTCTGCAGTACTTGTTCCTATGAAATGACCGTTAGCACAGCCTTTAAAGCTGCTTTTGCAGGTAACTGCCAGAGGGTGGCAGCCTTTCTATGTCCCCCACCCTGGTACCTAGGGAAAAGCCCTTGCGGCCTGTGGTGTTTCTCGGTTATAAATTAGAGGGGAGTGTGCCCGGACAAACCCACACAAGCTGATGTCTCCTTACTTTTGTTGGTGTTTTAAATTTACTTTTTATTTTTCATTGGAGTAGTTTTCCACTGTGTACGTGGACCACTTCTACTTTGTGCATTCCTCGGTTGATGGACATTTTCATTGCTTCCGAGTGTTGGCTATGGTAAATATTGTTGGCGTGCAGGATTGCCAGCCTGTGACCTTTTGATTCTCATTTTCTCAGGTGATAGGCCCAGCAGTGGTTGGGATTGATTGACTGGTAGCACCGCGTTACCCTTTTCAAAGCACCTTCTTTGTGTTTTCATTAGTGGCTCTTACCACGTCCCCCTTAGAATCGAGGGTACGCATTTCTCCACAATCGCTTCAGCATTTATTGTTTGCAGCATTTATGCTAATGGCCCTTCTGGCTGCTGTGAGCTGATAGGTTTTTGTAATTTGGGTTTGCATGTCTTTGAAAATTCGTAAAACTCATCATTTTTCTCTGCCGTTTTCTTTTCTGTTAAAAAAAGGAAACAATTGGGAGTACAGTATAACTCTTGAAATTGTCTTCTTGGAAGGTTGCCCTCTTTTGAATTTTTCGGTCGATTTTCCACCCCAGAATTTTTTTAGAGAGCAGGTGTCATTTACCGAACTGCAAGTTTGGTGACTATTTAGTGACCTTTGGCAATGGATTTAAAGCTGCTGTTGTGGGAAGTGGCCTCAAGGAGGCAGCATTTCTCCATTCCCAAATCTGGGTACTAGGGCAGCAGAGTCTTTCTGGAAGTCGTGTTCCTAGGTTGTAAATTACATTGGAATGTGCATGGAGAAACCCCCATAAGATTAGGTCTCATTATTTCTTCTTGGTTTTAAAAATTGCTTTAATTGGGGTAAAGCTTAGAATATTGTTTCTCCTAGGTGTACATGATCTGGTTCATTTGTACATTATATATGTCTATTCAAGTACAGATCCTCTTCCCATGTAAAATGTTACTGAGGGTTCCGCAGACCTCCCTTGCTATATGGTCGGTCTTTTTGAGATATGTATATAATATGTGTTTGTATGCATACAGTAACACTAATCTTAATTTATCCATTCCCCCCACCTTTCCTTTCAGATGAGCATAGTTTGCTTTCTAAGTCTGTGAGTGTCTTTCTCTGTGGAAATATGTTCATTTGTGTCAGTTATTAGATAACGCCTGTAAGTGATATCATAGAATATAGGTCTGTTGCTTTCCGACTTACCTCATGGTTCGTGATTATCTCCAGACTCATTTGTGGTGCCTCAGAGAGCAATGGTTCATTGTCTTCCATGGCTAATATTCCATTGTGGACATGGACCACTTCTTCTTTATCCATTCACCTCTTGTTGGACATTTTGATTGCTTCACTGTCTTGGCTATTGTGAATAAGGCTGCACTGCAGCTTTTGCGGCCTGTGTCTTCTCGATTCTTGTCTTCTCAGGTGACAGGTCCAATGGTGCGCCTGCTGGATTGAATGGTGCCTCCATTTTTACTTTTAAACACAGCTCCTTTCTGTTTTCATTATTGGCTGTTACCCCTTTACGTCTCACCAGCAGGTAGAGGGTACACAGTTCCCTAAAACCCCTTCAGCATTTATTGTTTGTAGACTTTTTGCTGATGGTCAGTCGACTGGTGTGAGTTGAAACCTTTTTGTAGATTAGATTGCATGGGTCTAACACTCCCTGAGGTTGAGCTTTTATCCATTTTCCTTTTCTTTTTTTAAAAGAGCGTGAGTAAAACTTAACTCTTCATACTCTCTTCTTGAAACATTTGCCTGTGTTGAATTTTTTTGTCCATTCCCTACTTCAGCGCAATTTTTTAGGGCAGGTGTCCTTTACAGCCCTGAGTCCTTGGGAATGTTAAGTGACCATGAGCTGTGAGTTTAAAGCTGCTCCTGCAGGGAAAGGTCAGAAGGTGGCAGCATTTCTCCTTTACCAAATTTGGTTACTGGGGAAACAGAGCCTTAATGGAAGTGGTGTTCTAGGTTGTAAATTAGAATGGAATGTGCCAGGAAAAAGCCCTGTAAGTTTATGTCTCATTACTTCTTGTTGATATGTGCAATTTACTTTTTATTTTTTATCCCAGCAAATTTGATTACAATGGTTTGTTTGTTCTAGGTGTGCAAGATGTGGTTCTTTCACACATATTCGTGTATCTATTCTTCCTCGCATCCTTTTTCCATGTAGGTTATGACACAATGTTGAGTAGTCTCTCTCCTGGTCTTCCGTACGTCTTTGGTGAGTATATATTTCACATGGTTTGTATATCTCTGTTGACCCCAATATGGTAATGTATCCAATCCTCATCCCTTTCTACTTGGTGAACCATAAGTTTTTTAATGAATCTGTGGTTGCCTTTCTCTGTGGAAATATCTTCATTGGTATCAATTTTTAAGTAACTCCTAAAAGTGATATGATAGGATATGTGTCTTTTGCTTTCTCACTTACTACACGTGGCGTGATTACGTCTAGACTCATCTATGGTGCTGCAAATGGCATTGTTTCACTTTTTTCACTAGCGAATATTCCATCTGTACATGGAGGAGTTCTTCTTTGTCCACCCATCTGTTGGTGGACTTTTTGGTTACTTCCATATCTTGGCTATTGTAATACTGTGCAGTGCAGATTTGCCTGCCTGTGTCTTTGCAATTCTCTCTTCTTAGATTTTAGGTCGAGGAGTGGGCCTGCTGGATCATATGGTAGCTCAATGTTGACCTTTTTAAGGCACCTCCATTCTGTTCTCATTCGTGGCCCTTTCCAAGTTACGTCCCACTTGAAGTTGAGGGTATGCACTTCTCCACAACACCTTCAGCATTTATTGTTTGTAGTTTTCTTAAAGATGGTGATTCTGACAAGTGTGAGCTGATACCTTTTTGCGGTTGAATTCGCACGTGCCTCATAATCCGTTGAAATTGAGCTTTAAGGCATGTCCTTTTTATTTTTCTAGCTGTGATTACCCCCTTAGTTCTTCAAAGTGTTCTCTTAAAGTATGTGTCACATTTTGAAATGTTTTGGCCATGACCCCCCTCAAGACATTTTGAGGGCAGGTTTCATTTACAGTTCTACAGTACTTGTTCCTATGAAATGATGGTTAGCACAGCCTTTAAAGCTGCTTTTGCAGGTAACTGCCAGAGGGTGGCAGCCTTTCTATGTCCCCCACCCTGGTACCTAGGGAAAAGCCCTTGCGGCCTGTGGTGTTTCTCGGTTATAAATTAGAGTGGAGTGTGCCCGGACAAACCCACACAAGCTGATGTCTCCTTACTTTTGTTGGTGTTTTAAATTTACTTTTTATTTTTCATTGGAGTAGTTTTCCACTGTGTACGTGGACCACTTCTACTTTGTGCATTCCTCGGTTGATGGACATTTTCATTGCTTCCGAGTGTTGGCTATGGTAAATATTGTTGGCGTGCAGGATTGCCAGCCTGTGACTTTTTGATTTTCATTTTCTCAGGTGATAGGCCCAGCAGTGGTTGGGATTGATTGACTGGTAGCACCGCGTTACCCTTTTCAAAGCACCTTCTTTGTGTTTTCATTAGTGGCTCTTACCACGTCCCCCTTAGAATCGAGGGTACGCATTTCTCCACAATCGCTTCAGCATTTATTGTTTGCAGCATTTATGCTAATGGCCCTTCTGGCTGCTGTGAGCTGATAGGTTTTTGTAATTTGGGTTTGCATGTCTTTGAAAATTCGTAAAACTCATCATTTTTCTCTGCCGTTTTCTTTTCTGTTAAAAAAAGGAAACAATTGGGAGTACAGTATAACTCTTGAAATTGTCTTCTTGGAAGGTTGCCCTCTTTTGAATTTTTCGGTCGATTTTCCACCCCAGAATTTTTTTAGAGAGCAGGTGTCATTTACCGAACTGCAAGTTTGGTGACTATTTAGTGACCTTTGGCAATGGATTTAAAGCTGCTGTTGTGGGAAGTGGCCTCAAGGAGGCAGCATTTCTCCATTCCCAAATCTGGGTACTAGGGCAGCAGAGTCTTTCTGGAAGTCGTGTTCCTAGGTTGTAAATTACATTGGAATGTGCATGGAGAAACCCCCATAAGATTAGGTCTCATTATTTCTTCTTGGTTTTAAAAATTGCTTTAATTGGGGTAAAGCTTAGAATATTGTTTCTCCTAGGTGTACACGATCTGGTTCATTTGTACATTATATATGTCTATTCAAGTACAGATCCTCTTCCCATGTAAAATGTTACTGAGGGTTCCGCAGACCTCCCTTGCTATATGGTCGGTCTTTTTGAGATATGTATATAATATGTGTTTGTATGCATACAGTAACACTAATCTTAATTTATCCATTCCCCCCACCTTTCCTTTCAGATGAGCATAGTTTGCTTTCTAAGTCTGTGAGTGTCTTTCTCTGTGGAAATATGTTCATTTGTGTCAGTTATTAGATAACGCCTGTAAGTGATATCATAGAATATAGGTCTGTTGCTTTCCGACTTACCTCATGGTTCGTGATTATCTCCAGACTCATTTGTGGTGCCTCAGAGAGCAATGGTTCATTGTCTTCCATGGCTAATATTCCATTGTGGACATGGACCACTTCTTCTTTATCCATTCACCTCTTGTTGGACATTTTGATTGCTTCACTGTCTTGGCTATTGTGAATAAGGCTGCACTGCAGCTTTTGCGGCCTGTGTCTTCTCGATTCTTGTCTTCTCAGGTGAGAGGTCCAATGGTGCGCCTGCTGGATTGAATGGTGCCTCCATTTTTACTTTTAAACACAGCTCCTTTCTGTTCTCATTATTGGCTGTTACCCCTTTACGTCTCACCAGCAGGTAGAGGGTACACAGTTCCCTAAAACCCCTTCAGCATTTATTGTTTGTAGACTTTTTGCTGATGGTCAGTCGACTGGTGTGAGTTGAAACCTTTTTGTAGATTAGATTGCATGGGTCTAACACTCCCTGAGGTTGAGCTTTTATCCATTTTCCTTTTCTTTTTTTAAAAGAGCGTGAGTAAAACTTAACTCTTCATACTCTCTTCTTGAAACATTTGCCTGTGTTGAATTTTTTTGTCCATTCCCTACTTCAGCGCAATTTTTTAGGGCAGGTGTCCTTTACAGCCCTGAGTCCTTGGGAATGTTAAGTGACCATGAGCTGTGAGTTTAAAGCTGCTCCTGCAGGGAAAGGTCAGAAGGTGGCAGCATTTCTCCTTTACCAAATTTGGTTACTGGGGAAACAGAGCCTTAATGGAAGTGGTGTTCTAGGTTGTAAATTAGAATGGAATGTGCCAGGAAAAAGCCCTGTAAGTTTATGTCTCATTACTTCTTGTTGATATGTGCAATTTACTTTTTATTTTTTATCCCAGCAAATTTGATTACAATGGTTTGTTTGTTCTAGGTGTGCAAGATGTGGTTCTTTCACACATATTCGTGTATCTATTCTTCCTCGCATCCTTTTTCCATGTAGGTTATGACACAATGTTGAGTAGTCTCTCTCCTGGTCTTCCGTACGTCTTTGGTGAGTATATATTTCACATGGTTTGTATATCTCTGTTGACCCCAATATGGTAATGTATCCAATCCTCATCCCTTTCTACTTGGTGAACCATAAGTTTTTTAATGAATCTGTGGTTGCCTTTCTCTGTGGAAATATCTTCATTGGTATCAATTTTTAAGTAACTCCTAAAAGTGATATGATAGGATATGTGTCTTTTGCTTTCTCCCTTACTACACGTGGCGTGATTACGTCTAGACTCATCTATGGTGCTGCAAATGGCATTGTTTCACTTTTTTCACTAGCGAATATTCCATCTGTACATGGAGGAGTTCTTCTTTGTCCACCCATCTGTTGGTGGACTTTTTGGTTACTTCCATATCTTGGCTATTGTAATACTGTGCCGTGCAGATTTGCCTGCCTGTGTCTTTGCAATTCTCTCTTCTTAGATTTTAGGTCGAGGAGTGGGCCTGCTGGATCATATGGTAGCTCAATGTTGACCTTTTTAAGGCACCTCCATTCTGTTCTCATTCGTGGCCCTTTCCAAGTTACGTCCCACTTGAAGTTGAGGGTATGCACTTCTCCACAACACCTTCAGCATTTATTGTTTGTAGTTTTCTTAAAGATGGTGATTCTGACAAGTGTGAGCTGATACCTTTTTGCGGTTGAATTCGCACGTGCCTCATAATCCGTTGAAATTGAGCTTTAAGGCATGTCCTTTTTATTTTTCAAGCTGTGATTACCCCCTTAGTTCTTCAAAGTGTTCTCTTAAAGTATGTGTCACATTTTGAAATGTTTTGGCCATGACCCCCCTCAAGACATTTTGAGGGCAGGTTTCATTTACAGTTCTGCAGTACTTGTTCCTATGAAATGACCGTTAGCACAGCCTTTAAAGCTGCTTTTGCAGGTAACTGCCAGAGGGTGGCAGCCTTTCTATGTCCCCCACCCTGGTACCTAGGGAAAAGCCCTTGCGGCCTGTGGTGTTTCTCGGTTATAAATTAGAGTGGAGTGTGCCCGGACAAACCCACACAAGCTGATGTCTCCTTACTTTTGTTGGTGTTTTAAATTTACTTTTTATTTTTCATTGGAGTAGTTTTCCACTGTGTACGTGGACCACTTCTACTTTGTGCATTCCTCGGTTGATGGACATTTTCATTGCTTCCGAGTGTTGGCTATGGTAAATATTGTTGGCGTGCAGGATTGCCAGCCTGTGACTTTTTGATTCTCATTTTCTCAGGTGATAGGCCCAGCAGTGGTTGGGATTGATTGACTGGTAGCACCGCGTTACCCTTTTCAAAGCACCTTCTTTGTGTTTTCATTAGTGGCTCTTACCACGTCCCCCTTAGAATCGAGGGTACGCATTTCTCCACAATCGCTTCAGCATTTATTGTTTGCAGCATTTATGCTAATGGCCCTTCTGGCTGCTGTGAGCTGATAGGTTTTTGTAATTTGGGTTTGCATGTCTTTGAAAATTCGTAAAACTCATCATTTTTCTCTGCCGTTTTCTTTTCTGTTAAAAAAAGGAAACAATTGGGAGTACAGTATAACTCTTGAAATTGTCTTCTTGGAAGGTTGCCCTCTTTTGAATTTTTCGGTCGATTTTCCACCCCAGAATTTTTTTAGAGAGCAGGTGTCATTTACCGAACTGCAAGTTTGGTGACTATTTAGTGACCTTTGGCAATGGATTTAAAGCTGCTGTTGTGGGAAGTGGCCTCAAGGAGGCAGCATTTCTCCATTCCCAAATCTGGGTACTAGGGCAGCAGAGTCTTTCTGGAAGTCGTGTTCCTAGGTTGTAAATTACATTGGAATGTGCATGGAGAAACCCCCATAAGATTAGGTCTCATTATTTCTTCTTGGTTTTAAAAATTGCTTTAATTGGGGTAAAGCTTAGAATATTGTTTCTCCTAGGTGTACACGATCTGGTTCATTTGTACATTATATATGTCTATTCAAGTACAGATCCTCTTCCCATGTAAAATGTTACTGAGGGTTCCGCAGACCTCCCTTGCTATATGGTCGGTCTTTTTGAGATATGTATATAATATGTGTTTGTATGCATACAGTAACACTAATCTTAATTTATCCATTCCCCCCACCTTTCCTTTCAGATGAGCATAGTTTGCTTTCTAAGTCTGTGAGTGTCTTTCTCTGTGGAAATATGTTCATTTGTGTCAGTTATTAGATAACGCCTGTAAGTGATATCATAGAATATAGGTCTGTTGCTTTCCGACTTACCTCATGGTTCGTGATTATCTCCAGACTCATTTGTGGTGCCTCAGAGAGCAATGGTTCATTGTCTTCCATGGCTAATATTCCATTGTGGACATGGACCACTTCTTCTTTATCCATTCACCTCTTGTTGGACATTTTGATTGCTTCACTGTCTTGGCTATTGTGAATAAGGCTGCACTGCAGCTTTTGCGGCCTGTGTCTTCTCGATTCTTGTCTTCTCAGGTGAGAGGTCCAATGGTGCGCCTGCTGGATTGAATGGTGCCTCCATTTTTACTTTTAAACACAGCTCCTTTCTGTTCTCATTATTGGCTGTTACCCCTTTACGTCTCACCAGCAGGTAGAGGGTACACAGTTCCCTAAAACCCCTTCAGCATTTATTGTTTGTAGACTTTTTGCTGATGGTCAGTCGACTGGTGTGAGTTGAAACCTTTTTGTAGATTAGATTGCATGGGTCTAACACTCCCTGAGGTTGAGCTTTTATCCATTTTCCTTTTCTTTTTTTAAAAGAGCGTGAGTAAAACTTAACTCTTCATACTCTCTTCTTGAAACATTTGCCTGTGTTGAATTTTTTTGTCCATTCCCTACTTCAGCACAATTTTTTAGGGCAGGTGTCCTTTACAGCCCTGAGTCCTTGGGAATGTTAAGTGACCATGAGCTGTGAGTTTAAAGCTGCTCCTGCAGGGAAAGGTCAGAAGGTGGCAGCATTTCTCCTTTACCAAATTTGGTTACTGGGGAAACAGAGCCTTAATGGAAGTGGTGTTCTAGGTTGTAAATTAGAATGGAATGTGCCAGGAAAAAGCCCTGTAAGTTTATGTCTCATTACTTCTTGTTGATATGTGCAATTTACTTTTTATTTTTTATCCCAGCAAATTTGATTACAATGGTTTGTTTGTTCTAGGTGTGCAAGATGTGGTTCTTTCACACATATTCGTGTATCTATTCTTCCTCGCATCCTTTTTCCATGTAGGTTATGACACAATGTTGAGTAGTCTCTCTCCTGGTCTTCCGTACGTCTTTGGTGAGTATATATTTCACATGGTTTGTATATCTCTGTTGACCCCAATATGGTAATGTATCCAATCCTCATCCCTTTCTACTTGGTGAACCATAAGTTTTTTAATGAATCTGTGGTTGCCTTTCTCTGTGGAAATATCTTCATTGGTATCAATTTTTAAGTAACTCCTAAAAGTGATATGATAGGATATGTGTCTTTTGCTTTCTCCCTTACTACACGTGGCGTGATTACGTCTAGACTCATCTATGGTGCTGCAAATGGCATTGTTTCACTTTTTTCACTAGCGAATATTCCATCTGTACATGGAGGAGTTCTTCTTTGTCCACCCATCTGTTGGTGGACTTTTTGGTTACTTCCATATCTTGGCTATTGTAATACTGTGCCGTGCAGATTTGCCTGCCTGTGTCTTTGCAATTCTCTCTTCTTAGATTTTAGGTCGAGGAGTGGGCCTGCTGGATCATATGGTAGCTCAATGTTGACCTTTTTAAGGCACCTCCATTCTGTTCTCATTCGTGGCCCTTTCCAAGTTACGTCCCACTTGAAGTTGAGGGTATGCACTTCTCCACAACACCTTCAGCATTTATTGTTTGTAGTTTTCTTAAAGATGGTGATTCTGACAAGTGTGAGCTGATACCTTTTTGCGGTTGAATTCGCACGTGCCTCATAATCCGTTGAAATTGAGCTTTAAGGCATGTCCTTTTTATTTTTCTAGCTGTGATTACCCCCTTAGTTCTTCAAAGTGTTCTCTTAAAGTATGTGTCACATTTTGAAATGTTTTGGCCATGACCCCCCTCAAGACATTTTGAGGGCAGGTTTCATTTACAGTTCTGCAGTACTTGTTCCTATGAAATGACCGTTAGCACAGCCTTTAAAGCTGCTTTTGCAGGTAACTGCCAGAGGGTGGCAGCCTTTCTATGTCCCCCACCCTGGTACCTAGGGAAAAGCCCTTGCGGCCTGTGGTGTTTCTCGGTTATAAATTAGAGTGGAGTGTGCCCGGACAAACCCACACAAGCTGATGTCTCCTTACTTTTGTTGGTGTTTTAAATTTACTTTTTATTTTTCATTGGAGTAGTTTTCCACTGTGTACGTGGACCACTTCTACTTTGTGCATTCCTCGGTTGATGGACATTTTCATTGCTTCCGAGTGTTGGCTATGGTAAATATTGTTGGCGTGCAGGATTGCCAGCCTGTGACTTTTTGATTCTCATTTTCTCAGGTGATAGGCCCAGCAGTGGTTGGGATTGATTGACTGGTAGCACCGCGTTACCCTTTTCAAAGCACCTTCTTTGTGTTTTCATTAGTGGCTCTTACCACGTCCCCCTTAGAATCGAGGCTACGCATTTCTCCACAATCGCTTCAGCATTTATTGTTTGCAGCATTTATGCTAATGGCCCTTCTGGCTGCTGTGAGCTGATAGGTTTTTGTAATTTGGGTTTGCATGTCTTTGAAAATTCGTAAAACTCATCATTTTTCTCTGCCGTTTTCTTTTCTGTTAAAAAAAGGAAACAATTGGGAGTACAGTATAACTCTTGAAATTGTCTTCTTGGAAGGTTTCCCTCTTTTGAATTTTTCGGTCGATTTTCCACCCCAGAATTTTTTTAGAGAGCAGGTGTCATTTACCGAACTGCAAGTTTGGTGACTATTTAGTGACCTTTGGCAATGGATTTACAGCTGCTGTTGTGGGAAGTGGCCTCAAGGAGGCAGCATTTCTCCATTCCCAAATCTGGGTACTAGGGCAGCAGAGTCTTTCTGGAAGTCGTGTTCCTAGGTTGTAAATTACATTGGAATGTGCATGGAGAAACCCCCATAAGATTAGGTCTCATTATTTCTTCTTGGTTTTAAAAATTGCTTTAATTGGGGTAAAGCTTAGAATATTGTTTCTCCTAGGTGTACACGATCTGGTTCATTTGTACATTATATATGTCTATTCAAGTACAGATCCTCTTCCCATGTAAAATGTTACTGAGGGTTCCGCAGACCTCCCTTGCTATATGGTCGGTCTTTTTGATATATGTATATAATATGTGTTTGTATGCATACAGTAACACTAATCTTAATTTATCCATTCCCCCCACCTTTCCTTTCAGATGAGCATAGTTTGCTTTCTAAGTCTGTGAGTGTCTTTCTCTGTGGAAATATGTTCATTTGTGTCAGTTATTAGATAACGCCTGTAAGTGATATCATAGAATATAGGTCTGTTGCTTTCCGACTTACCTCATGGTTCGTGATTATCTCCAGACTCATTTGTGGTGCCTCAGAGAGCAATGGTTCATTGTCTTCCATGGCTAATATTCCATTGTGGACATGGACCACTTCTTCTTTATCCATTCACCTCTTGTTGGACATTTTGATTGCTTCACTGTCTTGGCTATTGTGAATAAGGCTGCACTGCAGCTTTTGCGGCCTGTGTCTTCTCGATTCTTGTCTTCTCAGGTGAGAGGTCCAATGGTGCGCCTGCTGGATTGAATGGTGCCTCCATTTTTACTTTTAAACACAGCTCCTTTCTGTTCTCATTATTGGCTGTTACCCCTTTACGTCTCACCAGCAGGTAGAGGGTACACAGTTCCCTAAAACCCCTTCAGCATTTATTGTTTGTAGACTTTTTGCTGATGGTCAGTCGACTGGTGTGAGTTGAAACCTTTTTGTAGATTAGATTGCATGGGTCTAACACTCCCTGAGGTTGAGCTTTTATCCATTTTCCTTTTCTTTTTTTAAAAGAGCGTGAGTAAAACTTAACTCTTCATACTCTCTTCTTGAAACATTTGCCTGTGTTGAATTTTTTTGTCCATTCCCTACTTCAGCGCAATTTTTTAGGGCAGGTGTCCTTTACAGCCCTGAGTCCTTGGGAATGTTAAGTGACCATGAGCTGTGAGTTTAAAGCTGCTCCTGCAGGGAAAGGTCAGAAGGTGGCAGCATTTCTCCTTTACCAAATTTGGTTACTGGGGAAACAGAGCCTTAATGGAAGTGGTGTTCTAGGTTGTAAATTAGAATGGAATGTGCCAGGAAAAAGCCCTGTAAGTTTATGTCTCATTACTTCTTGTTGATATGTGCAATTTACTTTTTATTTTTTATCCCAGCAAATTTGATTACAATGGTTTGTTTGTTCTAGGTGTGCAAGATGTGGTTCTTTCACACATATTCGTGTATCTATTCTTCCTCGCATCCTTTTTCCATGTAGGTTATGACACAATGTTGAGTAGTCTCTCTCCTGGTCTTCCGTACGTCTTTGGTGAGTATATATTTCACATGGTTTGTATATCTCTGTTGACCCCAATATGGTAATGTATCCAATCCTCATCCCTTTCTACTTGGTGAACCATAAGTTTTTTAATGAATCTGTGGTTGCCTTTCTCTGTGGAAATATCTTCATTGGTATCAATTTTTAAGTAACTCCTAAAAGTGATATGATAGGATATGTGTCTTTTGCTTTCTCCCTTACTACACGTGGCGTGATTACGTCTAGACTCATCTATGGTGCTGCAAATGGCATTGTTTCACTTTTTTCACTAGCGAATATTCCATCTGTACATGGAGGAGTTCTTCTTTGTCCACCCATCTGTTGGTGGACTTTTTGGTTACTTCCATATCTTGGCTATTGTAATACTGTGCCGTGCAGATTTGCCTGCCTGTGTCTTTGCAATTCTCTCTTCTTAGATTTTAGGTCGAGGAGTGGGCCTGCTGGATCATATGGTAGCTCAATGTTGACCTTTTTAAGGCACCTCCATTCTGTTCTCATTCGTGGCCCTTTCCAAGTTACGTCCCACTTGAAGTTGAGGGTATGCACTTCTCCACAACACCTTCAGCATTTATTGTTTGTAGTTTTCTTAAAGATGGTGATTCTGACAAGTGTGAGCTGATACCTTTTTGCGGTTGAATTCGCACGTGCCTCATAATCCGTTGAAATTGAGCTTTAAGGCATGTCCTTTTTATTTTTCAAGCTGTGATTACCCCCTTAGTTCTTCAAAGTGTTCTCTTAAAGTATGTGTCACATTTTGAAATGTTTTGGCCATGACCCCCCTCAAGACATTTTGAGGGCAGGTTTCATTTACAGTTCTGCAGTACTTGTTCCTATGAAATGACCGTTAGCACAGCCTTTAAAGCTGCTTTTGCAGGTAACTGCCAGAGGGTGGCAGCCTTTCTATGTCCCCCACCCTGGTACCTAGGGAAAAGCCCTTGCGGCCTGTGGTGTTTCTCGGTTATAAATTAGAGTGGAGTGTGCCCGGACAAACCCACACAAGCTGATGTCTCCTTACTTTTGTTGGTGTTTTAAATTTACTTTTTATTTTTCATTGGAGTAGTTTTCCACTGTGTACGTGGACCACTTCTACTTTGTGCATTCCTCGGTTGATGGACATTTTCATTGCTTCCGAGTGTTGGCTATGGTAAATATTGTTGGCGTGCAGGATTGCCAGCCTGTGACTTTTTGATTCTCATTTTCTCAGGTGATAGGCCCAGCAGTGGTTGGGATTGATTGACTGGTAGCACCGCGTTACCCTTTTCAAAGCACCTTCTTTGTGTTTTCATTAGTGGCTCTTACCACGTCCCCCTTAGAATCGAGGCTACGCATTTCTCCACAATCGCTTCAGCATTTATTGTTTGCAGCATTTATGCTAATGGCCCTTCTGGCTGCTGTGAGCTGATAGGTTTTTGTAATTTGGGTTTGCATGTCTTTGAAAATTCGTAAAACTCATCATTTTTCTCTGCCGTTTTCTTTTCTGTTAAAAAAAGGAAACAATTGGGAGTACAGTATAACTCTTGAAATTGTCTTCTTGGAAGGTTTCCCTCTTTTGAATTTTTCGGTCGATTTTCCACCCCAGAATTTTTTTAGAGAGCAGGTGTCATTTACCGAACTGCAAGTTTGGTGACTATTTAGTGACCTTTGGCAATGGATTTAAAGCTGCTGTTGTGGGAAGTGGCCTCAAGGAGGCAGCATTTCTCCATTCCCAAATCTGGGTACTAGGGCAGCAGAGTCTTTCTGGAAGTCGTGTTCCTAGGTTGTAAATTACATTGGAATGTGCATGGAGAAACCCCCATAAGATTAGGTCTCATTATTTCTTCTTGGTTTTAAAAATTGCTTTAATTGGGGTAAAGCTTAGAATATTGTTTCTCCTAGGTGTACACGATCTGGTTCATTTGTACATTATATATGTCTATTCAAGTACAGATCCTCTTCCCATGTAAAATGTTACTGAGGGTTCCGCAGACCTCCCTTGCTATATGGTCGGTCTTTTTGATATATGTATATAATATGTGTTTGTATGCATACAGTAACACTAATCTTAATTTATCCATTCCCGCCACCTTTCCTTTCAGATGAGCATAGTTTGCTTTCTAAGTCTGTGAGTGTCTTTCTCTGTGGAAATATGTTCATTTGTGTCAGTTATTAGATAACGCCTGTAAGTGATATCATAGAATATAGGTCTTTTGCTTTCCGACTTACCTCATGGTTCGTGATTATCTCCAGACTCATTTGTGGTGCCTCAGAGAGCAATGGTTCATTGTCTTCCATGGCTAATATTCCATTGTGGACATGGACCACTTCTTCTTTATCCATTCACCTCTTGTTGGACATTTTGATTGCTTCACTGTCTTGGCTATTGTGAATAAGGCTGCACTGCAGCTTTTGCGGCCTGTGTCTTCTCGATTCTTGTCTTCTCAGGTGAGAGGTCCAATGGTGCGCCTGCTGGATTGAATGGTGCCTCCATTTTTACTTTTAAACACAGCTCCTTTCTGTTCTCATTATTGGCTGTTACCCCTTTACGTCTCACCAGCAGGTAGAGGGTACACAGTTCCCTAAAACCCCTTCAGCATTTATTGTTTGTAGACTTTCTGCTGATGGTCAGTCGACTGGTGTGAGTTGAAACCTTTTTGTAGATTAGATTGCATGGGTCTAACACTCCCTGAGGTTGAGCTTTTATCCATTTTCCTTTTCTTTTTTTAAAAGAGCGTGAGTAAAACTTAACTCTTCATACTCTCTTCTTGAAACATTTGCCTGTGTTGAATTTTTTTGTCCATTCCCTACTTCAGCGCAATTTTTTAGGGCAGGTGTCCTTTACAGCCCTGAGTCCTTGGGAATGTTAAGTGACCATGAGCTGTGAGTTTAAAGCTGCTCCTGCAGGGAAAGGTCAGAAGGTGGCAGCATTTCTCCTTTACCAAATTTGGTTACTGGGGAAACAGAGCCTTAATGGAAGTGGTGTTCTAGGTTGTAAATTAGAATGGAATGTGCCAGGAAAAAGCCCTGTAAGTTTATGTCTCATTACTTCTTGTTGATATGTGTAATTTACTTTTTATTTTTTATCCCAGCAAATTTGATTACAATGGTTTGTTTGTTCTAGGTGTGCAAGATGTGGTTCTTTCACACATATTCGTGTATCTATTCTTCCTCGCATCCTTTTTCCATGTAGGTTATGACACAATGTTGAGTAGTCTCTCTCCTGGTCTTCCGTACGTCTTTGGTGAGTATATATTTCACATGGTTTGTATATCTCTGTTGACCCCAATATGGTAATGTATCCAATCCTCATCCCTTTCTACTTGGTGAACCATAAGTTTTTTAATGAATCTGTGGTTGCCTTTCTCTGTGGAAATATCTTCATTGGTATCAATTTTTAAGTAACTCCTAAAAGTGATATGATAGGATATGTGTCTTTTGCTTTCTCCCTTACTACACGTGGCGTGATTACGTCTAGACTCATCTATGGTGCTGCAAATGGCATTGTTTCACTTTTTTCACTAGCGAATATTCCATCTGTACATGGAGGAGTTCTTCTTTGTCCACCCATCTGTTGGTGGACTTTTTGGTTACTTCCATATCTTGGCTATTGTAATACTGTGCCGTGCAGATTTGCCTGCCTGTGTCTTTGCAATTCTCTCTCCTTAGATTTTAGGTCGAGGAGTGGGCCTGCTGGATCATATGGTAGCTCAATGTTGACCTTTTTAAGGCACCTCCATTCTGTTCTCATTCGTGGCCCTTTCCAAGTTACGTCCCACTTGAAGTTGAGGGTATGCACTTCTCCACAACACCTTCAGCATTTATTGTTTGTAGTTTTCTTAAAGATGGTGATTCTGACAAGTGTGAGCTGATACCTTTTTGCGGTTGAATTCGCACGTGCCTCATAATCCGTTGAAATTGAGCTTTAAGGCATGTCCTTTTTATTTTTCTAGCTGTGATTACCCCCTTAGTTCTTCAAAGTGTTCTCTTAAAGTATGTGTCACATTTTGAAATGTTTTGGCCATGACCCCCCTCAAGACATTTTGAGGGCAGGTTTCATTTACAGTTCTGCAGTACTTGTTCCTATGAAATGACCGTTAGCACAGCCTTTAAAGCTGCTTTTGCAGGTAACTGCCAGAGGGTGGCAGCCTTTCTATGTCCCCCACCCTGGTACCTAGGGAAAAGCCCTTGCGGCCTGTGGTGTTTCTCGGTTATAAATTAGAGGGGAGTGTGCCCGGACAAACCCACACAAGCTGATGTCTCCTTACTTTTGTTGGTGTTTTAAATTTACTTTTTATTTTTCATTGGAGTAGTTTTCCACTGTGTACGTGGACCACTTCTACTTTGTGCATTCCTCGGTTGATGGACATTTTCATTGCTTCCGAGTGTTGGCTATGGTAAATATTGTTGGCGTGCAGGATTGCCAGCCTGTGACTTTTTGATTTTCATTTTCTCAGGTGATAGGCCCAGCAGTGGTTGGGATTGATTGACTGGTAGCACCGCGTTACCCTTTTCAAAGCACCTTCTTTGTGTTTTCATTAGTGGCTCTTACCACGTCCCCCTTAGAATCGAGGGTACGCATTTCTCCACAATCGCTTCAGCATTTATTGTTTGCAGCATTTATGCTAATGGCCCTTCTGGCTGCTGTGAGCTGATAGGTTTTTGTAATTTGGGTTTGCATGTCTTTGAAAATTCGTAAAACTCATCATTTTTCTCTGCCGTTTTCTTTTCTGTTAAAAAAAGGAAACAATTGGGAGTACAGTATAACTCTTGTAATTGTCTTCTTGGAAGGTTGCCCTCTTTTGAATTTTTCGGTCGATTTTCCACCCCAGAATTTTTTTAGAGAGCAGGTGTCATTTACCGAACTGCAAGTTTGGTGACTATTTAGTGACCTTTGGCAATGGATTTACAGCTGCTGTTGTGGGAAGTGGCCTCAAGGAGGCAGCATTTCTCCATTCCCAAATCTGGGTACTAGGGCAGCAGAGTCTTTCTGGAAGTCGTGTTCCTAGGTTGTAAATTACATTGGAATGTGCATGGAGAAACCCCCATAAGATTAGGTCTCATTATTTCTTCTTGGTTTTAAAAATTGCTTTAATTGGGGTAAAGCTTAGAATATTCTTTCTCCTAGGTGTACACGATCTGGTTCATTTGTACATTATATATGTCTATTCAAGTACAGATCCTCTTCCCATGTAAAATGTTACTGAGGGTTCCGCAGACCTCCCTTGCTATATGGTCGGTCTTTTTGATATATGTATATAATATGTGTTTGTATGCATACAGTAACACTAATCTTAATTTATCCATTCCCCCCACCTTTCCTTTCAGATGAGCATAGTTTGCTTTCTAAGTCTGTGAGTGTCTTTCTCTGTGGAAATATGTTCATTTGTGTCAGTTATTAGATAACGCCTGTAAGTGATATCATAGAATATAGGTCTGTTGCTTTCCGACTTACCTCATGGTTCGTGATTATCTCCAGACTCATTTGTGGTGCCTCAGAGAGCAATGGTTCATTGTCTTCCATGGCTAATATTCCATTGTGGACATGGACCACTTCTTCTTTATCCATTCACCTCTTGTTGGACATTTTGATTGCTTCACTGTCTTGGCTATTGTGAATAAGGCTGCACTGCAGCTTTTGCGGCCTGTGTCTTCTCGATTCTTGTCTTCTCAGGTGACAGGTCCAATGGTGCGCCTGCTGGATTGAATGGTGCCTCCATTTTTACTTTTAAACACAGCTCCTTTCTGTTCTCATTATTGGCTGTTACCCCTTTACGTCTCACCAGCAGGTAGAGGGTACACAGTTCCCTAAAACCCCTTCAGCATTTATTGTTTGTAGACTTTTTGCTGATGGTCAGTCGACTGGTGTGAGTTGAAACCTTTTTGTAGATTAGATTGCATGGGTCTAACACTCCCTGAGGTTGAGCTTTTATCCATTTTCCTTTTCTTTTTTTAAAAGAGCGTGAGTAAAACTTAACTCTTCATACTCTCTTCTTGAAACATTTGCCTGTGTTGAATTTTTTTGTCCATTCCCTACTTCAGCACAATTTTTTAGGGCAGGTGTCCTTTACAGCCCTGAGTCCTTGGGAATGTTAAGTGACCATGAGCTGTGAGTTTAAAGCTGCTCCTGCAGGGAAAGGTCAGAAGGTGGCAGCATTTCTCCTTTACCAAATTTGGTTACTGGGGAAACAGAGCCTTAATGGAAGTGGTGTTCTAGGTTGTAAATTAGAATGGAATGTGCCAGGAAAAAGCCCTGTAAGTTTATGTCTCATTACTTCTTGTTGATATGTGCAATTTACTTTTTATTTTTTATCCCAGCAAATTTGATTACAATGGTTTGTTTGTTCTAGGTGTGCAAGATGTGGTTCTTTCACACATATTCGTGTATCTATTCTTCCTCGCATCCTTTTTCCATGTAGGTTATGACACAATGTTGAGTAGTCTCTCTCCTGGTCTTCCGTACGTCTTTGGTGAGTATATATTTCACATGGTTTGTATATCTCTGTTGACCCCAATATGGTAATGTATCCAATCCTCATCCCTTTCTACTTGGTGAACCATAAGTTTTTTAATGAATCTGTGGTTGCCTTTCTCTGTGGAAATATCTTCATTGGTATCAATTTTTAAGTAACTCCTAAAAGTGATATGATAGGATATGTGTCTTTTGCTTTCTCCCTTACTACACGTGGCGTGATTACGTCTAGACTCATCTATGGTGCTGCAAATGGCATTGTTTCACTTTTTTCACTAGCGAATATTCCATCTGTACATGGAGGAGTTCTTCTTTGTCCACCCATCTGTTGGTGGACTTTTTGGTTACTTCCATATCTTGGCTATTGTAATACTGTGCCGTGCAGATTTGCCTGCCTGTGTCTTTGCAATTCTCTCTCCTTAGATTTTAGGTCGAGGAGTGGGCCTGCTGGATCATATGGTAGCTCAATGTTGACCTTTTTAAGGCACCTCCATTCTGTTCTCATTCGTGGCCCTTTCCAAGTTACGTCCCACTTGAAGTTGAGGGTATGCACTTCTCCACAACACCTTCAGCATTTATTGTTTGTAGTTTTCTTAAAGATGGTGATTCTGACAAGTGTGAGCTGATACCTTTTTGCGGTTGAATTCGCACGTGCCTCATAATCCGTTGAAATTGAGCTTTAAGGCATGTCCTTTTTATTTTTCTAGCTGTGATTACCCCCTTAGTTCTTCAAAGTGTTCTCTTAAAGTATGTGTCACATTTTGAAATGTTTTGGCCATGACCCCCCTCAAGACATTTTGAGGGCAGGTTTCATTTACAGTTCTGCAGTACTTGTTCCTATGAAATGACCGTTAGCACAGCCTTTAAAGCTGCTTTTGCAGGTAACTGCCAGAGGGTGGCAGCCTTTCTATGTCCCCCACCCTGGTACCTAGGGAAAAGCCCTTGCGGCCTGTGGTGTTTCTCGGTTATAAATTAGAGTGGAGTGTGCCCGGACAAACCCACACAAGCTGATGTCTCCTTACTTTTGTTGGTGTTTTAAATTTACTTTTTATTTTTCATTGGAGTAGTTTTCCACTGTGTACGTGGACCACTTCTACTTTGTGCATTCCTCGGTTGATGGACATTTTCATTGCTTCCGAGTGTTGGCTATGGTAAATATTGTTGGCGTGCAGGATTGCCAGCCTGTGACTTTTTGATTCTCATTTTCTCAGGTGATAGGCCCAGCAGTGGTTGGGATTGATTGACTGGTAGCACCGCGTTACCCTTTTCAAAGCACCTTCTTTGTGTTTTCATTAGTGGCTCTTACCACGTCCCCCTTAGAATCGAGGGTACGCATTTCTCCACAATCGCTTCAGCATTTATTGTTTGCAGCATTTATGCTAATGGCCCTTCTGGCTGCTGTGAGCTGATAGGTTTTTGTAATTTGGGTTTGCATGTCTTTGAAAATTCGTAAAACTCATCATTTTTCTCTGCCGTTTTCTTTTCTGTTAAAAAAAGGAAACAATTGGGAGTACAGTATAACTCTTGAAATTGTCTTCTTGGAAGGTTGCCCTCTTTTGAATTTTTCGGTCGATTTTCCACCCCAGAATTTTTTTAGAGAGCAGGTGTCATTTACCGAACTGCAAGTTTGGTGACTATTTAGTGACCTTTGGCAATGGATTTAAAGCTGCTGTTGTGGGAAGTGGCCTCAAGGAGGCAGCATTTCTCCATTCCCAAATCTGGGTACTAGGGCAGCAGAGTCTTTCTGGAAGTCGTGTTCCTAGGTTGTAAATTACATTGGAATGTGCATGGAGAAACCCCCATAAGATTAGGTCTCATTATTTCTTCTTGGTTTTAAAAATTGCTTTAATTGGGGTAAAGCTTAGAATATTGTTTCTCCTAGGTGTACACGATCTGGTTCATTTGTACATTATATATGTCTATTCAAGTACAGATCCTCTTCCCATGTAAAATGTTACTGAGGGTTCCGCAGACCTCCCTTGCTATATGGTCGGTCTTTTTGAGATATGTATATAATATGTGTTTGTATGCATACAGTAACACTAATCTTAATTTATCCATTCCCCCCACCTTTCCTTTCAGATGAGCATAGTTTGCTTTCTAAGTCTGTGAGTGTCTTTCTCTGTGGAAATATGTTCATTTGTGTCAGTTATTAGATAACGCCTGTAAGTGATATCATAGAATATAGGTCTGTTGCTTTCCGACTTACCTCATGGTTCGTGATTATCTCCAGACTCATTTGTGGTGCCTCAGAGAGCAATGGTTCATTGTCTTCCATGGCTAATATTCCATTGTGGACATGGACCACTTCTTCTTTATCCATTCACCTCTTGTTGGACATTTTGATTGCTTCACTGTCTTGGCTATTGTGAATAAGGCTGCACTGCAGCTTTTGCGGCCTGTGTCTTCTCGATTCTTGTCTTCTCAGGTGACAGGTCCAATGGTGCGCCTGCTGGATTGAATGGTGCCTCCATTTTTACTTTTAAACACAGCTCCTTTCTGTTCTCATTATTGGCTGTTACCCCTTTACGTCTCACCAGCAGGTAGAGGGTACACAGTTCCCTAAAACCCCTTCAGCATTTATTGTTTGTAGACTTTTTGCTGATGGTCAGTCGACTGGTGTGAGTTGAAACCTTTTTGTAGATTAGATTGCATGGGTCTAACACTCCCTGAGGTTGAGCTTTTATCCATTTTCCTTTTCTTTTTTTAAAAGAGCGTGAGTAAAACTTAACTCTTCATACTCTCTTCTTGAAACATTTGCCTGTGTTGAATTTTTTTGTCCATTCCCTACTTCAGCACAATTTTTTAGGGCAGGTGTCCTTTACAGCCCTGAGTCCTTGGGAATGTTAAGTGACCATGAGCTGTGAGTTTAAAGCTGCTCCTGCAGGGAAAGGTCAGAAGGTGGCAGCATTTCTCCTTTACCAAATTTGGTTACTGGGGAAACAGAGCCTTAATGGAAGTGGTGTTCTAGGTTGTAAATTAGAATGGAATGTGCCAGGAAAAAGCCCTGTAAGTTTATGTCTCATTACTTCTTGTTGATATGTGCAATTTACTTTTTATTTTTTATCCCAGCAAATTTGATTACAATGGTTTGTTTGTTCTAGGTGTGCAAGATGTGGTTCTTTCACACATATTCGTGTATCTATTCTTCCTCGCATCCTTTTTCCATGTAGGTTATGACACAATGTTGAGTAGTCTCTCTCCTGGTCTTCCGTACGTCTTTGGTGAGTATATATTTCACATGGTTTGTATATCTCTGTTGACCCCAATATGGTAATGTATCCAATCCTCATCCCTTTCTACTTGGTGAACCATAAGTTTTTTAATGAATCTGTGGTTGCCTTTCTCTGTGGAAATATCTTCATTGGTATCAATTTTTAAGTAACTCCTAAAAGTGATATGATAGGATATGTGTCTTTTGCTTTCTCCCTTACTACACGTGGCGTGATTACGTCTAGACTCATCTATGGTGCTGCAAATGGCATTGTTTCACTTTTTTCACTAGCGAATATTCCATCTGTACATGGAGGAGTTCTTCTTTGTCCACCCATCTGTTGGTGGACTTTTTGGTTACTTCCATATCTTGGCTATTGTAATACTGTGCCGTGCAGATTTGCCTGCCTGTGTCTTTGCAATTCTCTCTTCTTAGATTTTAGGTCGAGGAGTGGGCCTGCTGGATCATATGGTAGCTCAATGTTGACCTTTTTAAGGCACCTCCATTCTGTTCTCATTCGTGGCCCTTTCCAAGTTACGTCCCACTTGAAGTTGAGGGTATGCACTTCTCCACAACACCTTCAGCATTTATTGTTTGTAGTTTTCTTAAAGATGGTGATTCTGACAAGTGTGAGCTGATACCTTTTTGCGGTTGAATTCGCACGTGCCTCATAATCCGTTGAAATTGAGCTTTAAGGCATGTCCTTTTTATTTTTCTAGCTGTGATTACCCCCTTAGTTCTTCAAAGTGTTCTCTTAAAGTATGTGTCACATTTTGAAATGTTTTGGCCATGACCCCTCTCAAGACATTTTGAGGGCAGGTTTCATTTACAGTTCTGCAGTACTTGTTCCTATGAAATGACCGTTAGCACAGCCTTTAAAGCTGCTTTTGCAGGTAACTGCCAGAGGGTGGCAGCCTTTCTATGTCCCCCACCCTGGTACCTAGGGAAAAGCCCTTGCGGCCTGTGGTGTTTCTCGGTTATAAATTAGAGGGGAGTGTGCCCGGACAAACCCACACAAGCTGATGTCTCCTTACTTTTGTTGGTGTTTTAAATTTACTTTTTATTTTTCATTGGAGTAGTTTTCCACTGTGTACGTGGACCACTTCTACTTTGTGCATTCCTCGGTTGATGGACATTTTCATTGCTTCCGAGTGTTGGCTATGGTAAATATTGTTGGCGTGCAGGATTGCCAGCCTGTGACTTTTTGATTCTCATTTTCTCAGGTGATAGGCCCAGCAGTGGTTGGGATTGATTGACTGGTAGCACCGCGTTACCCTTTTCAAAGCACCTTCTTTGTGTTTTCATTAGTGGCTCTTACCACGTCCCCCTTAGAATCGAGGGTACGCATTTCTCCACAATCGCTTCAGCATTTATTGTTTGCAGCATTTATGCTAATGGCCCTTCTGGCTGCTGTGAGCTGATAGGTTTTTGTAATTTGGGTTTGCATGTCTTTGAAAATTCGTAAAACTCATCATTTTTCTCTGCCGTTTTCTTTTCTGTTAAAAAAAGGAAACAATTGGGAGTACAGTATAACTCTTGAAATTGTCTTCTTGGAAGGTTGCCCTCTTTTGAATTTTTCGGTCGATTTTCCACCCCAGAATTTTTTTAGAGAGCAGGTGTCATTTACCGAACTGCAAGTTTGGTGACTATTTAGTGACCTTTGGCAATGGATTTAAAGCTGCTGTTGTGGGAAGTGGCCTCAAGGAGGCAGCATTTCTCCATTCCCAAATCTGGGTACTAGGGCAGCAGAGTCTTTCTGGAAGTCGTGTTCCTAGGTTGTAAATTACATTGGAATGTGCATGGAGAAACCCCCATAAGATTAGGTCTCATTATTTCTTCTTGGTTTTAAAAATTGCTTTAATTGGGGTAAAGCTTAGAATATTGTTTCTCCTAGGTGTACACGATCTGGTTCATTTGTACATTATATATGTCTATTCAAGTACAGATCCTCTTCCCATGTAAAATGTTACTGAGGGTTCCGCAGACCTCCCTTGCTATATGGTCGGTCTTTTTGATATATGTATATAATATGTGTTTGTATGCATACAGTAACACTAATCTTAATTTATCCATTCCCCCCACCTTTCCTTTCAGATGAGCATAGTTTGCTTTCTAAGTCTGTGAGTGTCTTTCTCTGTGGAAATATGTTCATTTGTGTCAGTTATTAGATAACGCCTGTAAGTGATATCATAGAATATAGGTCTTTTGCTTTCTGACTTACCTCATGGTTCGTGATTATCTCCAGACTCATTTGTGGTGCCTCAGAGAGCAATGGTTCATTGTCTTCCATGGCTAATATTCCATTGTGGACATGGACCACTTCTTTATCCATTCACCTCTTGTTGGACATTTTGATTGCTTCACTGTCTTGGCTATTGTGAATAAGGCTGCACTGCAGCTTTTGCGGCCTGTGTCTTCTCGATTCTTGTCTTCTCAGGTGAGAGGTCCAATGGTGCGCCTGCTGGATTGAATGGTGCCTCCATTTTTACTTTTAAACACAGCTCCTTTCTGTTCTCATTATTGGCTGTTACCCCTTTACGTCTCACCAGCAGGTAGAGGGTACACAGTTCCCTAAAACCCCTTCAGCATTTATTGTTTGTAGACTTTCTGCTGATGGTCAGTCGACTGGTGTGAGTTGAAACCTTTTTGTAGATTAGATTGCATGGGTCTAACACTCCCTGAGGTTGAGCTTTTATCCATTTTCCTTTTCTTTTTTTAAAAGAGCGTGAGTAAAACTTAACTCTTCATACTCTCTTCTTGAAACATTTGCCTGTGTTGAATTTTTTTGTCCATTCCCTACTTCAGCACAATTTTTTAGGGCAGGTGTCCTTTACAGCCCTGAGTCCTTGGGAATGTTAAGTGACCATGAGCTGTGAGTTTAAAGCTGCTCCTGCAGGGAAAGGTCAGAAGGTGGCAGCATTTCTCCTTTACCAAATTTGGTTACTGGGGAAACAGAGCCTTAATGGAAGTGATGTTCTAGGTTGTAAATTAGAATGGAATGTGCCAGGAAAAAGCCCTGTAAGTTTATGTCTCATTACTTCTTGTTGATATGTGTAATTTACTTTTTATTTTTTATCCCAGCAAATTTGATTACAATGGTTTGTTTGTTCTAGGTGTGCAAGATGTGGTTCTTTCACACATATTCGTGTATCTATTCTTCCTCGCATCCTTTTTCCATGTAGGTTATGACACAATGTTGAGTAGTCTCTCTCCTGGTCTTCCGTACGTCTTTGGTGAGTATATATTTCACATGGTTTGTATATCTCTGTTGACCCCAATATGGTAATGTATCCAATCCTCATCCCTTTCTACTTGGTGAACCATAAGTTTTTTAATGAATCTGTGGTTGCCTTTCTCTGTGGAAATATCTTCATTGGTATCAATTTTTAAGTAACTCCTAAAAGTGATATGATAGGATATGTGTCTTTTGCTTTCTCCCTTACTACACGTGGCGTGATTACGTCTAGACTCATCTATGGTGCTGCAAATGGCATTGTTTCACTTTTTTCACTAGCGAATATTCCATCTGTACATGGAGGAGTTCTTCTTTGTCCACCCATCTGTTGGTGGACTTTTTGGTTACTTCCATATCTTGGCTATTGTAATACTGTGCCGTGCAGATTTGCCTGCCTGTGTCTTTGCAATTCTCTCTTCTTAGATTTTAGGTCGAGGAGTGGGCCTGCTGGATCATATGGTAGCTCAATGTTGACCTTTTTAAGGCACCTCCATTCTGTTCTCATTCGTGGCCCTTTCCAAGTTACGTCCCACTTGAAGTTGAGGGTATGCACTTCTCCACAACACCTTCAGCATTTATTGTTTGTAGTTTTCTTAAAGATGGTGATTCTGACAAGTGTGAGCTGATACCTTTTTGCGGTTGAATTCGCACGTGCCTCATAATCTGTTGAAATTGAGCTTTAAGGCATGTCCTTTTTATTTTTCTAGCTGTGATTACCCCCTTAGTTCTTCAAAGTGTTCTCTTAAAGTATGTGTCACATTTTGAAATGTTTTGGCCATGACCCCTCTCAAGACATTTTGAGGGCAGGTTTCATTTACAGTTCTGCAGTACTTGTTCCTATGAAATGACCGTTAGCACAGCCTTTAAAGCTGCTTTTGCAGGTAACTGCCAGAGGGTGGCAGCCTTTCTATGTCCCCCACCCTGGTACCTAGGGAAAAGCCCTTGCGGCCTGTGGTGTTTCTCGGTTATAAATTAGAGGGGAGTGTGCCCGGACAAACCCACACAAGCTGATGTCTCCTTACTTTTGTTGGTGTTTTAAATTTACTTTTTATTTTTCATTGGAGTAGTTTTCCACTGTGTACGTGGACCACTTCTACTTTGTGCATTCCTCGGTTGATGGACATTTTCATTGCTTCCGAGTGTTGGCTATGGTAAATATTGTTGGCGTGCAGGATTGCCAGCCTGTGACTTTTTGATTCTCATTTTCTCAGGTGATAGGCCCAGCAGTGGTTGGGATTGATTGACTGGTAGCACCGCGTTACCCTTTTCAAAGCACCTTCTTTGTGTTTTCATTAGTGGCTCTTACCACGTCCCCCTTAGAATCGAGGGTACGCATTTCTCCACAATCGCTTCAGCATTTATTGTTTGCAGCATTTATGCTAATGGCCCTTCTGGCTGCTGTGAGCTGATAGGTTTTTGTAATTTGGGTTTGCATGTCTTTGAAAATTCGTAAAACTCATCATTTTTCTCTGCCGTTTTCTTTTCTGTTAAAAAAAGGAAACAATTGGGAGTACAGTATAACTCTTGAAATTGTCTTCTTGGAAGGTTGCCCTCTTTTGAATTTTTCGGTCGATTTTCCACCCCAGAATTTTTTTAGAGAGCAGGTGTCATTTACCGAACTGCAAGTTTGGTGACTATTTAGTGACCTTTGGCAATGGATTTAAAGCTGCTGTTGTGGGAAGTGGCCTCAAGGAGGCAGCATTTCTCCATTCCCAAATCTGGGTACTAGGGCAGCAGAGTCTTTCTGGAAGTCGTGTTCCTAGGTTGTAAATTACATTGGAATGTGCATGGAGAAACCCCCATAAGATTATGTCTCATTATTTCTTCTTGGTTTTAAAAATTGCTTTAATTGGGGTAAAGCTTAGAATATTGTTTCTCCTAGGTGTGCACGATCTGGTTCATTTGTACATTATATATGTCTATTCAAGTACAGATCCTCTTCCCATGTAAAATGTTACTGAGGGTTCCGCAGACCTCCCTTGCTATATGGTCGGTCTTTTTGATATATGTATATAATATGTGTTTGTATGCATACAGTAACACTAATCTTAATTTATCCATTCCCCCCACCTTTCCTTTCAGATGAGCATAGTTTGCTTTCTAAGTCTGTGAGTGTCTTTCTCTGTGGAAATATGTTCATTTGTGTCAGTTATTAGATAACGCCTGTAAGTGATATCATAGAATATAGGTCTTTTGCTTTCCGACTTACCTCATGGTTCGTGATTATCTCCAGACTCATTTGTGGTGCCTCAGAGAGCAATGGTTCATTGTCTTCCATGGCTAATATTCCATTGTGGACATGGACCACTTCTTCTTTATCCATTCACCTCTTGTTGGACATTTTGATTGCTTCACTGTCTTGGCTATTGTGAATAAGGCTGCACTGCAGCTTTTGCGGCCTGTGTCTTCTCGATTCTTGTCTTCTCAGGTGAGAGGTCCAATGGTGCGCCTGCTGGATTGAATGGTGCCTCCATTTTTACTTTTAAACACAGCTCCTTTCTGTTCTCATTATTGGCTGTTACCCCTTTACGTCTCACCAGCAGGTAGAGGGTACACAGTTCCCTAAAACCCCTTCAGCATTTATTGTTTGTAGACTTTTTGCTGATGGTCAGTCGACTGGTGTGAGTTGAAACCTTTTTGTAGATTAGATTGCATGGGTCTAACACTCCCTGAGGTTGAGCTTTTATCCATTTGCCTTTTCTTTTTTTAAAAGAGCGTGAGTAAAACTTAACTCTTCATACTCTCTTCTTGAAACATTTGCCTGTGTTGAATTTTTTTGTCCATTCCCTACTTCAGCGCAATTTTTTAGGGCAGGTGTCCTTTACAGCCCTGAGTCCTTGGGAATGTTAAGTGACCATGAGCTGTGAGTTTAAAGCTGCTCCTGCAGGGAAAGGTCAGAAGGTGGCAGCATTTCTCCTTTACCAAATTTGGTTACTGGGGAAACAGAGCCTTAATGGAAGTGGTGTTCTAGGTTGTAAATTAGAATGGAATGTGCCAGGAAAAAGCCCTGTAAGTTTATGTCTCATTACTTCTTGTTGATATGTGTAATTTACTTTTTATTTTTTATCCCAGCAAATTTGATTACAATGGTTTGTTTGTTCTAGGTGTGCAAGATGTGGTTCTTTCACACATATTCGTGTATCTATTCTTCCTCGCATCCTTTTTCCATGTAGGTTATGACACAATGTTGAGTAGTCTCTCTCCTGGTCTTCCGTACGTCTTTGGTGAGTATATATTTCACATGGTTTGTATATCTCTGTTGACCCCAATATGGTAATGTATCCAATCCTCATCCCTTTCTACTTGGTGAACCATAAGTTTTTTAATGAATCTGTGGTTGCCTTTCTCTGTGGAAATATCTTCATTGGTATCAATTTTTAAGTAACTCCTAAAAGTGATATGATAGGATATGTGTCTTTTGCTTTCTCCCTTACTACACGTGGCGTGATTACGTCTAGACTCATCTATGGTGCTGCAAATGGCATTGTTTCACTTTTTTCACTAGCGAATATTCCATCTGTACATGGAGGAGTTCTTCTTTGTCCACCCATCTGTTGGTGGACTTTTTGGTTACTTCCATATCTTGGCTATTGTAATACTGTGCAGTGCAGATTTGCCTGCCTGTGTCTTTGCAATTCTCTCTTCTTAGATTTTAGGTCGAGGAGTGGGCCTGCTGGATCATATGGTAGCTCAATGTTGACCTTTTTAAGGCACCTCCATTCTGTTCTCATTCGTGGCCCTTTCCAAGTTACGTCCCACTTGAAGTTGAGGGTATGCACTTCTCCACAACACCTTCAGCATTTATTGTTTGTAGTTTTCTTAAAGATGGTGATTCTGACAAGTGTGAGCTGATACCTTTTTGCGGTTGAATTCGCACGTGCCTCATAATCCGTTGAAATTGAGCTTTAAGGCATGTCCTTTTTATTTTTCAAGCTGTGATTACCCCCTTAGTTCTTCAAAGTGTTCTCTTAAAGTATGTGTCACATTTTGAAATGTTTTGGCCATGACCCCCCTCAAGACATTTTGAGGGCAGGTTTCATTTACAGTTCTGCAGTACTTGTTCCTATGAAATGACCGTTAGCACAGCCTTTAAAGCTGCTTTTGCAGGTAACTGCCAGAGGGTGGCAGCCTTTCTATGTCCCCCACCCTGGTACCTAGGGAAAAGCCCTTGCGGCCTGTGGTGTTTCTCGGTTATAAATTAGAGTGGAGTGTGCCCGGACAAACCCACACAAGCTGATGTCTCCTTACTTTTGTTGGTGTTTTAAATTTACTTTTTATTTTTCATTGGAGTAGTTTTCCACTGTGTACGTGGACCACTTCTACTTTGTGCATTCCTCGGTTGATGGACATTTTCATTGCTTCCGAGTGTTGGCTATGGTAAATATTGTTGGCGTGCAGGATTGCCAGCCTGTGACCTTTTGATTCTCATTTTCTCAGGTGATAGGCCCAGCAGTGGTTGGGATTGATTGACTGGTAGCACCGCGTTACCCTTTTCAAAGCACCTTCTTTGTGTTTTCATTAGTGGCTCTTACCACGTCCCCCTTAGAATCGAGGGTACGCATTTCTCCACAATCGCTTCAGCATTTATTGTTTGCAGCATTTATGCTAATGGCCCTTCTGGCTGCTGTGAGCTGATAGGTTTTTGTAATTTGGGTTTGCATGTCTTTGAAAATTCGTAAAACTCATCATTTTTCTCTGCCGTTTTCTTTTCTGTTAAAAAAAGGAAACAATTGGGAGTACAGTATAACTCTTGAAATTGTCTTCTTGGAAGGTTGCCCTCTTTTGAATTTTTCGGTCGATTTTCCACCCCAGAATTTTTTTAGAGAGCAGGTGTCATTTACCGAACTGCAAGTTTGGTGACTATTTAGTGACCTTTGGCAATGGATTTAAAGCTGCTGTTGTGGGAAGTGGCCTCAAGGAGGCAGCATTTCTCCATTCCCAAATCTGGGTACTAGGGCAGCAGAGTCTTTCTGGAAGTCGTGTTCCTAGGTTGTAAATTACATTGGAATGTGCATGGAGAAACCCCCATAAGATTAGGTCTCATTATTTCTTCTTGGTTTTAAAAATTGCTTTAATTGGGGTAAAGCTTAGAATATTGTTTCTCCTAGGTGTACACGATCTGGTTCATTTGTACATTATATATGTCTATTCAAGTACAGATCCTCTTCCCATGTAAAATGTTACTGAGGGTTCCGCAGACCTCCCTTGCTATATGGTCGGTCTTTTTGATATATGTATATAATATGTGTTTGTATGCATACAGTAACACTAATCTTAATTTATCCATTCCCCCCACCTTTCCTTTCAGATGAGCATAGTTTGCTTTCTAAGTCTGTGAGTGTCTTTCTCTGTGGAAATATGTTCATTTGTGTCAGTTATTAGATAACGCCTGTAAGTGATATCATAGAATATAGGTCTTTTGCTTTCCGACTTACCTCATGGTTCGTGATTATCTCCAGACTCATTTGTGGTGCCTCAGAGAGCAATGGTTCATTGTCTTCCATGGCTAATATTCCATTGTGGACATGGACCACTTCTTCTTTATCCATTCACCTCTTGTTGGACATTTTGATTGCTTCACTGTCTTGGCTATTGTGAATAAGGCTGCACTGCAGCTTTTGCGGCCTGTGTCTTCTCGATTCTTGTCTTCTCAGGTGAGAGGTCCAATGGTGCGCCTGCTGGATTGAATGGTGCCTCCATTTTTACTTTTAAACACAGCTCCTTTCTGTTCTCATTATTGGCTGTTACCCCTTTACGTCTCACCAGCAGGTAGAGGGTACACAGTTCCCTAAAACCCCTTCAGCATTTATTGTTTGTAGACTTTTTGCTGATGGTCAGTCGACTGGTGTGAGTTGAAACCTTTTTGTAGATTAGATTGCATGGGTCTAACACTCCCTGAGGTTGAGCTTTTATCCATTTTCCTTTTCTTTTTTTAAAAGAGCGTGAGTAAAACTTAACTCTTCATACTCTCTTCTTGAAACATTTGCCTGTGTTGAATTTTTTTGTCCATTCCCTACTTCAGCGCAATTTTTTAGGGCAGGTGTCCTTTACAGCCCTGAGTCCTTGGGAATGTTAAGTGACCATGAGCTGTGAGTTTAAAGCTGCTCCTGCAGGGAAAGGTCAGAAGGTGGCAGCATTTCTCCTTTACCAAATTTGGTTACTGGGGAAACAGAGCCTTAATGGAAGTGGTGTTCTAGGTTGTAAATTAGAATGGAATGTGCCAGGAAAAAGCCCTGTAAGTTTATGTCTCATTACTTCTTGTTGATATGTGTAATTTACTTTTTATTTTTTATCCCAGCAAATTTGATTACAATGGTTTGTTTGTTCTAGGTGTGCAAGATGTGGTTCTTTCACACATATTCGTGTATCTATTCTTCCTCGCATCCTTTTTCCATGTAGGTTATGACACAATGTTGAGTAGTCTCTCTCCTGGTCTTCCGTACGTCTTTGGTGAGTATATATTTCACATGGTTTGTATATCTCTGTTGACCCCAATATGGTAATGTATCCAATCCTCATCCCTTTCTACTTGGTGAACCATAAGTTTTTTAATGAATCTGTGGTTGCCTTTCTCTGTGGAAATATCTTCATTGGTATCAATTTTTAAGTAACTCCTAAAAGTGATATGATAGGATATGTGTCTTTTGCTTTCTCCCTTACTACACGTGGCGTGATTACGTCTAGACTCATCTATGGTGCTGCAAATGGCATTGTTTCACTTTTTTCACTAGCGAATATTCCATCTGTACATGGAGGAGTTCTTCTTTGTCCACCCATCTGTTGGTGGACTTTTTGGTTACTTCCATATCTTGGCTATTGTAATACTGTGCAGTGCAGATTTGCCTGCCTGTGTCTTTGCAATTCTCTCTTCTTAGATTTTAGGTCGAGGAGTGGGCCTGCTGGATCATATGGTAGCTCAATGTTGACCTTTTTAAGGCACCTCCATTCTGTTCTCATTCGTGGCCCTTTCCAAGTTACGTCCCACTTGAAGTTGAGGGTATGCACTTCTCCACAACACCTTCAGCATTTATTGTTTGTAGTTTTCTTAAAGATGGTGATTCTGACAAGTGTGAGCTGATACCTTTTTGCGGTTGAATTCGCACGTGCCTCATAATCCGTTGAAATTGAGCTTTAAGGCATGTCCTTTTTATTTTT
The DNA here is from genome assembly GCF_965194805.1 of Balaenoptera borealis. Classification (NCBI taxonomy): domain Eukaryota; kingdom Metazoa; phylum Chordata; class Mammalia; order Artiodactyla; family Balaenopteridae; genus Balaenoptera; species Balaenoptera borealis. Next base: position 86,554 of record NW_028123762.1, read on the forward strand.
CAAGCTGTGATTACCCCCTTAGTTCTTCAAAGTGTTCTCTTAAAGTATGTGTCACATTTTGAAATGTTTTGGCCATGACCCCCCTCAAGACATTTTGAGGGCAGGTTTCATTTACAGTTCTGCAGTACTTGTTCCTATGAAATGACCGTTAGCACAGCCTTTAAAGCTGCTTTTGCAGGTAACTGCCAGAGGGTGGCAGCCTTTCTATGTCCCCCACCCTGGTACCTAGGGAAAAGCCCTTGCGGCCTGTGGTGTTTCTCGGTTATAAATTAGAGTGGAGTGTGCCCGGACAAACCCACACAAGCTGATGTCTCCTTACTTTTGTTGGTGTTTTAAATTTACTTTTTATTTTTCATTGGAGTAGTTTTCCACTGTGTACGTGGACCACTTCTACTTTGTGCATTCCTCGGTTGATGGACATTTTCATTGCTTCCGAGTGTTGGCTATGGTAAATATTGTTGGCGTGCAGGATTGCCAGCCTGTGACCTTTTGATTCTCATTTTCTCAGGTGATAGGCCCAGCAGTGGTTGGGATTGATTGACTGGTAGCACCGCGTTACCCTTTTCAAAGCACCTTCTTTGTGTTTTCATTAGTGGCTCTTACCACGTCCCCCTTAGAATCGAGGGTACGCATTTCTCCACAATCGCTTCAGCATTTATTGTTTGCAGCATTTATGCTAATGGCCCTTCTGGCTGCTGTGAGCTGATAGGTTTTTGTAATTTGGGTTTGCATGTCTTTGAAAATTCGTAAAACTCATCATTTTTCTCTGCCGTTTTCTTTTCTGTTAAAAAAAGGAAACAATTGGGAGTACAGTATAACTCTTGAAATTGTCTTCTTGGAAGGTTGCCCTCTTTTGAATTTTTCGGTCGATTTTCCACCCCAGAATTTTTTTAGAGAGCAGGTGTCATTTACCGAACTGCAAGTTTGGTGACTATTTAGTGACCTTTGGCAATGGATTTAAAGCTGCTGTTGTGGGAAGTGGCCTCAAGGAGGCAGCATTTCTCCATTCCCAAATCTGGGTACTAGGGCAGCAGAGTCTTTCTGGAAGTCGTGTTCCTAGGTTGTAAATTACATTGGAATGTGCATGGAGAAACCCCCATAAGATTAGGTCTCATTATTTCTTCTTGGTTTTAAAAATTGCTTTAATTGGGGTAAAGCTTAGAATATTGTTTCTCCTAGGTGTACACGATCTGGTTCATTTGTACATTATATATGTCTATTCAAGTACAGATCCTCTTCCCATGTAAAATGTTACTGAGGGTTCCGCAGACCTCCCTTGCTATATGGTCGGTCTTTTTGATATATGTATATAATATGTGTTTGTATGCATACAGTAACACTAATCTTAATTTATCCATTCCCCCCACCTTTCCTTTCAGATGAGCATAGTTTGCTTTCTAAGTCTGTGAGTGTCTTTCTCTGTGGAAATATGTTCATTTGTGTCAGTTATTAGATAACGCCTGTAAGTGATATCATAGAATATAGGTCTGTTGCTTTCCGACTTACCTCATGGTTCGTGATTATCTCCAGACTCATTTGTGGTGCCTCAGAGAGCAATGGTTCATTGTCTTCCATGGCTAATATTCCATTGTGGACATGGACCACTTCTTCTTTATCCATTCACCTCTTGTTGGACATTTTGATTGCTTCACTGTCTTGGCTATTGTGAATAAGGCTGCACTGCAGCTTTTGCGGCCTGTGTCTTCTCGATTCTTGTCTTCTCAGGTGAGAGGTCCAATGGTGCGCCTGCTGGATTGAATGGTGCCTCCATTTTTACTTTTAAACACAGCTCCTTTCTGTTCTCATTATTGGCTGTTACCCCTTTACGTCTCACCAGCAGGTAGAGGGTACACAGTTCCCTAAAACCCCTTCAGCATTTATTGTTTGTAGACTTTTTGCTGATGGTCAGTCGACTGGTGTGAGTTGAAACCTTTTTGTAGATTAGATTGCATGGGTCTAACACTCCCTGAGGTTGAGCTTTTATCCATTTTCCTTTTCTTTTTTTAAAAGAGCGTGAGTAAAACTTAACTCTTCATACTCTCTTCTTGAAACATTTGCCTGTGTTGAATTTTTTTGTCCATTCCCTACTTCAGCACAATTTTTTAGGGCAGGTGTCCTTTACAGCCCTGAGTCCTTGGGAATGTTAAGTGACCATGAGCTGTGAGTTTAAAGCTGCTCCTGCAGGGAAAGGTCAGAAGGTGGCAGCATTTCTCCTTTACCAAATTTGGTTACTGGGGAAACAGAGCCTTAATGGAAGTGGTGTTCTAGGTTGTAAATTAGAATGGAATGTGCCAGGAAAAAGCCCTGTAAGTTTATGTCTCATTACTTCTTGTTGATATGTGTAATTTACTTTTTATTTTTTATCCCAGCAAATTTGATTACAATGGTTTGTTTGTTCTAGGTGTGCAAGATGTGGTTCTTTCACACATATTCGTGTATCTATTCTTCCTCGCATCCTTTTTCCATGTAGGTTATGACACAATGTTGAGTAGTCTCTCTCCTGGTCTTCCGTACGTCTTTGGTGAGTATATATTTCACATGGTTTGTATATCTCTGTTGACCCCAATATGGTAATGTATCCAATCCTCATCCCTTTCTACTTGGTGAACCATAAGTTTTTTAATGAATCTGTGGTTGCCTTTCTCTGTGGAAATATCTTCATTGGTATCAATTTTTAAGTAACTCCTAAAAGTGATATGATAGGATATGTGTCTTTTGCTTTCTCCCTTACTACACGTGGCGTGATTACGTCTAGACTCATCTATGGTGCTGCAAATGGCATTGTTTCACTTTTTTCACTAGCGAATATTCCATCTGTACATGGAGGAGTTCTTCTTTGTCCACCCATCTGTTGGTGGACTTTTTGGTTACTTCCATATCTTGGCTATTGTAATACTGTGCAGTGCAGATTTGCCTGCCTGTGTCTTTGCAATTCTCTCTTCTTAGATTTTAGGTCGAGGAGTGGGCCTGCTGGATCATATGGTAGCTCAATGTTGACCTTTTTAAGGCACCTCCATTCTGTTCTCATTCGTGGCCCTTTCCAAGTTACGTCCCACTTGAAGTTGAGGGTATGCACTTCTCCACAACACCTTCAGCATTTATTGTTTGTAGTTTTCTTAAAGATGGTGATTCTGACAAGTGTGAGCTGATACCTTTTTGCGGTTGAATTCGCACGTGCCTCATAATCCGTTGAAATTGAGCTTTAAGGCATGTCCTTTTTATTTTTCAAGCTGTGATTACCCCCTTAGTTCTTCAAAGTGTTCTCTTAAAGTATGTGTCACATTTTGAAATGTTTTGGCCATGACCCCCCTCAAGACATTTTGAGGGCAGGTTTCATTTACAGTTCTGCAGTACTTGTTCCTATGAAATGACCGTTAGCACAGCCTTTAAAGCTGCTTTTGCAGGTAACTGCCAGAGGGTGGCAGCCTTTCTATGTCCCCCACCCTGGTACCTAGGGAAAAGCCCTTGCGGCCTGTGGTGTTTCTCGGTTATAAATTAGAGTGGAGTGTGCCCGGACAAACCCACACAAGCTGATGTCTCCTTACTTTTGTTGGTGTTTTAAATTTACTTTTTATTTTTCATTGGAGTAGTTTTCCACTGTGTACGTGGACCACTTCTACTTTGTGCATTCCTCGGTTGATGGACATTTTCATTGCTTCCGAGTGTTGGCTATGGTAAATATTGTTGGCGTGCAGGATTGCCAGCCTGTGACCTTTTGATTCTCATTTTCTCAGGTGATAGGCCCAGCAGTGGTTGGGATTGATTGACTGGTAGCACCGCGTTACCCTTTTCAAAGCACCTTCTTTGTGTTTTCATTAGTGGCTCTTACCACGTCCCCCTTAGAATCGAGGGTACGCATTTCTCCACAATCGCTTCAGCATTTATTGTTTGCAGCATTTATGCTAATGGCCCTTCTGGCTGCTGTGAGCTGATAGGTTTTTGTAATTTGGGTTTGCATGTCTTTGAAAATTCGTAAAACTCATCATTTTTCTCTGCCGTTTTCTTTTCTGTTAAAAAAAGGAAACAATTGGGAGTACAGTATAACTCTTGAAATTGTCTTCTTGGAAGGTTGCCCTCTTTTGAATTTTTCGGTCGATTTTCCACCCCAGAATTTTTTTAGAGAGCAGGTGTCATTTACCGAACTGCAAGTTTGGTGACTATTTAGTGACCTTTGGCAATGGATTTAAAGCTGCTGTTGTGGGAAGTGGCCTCAAGGAGGCAGCATTTCTCCATTCCCAAATCTGGGTACTAGGGCAGCAGAGTCTTTCTGGAAGTCGTGTTCCTAGGTTGTAAATTACATTGGAATGTGCATGGAGAAACCCCCATAAGATTAGGTCTCATTATTTCTTCTTGGTTTTAAAAATTGCTTTAATTGGGGTAAAGCTTAGAATATTGTTTCTCCTAGGTGTACACGATCTGGTTCATTTGTACATTATATATGTCTATTCAAGTACAGATCCTCTTCCCATGTAAAATGTTACTGAGGGTTCCGCAGACCTCCCTTGCTATATGGTCGGTCTTTTTGATATATGTATATAATATGTGTTTGTATGCATACAGTAACACTAATCTTAATTTATCCATTCCCCCCACCTTTCCTTTCAGATGAGCATAGTTTGCTTTCTAAGTCTGTGAGTGTCTTTCTCTGTGGAAATATGTTCATTTGTGTCAGTTATTAGATAACGCCTGTAAGTGATATCATAGAATATAGGTCTGTTGCTTTCCGACTTACCTCATGGTTCGTGATTATCTCCAGACTCATTTGTGGTGCCTCAGAGAGCAATGGTTCATTGTCTTCCATGGCTAATATTCCATTGTGGACATGGACCACTTCTTCTTTATCCATTCACCTCTTGTTGGACATTTTGATTGCTTCACTGTCTTGGCTATTGTGAATAAGGCTGCACTGCAGCTTTTGCGGCCTGTGTCTTCTCGATTCTTGTCTTCTCAGGTGAGAGGTCCAATGGTGCGCCTGCTGGATTGAATGGTGCCTCCATTTTTACTTTTAAACACAGCTCCTTTCTGTTCTCATTATTGGCTGTTACCCCTTTACGTCTCACCAGCAGGTAGAGGGTACACAGTTCCCTAAAACCCCTTCAGCATTTATTGTTTGTAGACTTTTTGCTGATGGTCAGTCGACTGGTGTGAGTTGAAACCTTTTTGTAGATTAGATTGCATGGGTCTAACACTCCCTGAGGTTGAGCTTTTATCCATTTTCCTTTTCTTTTTTTAAAAGAGCGTGAGTAAAACTTAACTCTTCATACTCTCTTCTTGAAACATTTGCCTGTGTTGAATTTTTTTGTCCATTCCCTACTTCAGCACAATTTTTTAGGGCAGGTGTCCTTTACAGCCCTGAGTCCTTGGGAATGTTAAGTGACCATGAGCTGTGAGTTTAAAGCTGCTCCTGCAGGGAAAGGTCAGAAGGTGGCAGCATTTCTCCTTTACCAAATTTGGTTACTGGGGAAACAGAGCCTTAATGGAAGTGGTGTTCTAGGTTGTAAATTAGAATGGAATGTGCCAGGAAAAAGCCCTGTAAGTTTATGTCTCATTACTTCTTGTTGATATGTGTAATTTACTTTTTATTTTTTATCCCAGCAAATTTGATTACAATGGTTTGTTTGTTCTAGGTGTGCAAGATGTGGTTCTTTCACACATATTCGTGTATCTATTCTTCCTCGCATCCTTTTTCCATGTAGGTTATGACACAATGTTGAGTAGTCTCTCTCCTGGTCTTCCGTACGTCTTTGGTGAGTATATATTTCACATGGTTTGTATATCTCTGTTGACCCCAATATGGTAATGTATCCAATCCTCATCCCTTTCTACTTGGTGAACCATAAGTTTTTTAATGAATCTGTGGTTGCCTTTCTCTGTGGAAATATCTTCATTGGTATCAATTTTTAAGTAACTCCTAAAAGTGATATGATAGGATATGTGTCTTTTGCTTTCTCACTTACTACACGTGGCGTGATTACGTCTAGACTCATCTATGGTGCTGCAAATGGCATTGTTTCACTTTTTTCACTAGCGAATATTCCATCTGTACATGGAGGAGTTCTTCTTTGTCCACCCATCTGTTGGTGGACTTTTTGGTTACTTCCATATCTTGGCTATTGTAATACTGTGCAGTGCAGATTTGCCTGCCTGTGTCTTTGCAATTCTCTCTTCTTAGATTTTAGGTCGAGGAGTGGGCCTGCTGGATCATATGGTAGCTCAATGTTGACCTTTTTAAGGCACCTCCATTCTGTTCTCATTCGTGGCCCTTTCCAAGTTACGTCCCACTTGAAGTTGAGGGTATGCACTTCTCCACAACACCTTCAGCATTTATTGTTTGTAGTTTTCTTAAAGATGGTGATTCTGACAAGTGTGAGCTGATACCTTTTTGCGGTTGAATTCGCACGTGCCTCATAATCCGTTGAAATTGAGCTTTAAGGCATGTCCTTTTTATTTTTCAAGCTGTGATTACCCCCTTAGTTCTTCAAAGTGTTCTCTTAAAGTATGTGTCACATTTTGAAATGTTTTGGCCATGACCCCCCTCAAGACATTTTGAGGGCAGGTTTCATTTACAGTTCTGCAGTACTTGTTCCTATGAAATGACCGTTAGCACAGCCTTTAAAGCTGCTTTTGCAGGTAACTGCCAGAGGGTGGCAGCCTTTCTATGTCCCCCACCCTGGTACCTAGGGAAAAGCCCTTGCGGCCTGTGGTGTTTCTCGGTTATAAATTAGAGTGGAGTGTGCCCGGACAAACCCACACAAGCTGATGTCTCCTTACTTTTGTTGGTGTTTTAAATTTACTTTTTATTTTTCATTGGAGTAGTTTTCCACTGTGTACGTGGACCACTTCTACTTTGTGCATTCCTCGGTTGATGGACATTTTCATTGCTTCCGAGTGTTGGCTATGGTAAATATTGTTGGCGTGCAGGATTGCCAGCCTGTGACCTTTTGATTCTCATTTTCTCAGGTGATAGGCCCAGCAGTGGTTGGGATTGATTGACTGGTAGCACCGCGTTACCCTTTTCAAAGCACCTTCTTTGTGTTTTCATTAGTGGCTCTTACCACGTCCCCCTTAGAATCGAGGGTACGCATTTCTCCACAATCGCTTCAGCATTTATTGTTTGCAGCATTTATGCTAATGGCCCTTCTGGCTGCTGTGAGCTGATAGGTTTTTGTAATTTGGGTTTGCATGTCTTTGAAAATTCGTAAAACTCATCATTTTTCTCTGCCGTTTTCTTTTCTGTTAAAAAAAGGAAACAATTGGGAGTACAGTATAACTCTTGAAATTGTCTTCTTGGAAGGTTGCCCTCTTTTGAATTTTTCGGTCGATTTTCCACCCCAGAATTTTTTTAGAGAGCAGGTGTCATTTACCGAACTGCAAGTTTGGTGACTATTTAGTGACCTTTGGCAATGGATTTAAAGCTGCTGTTGTGGGAAGTGGCCTCAAGGAGGCAGCATTTCTCCATTCCCAAATCTGGGTACTAGGGCAGCAGAGTCTTTCTGGAAGTCGTGTTCCTAGGTTGTAAATTACATTGGAATGTGCATGGAGAAACCCCCATAAGATTAGGTCTCATTATTTCTTCTTGGTTTTAAAAATTGCTTTAATTGGGGTAAAGCTTAGAATATTGTTTCTCCTAGGTGTACACGATCTGGTTCATTTGTACATTATATATGTCTATTCAAGTACAGATCCTCTTCCCATGTAAAATGTTACTGAGGGTTCCGCAGACCTCCCTTGCTATATGGTCGGTCTTTTTGATATATGTATATAATATGTGTTTGTATGCATACAGTAACACTAATCTTAATTTATCCATTCCCCCCACCTTTCCTTTCAGATGAGCATAGTTTGCTTTCTAAGTCTGTGAGTGTCTTTCTCTGTGGAAATATGTTCATTTGTGTCAGTTATTAGATAACGCCTGTAAGTGATATCATAGAATATAGGTCTGTTGCTTTCCGACTTACCTCATGGTTCGTGATTATCTCCAGACTCATTTGTGGTGCCTCAGAGAGCAATGGTTCATTGTCTTCCATGGCTAATATTCCATTGTGGACATGGACCACTTCTTCTTTATCCATTCACCTCTTGTTGGACATTTTGATTGCTTCACTGTCTTGGCTATTGTGAATAAGGCTGCACTGCAGCTTTTGCGGCCTGTGTCTTCTCGATTCTTGTCTTCTCAGGTGAGAGGTCCAATGGTGCGCCTGCTGGATTGAATGGTGCCTCCATTTTTACTTTTAAACACAGCTCCTTTCTGTTCTCATTATTGGCTGTTACCCCTTTACGTCTCACCAGCAGGTAGAGGGTACACAGTTCCCTAAAACCCCTTCAGCATTTATTGTTTGTAGACTTTTTGCTGATGGTCAGTCGACTGGTGTGAGTTGAAACCTTTTTGTAGATTAGATTGCATGGGTCTAACACTCCCTGAGGTTGAGCTTTTATCCATTTTCCTTTTCTTTTTTTAAAAGAGCGTGAGTAAAACTTAACTCTTCATACTCTCTTCTTGAAACATTTGCCTGTGTTGAATTTTTTTGTCCATTCCCTACTTCAGCACAATTTTTTAGGGCAGGTGTCCTTTACAGCCCTGAGTCCTTGGGAATGTTAAGTGACCATGAGCTGTGAGTTTAAAGCTGCTCCTGCAGGGAAAGGTCAGAAGGTGGCAGCATTTCTCCTTTACCAAATTTGGTTACTGGGGAAACAGAGCCTTAATGGAAGTGGTGTTCTAGGTTGTAAATTAGAATGGAATGTGCCAGGAAAAAGCCCTGTAAGTTTATGTCTCATTACTTCTTGTTGATATGTGTAATTTACTTTTTATTTTTTATCCCAGCAAATTTGATTACAATGGTTTGTTTGTTCTAGGTGTGCAAGATGTGGTTCTTTCACACATATTCGTGTATCTATTCTTCCTCGCATCCTTTTTCCATGTAGGTTATGACACAATGTTGAGTAGTCTCTCTCCTGGTCTTCCGTACGTCTTTGGTGAGTATATATTTCACATGGTTTGTATATCTCTGTTGACCCCAATATGGTAATGTATCCAATCCTCATCCCTTTCTACTTGGTGAACCATAAGTTTTTTAATGAATCTGTGGTTGCCTTTCTCTGTGGAAATATCTTCATTGGTATCAATTTTTAAGTAACTCCTAAAAGTGATATGATAGGATATGTGTCTTTTGCTTTCTCACTTACTACACGTGGCGTGATTACGTCTAGACTCATCTATGGTGCTGCAAATGGCATTGTTTCACTTTTTTCACTAGCGAATATTCCATCTGTACATGGAGGAGTTCTTCTTTGTCCACCCATCTGTTGGTGGACTTTTTGGTTACTTCCATATCTTGGCTATTGTAATACTGTGCAGTGCAGATTTGCCTGCCTGTGTCTTTGCAATTCTCTCTTCTTAGATTTTAGGTCGAGGAGTGGGCCTGCTGGATCATATGGTAGCTCAATGTTGACCTTTTTAAGGCACCTCCATTCTGTTCTCATTCGTGGCCCTTTCCAAGTTACGTCCCACTTGAAGTTGAGGGTATGCACTTCTCCACAACACCTTCAGCATTTATTGTTTGTAGTTTTCTTAAAGATGGTGATTCTGACAAGTGTGAGCTGATACCTTTTTGCGGTTGAATTCGCACGTGCCTCATAATCCGTTGAAATTGAGCTTTAAGGCATGTCCTTTTTATTTTTCAAGCTGTGATTACCCCCTTAGTTCTTCAAAGTGTTCTCTTAAAGTATGTGTCACATTTTGAAATGTTTTGGCCATGACCCCCCTCAAGACATTTTGAGGGCAGGTTTCATTTACAGTTCTGCAGTACTTGTTCCTATGAAATGACCGTTAGCACAGCCTTTAAAGCTGCTTTTGCAGGTAACTGCCAGAGGGTGGCAGCCTTTCTATGTCCCCCACCCTGGTACCTAGGGAAAAGCCCTTGCGGCCTGTGGTGTTTCTCGGTTATAAATTAGAGTGGAGTGTGCCCGGACAAACCCACACAAGCTGATGTCTCCTTACTTTTGTTGGTGTTTTAAATTTACTTTTTATTTTTCATTGGAGTAGTTTTCCACTGTGTACGTGGACCACTTCTACTTTGTGCATTCCTCGGTTGATGGACATTTTCATTGCTTCCGAGTGTTGGCTATGGTAAATATTGTTGGCGTGCAGGATTGCCAGCCTGTGACCTTTTGATTCTCATTTTCTCAGGTGATAGGCCCAGCAGTGGTTGGGATTGATTGACTGGTAGCACCGCGTTACCCTTTTCAAAGCACCTTCTTTGTGTTTTCATTAGTGGCTCTTACCACGTCCCCCTTAGAATCGAGGGTACGCATTTCTCCACAATCGCTTCAGCATTTATTGTTTGCAGCATTTATGCTAATGGCCCTTCTGGCTGCTGTGAGCTGATAGGTTTTTGTAATTTGGGTTTGCATGTCTTTGAAAATTCGTAAAACTCATCATTTTTCTCTGCCGTTTTCTTTTCTGTTAAAAAAAGGAAACAATTGGGAGTACAGTATAACTCTTGAAATTGTCTTCTTGGAAGGTTGCCCTCTTTTGAATTTTTCGGTCGATTTTCCACCCCAGAATTTTTTTAGAGAGCAGGTGTCATTTACCGAACTGCAAGTTTGGTGACTATTTAGTGACCTTTGGCAATGGATTTAAAGCTGCTGTTGTGGGAAGTGGCCTCAAGGAGGCAGCATTTCTCCATTCCCAAATCTGGGTACTAGGGCAGCAGAGTCTTTCTGGAAGTCGTGTTCCTAGGTTGTAAATTACATTGGAATGTGCATGGAGAAACCCCCATAAGATTAGGTCTCATTATTTCTTCTTGGTTTTAAAAATTGCTTTAATTGGGGTAAAGCTTAGAATATTGTTTCTCCTAGGTGTACACGATCTGGTTCATTTGTACATTATATATGTCTATTCAAGTACAGATCCTCTTCCCATGTAAAATGTTACTGAGGGTTCCGCAGACCTCCCTTGCTATATGGTCGGTCTTTTTGATATATGTATATAATATGTGTTTGTATGCATACAGTAACACTAATCTTAATTTATCCATTCCCCCCACCTTTCCTTTCAGATGAGCATAGTTTGCTTTCTAAGTCTGTGAGTGTCTTTCTCTGTGGAAATATGTTCATTTGTGTCAGTTATTAGATAACGCCTGTAAGTGATATCATAGAATATAGGTCTGTTGCTTTCCGACTTACCTCATGGTTCGTGATTATCTCCAGACTCATTTGTGGTGCCTCAGAGAGCAATGGTTCATTGTCTTCCATGGCTAATATTCCATTGTGGACATGGACCACTTCTTCTTTATCCATTCACCTCTTGTTGGACATTTTGATTGCTTCACTGTCTTGGCTATTGTGAATAAGGCTGCACTGCAGCTTTTGCGGCCTGTGTCTTCTCGATTCTTGTCTTCTCAGGTGAGAGGTCCAATGGTGCGCCTGCTGGATTGAATGGTGCCTCCATTTTTACTTTTAAACACAGCTCCTTTCTGTTCTCATTATTGGCTGTTACCCCTTTACGTCTCACCAGCAGGTAGAGGGTACACAGTTCCCTAAAACCCCTTCAGCATTTATTGTTTGTAGACTTTTTGCTGATGGTCAGTCGACTGGTGTGAGTTGAAACCTTTTTGTAGATTAGATTGCATGGGTCTAACACTCCCTGAGGTTGAGCTTTTATCCATTTGCCTTTTCTTTTTTTAAAAGAGCGTGAGTAAAACTTAACTCTTCATACTCTCTTCTTGAAACATTTGCCTGTGTTGAATTTTTTTGTCCATTCCCTACTTCAGCACAATTTTTTAGGGCAGGTGTCCTTTACAGCCCTGAGTCCTTGGGAATGTTAAGTGACCATGAGCTGTGAGTTTAAAGCTGCTCCTGCAGGGAAAGGTCAGAAGGTGGCAGCATTTCTCCTTTACCAAATTTGGTTACTGGGGAAACAGAGCCTTAATGGAAGTGGTGTTCTAGGTTGTAAATTAGAATGGAATGTGCCAGGAAAAAGCCCTGTAAGTTTATGTCTCATTACTTCTTGTTGATATGTGTAATTTACTTTTTATTTTTTATCCCAGCAAATTTGATTACAATGGTTTGTTTGTTCTAGGTGTGCAAGATGTGGTTCTTTCACACATATTCGTGTATCTATTCTTCCTCGCATCCTTTTTCCATGTAGGTTATGACACAATGTTGAGTAGTCTCTCTCCTGGTCTTCCGTACGTCTTTGGTGAGTATATATTTCACATGGTTTGTATATCTCTGTTGACCCCAATATGGTAATGTATCCAATCCTCATCCCTTTCTACTTGGTGAACCATAAGTTTTTTAATGAATCTGTGGTTGCCTTTCTCTGTGGAAATATCTTCATTGGTATCAATTTTTAAGTAACTCCTAAAAGTGATATGATAGGATATGTGTCTTTTGCTTTCTCCCTTACTACACGTGGCGTGATTACGTCTAGACTCATCTATGGTGCTGCAAATGGCATTGTTTCACTTTTTTCACTAGCGAATATTCCATCTGTACATGGAGGAGTTCTTCTTTGTCCACCCATCTGTTGGTGGACTTTTTGGTTACTTCCATATCTTGGCTATTGTAATACTGTGCAGTGCAGATTTGCCTGCCTGTGTCTTTGCAATTCTCTCTTCTTAGATTTTAGGTCGAGGAGTGGGCCTGCTGGATCATATGGTAGCTCAATGTTGACCTTTTTAAGGCACCTCCATTCTGTTCTCATTCGTGGCCCTTTCCAAGTTACGTCCCACTTGAAGTTGAGGGTATGCACTTCTCCACAACACCTTCAGCATTTATTGTTTGTAGTTTTCTTAAAGATGGTGATTCTGACAAGTGTGAGCTGATACCTTTTTGCGGTTGAATTCGCACGTGCCTCATAATCCGTTGAAATTGAGCTTTAAGGCATGTCCTTTTTATTTTTCAAGCTGTGATTACCCCCTTAGTTCTTCAAAGTGTTCTCTTAAAGTATGTGTCACATTTTGAAATGTTTTGGCCATGACCCCCCTCAAGACATTTTGAGGGCAGGTTTCATTTACAGTTCTGCAGTACTTGTTCCTATGAAATGACCGTTAGCACAGCCTTTAAAGCTGCTTTTGCAGGTAACTGCCAGAGGGTGGCAGCCTTTCTATGTCCCCCACCCTGGTACCTAGGGAAAAGCCCTTGCGGCCTGTGGTGTTTCTCGGTTATAAATTAGAGTGGAGTGTGCCCGGACAAACCCACACAAGCTGATGTCTCCTTACTTTTGTTGGTGTTTTAAATTTACTTTTTATTTTTCATTGGAGTAGTTTTCCACTGTGTACGTGGACCACTTCTACTTTGTGCATTCCTCGGTTGATGGACATTTTCATTGCTTCCGAGTGTTGGCTATGGTAAATATTGTTGGCGTGCAGGATTGCCAGCCTGTGACTTTTTGATTCTCATTTTCTCAGGTGATAGGCCCAGCAGTGGTTGGGATTGATTGACTGGTAGCACCGCGTTACCCTTTTCAAAGCACCTTCTTTGTGTTTTCATTAGTGGCTCTTACCACGTCCCCCTTAGAATCGAGGGTACGCATTTCTCCACAATCGCTTCAGCATTTATTGTTTGCAGCATTTATGCTAATGGCCCTTCTGGCTGCTGTGAGCTGATAGGTTTTTGTAATTTGGGTTTGCATGTCTTTGAAAATTCGTAAAACTCATCATTTTTCTCTGCCGTTTTCTTTTCTGTTAAAAAAAGGAAACAATTGGGAGTACAGTATAACTCTTGAAATTGTCTTCTTGGAAGGTTGCCCTCTTTTGAATTTTTCGGTCGATTTTCCACCCCAGAATTTTTTTAGAGAGCAGGTGTCATTTACCGAACTGCAAGTTTGGTGACTATTTAGTGACCTTTGGCAATGGATTTAAAGCTGCTGTTGTGGGAAGTGGCCTCAAGGAGGCAGCATTTCTCCATTCCCAAATCTGGGTACTAGGGCAGCAGAGTCTTTCTGGAAGTCGTGTTCCTAGGTTGTAAATTACATTGGAATGTGCATGGAGAAACCCCCATAAGATTAGGTCTCATTATTTCTTCTTGGTTTTAAAAATTGCTTTAATTGGGGTAAAGCTTAGAATATTGTTTCTCCTAGGTGTACACGATCTGGTTCATTTGTACATTATATATGTCTATTCAAGTACAGATCCTCTTCCCATGTAAAATGTTACTGAGGGTTCCGCAGACCTCCCTTGCTATATGGTCGGTCTTTTTGATATATGTATATAATATGTGTTTGTATGCATACAGTAACACTAATCTTAATTTATCCATTCCCCCCACCTTTCCTTTCAGATGAGCATAGTTTGCTTTCTAAGTCTGTGAGTGTCTTTCTCTGTGGAAATATGTTCATTTGTGTCAGTTATTAGATAACGCCTGTAAGTGATATCATAGAATATAGGTCTGTTGCTTTCCGACTTACCTCATGGTTCGTGATTATCTCCAGACTCATTTGTGGTGCCTCAGAGAGCAATGGTTCATTGTCTTCCATGGCTAATATTCCATTGTGGACATGGACCACTTCTTCTTTATCCATTCACCTCTTGTTGGACATTTTGATTGCTTCACTGTCTTGGCTATTGTGAATAAGGCTGCACTGCAGCTTTTGCGGCCTGTGTCTTCTCGATTCTTGTCTTCTCAGGTGAGAGGTCCAATGGTGCGCCTGCTGGATTGAATGGTGCCTCCATTTTTACTTTTAAACACAGCTCCTTTCTGTTCTCATTATTGGCTGTTACCCCTTTACGTCTCACCAGCAGGTAGAGGGTACACAGTTCCCTAAAACCCCTTCAGCATTTATTGTTTGTAGACTTTTTGCTGATGGTCAGTCGACTGGTGTGAGTTGAAACCTTTTTGTAGATTAGATTGCATGGGTCTAACACTCCCTGAGGTTGAGCTTTTATCCATTTTCCTTTTCTTTTTTTAAAAGAGCGTGAGTAAAACTTAACTCTTCATACTCTCTTCTTGAAACATTTGCCTGTGTTGAATTTTTTTGTCCATTCCCTACTTCAGCGCAATTTTTTAGGGCAGGTGTCCTTTACAGCCCTGAGTCCTTGGGAATGTTAAGTGACCATGAGCTGTGAGTTTAAAGCTGCTCCTGCAGGGAAAGGTCAGAAGGTGGCAGCATTTCTCCTTTACCAAATTTGGTTACTGGGGAAACAGAGCCTTAATGGAAGTGGTGTTCTAGGTTGTAAATTAGAATGGAATGTGCCAGGAAAAAGCCCTGTAAGTTTATGTCTCATTACTTCTTGTTGATATGTGCAATTTACTTTTTATTTTTTATCCCAGCAAATTTGATTACAATGGTTTGTTTGTTCTAGGTGTGCAAGATGTGGTTCTTTCACACATATTCGTGTATCTATTCTTCCTCGCATCCTTTTTCCATGTAGGTTATGACACAATGTTGAGTAGTCTCTCTCCTGGTCTTCCGTACGTCTTTGGTGAGTATATATTTCACATGGTTTGTATATCTCTGTTGACCCCAATATGGTAATGTATCCAATCCTCATCCCTTTCTACTTGGTGAACCATAAGTTTTTTAATGAATCTGTGGTTGCCTTTCTCTGTGGAAATATCTTCATTGGTATCAATTTTTAAGTAACTCCTAAAAGTGATATGATAGGATATGTGTCTTTTGCTTTCTCCCTTACTACACGTGGCGTGATTACGTCTAGACTCATCTATGGTGCTGCAAATGGCATTGTTTCACTTTTTTCACTAGCGAATATTCCATCTGTACATGGAGGAGTTCTTCTTTGTCCACCCATCTGTTGGTGGACTTTTTGGTTACTTCCATATCTTGGCTATTGTAATACTGTGCCGTGCAGATTTGCCTGCCTGTGTCTTTGCAATTCTCTCTTCTTAGATTTTAGGTCGAGGAGTGGGCCTGCTGGATCATATGGTAGCTCAATGTTGACCTTTTTAAGGCACCTCCATTCTGTTCTCATTCGTGGCCCTTTCCAAGTTACGTCCCACTTGAAGTTGAGGGTATGCACTTCTCCACAACACCTTCAGCATTTATTGTTTGTAGTTTTCTTAAAGATGGTGATTCTGACAAGTGTGAGCTGATACCTTTTTGCGGTTGAATTCGCACGTGCCTCATAATCCGTTGAAATTGAGCTTTAAGGCATGTCCTTTTTATTTTTCTAGCTGTGATTACCCCCTTAGTTCTTCAAAGTGTTCTCTTAAAGTATGTGTCACATTTTGAAATGTTTTGGCCATGACCCCCCTCAAGACATTTTGAGGGCAGGTTTCATTTACAGTTCTGCAGTACTTGTTCCTATGAAATGACCGTTAGCACAGCCTTTAAAGCTGCTTTTGCAGGTAACTGCCAGAGGGTGGCAGCCTTTCTATGTCCCCCACCCTGGTACCTAGGGAAAAGCCCTTGCGGCCTGTGGTGTTTCTCGGTTATAAATTAGAGTGGAGTGTGCCCGGACAAACCCACACAAGCTGATGTCTCCTTACTTTTGTTGGTGTTTTAAATTTACTTTTTATTTTTCATTGGAGTAGTTTTCCACTGTGTACGTGGACCACTTCTACTTTGTGCATTCCTCGGTTGATGGACATTTTCATTGCTTCCGAGTGTTGGCTATGGTAAATATTGTTGGCGTGCAGGATTGCCAGCCTGTGACTTTTTGATTCTCATTTTCTCAGGTGATAGGCCCAGCAGTGGTTGGGATTGATTGACTGGTAGCACCGCGTTACCCTTTTCAAAGCACCTTCTTTGTGTTTTCATTAGTGGCTCTTACCACGTCCCCCTTAGAATCGAGGGTACGCATTTCTCCACAATCGCTTCAGCATTTATTGTTTGCAGCATTTATGCTAATGGCCCTTCTGGCTGCTGTGAGCTGATAGGTTTTTGTAATTTGGGTTTGCATGTCTTTGAAAATTCGTAAAACTCATCATTTTTCTCTGCCGTTTTCTTTTCTGTTAAAAAAAGGAAACAATTGGGAGTACAGTATAACTCTTGAAATTGTCTTCTTGGAAGGTTTCCCTCTTTTGAATTTTTCGGTCGATTTTCCACCCCAGAATTTTTTTAGAGAGCAGGTGTCATTTACCGAACTGCAAGTTTGGTGACTATTTAGTGACCTTTGGCAATGGATTTACAGCTGCTGTTGTGGGAAGTGGCCTCAAGGAGGCAGCATTTCTCCATTCCCAAATCTGGGTACTAGGGCAGCAGAGTCTTTCTGGAAGTCGTGTTCCTAGGTTGTAAATTACATTGGAATGTGCATGGAGAAACCCCCATAAGATTATGTCTCATTATTTCTTCTTGGTTTTAAAAATTGCTTTAATTGGGGTAAAGCTTAGAATATTCTTTCTCCTAGGTGTACACGATCTGGTTCATTTGTACATTATATATGTCTATTCAAGTACAGATCCTCTTCCCATGTAAAATGTTACTGAGGGTTCCGCAGACCTCCCTTGCTATATGGTCGGTCTTTTTGATATATGTATATAATATGTGTTTGTATGCATACAGTAACACTAATCTTAATTTATCCATTCCCCCCACCTTTCCTTTCAGATGAGCATAGTTTGCTTTCTAAGTCTGTGAGTGTCTTTCTCTGTGGAAATATGTTCATTTGTGTCAGTTATTAGATAACGCCTGTAAGTGATATCATAGAATATAGGTCTTTTGCTTTCCGACTTACCTCATGGTTCGTGATTATCTCCAGACTCATTTGTGGTGCCTCAGAGAGCAATGGTTCATTGTCTTCCATGGCTAATATTCCATTGTGTACATGGACCACTTCTTCTTTATCCATTCACCTCTTGTTGGACATTTTGATTGCTTCACTGTCTTGGCTATTGTGAATAAGGCTGCACTGCAGCTTTTGCGGCCTGTGTCTTCTCGATTCTTGTCTTCTCAGGTGAGAGGTCCAATGGTGCGCCTGCTGGATTGAATGGTGCCTCCATTTTTACTTTTAAACACAGCTCCTTTCTGTTCTCATTATTGGCTGTTACCCCTTTACGTCTCACCAGCAGGTAGAGGGTACACAGTTCCCTAAAACCCCTTCAGCATTTATTGTTTGTAGACTTTTTGCTGATGGTCAGTCGACTGGTGTGAGTTGAAACCTTTTTGTAGATTAGATTGCATGGGTCTAACACTCCGTGAGGTTGAGCTTTTATCCATTTTCCTTTTCTTTTTTTAAAAGAGCGTGAGTAAAACTTAACTCTTCATACTCTCTTCTTGAAACATTTGCCTGTGTTGAATTTTTTTGTCCATTCCCTACTTCAGCGCAATTTTTTAGGGCAGGTGTCCTTTACAGCCCTGAGTCCTTGGGAATGTTAAGTGACCATGAGCTGTGAGTTTAAAGCTGCTCCTGCAGGGAAAGGTCAGAAGGTGGCAGCATTTCTCCTTTACCAAATTTGGTTACTGGGGAAACAGAGCCTTAATGGAAGTGGTGTTCTAGGTTGTAAATTAGAATGGAATGTGCCAGGAAAAAGCCCTGTAAGTTTATGTCTCATTACTTCTTGTTGATATGTGCAATTTACTTTTTATTTTTTATCCCAGCAAATTTGATTACAATGGTTTGTTTGTTCTAGGTGTGCAAGATGTGGTTCTTTCACACATATTCGTGTATCTATTCTTCCTCGCATCCTTTTTCCATGTAGGTTATGACACAATGTTGAGTAGTCTCTCTCCTGGTCTTCCGTACGTCTTTGGTGAGTATATATTTCACATGGTTTGTATATCTCTGTTGACCCCAATATGGTAATGTATCCAATCCTCATCCCTTTCTACTTGGTGAACCATAAGTTTTTTAATGAATCTGTGGTTGCCTTTCTCTGTGGAAATATCTTCATTGGTATCAATTTTTAAGTAACTCCTAAAAGTGATATGATAGGATATGTGTCTTTTGCTTTCTCCCTTACTACACGTGGCGTGATTACGTCTAGACTCATCTATGGTGCTGCAAATGGCATTGTTTCACTTTTTTCACTAGCGAATATTCCATCTGTACATGGAGGAGTTCTTCTTTGTCCACCCATCTGTTGGTGGACTTTTTGGTTACTTCCATATCTTGGCTATTGTAATACTGTGCCGTGCAGATTTGCCTGCCTGTGTCTTTGCAATTCTCTCTTCTTAGATTTTAGGTCGAGGAGTGGGCCTGCTGGATCATATGGTAGCTCAATGTTGACCTTTTTAAGGCACCTCCATTCTGTTCTCATTCGTGGCCCTTTCCAAGTTACGTCCCACTTGAAGTTGAGGGTATGCACTTCTCCACAACACCTTCAGCATTTATTGTTTGTAGTTTTCTTAAAGATGGTGATTCTGACAAGTGTGAGCTGATACCTTTTTGCGGTTGAATTCGCACGTGCCTCATAATCCGTTGAAATTGAGCTTTAAGGCATGTCCTTTTTATTTTTCTAGCTGTGATTACCCCCTTAGTTCTTCAAAGTGTTCTCTTAAAGTATGTGTCACATTTTGAAATGTTTTGGCCATGACCCCCCTCAAGACATTTTGAGGGCAGGTTTCATTTACAGTTCTGCAGTACTTGTTCCTATGAAATGACCGTTAGCACAGCCTTTAAAGCTGCTTTTGCAGGTAACTGCCAGAGGGTGGCAGCCTTTCTATGTCCCCCACCCTGGTACCTAGGGAAAAGCCCTTGCGGCCTGTGGTGTTTCTCGGTTATAAATTAGAGTGGAGTGTGCCCGGACAAACCCACACAAGCTGATGTCTCCTTACTTTTGTTGGTGTTTTAAATTTACTTTTTATTTTTCATTGGAGTAGTTTTCCACTGTGTACGTGGACCACTTCTACTTTGTGCATTCCTCGGTTGATGGACATTTTCATTGCTTCCGAGTGTTGGCTATGGTAAATATTGTTGGCGTGCAGGATTGCCAGCCTGTGACTTTTTGATTCTCATTTTCTCAGGTGATAGGCCCAGCAGTGGTTGGGATTGATTGACTGGTAGCACCGCGTTACCCTTTTCAAAGCACCTTCTTTGTGTTTTCATTAGTGGCTCTTACCACGTCCCCCTTAGAATCGAGGCTACGCATTTCTCCACAATCGCTTCAGCATTTATTGTTTGCAGCATTTATGCTAATGGCCCTTCTGGCTGCTGTGAGCTGATAGGTTTTTGTAATTTGGGTTTGCATGTCTTTGAAAATTCGTAAAACTCATCATTTTTCTCTGCCGTTTTCTTTTCTGTTAAAAAAAGGAAACAATTGGGAGTACAGTATAACTCTTGAAATTGTCTTCTTGGAAGGTTTCCCTCTTTTGAATTTTTCGGTCGATTTTCCACCCCAGAATTTTTTTAGAGAGCAGGTGTCATTTACCGAACTGCAAGTTTGGTGACTATTTAGTGACCTTTGGCAATGGATTTACAGCTGCTGTTGTGGGAAGTGGCCTCAAGGAGGCAGCATTTCTCCATTCCCAAATCTGGGTACTAGGGCAGCAGAGTCTTTCTGGAAGTCGTGTTCCTAGGTTGTAAATTACATTGGAATGTGCATGGAGAAACCCCCATAAGATTATGTCTCATTATTTCTTCTTGGTTTTAAAAATTGCTTTAATTGGGGTAAAGCTTAGAATATTCTTTCTCCTAGGTGTACACGATCTGGTTCATTTGTACATTATATATGTCTATTCAAGTACAGATCCTCTTCCCATGTAAAATGTTACTGAGGGTTCCGCAGACCTCCCTTGCTATATGGTCGGTCTTTTTGATATATGTATATAATATGTGTTTGTATGCATACAGTAACACTAATCTTAATTTATCCATTCCCCCCACCTTTCCTTTCAGATGAGCATAGTTTGCTTTCTAAGTCTGTGAGTGTCTTTCTCTGTGGAAATATGTTCATTTGTGTCAGTTATTAGATAACGCCTGTAAGTGATATCATAGAATATAGGTCTTTTGCTTTCCGACTTACCTCATGGTTCGTGATTATCTCCAGACTCATTTGTGGTGCCTCAGAGAGCAATGGTTCATTGTCTTCCATGGCTAATATTCCATTGTGGACATGGACCACTTCTTCTTTATCCATTCACCTCTTGTTGGACATTTTGATTGCTTCACTGTCTTGGCTATTGTGAATAAGGCTGCACTGCAGCTTTTGCGGCCTGTGTCTTCTCGATTCTTGTCTTCTCAGGTGAGAGGTCCAATGGTGCGCCTGCTGGATTGAATGGTGCCTCCATTTTTACTTTTAAACACAGCTCCTTTCTGTTCTCATTATTGGCTGTTACCCCTTTACGTCTCACCAGCAGGTAGAGGGTACACAGTTCCCTAAAACCCCTTCAGCATTTATTGTTTGTAGACTTTTTGCTGATGGTCAGTCGACTGGTGTGAGTTGAAACCTTTTTGTAGATTAGATTGCATGGGTCTAACACTCCCTGAGGTTGAGCTTTTATCCATTTTCCTTTTCTTTTTTTAAAAGAGCGTGAGTAAAACTTAACTCTTCATACTCTCTTCTTGAAACATTTGCCTGTGTTGAATTTTTTTGTCCATTCCCTACTTCAGCGCAATTTTTTAGGGCAGGTGTCCTTTACAGCCCTGAGTCCTTGGGAATGTTAAGTGACCATGAGCTGTGAGTTTAAAGCTGCTCCTGCAGGGAAAGGTCAGAAGGTGGCAGCATTTCTCCTTTACCAAATTTGGTTACTGGGGAAACAGAGCCTTAATGGAAGTGGTGTTCTAGGTTGTAAATTAGAATGGAATGTGCCAGGAAAAAGCCCTGTAAGTTTATGTCTCATTACTTCTTGTTGATATGTGCAATTTACTTTTTATTTTTTATCCCAGCAAATTTGATTACAATGGTTTGTTTGTTCTAGGTGTGCAAGATGTGGTTCTTTCACACATATTCGTGTATCTATTCTTCCTCGCATCCTTTTTCCATGTAGGTTATGACACAATGTTGAGTAGTCTCTCTCCTGGTCTTCCGTACGTCTTTGGTGAGTATATATTTCACATGGTTTGTATATCTCTGTTGACCCCAATATGGTAATGTATCCAATCCTCATCCCTTTCTACTTGGTGAACCATAAGTTTTTTAATGAATCTGTGGTTGCCTTTCTCTGTGGAAATATCTTCATTGGTGTCAATTTTTAAGTAACTCCTAAAAGTGATATGATAGGATATGTGTCTTTTGCTTTCTCCCTTACTACACGTGGCGTGATTACGTCTAGACTCATCTATGGTGCTGCAAATGGCATTGTTTCACTTTTTTCACTAGCGAATATTCCATCTGTACATGGAGGAGTTCTTCTTTGTCCACCCATCTGTTGGTGGACTTTTTGGTTACTTCCATATCTTGGCTATTGTAATACTGTGCCGTGCAGATTTGCCTGCCTGTGTCTTTGCAATTCTCTCTTCTTAGATTTTAGGTCGAGGAGTGGGCCTGCTGGATCATATGGTAGCTCAATGTTGACCTTTTTAAGGCACCTCCATTCTGTTCTCATTCGTGGCCCTTTCCAAGTTACGTCCCACTTGAAGTTGAGGGTATGCACTTCTCCACAACACCTTCAGCATTTATTGTTTGTAGTTTTCTTAAAGATGGTGATTCTGACAAGTGTGAGCTGATACCTTTTTGCGGTTGAATTCGCACGTGCCTCATAATCCGTTGAAATTGAGCTTTAAGGCATGTCCTTTTTATTTTTCTAGCTGTGATTACCCCCTTAGTTCTTCAAAGTGTTCTCTTAAAGTATGTGTCACATTTTGAAATGTTTTGGCCATGACCCCCCTCAAGACATTTTGAGGGCAGGTTTCATTTACAGTTCTGCAGTACTTGTTCCTATGAAATGACCGTTAGCACAGCCTTTAAAGCTGCTTTTGCAGGTAACTGCCAGAGGGTGGCAGCCTTTCTATGTCCCCCACCCTGGTACCTAGGGAAAAGCCCTTGCGGCCTGTGGTGTTTCTCGGTTATAAATTAGAGTGGAGTGTGCCCGGACAAACCCACACAAGCTGATGTCTCCTTACTTTTGTTGGTGTTTTAAATTTACTTTTTATTTTTCATTGGAGTAGTTTTCCACTGTGTACGTGGACCACTTCTACTTTGTGCATTCCTCGGTTGATGGACATTTTCATTGCTTCCGAGTGTTGGCTATGGTAAATATTGTTGGCGTGCAGGATTGCCAGCCTGTGACTTTTTGATTCTCATTTTCTCAGGTGATAGGCCCAGCAGTGGTTGGGATTGATTGACTGGTAGCACCGCGTTACCCTTTTCAAAGCACCTTCTTTGTGTTTTCATTAGTGGCTCTTACCACGTCCCCCTTAGAATCGAGGCTACGCATTTCTCCACAATCGCTTCAGCATTTATTGTTTGCAGCATTTATGCTAATGGCCCTTCTGGCTGCTGTGAGCTGATAGGTTTTTGTAATTTGGGTTTGCATGTCTTTGAAAATTCGTAAAACTCATCATTTTTCTCTGCCGTTTTCTTTTCTGTTAAAAAAAGGAAACAATTGGGAGTACAGTATAACTCTTGAAATTGTCTTCTTGGAAGGTTTCCCTCTTTTGAATTTTTCGGTCGATTTTCCACCCCAGAATTTTTTTAGAGAGCAGGTGTCATTTACCGAACTGCAAGTTTGGTGACTATTTAGTGACCTTTGGCAATGGATTTACAGCTGCTGTTGTGGGAAGTGGCCTCAAGGAGGCAGCATTTCTCCATTCCCAAATCTGGGTACTAGGGCAGCAGAGTCTTTCTGGAAGTCGTG
The DNA here is from genome assembly GCF_965194805.1 of Balaenoptera borealis. Taxonomy (NCBI): domain Eukaryota; kingdom Metazoa; phylum Chordata; class Mammalia; order Artiodactyla; family Balaenopteridae; genus Balaenoptera; species Balaenoptera borealis. Next base: position 110,189 of record NW_028123762.1, read on the forward strand.
TTCCTAGGTTGTAAATTACATTGGAATGTGCATGGAGAAACCCCCATAAGATTATGTCTCATTATTTCTTCTTGGTTTTAAAAATTGCTTTAATTGGGGTAAAGCTTAGAATATTCTTTCTCCTAGGTGTACACGATCTGGTTCATTTGTACATTATATATGTCTATTCAAGTACAGATCCTCTTCCCATGTAAAATGTTACTGAGGGTTCCGCAGACCTCCCTTGCTATATGGTCGGTCTTTTTGATATATGTATATAATATGTGTTTGTATGCATACAGTAACACTAATCTTAATTTATCCATTCCCCCCACCTTTCCTTTCAGATGAGCATAGTTTGCTTTCTAAGTCTGTGAGTGTCTTTCTCTGTGGAAATATGTTCATTTGTGTCAGTTATTAGATAACGCCTGTAAGTGATATCATAGAATATAGGTCTTTTGCTTTCCGACTTACCTCATGGTTCGTGATTATCTCCAGACTCATTTGTGGTGCCTCAGAGAGCAATGGTTCATTGTCTTCCATGGCTAATATTCCATTGTGGACATGGACCACTTCTTCTTTATCCATTCACCTCTTGTTGGACATTTTGATTGCTTCACTGTCTTGGCTATTGTGAATAAGGCTGCACTGCAGCTTTTGCGGCCTGTGTCTTCTCGATTCTTGTCTTCTCAGGTGAGAGGTCCAATGGTGCGCCTGCTGGATTGAATGGTGCCTCCATTTTTACTTTTAAACACAGCTCCTTTCTGTTCTCATTATTGGCTGTTACCCCTTTACGTCTCACCAGCAGGTAGAGGGTACACAGTTCCCTAAAACCCCTTCAGCATTTATTGTTTGTAGACTTTTTGCTGATGGTCAGTCGACTGGTGTGAGTTGAAACCTTTTTGTAGATTAGATTGCATGGGTCTAACACTCCCTGAGGTTGAGCTTTTATCCATTTTCCTTTTCTTTTTTTAAAAGAGCGTGAGTAAAACTTAACTCTTCATACTCTCTTCTTGAAACATTTGCCTGTGTTGAATTTTTTTGTCCATTCCCTACTTCAGCGCAATTTTTTAGGGCAGGTGTCCTTTACAGCCCTGAGTCCTTGGGAATGTTAAGTGACCATGAGCTGTGAGTTTAAAGCTGCTCCTGCAGGGAAAGGTCAGAAGGTGGCAGCATTTCTCCTTTACCAAATTTGGTTACTGGGGAAACAGAGCCTTAATGGAAGTGGTGTTCTAGGTTGTAAATTAGAATGGAATGTGCCAGGAAAAAGCCCTGTAAGTTTATGTCTCATTACTTCTTGTTGATATGTGCAATTTACTTTTTATTTTTTATCCCAGCAAATTTGATTACAATGGTTTGTTTGTTCTAGGTGTGCAAGATGTGGTTCTTTCACACATATTCGTGTATCTATTCTTCCTCGCATCCTTTTTCCATGTAGGTTATGACACAATGTTGAGTAGTCTCTCTCCTGGTCTTCCGTACGTCTTTGGTGAGTATATATTTCACATGGTTTGTATATCTCTGTTGACCCCAATATGGTAATGTATCCAATCCTCATCCCTTTCTACTTGGTGAACCATAAGTTTTTTAATGAATCTGTGGTTGCCTTTCTCTGTGGAAATATCTTCATTGGTGTCAATTTTTAAGTAACTCCTAAAAGTGATATGATAGGATATGTGTCTTTTGCTTTCTCACTTACTACACGTGGCGTGATTACGTCTAGACTCATCTATGGTGCTGCAAATGGCATTGTTTCACTTTTTTCACTAGCGAATATTCCATCTGTACATGGAGGAGTTCTTCTTTGTCCACCCATCTGTTGGTGGACTTTTTGGTTACTTCCATATCTTGGCTATTGTAATACTGTGCTGTGCAGATTTGCCTGCCTGTGTCTTTGCAATTCTCTCTTCTTAGATTTTAGGTCGAGGAGTGGGCCTGCTGGATCATATGGTAGCTCAATGTTGACCTTTTTAAGGCACCTCCATTCTGTTCTCATTCGTGGCCCTTTCCAAGTTACGTCCCACTTGAAGTTGAGGGTATGCACTTCTCCACAACACCTTCAGCATTTATTGTTTGTAGTTTTCTTAAAGATGGTGATTCTGACAAGTGTGAGCTGATACCTTTTTGCGGTTGAATTCGCACGTGCCTCATAATCCGTTGAAATTGAGCTTTAAGGCATGTCCTTTTTATTTTTCTAGCTGTGATTACCCCCTTAGTTCTTCAAAGTGTTCTCTTAAAGTATGTGTCACATTTTGAAATGTTTTGGCCATGACCCCCCTCAAGACATTTTGAGGGCAGGTTTCATTTACAGTTCTGCAGTACTTGTTCCTATGAAATGACCGTTAGCACAGCCTTTAAAGCTGCTTTTGCAGGTAACTGCCAGAGGGTGGCAGCCTTTCTATGTCCCCCACCCTGGTACCTAGGGAAAAGCCCTTGCGGCCTGTGGTGTTTCTCGGTTATAAATTAGAGTGGAGTGTGCCCGGACAAACCCACACAAGCTGATGTCTCCTTACTTTTGTTGGTGTTTTAAATTTACTTTTTATTTTTCATTGGAGTAGTTTTCCACTGTGTACGTGGACCACTTCTACTTTGTGCATTCCTCGGTTGATGGACATTTTCATTGCTTCCGAGTGTTGGCTATGGTAAATATTGTTGGCGTGCAGGATTGCCAGCCTGTGACTTTTTGATTCTCATTTTCTCAGGTGATAGGCCCAGCAGTGGTTGGGATTGATTGACTGGTAGCACCGCGTTACCCTTTTCAAAGCACCTTCTTTGTGTTTTCATTAGTGGCTCTTACCACGTCCCCCTTAGAATCGAGGCTACGCATTTCTCCACAATCGCTTCAGCATTTATTGTTTGCAGCATTTATGCTAATGGCCCTTCTGGCTGCTGTGAGCTGATAGGTTTTTGTAATTTGGGTTTGCATGTCTTTGAAAATTCGTAAAACTCATCATTTTTCTCTGCCGTTTTCTTTTCTGTTAAAAAAAGGAAACAATTGGGAGTACAGTATAACTCTTGAAATTGTCTTCTTGGAAGGTTTCCCTCTTTTGAATTTTTCGGTCGATTTTCCACCCCAGAATTTTTTTAGAGAGCAGGTGTCATTTACCGAACTGCAAGTTTGGTGACTATTTAGTGACCTTTGGCAATGGATTTACAGCTGCTGTTGTGGGAAGTGGCCTCAAGGAGGCAGCATTTCTCCATTCCCAAATCTGGGTACTAGGGCAGCAGAGTCTTTCTGGAAGTCGTGTTCCTAGGTTGTAAATTACATTGGAATGTGCATGGAGAAACCCCCATAAGATTATGTCTCATTATTTCTTCTTGGTTTTAAAAATTGCTTTAATTGGGGTAAAGCTTAGAATATTCTTTCTCCTAGGTGTACACGATCTGGTTCATTTGTACATTATATATGTCTATTCAAGTACAGATCCTCTTCCCATGTAAAATGTTACTCAGGGTTCCGCAGACCTCCCTTGCTATATGGTCGGTCTTTTTGATATATGTATATAATATGTGTTTGTATGCATACAGTAACACTAATCTTAATTTATCCATTCCCCCCACCTTTCCTTTCAGATGAGCATAGTTTGCTTTCTAAGTCTGTGAGTGTCTTTCTCTGTGGAAATATGTTCATTTGTGTCAGTTATTAGATAACGCCTGTAAGTGATATCATAGAATATAGGTCTTTTGCTTTCCGACTTACCTCATGGTTCGTGATTATCTCCAGACTCATTTGTGGTGCCTCAGAGAGCAATGGTTCATTGTCTTCCATGGCTAATATTCCATTGTGGACATGGACCACTTCTTCTTTATCCATTCACCTCTTGTTGGACATTTTGATTGCTTCACTGTCTTGGCTATTGTGAATAAGGCTGCACTGCAGCTTTTGCGGCCTGTGTCTTCTCGATTCTTGTCTTCTCAGGTGACAGGTCCAATGGTGCGCCTGCTGGATTGAATGGTGCCTCCATTTTTACTTTTAAACACAGCTCCTTTCTGTTCTCATTATTGGCTGTTACCCCTTTACGTCTCACCAGCAGGTAGAGGGTACACAGTTCCCTAAAACCCCTTCAGCATTTATTGTTTGTAGACTTTTTGCTGATGGTCAGTCGACTGGTGTGAGTTGAAACCTTTTTGTAGATTAGATTGCATGGGTCTAACACTCCGTGAGGTTGAGCTTTTATCCATTTTCCTTTTCTTTTTTTAAAAGAGCGTGAGTAAAACTTAACTCTTCATACTCTCTTCTTGAAACATTTGCCTGTGTTGAATTTTTTTGTCCATTCCCTACTTCAGCGCAATTTTTTAGGGCAGGTGTCCTTTACAGCCCTGAGTCCTTGGGAATGTTAAGTGACCATGAGCTGTGAGTTTAAAGCTGCTCCTGCAGGGAAAGGTCAGAAGGTGGCAGCATTTCTCCTTTACCAAATTTGGTTACTGGGGAAACAGAGCCTTAATGGAAGTGGTGTTCTAGGTTGTAAATTAGAATGGAATGTGCCAGGAAAAAGCCCTGTAAGTTTATGTCTCATTACTTCTTGTTGATATGTGCAATTTACTTTTTATTTTTTATCCCAGCAAATTTGATTACAATGGTTTGTTTGTTCTAGGTGTGCAAGATGTGGTTCTTTCACACATATTCGTGTATCTATTCTTCCTCGCATCCTTTTTCCATGTAGGTTATGACACAATGTTGAGTAGTCTCTCTCCTGGTCTTCCGTACGTCTTTGGTGAGTATATATTTCACATGGTTTGTATATCTCTGTTGACCCCAATATGGTAATGTATCCAATCCTCATCCCTTTCTACTTGGTGAACCATAAGTTTTTTAATGAATCTGTGGTTGCCTTTCTCTGTGGAAATATCTTCATTGGTATCAATTTTTAAGTAACTCCTAAAAGTGATATGATAGGATATGTGTCTTTTGCTTTCTCCCTTACTACACGTGGCGTGATTACGTCTAGACTCATCTATGGTGCTGCAAATGGCATTGTTTCACTTTTTTCACTAGCGAATATTCCATCTGTACATGGAGGAGTTCTTCTTTGTCCACCCATCTGTTGGTGGACTTTTTGGTTACTTCCATATCTTGGCTATTGTAATACTGTGCCGTGCAGATTTGCCTGCCTGTGTCTTTGCAATTCTCTCTTCTTAGATTTTAGGTCGAGGAGTGGGCCTGCTGGATCATATGGTAGCTCAATGTTGACCTTTTTAAGGCACCTCCATTCTGTTCTCATTCGTGGCCCTTTCCAAGTTACGTCCCACTTGAAGTTGAGGGTATGCACTTCTCCACAACACCTTCAGCATTTATTGTTTGTAGTTTTCTTAAAGATGGTGATTCTGACAAGTGTGAGCTGATACCTTTTTGCGGTTGAATTCGCACGTGCCTCATAATCCGTTGAAATTGAGCTTTAAGGCATGTCCTTTTTATTTTTCTAGCTGTGATTACCCCCTTAGTTCTTCAAAGTGTTCTCTTAAAGTATGTGTCACATTTTGAAATGTTTTGGCCATGACCCCCCTCAAGACATTTTGAGGGCAGGTTTCATTTACAGTTCTGCAGTACTTGTTCCTATGAAATGACCGTTAGCACAGCCTTTAAAGCTGCTTTTGCAGGTAACTGCCAGAGGGTGGCAGCCTTTCTATGTCCCCCACCCTGGTACCTAGGGAAAAGCCCTTGCGGCCTGTGGTGTTTCTCGGTTATAAATTAGAGTGGAGTGTGCCCGGACAAACCCACACAAGCTGATGTCTCCTTACTTTTGTTGGTGTTTTAAATTTACTTTTTATTTTTCATTGGAGTAGTTTTCCACTGTGTACGTGGACCACTTCTACTTTGTGCATTCCTCGGTTGATGGACATTTTCATTGCTTCCGAGTGTTGGCTATGGTAAATATTGTTGGCGTGCAGGATTGCCAGCCTGTGACTTTTTGATTCTCATTTTCTCAGGTGATAGGCCCAGCAGTGGTTGGGATTGATTGACTGGTAGCACCGCGTTACCCTTTTCAAAGCACCTTCTTTGTGTTTTCATTAGTGGCTCTTACCACGTCCCCCTTAGAATCGAGGCTACGCATTTCTCCACAATCGCTTCAGCATTTATTGTTTGCAGCATTTATGCTAATGGCCCTTCTGGCTGCTGTGAGCTGATAGGTTTTTGTAATTTGGGTTTGCATGTCTTTGAAAATTCGTAAAACTCATCATTTTTCTCTGCCGTTTTCTTTTCTGTTAAAAAAAGGAAACAATTGGGAGTACAGTATAACTCTTGAAATTGTCTTCTTGGAAGGTTTCCCTCTTTTGAATTTTTCGGTCGATTTTCCACCCCAGAATTTTTTTAGAGAGCAGGTGTCATTTACCGAACTGCAAGTTTGGTGACTATTTAGTGACCTTTGGCAATGGATTTACAGCTGCTGTTGTGGGAAGTGGCCTCAAGGAGGCAGCATTTCTCCATTCCCAAATCTGGGTACTAGGGCAGCAGAGTCTTTCTGGAAGTCGTGTTCCTAGGTTGTAAATTACATTGGAATGTGCATGGAGAAACCCCCATAAGATTATGTCTCATTATTTCTTCTTGGTTTTAAAAATTGCTTTAATTGGGGTAAAGCTTAGAATATTGTTTCTCCTAGGTGTACACGATCTGGTTCATTTGTACATTATATATGTCTATTCAAGTACAGATCCTCTTCCCATGTAAAATGTTACTGAGGGTTCCGCAGACCTCCCTTGCTATATGGTCGGTCTTTTTGATATATGTATATAATATGTGTTTGTATGCATACAGTAACACTAATCTTAATTTATCCATTCCCCCCACCTTTCCTTTCAGATGAGCATAGTTTGCTTTCTAAGTCTGTGAGTGTCTTTCTCTGTGGAAATATGTTCATTTGTGTCAGTTATTAGATAACGCCTGTAAGTGATATCATAGAATATAGGTCTTTTGCTTTCCGACTTACCTCATGGTTCGTGATTATCTCCAGACTCATTTGTGGTGCCTCAGAGAGCAATGGTTCATTGTCTTCCATGGCTAATATTCCATTGTGGACATGGACCACTTCTTCTTTATCCATTCACCTCTTGTTGGACATTTTGATTGCTTCACTGTCTTGGCTATTGTGAATAAGGCTGCACTGCAGCTTTTGCGGCCTGTGTCTTCTCGATTCTTGTCTTCTCAGGTGAGAGGTCCAATGGTGCGCCTGCTGGATTGAATGGTGCCTCCATTTTTACTTTTAAACACAGCTCCTTTCTGTTCTCATTATTGGCTGTTACCCCTTTACGTCTCACCAGCAGGTAGAGGGTACACAGTTCCCTAAAACCCCTTCAGCATTTATTGTTTGTAGACTTTTTGCTGATGGTCAGTCGACTGGTGTGAGTTGAAACCTTTTTGTAGATTAGATTGCATGGGTCTAACACTCCCTGAGGTTGAGCTTTTATCCATTTTCCTTTTCTTTTTTTAAAAGAGCGTGAGTAAAACTTAACTCTTCATACTCTCTTCTTGAAACATTTGCCTGTGTTGAATTTTTTTGTCCATTCCCTACTTCAGCGCAATTTTTTAGGGCAGGTGTCCTTTACAGCCCTGAGTCCTTGGGAATGTTAAGTGACCATGAGCTGTGAGTTTAAAGCTGCTCCTGCAGGGAAAGGTCAGAAGGTGGCAGCATTTCTCCTTTACCAAATTTGGTTACTGGGGAAACAGAGCCTTAATGGAAGTGGTGTTCTAGGTTGTAAATTAGAATGGAATGTGCCAGGAAAAAGCCCTGTAAGTTTATGTCTCATTACTTCTTGTTGATATGTGCAATTTACTTTTTATTTTTTATCCCAGCAAATTTGATTACAATGGTTTGTTTGTTCTAGGTGTGCAAGATGTGGTTCTTTCACACATATTCGTGTATCTATTCTTCCTCGCATCCTTTTTCCATGTAGGTTATGACACAATGTTGAGTAGTCTCTCTCCTGGTCTTCCGTACGTCTTTGGTGAGTATATATTTCACATGGTTTGTATATCTCTGTTGACCCCAATATGGTAATGTATCCAATCCTCATCCCTTTCTACTTGGTGAACCATAAGTTTTTTAATGAATCTGTGGTTGCCTTTCTCTGTGGAAATATCTTCATTGGTATCAATTTTTAAGTAACTCCTAAAAGTGATATGATAGGATATGTGTCTTTTGCTTTCTCACTTACTACACGTGGCGTGATTACGTCTAGACTCATCTATGGTGCTGCAAATGGCATTGTTTCACTTTTTTCACTAGCGAATATTCCATCTGTACATGGAGGAGTTCTTCTTTGTCCACCCATCTGTTGGTGGACTTTTTGGTTACTTCCATATCTTGGCTATTGTAATACTGTGCCGTGCAGATTTGCCTGCCTGTGTCTTTGCAATTCTCTCTTCTTAGATTTTAGGTCGAGGAGTGGGCCTGCTGGATCATATGGTAGCTCAATGTTGACCTTTTTAAGGCACCTCCATTCTGTTCTCATTCGTGGCCCTTTCCAAGTTACGTCCCACTTGAAGTTGAGGGTATGCACTTCTCCACAACACCTTCAGCATTTATTGTTTGTAGTTTTCTTAAAGATGGTGATTCTGACAAGTGTGAGCTGATACCTTTTTGCGGTTGAATTCGCACGTGCCTCATAATCCGTTGAAATTGAGCTTTAAGGCATGTCCTTTTTATTTTTCTAGCTGTGATTACCCCCTTAGTTCTTCAAAGTGTTCTCTTAAAGTATGTGTCACATTTTGAAATGTTTTGGCCATGACCCCCCTCAAGACATTTTGAGGGCAGGTTTCATTTACAGTTCTACAGTACTTGTTCCTATGAAATGATGGTTAGCACAGCCTTTAAAGCTGCTTTTGCAGGTAACTGCCAGAGGGTGGCAGCCTTTCTATGTCCCCCACCCTGGTACCTAGGGAAAAGCCCTTGCGGCCTGTGGTGTTTCTCGGTTATAAATTAGAGTGGAGTGTGCCCGGACAAACCCACACAAGCTGATGTCTCCTTACTTTTGTTGGTGTTTTAAATTTACTTTTTATTTTTCATTGGAGTAGTTTTCCACTGTGTACGTGGACCACTTCTACTTTGTGCATTCCTCGGTTGATGGACATTTTCATTGCTTCCGAGTGTTGGCTATGGTAAATATTGTTGGCGTGCAGGATTGCCAGCCTGTGACTTTTTGATTTTCATTTTCTCAGGTGATAGGCCCAGCAGTGGTTGGGATTGATTGACTGGTAGCACCGCGTTACCCTTTTCAAAGCACCTTCTTTGTGTTTTCATTAGTGGCTCTTACCACGTCCCCCTTAGAATCGAGGGTACGCATTTCTCCACAATCGCTTCAGCATTTATTGTTTGCAGCATTTATGCTAATGGCCCTTCTGGCTGCTGTGAGCTGATAGGTTTTTGTAATTTGGGTTTGCATGTCTTTGAAAATTCGTAAAACTCATCATTTTTCTCTGCCGTTTTCTTTTCTGTTAAAAAAAGGAAACAATTGGGAGTACAGTATAACTCTTGTAATTGTCTTCTTGGAAGGTTGCCCTCTTTTGAATTTTTCGGTCGATTTTCCACCCCAGAATTTTTTTAGAGAGCAGGTGTCATTTACCGAACTGCAAGTTTGGTGACTATTTAGTGACCTTTGGCAATGGATTTACAGCTGCTGTTGTGGGAAGTGGCCTCAAGGAGGCAGCATTTCTCCATTCCCAAATCTGGGTACTAGGGCAGCAGAGTCTTTCTGGAAGTCGTGTTCCTAGGTTGTAAATTACATTGGAATGTGCATGGAGAAACCCCCATAAGATTATGTCTCATTATTTCTTCTTGGTTTTAAAAATTGCTTTAATTGGGGTAAAGCTTAGAATATTCTTTCTCCTAGGTGTACACGATCTGGTTCATTTGTACATTATATATGTCTATTCAAGTACAGATCCTCTTCCCATGTAAAATGTTACTGAGGGTTCCGCAGACCTCCCTTGCTATATGGTCGGTCTTTTTGATATATGTATATAATATGTGTTTGTATGCATACAGTAACACTAATCTTAATTTATCCATTCCCCCCACCTTTCCTTTCAGATGAGCATAGTTTGCTTTCTAAGTCTGTGAGTGTCTTTCTCTGTGGAAATATGTTCATTTGTGTCAGTTATTAGATAACGCCTGTAAGTGATATCATAGAATATAGGTCTTTTGCTTTCCGACTTACCTCATGGTTCGTGATTATCTCCAGACTCATTTGTGGTGCCTCAGAGAGCAATGGTTCATTGTCTTCCATGGCTAATATTCCATTGTGGACATGGACCACTTCTTCTTTATCCATTCACCTCTTGTTGGACATTTTGATTGCTTCACTGTCTTGGCTATTGTGAATAAGGCTGCACTGCAGCTTTTGCGGCCTGTGTCTTCTCGATTCTTGTCTTCTCAGGTGAGAGGTCCAATGGTGCGCCTGCTGGATTGAATGGTGCCTCCATTTTTACTTTTAAACACAGCTCCTTTCTGTTCTCATTATTGGCTGTTACCCCTTTACGTCTCACCAGCAGGTAGAGGGTACACAGTTCCCTAAAACCCCTTCAGCATTTATTGTTTGTAGACTTTTTGCTGATGGTCAGTCGACTGGTGTGAGTTGAAACCTTTTTGTAGATTAGATTGCATGGGTCTAACACTCCCTGAGGTTGAGCTTTTATCCATTTTCCTTTTCTTTTTTTAAAAGAGCGTGAGTAAAACTTAACTCTTCATACTCTCTTCTTGAAACATTTGCCTGTGTTGAATTTTTTTGTCCATTCCCTACTTCAGCGCAATTTTTTAGGGCAGGTGTCCTTTACAGCCCTGAGTCCTTGGGAATGTTAAGTGACCATGAGCTGTGAGTTTAAAGCTGCTCCTGCAGGGAAAGGTCAGAAGGTGGCAGCATTTCTCCTTTACCAAATTTGGTTACTGGGGAAACAGAGCCTTAATGGAAGTGGTGTTCTAGGTTGTAAATTAGAATGGAATGTGCCAGGAAAAAGCCCTGTAAGTTTATGTCTCATTACTTCTTGTTGATATGTGCAATTTACTTTTTATTTTTTATCCCAGCAAATTTGATTACAATGGTTTGTTTGTTCTAGGTGTGCAAGATGTGGTTCTTTCACACATATTCGTGTATCTATTCTTCCTCGCATCCTTTTTCCATGTAGGTTATGACACAATGTTGAGTAGTCTCTCTCCTGGTCTTCCGTACGTCTTTGGTGAGTATATATTTCACATGGTTTGTATATCTCTGTTGACCCCAATATGGTAATGTATCCAATCCTCATCCCTTTCTACTTGGTGAACCATAAGTTTTTTAATGAATCTGTGGTTGCCTTTCTCTGTGGAAATATCTTCATTGGTATCAATTTTTAAGTAACTCCTAAAAGTGATATGATAGGATATGTGTCTTTTGCTTTCTCACTTACTACACGTGGCGTGATTACGTCTAGACTCATCTATGGTGCTGCAAATGGCATTGTTTCACTTTTTTCACTAGCGAATATTCCATCTGTACATGGAGGAGTTCTTCTTTGTCCACCCATCTGTTGGTGGACTTTTTGGTTACTTCCATATCTTGGCTATTGTAATACTGTGCCGTGCAGATTTGCCTGCCTGTGTCTTTGCAATTCTCTCTTCTTAGATTTTAGGTCGAGGAGTGGGCCTGCTGGATCATATGGTAGCTCAATGTTGACCTTTTTAAGGCACCTCCATTCTGTTCTCATTCGTGGCCCTTTCCAAGTTACGTCCCACTTGAAGTTGAGGGTATGCACTTCTCCACAACACCTTCAGCATTTATTGTTTGTAGTTTTCTTAAAGATGGTGATTCTGACAAGTGTGAGCTGATACCTTTTTGCGGTTGAATTCGCACGTGCCTCATAATCCGTTGAAATTGAGCTTTAAGGCATGTCCTTTTTATTTTTCTAGCTGTGATTACCCCCTTAGTTCTTCAAAGTGTTCTCTTAAAGTATGTGTCACATTTTGAAATGTTTTGGCCATGACCCCCCTCAAGACATTTTGAGGGCAGGTTTCATTTACAGTTCTACAGTACTTGTTCCTATGAAATGATGGTTAGCACAGCCTTTAAAGCTGCTTTTGCAGGTAACTGCCAGAGGGTGGCAGCCTTTCTATGTCCCCCACCCTGGTACCTAGGGAAAAGCCCTTGCGGCCTGTGGTGTTTCTCGGTTATAAATTAGAGTGGAGTGTGCCCGGACAAACCCACACAAGCTGATGTCTCCTTACTTTTGTTGGTGTTTTAAATTTACTTTTTATTTTTCATTGGAGTAGTTTTCCACTGTGTACGTGGACCACTTCTACTTTGTGCATTCCTCGGTTGATGGACATTTTCATTGCTTCCGAGTGTTGGCTATGGTAAATATTGTTGGCGTGCAGGATTGCCAGCCTGTGACTTTTTGATTTTCATTTTCTCAGGTGATAGGCCCAGCAGTGGTTGGGATTGATTGACTGGTAGCACCGCGTTACCCTTTTCAAAGCACCTTCTTTGTGTTTTCATTAGTGGCTCTTACCACGTCCCCCTTAGAATCGAGGGTACGCATTTCTCCACAATCGCTTCAGCATTTATTGTTTGCAGCATTTATGCTAATGGCCCTTCTGGCTGCTGTGAGCTGATAGGTTTTTGTAATTTGGGTTTGCATGTCTTTGAAAATTCGTAAAACTCATCATTTTTCTCTGCCGTTTTCTTTTCTGTTAAAAAAAGGAAACAATTGGGAGTACAGTATAACTCTTGTAATTGTCTTCTTGGAAGGTTGCCCTCTTTTGAATTTTTCGGTCGATTTTCCACCCCAGAATTTTTTTAGAGAGCAGGTGTCATTTACCGAACTGCAAGTTTGGTGACTATTTAGTGACCTTTGGCAATGGATTTACAGCTGCTGTTGTGGGAAGTGGCCTCAAGGAGGCAGCATTTCTCCATTCCCAAATCTGGGTACTAGGGCAGCAGAGTCTTTCTGGAAGTCGTGTTCCTAGGTTGTAAATTACATTGGAATGTGCATGGAGAAACCCCCATAAGATTATGTCTCATTATTTCTTCTTGGTTTTAAAAATTGCTTTAATTGGGGTAAAGCTTAGAATATTCTTTCTCCTAGGTGTACACGATCTGGTTCATTTGTACATTATATATGTCTATTCAAGTACAGATCCTCTTCCCATGTAAAATGTTACTGAGGGTTCCGCAGACCTCCCTTGCTATATGGTCGGTCTTTTTGATATATGTATATAATATGTGTTTGTATGCATACAGTAACACTAATCTTAATTTATCCATTCCCCCCACCTTTCCTTTCAGATGAGCATAGTTTGCTTTCTAAGTCTGTGAGTGTCTTTCTCTGTGGAAATATGTTCATTTGTGTCAGTTATTAGATAACGCCTGTAAGTGATATCATAGAATATAGGTCTTTTGCTTTCCGACTTACCTCATGGTTCGTGATTATCTCCAGACTCATTTGTGGTGCCTCAGAGAGCAATGGTTCATTGTCTTCCATGGCTAATATTCCATTGTGTACATGGACCACTTCTTCTTTATCCATTCACCTCTTGTTGGACATTTTGATTGCTTCACTGTCTTGGCTATTGTGAATAAGGCTGCACTGCAGCTTTTGCGGCCTGTGTCTTCTCGATTCTTGTCTTCTCAGGTGAGAGGTCCAATGGTGCGCCTGCTGGATTGAATGGTGCCTCCATTTTTACTTTTAAACACAGCTCCTTTCTGTTCTCATTATTGGCTGTTACCCCTTTACGTCTCACCAGCAGGTAGAGGGTACACAGTTCCCTAAAACCCCTTCAGCATTTATTGTTTGTAGACTTTTTGCTGATGGTCAGTCGACTGGTGTGAGTTGAAACCTTTTTGTAGATTAGATTGCATGGGTCTAACACTCCCTGAGGTTGAGCTTTTATCCATTTTCCTTTTCTTTTTTTAAAAGAGCGTGAGTAAAACTTAACTCTTCATACTCTCTTCTTGAAACATTTGCCTGTGTTGAATTTTTTTGTCCATTCCCTACTTCAGCGCAATTTTTTAGGGCAGGTGTCCTTTACAGCCCTGAGTCCTTGGGAATGTTAAGTGACCATGAGCTGTGAGTTTAAAGCTGCTCCTGCAGGGAAAGGTCAGAAGGTGGCAGCATTTCTCCTTTACCAAATTTGGTTACTGGGGAAACAGAGCCTTAATGGAAGTGGTGTTCTAGGTTGTAAATTAGAATGGAATGTGCCAGGAAAAAGCCCTGTAAGTTTATGTCTCATTACTTCTTGTTGATATGTGCAATTTACTTTTTATTTTTTATCCCAGCAAATTTGATTACAATGGTTTGTTTGTTCTAGGTGTGCAAGATGTGGTTCTTTCACACATATTCGTGTATCTATTCTTCCTCGCATCCTTTTTCCATGTAGGTTATGACACAATGTTGAGTAGTCTCTCTCCTGGTCTTCCGTACGTCTTTGGTGAGTATATATTTCACATGGTTTGTATATCTCTGTTGACCCCAATATGGTAATGTATCCAATCCTCATCCCTTTCTACTTGGTGAACCATAAGTTTTTTAATGAATCTGTGGTTGCCTTTCTCTGTGGAAATATCTTCATTGGTATCAATTTTTAAGTAACTCCTAAAAGTGATATGATAGGATATGTGTCTTTTGCTTTCTCACTTACTACACGTGGCGTGATTACGTCTAGACTCATCTATGGTGCTGCAAATGGCATTGTTTCACTTTTTTCACTAGCGAATATTCCATCTGTACATGGAGGAGTTCTTCTTTGTCCACCCATCTGTTGGTGGACTTTTTGGTTACTTCCATATCTTGGCTATTGTAATACTGTGCCGTGCAGATTTGCCTGCCTGTGTCTTTGCAATTCTCTCTTCTTAGATTTTAGGTCGAGGAGTGGGCCTGCTGGATCATATGGTAGCTCAATGTTGACCTTTTTAAGGCACCTCCATTCTGTTCTCATTCGTGGCCCTTTCCAAGTTACGTCCCACTTGAAGTTGAGGGTATGCACTTCTCCACAACACCTTCAGCATTTATTGTTTGTAGTTTTCTTAAAGATGGTGATTCTGACAAGTGTGAGCTGATACCTTTTTGCGGTTGAATTCGCACGTGCCTCATAATCCGTTGAAATTGAGCTTTAAGGCATGTCCTTTTTATTTTTCTAGCTGTGATTACCCCCTTAGTTCTTCAAAGTGTTCTCTTAAAGTATGTGTCACATTTTGAAATGTTTTGGCCATGACCCCCCTCAAGACATTTTGAGGGCAGGTTTCATTTACAGTTCTGCAGTACTTGTTCCTATGAAATGACCGTTAGCACAGCCTTTAAAGCTGCTTTTGCAGGTAACTGCCAGAGGGTGGCAGCCTTTCTATGTCCCCCACCCTGGTACCTAGGGAAAAGCCCTTGCGGCCTGTGGTGTTTCTCGGTTATAAATTAGAGTGGAGTGTGCCCGGACAAACCCACACAAGCTGATGTCTCCTTACTTTTGTTGGTGTTTTAAATTTACTTTTTATTTTTCATTGGAGTAGTTTTCCACTGTGTACGTGGACCACTTCTACTTTGTGCATTCCTCGGTTGATGGACATTTTCATTGCTTCCGAGTGTTGGCTATGGTAAATATTGTTGGCGTGCAGGATTGCCAGCCTGTGACTTTTTGATTCTCATTTTCTCAGGTGATAGGCCCAGCAGTGGTTGGGATTGATTGACTGGTAGCACCGCGTTACCCTTTTCAAAGCACCTTCTTTGTGTTTTCATTAGTGGCTCTTACCACGTCCCCCTTAGAATCGAGGCTACGCATTTCTCCACAATCGCTTCAGCATTTATTGTTTGCAGCATTTATGCTAATGGCCCTTCTGGCTGCTGTGAGCTGATAGGTTTTTGTAATTTGGGTTTGCATGTCTTTGAAAATTCGTAAAACTCATCATTTTTCTCTGCCGTTTTCTTTTCTGTTAAAAAAAGGAAACAATTGGGAGTACAGTATAACTCTTGAAATTGTCTTCTTGGAAGGTTTCCCTCTTTTGAATTTTTCGGTCGATTTTCCACCCCAGAATTTTTTTAGAGAGCAGGTGTCATTTACCGAACTGCAAGTTTGGTGACTATTTAGTGACCTTTGGCAATGGATTTACAGCTGCTGTTGTGGGAAGTGGCCTCAAGGAGGCAGCATTTCTCCATTCCCAAATCTGGGTACTAGGGCAGCAGAGTCTTTCTGGAAGTCGTGTTCCTAGGTTGTAAATTACATTGGAATGTGCATGGAGAAACCCCCATAAGATTATGTCTCATTATTTCTTCTTGGTTTTAAAAATTGCTTTAATTGGGGTAAAGCTTAGAATATTGTTTCTCCTAGGTGTACACGATCTGGTTCATTTGTACATTATATATGTCTATTCAAGTACAGATCCTCTTCCCATGTAAAATGTTACTGAGGGTTCCGCAGACCTCCCTTGCTATATGGTCGGTCTTTTTGAGATATGTATATAATATGTGTTTGTATGCATACAGTAACACTAATCTTAATTTATCCATTCCCCCCACCTTTCCTTTCAGATGAGCATAGTTTGCTTTCTAAGTCTGTGAGTGTCTTTCTCTGTGGAAATATGTTCATTTGTGTCAGTTATTAGATAACGCCTGTAAGTGATATCATAGAATATAGGTCTGTTGCTTTCCGACTTACCTCATGGTTCGTGATTATCTCCAGACTCATTTGTGGTGCCTCAGAGAGCAATGGTTCATTGTCTTCCATGGCTAATATTCCATTGTGGACATGGACCACTTCTTCTTTATCCATTCACCTCTTGTTGGACATTTTGATTGCTTCACTGTCTTGGCTATTGTGAATAAGGCTGCACTGCAGCTTTTGCGGCCTGTGTCTTCTCGATTCTTGTCTTCTCAGGTGAGAGGTCCAATGGTGCGCCTGCTGGATTGAATGGTGCCTCCATTTTTACTTTTAAACACAGCTCCTTTCTGTTCTCATTATTGGCTGTTACCCCTTTACGTCTCACCAGCAGGTAGAGGGTACACAGTTCCCTAAAACCCCTTCAGCATTTATTGTTTGTAGACTTTTTGCTGATGGTCAGTCGACTGGTGTGAGTTGAAACCTTTTTGTAGATTAGATTGCATGGGTCTAACACTCCCTGAGGTTGAGCTTTTATCCATTTGCCTTTTCTTTTTTTAAAAGAGCGTGAGTAAAACTTAACTCTTCATACTCTCTTCTTGAAACATTTGCCTGTGTTGAATTTTTTTGTCCATTCCCTACTTCAGCACAATTTTTTAGGGCAGGTGTCCTTTACAGCCCTGAGTCCTTGGGAATGTTAAGTGACCATGAGCTGTGAGTTTAAAGCTGCTCCTGCAGGGAAAGGTCAGAAGGTGGCAGCATTTCTCCTTTACCAAATTTGGTTACTGGGGAAACAGAGCCTTAATGGAAGTGGTGTTCTAGGTTGTAAATTAGAATGGAATGTGCCAGGAAAAAGCCCTGTAAGTTTATGTCTCATTACTTCTTGTTGATATGTGTAATTTACTTTTTATTTTTTATCCCAGCAAATTTGATTACAATGGTTTGTTTGTTCTAGGTGTGCAAGATGTGGTTCTTTCACACATATTCGTGTATCTATTCTTCCTCGCATCCTTTTTCCATGTAGGTTATGACACAATGTTGAGTAGTCTCTCTCCTGGTCTTCCGTACGTCTTTGGTGAGTATATATTTCACATGGTTTGTATATCTCTGTTGACCCCAATATGGTAATGTATCCAATCCTCATCCCTTTCTACTTGGTGAACCATAAGTTTTTTAATGAATCTGTGGTTGCCTTTCTCTGTGGAAATATCTTCATTGGTATCAATTTTTAAGTAACTCCTAAAAGTGATATGATAGGATATGTGTCTTTTGCTTTCTCCCTTACTACACGTGGCGTGATTACGTCTAGACTCATCTATGGTGCTGCAAATGGCATTGTTTCACTTTTTTCACTAGCGAATATTCCATCTGTACATGGAGGAGTTCTTCTTTGTCCACCCATCTGTTGGTGGACTTTTTGGTTACTTCCATATCTTGGCTATTGTAATACTGTGCCGTGCAGATTTGCCTGCCTGTGTCTTTGCAATTCTCTCTTCTTAGATTTTAGGTCGAGGAGTGGGCCTGCTGGATCATATGGTAGCTCAATGTTGACCTTTTTAAGGCACCTCCATTCTGTTCTCATTCGTGGCCCTTTCCAAGTTACGTCCCACTTGAAGTTGAGGGTATGCACTTCTCCACAACACCTTCAGCATTTATTGTTTGTAGTTTTCTTAAAGATGGTGATTCTGACAAGTGTGAGCTGATACCTTTTTGCGGTTGAATTCGCACGTGCCTCATAATCCGTTGAAATTGAGCTTTAAGGCATGTCCTTTTTATTTTTCTAGCTGTGATTACCCCCTTAGTTCTTCAAAGTGTTCTCTTAAAGTATGTGTCACATTTTGAAATGTTTTGGCCATGACCCCCCTCAAGACATTTTGAGGGCAGGTTTCATTTACAGTTCTGCAGTACTTGTTCCTATGAAATGACCGTTAGCACAGCCTTTAAAGCTGCTTTTGCAGGTAACTGCCAGAGGGTGGCAGCCTTTCTATGTCCCCCACCCTGGTACCTAGGGAAAAGCCCTTGCGGCCTGTGGTGTTTCTCGGTTATAAATTAGAGTGGAGTGTGCCCGGACAAACCCACACAAGCTGATGTCTCCTTACTTTTGTTGGTGTTTTAAATTTACTTTTTATTTTTCATTGGAGTAGTTTTCCACTGTGTACGTGGACCACTTCTACTTTGTGCATTCCTCGGTTGATGGACATTTTCATTGCTTCCGAGTGTTGGCTATGGTAAATATTGTTGGCGTGCAGGATTGCCAGCCTGTGACTTTTTGATTCTCATTTTCTCAGGTGATAGGCCCAGCAGTGGTTGGGATTGATTGACTGGTAGCACCGCGTTACCCTTTTCAAAGCACCTTCTTTGTGTTTTCATTAGTGGCTCTTACCACGTCCCCCTTAGAATCGAGGGTACGCATTTCTCCACAATCGCTTCAGCATTTATTGTTTGCAGCATTTATGCTAATGGCCCTTCTGGCTGCTGTGAGCTGATAGGTTTTTGTAATTTGGGTTTGCATGTCTTTGAAAATTCGTAAAACTCATCATTTTTCTCTGCCGTTTTCTTTTCTGTTAAAAAAAGGAAACAATTGGGAGTACAGTATAACTCTTGAAATTGTCTTCTTGGAAGGTTGCCCTCTTTTGAATTTTTCGGTCGATTTTCCACCCCAGAATTTTTTTAGAGAGCAGGTGTCATTTACCGAACTGCAAGTTTGGTGACTATTTAGTGACCTTTGGCAATGGATTTAAAGCTGCTGTTGTGGGAAGTGGCCTCAAGGAGGCAGCATTTCTCCATTCCCAAATCTGGGTACTAGGGCAGCAGAGTCTTTCTGGAAGTCGTGTTCCTAGGTTGTAAATTACATTGGAATGTGCATGGAGAAACCCCCATAAGATTAGGTCTCATTATTTCTTCTTGGTTTTAAAAATTGCTTTAATTGGGGTAAAGCTTAGAATATTGTTTCTCCTAGGTGTACACGATCTGGTTCATTTGTACATTATATATGTCTATTCAAGTACAGATCCTCTTCCCATGTAAAATGTTACTGAGGGTTCCGCAGACCTCCCTTGCTATATGGTCGGTCTTTTTGATATATGTATATAATATGTGTTTGTATGCATACAGTAACACTAATCTTAATTTATCCATTCCCCCCACCTTTCCTTTCAGATGAGCATAGTTTGCTTTCTAAGTCTGTGAGTGTCTTTCTCTGTGGAAATATGTTCATTTGTGTCAGTTATTAGATAACGCCTGTAAGTGATATCATAGAATATAGGTCTGTTGCTTTCCGACTTACCTCATGGTTCGTGATTATCTCCAGACTCATTTGTGGTGCCTCAGAGAGCAATGGTTCATTGTCTTCCATGGCTAATATTCCATTGTGGACATGGACCACTTCTTCTTTATCCATTCACCTCTTGTTGGACATTTTGATTGCTTCACTGTCTTGGCTATTGTGAATAAGGCTGCACTGCAGCTTTTGCGGCCTGTGTCTTCTCGATTCTTGTCTTCTCAGGTGAGAGGTCCAATGGTGCGCCTGCTGGATTGAATGGTGCCTCCATTTTTACTTTTAAACACAGCTCCTTTCTGTTCTCATTATTGGCTGTTACCCCTTTACGTCTCACCAGCAGGTAGAGGGTACACAGTTCCCTAAAACCCCTTCAGCATTTATTGTTTGTAGACTTTTTGCTGATGGTCAGTCGACTGGTGTGAGTTGAAACCTTTTTGTAGATTAGATTGCATGGGTCTAACACTCCCTGAGGTTGAGCTTTTATCCATTTGCCTTTTCTTTTTTTAAAAGAGCGTGAGTAAAACTTAACTCTTCATACTCTCTTCTTGAAACATTTGCCTGTGTTGAATTTTTTTGTCCATTCCCTACTTCAGCACAATTTTTTAGGGCAGGTGTCCTTTACAGCCCTGAGTCCTTGGGAATGTTAAGTGACCATGAGCTGTGAGTTTAAAGCTGCTCCTGCAGGGAAAGGTCAGAAGGTGGCAGCATTTCTCCTTTACCAAATTTGGTTACTGGGGAAACAGAGCCTTAATGGAAGTGGTGTTCTAGGTTGTAAATTAGAATGGAATGTGCCAGGAAAAAGCCCTGTAAGTTTATGTCTCATTACTTCTTGTTGATATGTGTAATTTACTTTTTATTTTTTATCCCAGCAAATTTGATTACAATGGTTTGTTTGTTCTAGGTGTGCAAGATGTGGTTCTTTCACACATATTCGTGTATCTATTCTTCCTCGCATCCTTTTTCCATGTAGGTTATGACACAATGTTGAGTAGTCTCTCTCCTGGTCTTCCGTACGTCTTTGGTGAGTATATATTTCACATGGTTTGTATATCTCTGTTGACCCCAATATGGTAATGTATCCAATCCTCATCCCTTTCTACTTGGTGAACCATAAGTTTTTTAATGAATCTGTGGTTGCCTTTCTCTGTGGAAATATCTTCATTGGTATCAATTTTTAAGTAACTCCTAAAAGTGATATGATAGGATATGTGTCTTTTGCTTTCTCCCTTACTACACGTGGCGTGATTACGTCTAGACTCATCTATGGTGCTGCAAATGGCATTGTTTCACTTTTTTCACTAGCGAATATTCCATCTGTACATGGAGGAGTTCTTCTTTGTCCACCCATCTGTTGGTGGACTTTTTGGTTACTTCCATATCTTGGCTATTGTAATACTGTGCAGTGCAGATTTGCCTGCCTGTGTCTTTGCAATTCTCTCTTCTTAGATTTTAGGTCGAGGAGTGGGCCTGCTGGATCATATGGTAGCTCAATGTTGACCTTTTTAAGGCACCTCCATTCTGTTCTCATTCGTGGCCCTTTCCAAGTTACGTCCCACTTGAAGTTGAGGGTATGCACTTCTCCACAACACCTTCAGCATTTATTGTTTGTAGTTTTCTTAAAGATGGTGATTCTGACAAGTGTGAGCTGATACCTTTTTGCGGTTGAATTCGCACGTGCCTCATAATCCGTTGAAATTGAGCTTTAAGGCATGTCCTTTTTATTTTTCAAGCTGTGATTACCCCCTTAGTTCTTCAAAGTGTTCTCTTAAAGTATGTGTCACATTTTGAAATGTTTTGGCCATGACCCCCCTCAAGACATTTTGAGGGCAGGTTTCATTTACAGTTCTGCAGTACTTGTTCCTATGAAATGACCGTTAGCACAGCCTTTAAAGCTGCTTTTGCAGGTAACTGCCAGAGGGTGGCAGCCTTTCTATGTCCCCCACCCTGGTACCTAGGGAAAAGCCCTTGCGGCCTGTGGTGTTTCTCGGTTATAAATTAGAGTGGAGTGTGCCCGGACAAACCCACACAAGCTGATGTCTCCTTACTTTTGTTGGTGTTTTAAATTTACTTTTTATTTTTCATTGGAGTAGTTTTCCACTGTGTACGTGGACCACTTCTACTTTGTGCATTCCTCGGTTGATGGACATTTTCATTGCTTCCGAGTGTTGGCTATGGTAAATATTGTTGGCGTGCAGGATTGCCAGCCTGTGACTTTTTGATTCTCATTTTCTCAGGTGATAGGCCCAGCAGTGGTTGGGATTGATTGACTGGTAGCACCGCGTTACCCTTTTCAAAGCACCTTCTTTGTGTTTTCATTAGTGGCTCTTACCACGTCCCCCTTAGAATCGAGGGTACGCATTTCTCCACAATCGCTTCAGCATTTATTGTTTGCAGCATTTATGCTAATGGCCCTTCTGGCTGCTGTGAGCTGATAGGTTTTTGTAATTTGGGTTTGCATGTCTTTGAAAATTCGTAAAACTCATCATTTTTCTCTGCCGTTTTCTTTTCTGTTAAAAAAAGGAAACAATTGGGAGTACAGTATAACTCTTGTAATTGTCTTCTTGGAAGGTTGCCCTCTTTTGAATTTTTCGGTCGATTTTCCACCCCAGAATTTTTTTAGAGAGCAGGTGTCATTTACCGAACTGCAAGTTTGGTGACTATTTAGTGACCTTTGGCAATGGATTTAAAGCTGCTGTTGTGGGAAGTGGCCTCAAGGAGGCAGCATTTCTCCATTCCCAAATCTGGGTACTAGGGCAGCAGAGTCTTTCTGGAAGTCGTGTTCCTAGGTTGTAAATTACATTGGAATGTGCATGGAGAAACCCCCATAAGATTAGGTCTCATTATTTCTTCTTGGTTTTAAAAATTGCTTTAATTGGGGTAAAGCTTAGAATATTGTTTCTCCTAGGTGTACACGATCTGGTTCATTTGTACATTATATATGTCTATTCAAGTACAGATCCTCTTCCCATGTAAAATGTTACTGAGGGTTCCGCAGACCTCCCTTGCTATATGGTCGGTCTTTTTGATATATGTATATAATATGTGTTTGTATGCATACAGTAACACTAATCTTAATTTATCCATTCCCCCCACCTTTCCTTTCAGATGAGCATAGTTTGCTTTCTAAGTCTGTGAGTGTCTTTCTCTGTGGAAATATGTTCATTTCTGTCAGTTATTAGATAACGCCTGTAAGTGATATCATAGAATATAGGTCTTTTGCTTTCCGACTTACCTCATGGTTCGTGATTATCTCCAGACTCATTTGTGGTGCCTCAGAGAGCAATGGTTCATTGTCTTCCATGGCTAATATTCCATTGTGGACATGGACCACTTCTTCTTTATCCATTCACCTCTTGTTGGACATTTTGATTGCTTCACTGTCTTGGCTATTGTGAATAAGGCTGCACTGCAGCTTTTGCGGCCTGTGTCTTCTCGATTCTTGTCTTCTCAGGTGAGAGGTCCAATGGTGCGCCTGCTGGATTGAATGGTGCCTCCATTTTTACTTTTAAACACAGCTCCTTTCTGTTCTCATTATTGGCTGTTACCCCTTTACGTCTCACCAGCAGGTAGAGGGTACACAGTTCCCTAAAACCCCTTCAGCATTTATTGTTTGTAGACTTTTTGCTGATGGTCAGTCGACTGGTGTGAGTTGAAACCTTTTTGTAGATTAGATTGCATGGGTCTAACACTCCCTGAGGTTGAGCTTTTATCCATTTGCCTTTTCTTTTTTTAAAAGAGCGTGAGTAAAACTTAACTCTTCATACTCTCTTCTTGAAACATTTGCCTGTGTTGAATTTTTTTGTCCATTCCCTACTTCAGCGCAATTTTTTAGGGCAGGTGTCCTTTACAGCCCTGAGTCCTTGGGAATGTTAAGTGACCATGAGCTGTGAGTTTAAAGCTGCTCCTGCAGGGAAAGGTCAGAAGGTGGCAGCATTTCTCCTTTACCAAATTTGGTTACTGGGGAAACAGAGCCTTAATGGAAGTGGTGTTCTAGGTTGTAAATTAGAATGGAATGTGCCAGGAAAAAGCCCTGTAAGTTTATGTCTCATTACTTCTTGTTGATATGTGTAATTTACTTTTTATTTTTTATCCCAGCAAATTTGATTACAATGGTTTGTTTGTTCTAGGTGTGCAAGATGTGGTTCTTTCACACATATTCGTGTATCTATTCTTCCTCGCATCCTTTTTCCATGTAGGTTATGACACAATGTTGAGTAGTCTCTCTCCTGGTCTTCCGTACGTCTTTGGTGAGTATATATTTCACATGGTTTGTATATCTCTGTTGACCCCAATATGGTAATGTATCCAATCCTCATCCCTTTCTACTTGGTGAACCATAAGTTTTTTAATGAATCTGTGGTTGCCTTTCTCTGTGGAAATATCTTCATTGGTATCAATTTTTAAGTAACTCCTAAAAGTGATATGATAGGATATGTGTCTTTTGCTTTCTCCCTTACTACACGTGGCGTGATTACGTCTAGACTCATCTATGGTGCTGCAAATGGCATTGTTTCACTTTTTTCACTAGCGAATATTCCATCTGTACATGGAGGAGTTCTTCTTTGTCCACCCATCTGTTGGTGGACTTTTTGGTTACTTCCATATCTTGGCTATTGTAATACTGTGCCGTGCAGATTTGCCTGCCTGTGTCTTTGCAATTCTCTCTTCTTAGATTTTAGGTCGAGGAGTGGGCCTGCTGGATCATATGGTAGCTCAATGTTGACCTTTTTAAGGCACCTCCATTCTGTTCTCATTCGTGGCCCTTTCCAAGTTACGTCCCACTTGAAGTTGAGGGTATGCACTTCTCCACAACACCTTCAGCATTTATTGTTTGTAGTTTTCTTAAAGATGGTGATTCTGACAAGTGTGAGCTGATACCTTTTTGCGGTTGAATTCGCACGTGCCTCATAATCCGTTGAAATTGAGCTTTAAGGCATGTCCTTTTTATTTTTCAAGCTGTGATTACCCCCTTAGTTCTTCAAAGTGTTCTCTTAAAGTATGTGTCACATTTTGAAATGTTTTGGCCATGACCCCCCTCAAGACATTTTGAGGGCAGGTTTCATTTACAGTTCTGCAGTACTTGTTCCTATGAAATGACCGTTAGCACAGCCTTTAAAGCTGCTTTTGCAGGTAACTGCCAGAGGGTGGCAGCCTTTCTATGTCCCCCACCCTGGTACCTAGGGAAAAGCCCTTGCGGCCTGTGGTGTTTCTCGGTTATAAATTAGAGTGGAGTGTGCCCGGACAAACCCACACAAGCTGATGTCTCCTTACTTTTGTTGGTGTTTTAAATTTACTTTTTATTTTTCATTGGAGTAGTTTTCCACTGTGTACGTGGACCACTTCTACTTTGTGCATTCCTCGGTTGATGGACATTTTCATTGCTTCCGAGTGTTGGCTATGGTAAATATTGTTGGCGTGCAGGATTGCCAGCCTGTGACTTTTTGATTCTCATTTTCTCAGGTGATAGGCCCAGCAGTGGTTGGGATTGATTGACTGGTAGCACCGCGTTACCCTTTTCAAAGCACCTTCTTTGTGTTTTCATTAGTGGCTCTTACCACGTCCCCCTTAGAATCGAGGGTACGCATTTCTCCACAATCGCTTCAGCATTTATTGTTTGCAGCATTTATGCTAATGGCCCTTCTGGCTGCTGTGAGCTGATAGGTTTTTGTAATTTGGGTTTGCATGTCTTTGAAAATTCGTAAAACTCATCATTTTTCTCTGCCGTTTTCTTTTCTGTTAAAAAAAGGAAACAATTGGGAGTACAGTATAACTCTTGTAATTGTCTTCTTGGAAGGTTGCCCTCTTTTGAATTTTTCGGTCGATTTTCCACCCCAGAATTTTTTTAGAGAGCAGGTGTCATTTACCGAACTGCAAGTTTGGTGACTATTTAGTGACCTTTGGCAATGGATTTAAAGCTGCTGTTGTGGGAAGTGGCCTCAAGGAGGCAGCATTTCTCCATTCCCAAATCTGGGTACTAGGGCAGCAGAGTCTTTCTGGAAGTCGTGTTCCTAGGTTGTAAATTACATTGGAATGTGCATGGAGAAACCCCCATAAGATTAGGTCTCATTATTTCTTCTTGGTTTTAAAAATTGCTTTAATTGGGGTAAAGCTTAGAATATTGTTTCTCCTAGGTGTACACGATCTGGTTCATTTGTACATTATATATGTCTATTCAAGTACAGATCCTCTTCCCATGTAAAATGTTACTGAGGGTTCCGCAGACCTCCCTTGCTATATGGTCGGTCTTTTTGATATATGTATATAATATGTGTTTGTATGCATACAGTAACACTAATCTTAATTTATCCATTCCCCCCACCTTTCCTTTCAGATGAGCATAGTTTGCTTTCTAAGTCTGTGAGTGTCTTTCTCTGTGGAAATATGTTCATTTCTGTCAGTTATTAGATAACGCCTGTAAGTGATATCATAGAATATAGGTCTTTTGCTTTCCGACTTACCTCATGGTTCGTGATTATCTCCAGACTCATTTGTGGTGCCTCAGAGAGCAATGGTTCATTGTCTTCCATGGCTAATATTCCATTGTGGACATGGACCACTTCTTCTTTATCCATTCACCTCTTGTTGGACATTTTGATTGCTTCACTGTCTTGGCTATTGTGAATAAGGCTGCACTGCAGCTTTTGCGGCCTGTGTCTTCTCGATTCTTGTCTTCTCAGGTGAGAGGTCCAATGGTGCGCCTGCTGGATTGAATGGTGCCTCCATTTTTACTTTTAAACACAGCTCCTTTCTGTTCTCATTATTGGCTGTTACCCCTTTACGTCTCACCAGCAGGTAGAGGGTACACAGTTCCCTAAAACCCCTTCAGCATTTATTGTTTGTAGACTTTTTGCTGATGGTCAGTCGACTGGTGTGAGTTGAAACCTTTTTGTAGATTAGATTGCATGGGTCTAACACTCCCTGAGGTTGAGCTTTTATCCATTTGCCTTTTCTTTTTTTAAAAGAGCGTGAGTAAAACTTAACTCTTCATACTCTCTTCTTGAAACATTTGCCTGTGTTGAATTTTTTTGTCCATTCCCTACTTCAGCGCAATTTTTTAGGGCAGGTGTCCTTTACAGCCCTGAGTCCTTGGGAATGTTAAGTGACCATGAGCTGTGAGTTTAAAGCTGCTCCTGCAGGGAAAGGTCAGAAGGTGGCAGCATTTCTCCTTTACCAAATTTGGTTACTGGGGAAACAGAGCCTTAATGGAAGTGGTGTTCTAGGTTGTAAATTAGAATGGAATGTGCCAGGAAAAAGCCCTGTAAGTTTATGTCTCATTACTTCTTGTTGATATGTGTAATTTACTTTTTATTTTTTATCCCAGCAAATTTGATTACAATGGTTTGTTTGTTCTAGGTGTGCAAGATGTGGTTCTTTCACACATATTCGTGTATCTATTCTTCCTCGCATCCTTTTTCCATGTAGGTTATGACACAATGTTGAGTAGTCTCTCTCCTGGTCTTCCGTACGTCTTTGGTGAGTATATATTTCACATGGTTTGTATATCTCTGTTGACCCCAATATGGTAATGTATCCAATCCTCATCCCTTTCTACTTGGTGAACCATAAGTTTTTTAATGAATCTGTGGTTGCCTTTCTCTGTGGAAATATCTTCATTGGTATCAATTTTTAAGTAACTCCTAAAAGTGATATGATAGGATATGTGTCTTTTGCTTTCTCACTTACTACACGTGGCGTGATTACGTCTAGACTCATCTATGGTGCTGCAAATGGCATTGTTTCACTTTTTTCACTAGCGAATATTCCATCTGTACATGGAGGAGTTCTTCTTTGTCCACCCATCTGTTGGTGGACTTTTTGGTTACTTCCATATCTTGGCTATTGTAATACTGTGCAGTGCAGATTTGCCTGCCTGTGTCTTTGCAATTCTCTCTTCTTAGATTTTAGGTCGAGGAGTGGGCCTGCTGGATCATATGGTAGCTCAATGTTGACCTTTTTAAGGCACCTCCATTCTGTTCTCATTCGTGGCCCTTTCCAAGTTACGTCCCACTTGAAGTTGAGGGTATGCACTTCTCCACAACACCTTCAGCATTTATTGTTTGTAGTTTTCTTAAAGATGGTGATTCTGACAAGTGTGAGCTGATACCTTTTTGCGGTTGAATTCGCACGTGCCTCATAATCCGTTGAAATTGAGCTTTAAGGCATGTCCTTTTTATTTTTCAAGCTGTGATTACCCCCTTAGTTCTTCAAAGTGTTCTCTTAAAGTATGTGTCACATTTTGAAATGTTTTGGCCATGACCCCCCTCAAGACATTTTGAGGGCAGGTTTCATTTACAGTTCTGCAGTACTTGTTCCTATGAAATGACCGTTAGCACAGCCTTTAAAGCTGCTTTTGCAGGTAACTGCCAGAGGGTGGCAGCCTTTCTATGTCCCCCACCCTGGTACCTAGGGAAAAGCCCTTGCGGCCTGTGGTGTTTCTCGGTTATAAATTAGAGGGGAGTGTGCCCGGACAAACCCACACAAGCTGATGTCTCCTTACTTTTGTTGGTGTTTTAAATTTACTTTTTATTTTTCATTGGAGTAGTTTTCCACTGTGTACGTGGACCACTTCTACTTTGTGCATTCCTCGGTTGATGGACATTTTCATTGCTTCCGAGTGTTGGCTATGGTAAATATTGTTGGCGTGCAGGATTGCCAGCCTGTGACCTTTTGATTCTCATTTTCTCAGGTGATAGGCCCAGCAGTGGTTGGGATTGATTGACTGGTAGCACCGCGTTACCCTTTTCAAAGCACCTTCTTTGTGTTTTCATTAGTGGCTCTTACCACGTCCCCCTTAGAATCGAGGGTACGCATTTCTCCACAATCGCTTCAGCATTTATTGTTTGCAGCATTTATGCTAATGGCCCTTCTGGCTGCTGTGAGCTGATAGGTTTTTGTAATTTGGGTTTGCATGTCTTTGAAAATTCGTAAAACTCATCATTTTTCTCTGCCGTTTTCTTTTCTGTTAAAAAAAGGAAACAATTGGGAGTACAGTATAACTCTTGAAATTGTCTTCTTGGAAGGTTGCCCTCTTTTGAATTTTTCGGTCGATTTTCCACCCCAGAATTTTTTTAGAGAGCAGGTGTCATTTACCGAACTGCAAGTTTGGTGACTATTTAGTGACCTTTGGCAATGGATTTAAAGCTGCTGTTGTGGGAAGTGGCCTCAAGGAGGCAGCATTTCTCCATTCCCAAATCTGGGTACTAGGGCAGCAGAGTCTTTCTGGAAGTCGTGTTCCTAGGTTGTAAATTACATTGGAATGTGCATGGAGAAACCCCCATAAGATTAGGTCTCATTATTTCTTCTTGGTTTTAAAAATTGCTTTAATTGGGGTAAAGCTTAGAATATTGTTTCTCCTAGGTGTACACGATCTGGTTCATTTGTACATTATATATGTCTATTCAAGTACAGATCCTCTTCCCATGTAAAATGTTACTGAGGGTTCCGCAGACCTCCCTTGCTATATGGTCGGTCTTTTTGATATATGTATATAATATGTGTTTGTATGCATACAGTAACACTAATCTTAATTTATCCATTCCCCCCACCTTTCCTTTCAGATGAGCATAGTTTGCTTTCTAAGTCTGTGAGTGTCTTTCTCTGTGGAAATATGTTCATTTGTGTCAGTTATTAGATAACGCCTGTAAGTGATATCATAGAATATAGGTCTGTTGCTTTCCGACTTACCTCATGGTTCGTGATTATCTCCAGACTCATTTGTGGTGCCTCAGAGAGCAATGGTTCATTGTCTTCCATGGCTAATATTCCATTGTGGACATGGACCACTTCTTCTTTATCCATTCACCTCTTGTTGGACATTTTGATTGCTTCACTGTCTTGGCTATTGTGAATAAGGCTGCACTGCAGCTTTTGCGGCCTGTGTCTTCTCGATTCTTGTCTTCTCAGGTGAGAGGTCCAATGGTGCGCCTGCTGGATTGAATGGTGCCTCCATTTTTACTTTTAAACACAGCTCCTTTCTGTTCTCATTATTGGCTGTTACCCCTTTACGTCTCACCAGCAGGTAGAGGGTACACAGTTCCCTAAAACCCCTTCAGCATTTATTGTTTGTAGACTTTTTGCTGATGGTCAGTCGACTGGTGTGAGTTGAAACCTTTTTGTAGATTAGATTGCATGGGTCTAACACTCCCTGAGGTTGAGCTTTTATCCATTTTCCTTTTCTTTTTTTAAAAGAGCGTGAGTAAAACTTAACTCTTCATACTCTCTTCTTGAAACATTTGCCTGTGTTGAATTTTTTTGTCCATTCCCTACTTCAGCACAATTTTTTAGGGCAGGTGTCCTTTACAGCCCTGAGTCCTTGGGAATGTTAAGTGACCATGAGCTGTGAGTTTAAAGCTGCTCCTGCAGGGAAAGGTCAGAAGGTGGCAGCATTTCTCCTTTACCAAATTTGGTTACTGGGGAAACAGAGCCTTAATGGAAGTGGTGTTCTAGGTTGTAAATTAGAATGGAATGTGCCAGGAAAAAGCCCTGTAAGTTTATGTCTCATTACTTCTTGTTGATATGTGTAATTTACTTTTTATTTTTTATCCCAGCAAATTTGATTACAATGGTTTGTTTGTTCTAGGTGTGCAAGATGTGGTTCTTTCACACATATTCGTGTATCTATTCTTCCTCGCATCCTTTTTCCATGTAGGTTATGACACAATGTTGAGTAGTCTCTCTCCTGGTCTTCCGTACGTCTTTGGTGAGTATATATTTCACATGGTTTGTATATCTCTGTTGACCCCAATATGGTAATGTATCCAATCCTCATCCCTTTCTACTTGGTGAACCATAAGTTTTTTAATGAATCTGTGGTTGCCTTTCTCTGTGGAAATATCTTCATTGGTATCAATTTTTAAGTAACTCCTAAAAGTGATATGATAGGATATGTGTCTTTTGCTTTCTCACTTACTACACGTGGCGTGATTACGTCTAGACTCATCTATGGTGCTGCAAATGGCATTGTTTCACTTTTTTCACTAGCGAATATTCCATCTGTACATGGAGGAGTTCTTCTTTGTCCACCCATCTGTTGGTGGACTTTTTGGTTACTTCCATATCTTGGCTATTGTAATACTGTGCAGTGCAGATTTGCCTGCCTGTGTCTTTGCAATTCTCTCTTCTTAGATTTTAGGTCGAGGAGTGGGCCTGCTGGATCATATGGTAGCTCAATGTTGACCTTTTTAAGGCACCTCCATTCTGTTCTCATTCGTGGCCCTTTCCAAGTTACGTCCCACTTGAAGTTGAGGGTATGCACTTCTCCACAACACCTTCAGCATTTATTGTTTGTAGTTTTCTTAAAGATGGTGATTCTGACAAGTGTGAGCTGATACCTTTTTGCGGTTGAATTCGCACGTGCCTCATAATCCGTTGAAATTGAGCTTTAAGGCATGTCCTTTTTATTTTTCAAGCTGTGATTACCCCCTTAGTTCTTCAAAGTGTTCTCTTAAAGTATGTGTCACATTTTGAAATGTTTTGGCCATGACCCCCCTCAAGACATTTTGAGGGCAGGTTTCATTTACAGTTCTGCAGTACTTGTTCCTATGAAATGACCGTTAGCACAGCCTTTAAAGCTGCTTTTGCAGGTAACTGCCAGAGGGTGGCAGCCTTTCTATGTCCCCCACCCTGGTACCTAGGGAAAAGCCCTTGCGGCCTGTGGTGTTTCTCGGTTATAAATTAGAGTGGAGTGTGCCCGGACAAACCCACACAAGCTGATGTCTCCTTACTTTTGTTGGTGTTTTAAATTTACTTTTTATTTTTCATTGGAGTAGTTTTCCACTGTGTACGTGGACCACTTCTACTTTGTGCATTCCTCGGTTGATGGACATTTTCATTGCTTCCGAGTGTTGGCTATGGTAAATATTGTTGGCGTGCAGGATTGCCAGCCTGTGACTTTTTGATTCTCATTTTCTCAGGTGATAGGCCCAGCAGTGGTTGGGATTGATTGACTGGTAGCACCGCGTTACCCTTTTCAAAGCACCTTCTTTGTGTTTTCATTAGTGGCTCTTACCACGTCCCCCTTAGAATCGAGGGTACGCATTTCTCCACAATCGCTTCAGCATTTATTGTTTGCAGCATTTATGCTAATGGCCCTTCTGGCTGCTGTGAGCTGATAGGTTTTTGTAATTTGGGTTTGCATGTCTTTGAAAATTCGTAAAACTCATCATTTTTCTCTGCCGTTTTCTTTTCTGTTAAAAAAAGGAAACAATTGGGAGTACAGTATAACTCTTGAAATTGTCTTCTTGGAAGGTTGCCCTCTTTTGAATTTTTCGGTCGATTTTCCACCCCAGAATTTTTTTAGAGAGCAGGTGTCATTTACCGAACTGCAAGTTTGGTGACTATTTAGTGACCTTTGGCAATGGATTTAAAGCTGCTGTTGTGGGAAGTGGCCTCAAGGAGGCAGCATTTCTCCATTCCCAAATCTGGGTACTAGGGCAGCAGAGTCTTTCTGGAAGTCGTGTTCCTAGGTTGTAAATTACATTGGAATGTGCATGGAGAAACCCCCATAAGATTAGGTCTCATTATTTCTTCTTGGTTTTAAAAATTGCTTTAATTGGGGTAAAGCTTAGAATATTGTTTCTCCTAGGTGTACACGATCTGGTTCATTTGTACATTATATATGTCTATTCAAGTACAGATCCTCTTCCCATGTAAAATGTTACTGAGGGTTCCGCAGACCTCCCTTGCTATATGGTCGGTCTTTTTGATATATGTATATAATATGTGTTTGTATGCATACAGTAACACTAATCTTAATTTATCCATTCCCCCCACCTTTCCTTTCAGATGAGCATAGTTTGCTTTCTAAGTCTGTGAGTGTCTTTCTCTGTGGAAATATGTTCATTTGTGTCAGTTATTAGATAACGCCTGTAAGTGATATCATAGAATATAGGTCTGTTGCTTTCCGACTTACCTCATGGTTCGTGATTATCTCCAGACTCATTTGTGGTGCCTCAGAGAGCAATGGTTCATTGTCTTCCATGGCTAATATTCCATTGTGGACATGGACCACTTCTTCTTTATCCATTCACCTCTTGTTGGACATTTTGATTGCTTCACTGTCTTGGCTATTGTGAATAAGGCTGCACTGCAGCTTTTGCGGCCTGTGTCTTCTCGATTCTTGTCTTCTCAGGTGAGAGGTCCAATGGTGCGCCTGCTGGATTGAATGGTGCCTCCATTTTTACTTTTAAACACAGCTCCTTTCTGTTCTCATTATTGGCTGTTACCCCTTTACGTCTCACCAGCAGGTAGAGGGTACACAGTTCCCTAAAACCCCTTCAGCATTTATTGTTTGTAGACTTTTTGCTGATGGTCAGTCGACTGGTGTGAGTTGAAACCTTTTTGTAGATTAGATTGCATGGGTCTAACACTCCCTGAGGTTGAGCTTTTATCCATTTTCCTTTTCTTTTTTTAAAAGAGCGTGAGTAAAACTTAACTCTTCATACTCTCTTCTTGAAACATTTGCCTGTGTTGAATTTTTTTGTCCATTCCCTACTTCAGCACAATTTTTTAGGGCAGGTGTCCTTTACAGCCCTGAGTCCTTGGGAATGTTAAGTGACCATGAGCTGTGAGTTTAAAGCTGCTCCTGCAGGGAAAGGTCAGAAGGTGGCAGCATTTCTCCTTTACCAAATTTGGTTACTGGGGAAACAGAGCCTTAATGGAAGTGGTGTTCTAGGTTGTAAATTAGAATGGAATGTGCCAGGAAAAAGCCCTGTAAGTTTATGTCTCATTACTTCTTGTTGATATGTGTAATTTACTTTTTATTTTTTATCCCAGCAAATTTGATTACAATGGTTTGTTTGTTCTAGGTGTGCAAGATGTGGTTCTTTCACACATATTCGTGTATCTATTCTTCCTCGCATCCTTTTTCCATGTAGGTTATGACACAATGTTGAGTAGTCTCTCTCCTGGTCTTCCGTACGTCTTTGGTGAGTATATATTTCACATGGTTTGTATATCTCTGTTGACCCCAATATGGTAATGTATCCAATCCTCATCCCTTTCTACTTGGTGAACCATAAGTTTTTTAATGAATCTGTGGTTGCCTTTCTCTGTGGAAATATCTTCATTGGTATCAATTTTTAAGTAACTCCTAAAAGTGATATGATAGGATATGTGTCTTTTGCTTTCTCACTTACTACACGTGGCGTGATTACGTCTAGACTCATCTATGGTGCTGCAAATGGCATTGTTTCACTTTTTTCACTAGCGAATATTCCATCTGTACATGGAGGAGTTCTTCTTTGTCCACCCATCTGTTGGTGGACTTTTTGGTTACTTCCATATCTTGGCTATTGTAATACTGTGCAGTGCAGATTTGCCTGCCTGTGTCTTTGCAATTCTCTCTTCTTAGATTTTAGGTCGAGGAGTGGGCCTGCTGGATCATATGGTAGCTCAATGTTGACCTTTTTAAGGCACCTCCATTCTGTTCTCATTCGTGGCCCTTTCCAAGTTACGTCCCACTTGAAGTTGAGGGTATGCACTTCTCCACAACACCTTCAGCATTTATTGTTTGTAGTTTTCTTAAAGATGGTGATTCTGACAAGTGTGAGCTGATACCTTTTTGCGGTTGAATTCGCACGTGCCTCATAATCCGTTGAAATTGAGCTTTAAGGCATGTCCTTTTTATTTTTCAAGCTGTGATTACCCCCTTAGTTCTTCAAAGTGTTCTCTTAAAGTATGTGTCACATTTTGAAATGTTTTGGCCATGACCCCCCTCAAGACATTTTGAGGGCAGGTTTCATTTACAGTTCTGCAGTACTTGTTCCTATGAAATGACCGTTAGCACAGCCTTTAAAGCTGCTTTTGCAGGTAACTGCCAGAGGGTGGCAGCCTTTCTATGTCCCCCACCCTGGTACCTAGGGAAAAGCCCTTGCGGCCTGTGGTGTTTCTCGGTTATAAATTAGAGTGGAGTGTGCCCGGACAAACCCACACAAGCTGATGTCTCCTTACTTTTGTTGGTGTTTTAAATTTACTTTTTATTTTTCATTGGAGTAGTTTTCCACTGTGTACGTGGACCACTTCTACTTTGTGCATTCCTCGGTTGATGGACATTTTCATTGCTTCCGAGTGTTGGCTATGGTAAATATTGTTGGCGTGCAGGATTGCCAGCCTGTGACTTTTTGATTCTCATTTTCTCAGGTGATAGGCCCAGCAGTGGTTGGGATTGATTGACTGGTAGCACCGCGTTACCCTTTTCAAAGCACCTTCTTTGTGTTTTCATTAGTGGCTCTTACCACGTCCCCCTTAGAATCGAGGGTACGCATTTCTCCACAATCGCTTCAGCATTTATTGTTTGCAGCATTTATGCTAATGGCCCTTCTGGCTGCTGTGAGCTGATAGGTTTTTGTAATTTGGGTTTGCATGTCTTTGAAAATTCGTAAAACTCATCATTTTTCTCTGCCGTTTTCTTTTCTGTTAAAAAAAGGAAACAATTGGGAGTACAGTATAACTCTTGAAATTGTCTTCTTGGAAGGTTGCCCTCTTTTGAATTTTTCGGTCGATTTTCCACCCCAGAATTTTTTTAGAGAGCAGGTGTCATTTACCGAACTGCAAGTTTGGTGACTATTTAGTGACCTTTGGCAATGGATTTAAAGCTGCTGTTGTGGGAAGTGGCCTCAAGGAGGCAGCATTTCTCCATTCCCAAATCTGGGTACTAGGGCAGCAGAGTCTTTCTGGAAGTCGTGTTCCTAGGTTGTAAATTACATTGGAATGTGCATGG
Source organism: Balaenoptera borealis (assembly GCF_965194805.1). Lineage (NCBI taxonomy): Eukaryota > Metazoa > Chordata > Mammalia > Artiodactyla > Balaenopteridae > Balaenoptera > Balaenoptera borealis. The sequence continues at coordinate 145,710 of NW_028123762.1, forward strand.
AGAAACCCCCATAAGATTAGGTCTCATTATTTCTTCTTGGTTTTAAAAATTGCTTTAATTGGGGTAAAGCTTAGAATATTGTTTCTCCTAGGTGTACACGATCTGGTTCATTTGTACATTATATATGTCTATTCAAGTACAGATCCTCTTCCCATGTAAAATGTTACTGAGGGTTCCGCAGACCTCCCTTGCTATATGGTCGGTCTTTTTGATATATGTATATAATATGTGTTTGTATGCATACAGTAACACTAATCTTAATTTATCCATTCCCCCCACCTTTCCTTTCAGATGAGCATAGTTTGCTTTCTAAGTCTGTGAGTGTCTTTCTCTGTGGAAATATGTTCATTTGTGTCAGTTATTAGATAACGCCTGTAAGTGATATCATAGAATATAGGTCTGTTGCTTTCCGACTTACCTCATGGTTCGTGATTATCTCCAGACTCATTTGTGGTGCCTCAGAGAGCAATGGTTCATTGTCTTCCATGGCTAATATTCCATTGTGGACATGGACCACTTCTTCTTTATCCATTCACCTCTTGTTGGACATTTTGATTGCTTCACTGTCTTGGCTATTGTGAATAAGGCTGCACTGCAGCTTTTGCGGCCTGTGTCTTCTCGATTCTTGTCTTCTCAGGTGACAGGTCCAATGGTGCGCCTGCTGGATTGAATGGTGCCTCCATTTTTACTTTTAAACACAGCTCCTTTCTGTTCTCATTATTGGCTGTTACCCCTTTACGTCTCACCAGCAGGTAGAGGGTACACAGTTCCCTAAAACCCCTTCAGCATTTATTGTTTGTAGACTTTTTGCTGATGGTCAGTCGACTGGTGTGAGTTGAAACCTTTTTGTAGATTAGATTGCATGGGTCTAACACTCCCTGAGGTTGAGCTTTTATCCATTTTCCTTTTCTTTTTTTAAAAGAGCGTGAGTAAAACTTAACTCTTCATACTCTCTTCTTGAAACATTTGCCTGTGTTGAATTTTTTTGTCCATTCCCTACTTCAGCACAATTTTTTAGGGCAGGTGTCCTTTACAGCCCTGAGTCCTTGGGAATGTTAAGTGACCATGAGCTGTGAGTTTAAAGCTGCTCCTGCAGGGAAAGGTCAGAAGGTGGCAGCATTTCTCCTTTACCAAATTTGGTTACTGGGGAAACAGAGCCTTAATGGAAGTGGTGTTCTAGGTTGTAAATTAGAATGGAATGTGCCAGGAAAAAGCCCTGTAAGTTTATGTCTCATTACTTCTTGTTGATATGTGTAATTTACTTTTTATTTTTTATCCCAGCAAATTTGATTACAATGGTTTGTTTGTTCTAGGTGTGCAAGATGTGGTTCTTTCACACATATTCGTGTATCTATTCTTCCTCGCATCCTTTTTCCATGTAGGTTATGACACAATGTTGAGTAGTCTCTCTCCTGGTCTTCCGTACGTCTTTGGTGAGTATATATTTCACATGGTTTGTATATCTCTGTTGACCCCAATATGGTAATGTATCCAATCCTCATCCCTTTCTACTTGGTGAACCATAAGTTTTTTAATGAATCTGTGGTTGCCTTTCTCTGTGGAAATATCTTCATTGGTATCAATTTTTAAGTAACTCCTAAAAGTGATATGATAGGATATGTGTCTTTTGCTTTCTCACTTACTACACGTGGCGTGATTACGTCTAGACTCATCTATGGTGCTGCAAATGGCATTGTTTCACTTTTTTCACTAGCGAATATTCCATCTGTACATGGAGGAGTTCTTCTTTGTCCACCCATCTGTTGGTGGACTTTTTGGTTACTTCCATATCTTGGCTATTGTAATACTGTGCAGTGCAGATTTGCCTGCCTGTGTCTTTGCAATTCTCTCTTCTTAGATTTTAGGTCGAGGAGTGGGCCTGCTGGATCATATGGTAGCTCAATGTTGACCTTTTTAAGGCACCTCCATTCTGTTCTCATTCGTGGCCCTTTCCAAGTTACGTCCCACTTGAAGTTGAGGGTATGCACTTCTCCACAACACCTTCAGCATTTATTGTTTGTAGTTTTCTTAAAGATGGTGATTCTGACAAGTGTGAGCTGATACCTTTTTGCGGTTGAATTCGCACGTGCCTCATAATCCGTTGAAATTGAGCTTTAAGGCATGTCCTTTTTATTTTTCAAGCTGTGATTACCCCCTTAGTTCTTCAAAGTGTTCTCTTAAAGTATGTGTCACATTTTGAAATGTTTTGGCCATGACCCCCCTCAAGACATTTTGAGGGCAGGTTTCATTTACAGTTCTGCAGTACTTGTTCCTATGAAATGACCGTTAGCACAGCCTTTAAAGCTGCTTTTGCAGGTAACTGCCAGAGGGTGGCAGCCTTTCTATGTCCCCCACCCTGGTACCTAGGGAAAAGCCCTTGCGGCCTGTGGTGTTTCTCGGTTATAAATTAGAGTGGAGTGTGCCCGGACAAACCCACACAAGCTGATGTCTCCTTACTTTTGTTGGTGTTTTAAATTTACTTTTTATTTTTCATTGGAGTAGTTTTCCACTGTGTACGTGGACCACTTCTACTTTGTGCATTCCTCGGTTGATGGACATTTTCATTGCTTCCGAGTGTTGGCTATGGTAAATATTGTTGGCGTGCAGGATTGCCAGCCTGTGACTTTTTGATTCTCATTTTCTCAGGTGATAGGCCCAGCAGTGGTTGGGATTGATTGACTGGTAGCACCGCGTTACCCTTTTCAAAGCACCTTCTTTGTGTTTTCATTAGTGGCTCTTACCACGTCCCCCTTAGAATCGAGGGTACGCATTTCTCCACAATCGCTTCAGCATTTATTGTTTGCAGCATTTATGCTAATGGCCCTTCTGGCTGCTGTGAGCTGATAGGTTTTTGTAATTTGGGTTTGCATGTCTTTGAAAATTCGTAAAACTCATCATTTTTCTCTGCCGTTTTCTTTTCTGTTAAAAAAAGGAAACAATTGGGAGTACAGTATAACTCTTGAAATTGTCTTCTTGGAAGGTTGCCCTCTTTTGAATTTTTCGGTCGATTTTCCACCCCAGAATTTTTTTAGAGAGCAGGTGTCATTTACCGAACTGCAAGTTTGGTGACTATTTAGTGACCTTTGGCAATGGATTTAAAGCTGCTGTTGTGGGAAGTGGCCTCAAGGAGGCAGCATTTCTCCATTCCCAAATCTGGGTACTAGGGCAGCAGAGTCTTTCTGGAAGTCGTGTTCCTAGGTTGTAAATTACATTGGAATGTGCATGGAGAAACCCCCATAAGATTAGGTCTCATTATTTCTTCTTGGTTTTAAAAATTGCTTTAATTGGGGTAAAGCTTAGAATATTGTTTCTCCTAGGTGTACACGATCTGGTTCATTTGTACATTATATATGTCTATTCAAGTACAGATCCTCTTCCCATGTAAAATGTTACTGAGGGTTCCGCAGACCTCCCTTGCTATATGGTCGGTCTTTTTGATATATGTATATAATATGTGTTTGTATGCATACAGTAACACTAATCTTAATTTATCCATTCCCCCCACCTTTCCTTTCAGATGAGCATAGTTTGCTTTCTAAGTCTGTGAGTGTCTTTCTCTGTGGAAATATGTTCATTTGTGTCAGTTATTAGATAACGCCTGTAAGTGATATCATAGAATATAGGTCTTTTGCTTTCCGACTTACCTCATGGTTCGTGATTATCTCCAGACTCATTTGTGGTGCCTCAGAGAGCAATGGTTCATTGTCTTCCATGGCTAATATTCCATTGTGGACATGGACCACTTCTTCTTTATCCATTCACCTCTTGTTGGACATTTTGATTGCTTCACTGTCTTGGCTATTGTGAATAAGGCTGCACTGCAGCTTTTGCGGCCTGTGTCTTCTCGATTCTTGTCTTCTCAGGTGAGAGGTCCAATGGTGCGCCTGCTGGATTGAATGGTGCCTCCATTTTTACTTTTAAACACAGCTCCTTTCTGTTCTCATTATTGGCTGTTACCCCTTTACGTCTCACCAGCAGGTAGAGGGTACACAGTTCCCTAAAACCCCTTCAGCATTTATTGTTTGTAGACTTTTTGCTGATGGTCAGTCGACTGGTGTGAGTTGAAACCTTTTTGTAGATTAGATTGCATGGGTCTAACACTCCCTGAGGTTGAGCTTTTATCCATTTTCCTTTTCTTTTTTTAAAAGAGCGTGAGTAAAACTTAACTCTTCATACTCTCTTCTTGAAACATTTGCCTGTGTTGAATTTTTTTGTCCATTCCCTACTTCAGCACAATTTTTTAGGGCAGGTGTCCTTTACAGCCCTGAGTCCTTGGGAATGTTAAGTGACCATGAGCTGTGAGTTTAAAGCTGCTCCTGCAGGGAAAGGTCAGAAGGTGGCAGCATTTCTCCTTTACCAAATTTGGTTACTGGGGAAACAGAGCCTTAATGGAAGTGGTGTTCTAGGTTGTAAATTAGAATGGAATGTGCCAGGAAAAAGCCCTGTAAGTTTATGTCTCATTACTTCTTGTTGATATGTGTAATTTACTTTTTATTTTTTATCCCAGCAAATTTGATTACAATGGTTTGTTTGTTCTAGGTGTGCAAGATGTGGTTCTTTCACACATATTCGTGTATCTATTCTTCCTCGCATCCTTTTTCCATGTAGGTTATGACACAATGTTGAGTAGTCTCTCTCCTGGTCTTCCGTACGTCTTTGGTGAGTATATATTTCACATGGTTTGTATATCTCTGTTGACCCCAATATGGTAATGTATCCAATCCTCATCCCTTTCTACTTGGTGAACCATAAGTTTTTTAATGAATCTGTGGTTGCCTTTCTCTGTGGAAATATCTTCATTGGTATCAATTTTTAAGTAACTCCTAAAAGTGATATGATAGGATATGTGTCTTTTGCTTTCTCCCTTACTACACGTGGCGTGATTACGTCTAGACTCATCTATGGTGCTGCAAATGGCATTGTTTCACTTTTTTCACTAGCGAATATTCCATCTGTACATGGAGGAGTTCTTCTTTGTCCACCCATCTGTTGGTGGACTTTTTGGTTACTTCCATATCTTGGCTATTGTAATACTGTGCAGTGCAGATTTGCCTGCCTGTGTCTTTGCAATTCTCTCTTCTTAGATTTTAGGTCGAGGAGTGGGCCTGCTGGATCATATGGTAGCTCAATGTTGACCTTTTTAAGGCACCTCCATTCTGTTCTCATTCGTGGCCCTTTCCAAGTTACGTCCCACTTGAAGTTGAGGGTATGCACTTCTCCACAACACCTTCAGCATTTATTGTTTGTAGTTTTCTTAAAGATGGTGATTCTGACAAGTGTGAGCTGATACCTTTTTGCGGTTGAATTCGCACGTGCCTCATAATCCGTTGAAATTGAGCTTTAAGGCATGTCCTTTTTATTTTTCTAGCTGTGATTACCCCCTTAGTTCTTCAAAGTGTTCTCTTAAAGTATGTGTCACATTTTGAAATGTTTTGGCCATGACCCCCCTCAAGACATTTTGAGGGCAGGTTTCATTTACAGTTCTGCAGTACTTGTTCCTATGAAATGACCGTTAGCACAGCCTTTAAAGCTGCTTTTGCAGGTAACTGCCAGAGGGTGGCAGCCTTTCTATGTCCCCCACCCTGGTACCTAGGGAAAAGCCCTTGCGGCCTGTGGTGTTTCTCGGTTATAAATTAGAGGGGAGTGTGCCCGGACAAACCCACACAAGCTGATGTCTCCTTACTTTTGTTGGTGTTTTAAATTTACTTTTTATTTTTCATTGGAGTAGTTTTCCACTGTGTACGTGGACCACTTCTACTTTGTGCATTCCTCGGTTGATGGACATTTTCATTGCTTCCGAGTGTTGGCTATGGTAAATATTGTTGGCGTGCAGGATTGCCAGCCTGTGACTTTTTGATTCTCATTTTCTCAGGTGATAGGCCCAGCAGTGGTTGGGATTGATTGACTGGTAGCACCGCGTTACCCTTTTCAAAGCACCTTCTTTGTGTTTTCATTAGTGGCTCTTACCACGTCCCCCTTAGAATCGAGGGTACGCATTTCTCCACAATCGCTTCAGCATTTATTGTTTGCAGCATTTATGCTAATGGCCCTTCTGGCTGCTGTGAGCTGATAGGTTTTTGTAATTTGGGTTTGCATGTCTTTGAAAATTCGTAAAACTCATCATTTTTCTCTGCCGTTTTCTTTTCTGTTAAAAAAAGGAAACAATTGGGAGTACAGTATAACTCTTGTAATTGTCTTCTTGGAAGGTTGCCCTCTTTTGAATTTTTCGGTCGATTTTCCACCCCAGAATTTTTTTAGAGAGCAGGTGTCATTTACCGAACTGCAAGTTTGGTGACTATTTAGTGACCTTTGGCAATGGATTTAAAGCTGCTGTTGTGGGAAGTGGCCTCAAGGAGGCAGCATTTCTCCATTCCCAAATCTGGGTACTAGGGCAGCAGAGTCTTTCTGGAAGTCGTGTTCCTAGGTTGTAAATTACATTGGAATGTGCATGGAGAAACCCCCATAAGATTAGGTCTCATTATTTCTTCTTGGTTTTAAAAATTGCTTTAATTGGGGTAAAGCTTAGAATATTGTTTCTCCTAGGTGTACACGATCTGGTTCATTTGTACATTATATATGTCTATTCAAGTACAGATCCTCTTCCCATGTAAAATGTTACTGAGGGTTCCGCAGACCTCCCTTGCTATATGGTCGGTCTTTTTGAGATATGTATATAATATGTGTTTGTATGCATACAGTAACACTAATCTTAATTTATCCATTCCCCCCACCTTTCCTTTCAGATGAGCATAGTTTGCTTTCTAAGTCTGTGAGTGTCTTTCTCTGTGGAAATATGTTCATTTCTGTCAGTTATTAGATAACGCCTGTAAGTGATATCATAGAATATAGGTCTTTTGCTTTCCGACTTACCTCATGGTTCGTGATTATCTCCAGACTCATTTGTGGTGCCTCAGAGAGCAATGGTTCATTGTCTTCCATGGCTAATATTCCATTGTGGACATGGACCACTTCTTCTTTATCCATTCACCTCTTGTTGGACATTTTGATTGCTTCACTGTCTTGGCTATTGTGAATAAGGCTGCACTGCAGCTTTTGCGGCCTGTGTCTTCTCGATTCTTGTCTTCTCAGGTGAGAGGTCCAATGGTGCGCCTGCTGGATTGAATGGTGCCTCCATTTTTACTTTTAAACACAGCTCCTTTCTGTTCTCATTATTGGCTGTTACCCCTTTACGTCTCACCAGCAGGTAGAGGGTACACAGTTCCCTAAAACCCCTTCAGCATTTATTGTTTGTAGACTTTTTGCTGATGGTCAGTCGACTGGTGTGAGTTGAAACCTTTTTGTAGATTAGATTGCATGGGTCTAACACTCCCTGAGGTTGAGCTTTTATCCATTTGCCTTTTCTTTTTTTAAAAGAGCGTGAGTAAAACTTAACTCTTCATACTCTCTTCTTGAAACATTTGCCTGTGTTGAATTTTTTTGTCCATTCCCTACTTCAGCACAATTTTTTAGGGCAGGTGTCCTTTACAGCCCTGAGTCCTTGGGAATGTTAAGTGACCATGAGCTGTGAGTTTAAAGCTGCTCCTGCAGGGAAAGGTCAGAAGGTGGCAGCATTTCTCCTTTACCAAATTTGGTTACTGGGGAAACAGAGCCTTAATGGAAGTGGTGTTCTAGGTTGTAAATTAGAATGGAATGTGCCAGGAAAAAGCCCTGTAAGTTTATGTCTCATTACTTCTTGTTGATATGTGTAATTTACTTTTTATTTTTTATCCCAGCAAATTTGATTACAATGGTTTGTTTGTTCTAGGTGTGCAAGATGTGGTTCTTTCACACATATTCGTGTATCTATTCTTCCTCGCATCCTTTTTCCATGTAGGTTATGACACAATGTTGAGTAGTCTCTCTCCTGGTCTTCCGTACGTCTTTGGTGAGTATATATTTCACATGGTTTGTATATCTCTGTTGACCCCAATATGGTAATGTATCCAATCCTCATCCCTTTCTACTTGGTGAACCATAAGTTTTTTAATGAATCTGTGGTTGCCTTTCTCTGTGGAAATATCTTCATTGGTATCAATTTTTAAGTAACTCCTAAAAGTGATATGATAGGATATGTGTCTTTTGCTTTCTCCCTTACTACACGTGGCGTGATTACGTCTAGACTCATCTATGGTGCTGCAAATGGCATTGTTTCACTTTTTTCACTAGCGAATATTCCATCTGTACATGGAGGAGTTCTTCTTTGTCCACCCATCTGTTGGTGGACTTTTTGGTTACTTCCATATCTTGGCTATTGTAATACTGTGCCGTGCAGATTTGCCTGCCTGTGTCTTTGCAATTCTCTCTTCTTAGATTTTAGGTCGAGGAGTGGGCCTGCTGGATCATATGGTAGCTCAATGTTGACCTTTTTAAGGCACCTCCATTCTGTTCTCATTCGTGGCCCTTTCCAAGTTACGTCCCACTTGAAGTTGAGGGTATGCACTTCTCCACAACACCTTCAGCATTTATTGTTTGTAGTTTTCTTAAAGATGGTGATTCTGACAAGTGTGAGCTGATACCTTTTTGCGGTTGAATTCGCACGTGCCTCATAATCCGTTGAAATTGAGCTTTAAGGCATGTCCTTTTTATTTTTCTAGCTGTGATTACCCCCTTAGTTCTTCAAAGTGTTCTCTTAAAGTATGTGTCACATTTTGAAATGTTTTGGCCATGACCCCCCTCAAGACATTTTGAGGGCAGGTTTCATTTACAGTTCTGCAGTACTTGTTCCTATGAAATGACCGTTAGCACAGCCTTTAAAGCTGCTTTTGCAGGTAACTGCCAGAGGGTGGCAGCCTTTCTATGTCCCCCACCCTGGTACCTAGGGAAAAGCCCTTGCGGCCTGTGGTGTTTCTCGGTTATAAATTAGAGGGGAGTGTGCCCGGACAAACCCACACAAGCTGATGTCTCCTTACTTTTGTTGGTGTTTTAAATTTACTTTTTATTTTTCATTGGAGTAGTTTTCCACTGTGTACGTGGACCACTTCTACTTTGTGCATTCCTCGGTTGATGGACATTTTCATTGCTTCCGAGTGTTGGCTATGGTAAATATTGTTGGCGTGCAGGATTGCCAGCCTGTGACTTTTTGATTCTCATTTTCTCAGGTGATAGGCCCAGCAGTGGTTGGGATTGATTGACTGGTAGCACCGCGTTACCCTTTTCAAAGCACCTTCTTTGTGTTTTCATTAGTGGCTCTTACCACGTCCCCCTTAGAATCGAGGGTACGCATTTCTCCACAATCGCTTCAGCATTTATTGTTTGCAGCATTTATGCTAATGGCCCTTCTGGCTGCTGTGAGCTGATAGGTTTTTGTAATTTGGGTTTGCATGTCTTTGAAAATTCGTAAAACTCATCATTTTTCTCTGCCGTTTTCTTTTCTGTTAAAAAAAGGAAACAATTGGGAGTACAGTATAACTCTTGTAATTGTCTTCTTGGAAGGTTGCCCTCTTTTGAATTTTTCGGTCGATTTTCCACCCCAGAATTTTTTTAGAGAGCAGGTGTCATTTACCGAACTGCAAGTTTGGTGACTATTTAGTGACCTTTGGCAATGGATTTAAAGCTGCTGTTGTGGGAAGTGGCCTCAAGGAGGCAGCATTTCTCCATTCCCAAATCTGGGTACTAGGGCAGCAGAGTCTTTCTGGAAGTCGTGTTCCTAGGTTGTAAATTACATTGGAATGTGCATGGAGAAACCCCCATAAGATTAGGTCTCATTATTTCTTCTTGGTTTTAAAAATTGCTTTAATTGGGGTAAAGCTTAGAATATTGTTTCTCCTAGGTGTACACGATCTGGTTCATTTGTACATTATATATGTCTATTCAAGTACAGATCCTCTTCCCATGTAAAATGTTACTGAGGGTTCCGCAGACCTCCCTTGCTATATGGTCGGTCTTTTTGATATATGTATATAATATGTGTTTGTATGCATACAGTAACACTAATCTTAATTTATCCATTCCCCCCACCTTTCCTTTCAGATGAGCATAGTTTGCTTTCTAAGTCTGTGAGTGTCTTTCTCTGTGGAAATATGTTCATTTCTGTCAGTTATTAGATAACGCCTGTAAGTGATATCATAGAATATAGGTCTTTTGCTTTCCGACTTACCTCATGGTTCGTGATTATCTCCAGACTCATTTGTGGTGCCTCAGAGAGCAATGGTTCATTGTCTTCCATGGCTAATATTCCATTGTGGACATGGACCACTTCTTCTTTATCCATTCACCTCTTGTTGGACATTTTGATTGCTTCACTGTCTTGGCTATTGTGAATAAGGCTGCACTGCAGCTTTTGCGGCCTGTGTCTTCTCGATTCTTGTCTTCTCAGGTGAGAGGTCCAATGGTGCGCCTGCTGGATTGAATGGTGCCTCCATTTTTACTTTTAAACACAGCTCCTTTCTGTTCTCATTATTGGCTGTTACCCCTTTACGTCTCACCAGCAGGTAGAGGGTACACAGTTCCCTAAAACCCCTTCAGCATTTATTGTTTGTAGACTTTTTGCTGATGGTCAGTCGACTGGTGTGAGTTGAAACCTTTTTGTAGATTAGATTGCATGGGTCTAACACTCCCTGAGGTTGAGCTTTTATCCATTTGCCTTTTCTTTTTTTAAAAGAGCGTGAGTAAAACTTAACTCTTCATACTCTCTTCTTGAAACATTTGCCTGTGTTGAATTTTTTTGTCCATTCCCTACTTCAGCGCAATTTTTTAGGGCAGGTGTCCTTTACAGCCCTGAGTCCTTGGGAATGTTAAGTGACCATGAGCTGTGAGTTTAAAGCTGCTCCTGCAGGGAAAGGTCAGAAGGTGGCAGCATTTCTCCTTTACCAAATTTGGTTACTGGGGAAACAGAGCCTTAATGGAAGTGGTGTTCTAGGTTGTAAATTAGAATGGAATGTGCCAGGAAAAAGCCCTGTAAGTTTATGTCTCATTACTTCTTGTTGATATGTGTAATTTACTTTTTATTTTTTATCCCAGCAAATTTGATTACAATGGTTTGTTTGTTCTAGGTGTGCAAGATGTGGTTCTTTCACACATATTCGTGTATCTATTCTTCCTCGCATCCTTTTTCCATGTAGGTTATGACACAATGTTGAGTAGTCTCTCTCCTGGTCTTCCGTACGTCTTTGGTGAGTATATATTTCACATGGTTTGTATATCTCTGTTGACCCCAATATGGTAATGTATCCAATCCTCATCCCTTTCTACTTGGTGAACCATAAGTTTTTTAATGAATCTGTGGTTGCCTTTCTCTGTGGAAATATCTTCATTGGTATCAATTTTTAAGTAACTCCTAAAAGTGATATGATAGGATATGTGTCTTTTGCTTTCTCCCTTACTACACGTGGCGTGATTACGTCTAGACTCATCTATGGTGCTGCAAATGGCATTGTTTCACTTTTTTCACTAGCGAATATTCCATCTGTACATGGAGGAGTTCTTCTTTGTCCACCCATCTGTTGGTGGACTTTTTGGTTACTTCCATATCTTGGCTATTGTAATACTGTGCAGTGCAGATTTGCCTGCCTGTGTCTTTGCAATTCTCTCTTCTTAGATTTTAGGTCGAGGAGTGGGCCTGCTGGATCATATGGTAGCTCAATGTTGACCTTTTTAAGGCACCTCCATTCTGTTCTCATTCGTGGCCCTTTCCAAGTTACGTCCCACTTGAAGTTGAGGGTATGCACTTCTCCACAACACCTTCAGCATTTATTGTTTGTAGTTTTCTTAAAGATGGTGATTCTGACAAGTGTGAGCTGATACCTTTTTGCGGTTGAATTCGCACGTGCCTCATAATCCGTTGAAATTGAGCTTTAAGGCATGTCCTTTTTATTTTTCTAGCTGTGATTACCCCCTTAGTTCTTCAAAGTGTTCTCTTAAAGTATGTGTCACATTTTGAAATGTTTTGGCCATGACCCCCCTCAAGACATTTTGAGGGCAGGTTTCATTTACAGTTCTGCAGTACTTGTTCCTATGAAATGACCGTTAGCACAGCCTTTAAAGCTGCTTTTGCAGGTAACTGCCAGAGGGTGGCAGCCTTTCTATGTCCCCCACCCTGGTACCTAGGGAAAAGCCCTTGCGGCCTGTGGTGTTTCTCGGTTATAAATTAGAGGGGAGTGTGCCCGGACAAACCCACACAAGCTGATGTCTCCTTACTTTTGTTGGTGTTTTAAATTTACTTTTTATTTTTCATTGGAGTAGTTTTCCACTGTGTACGTGGACCACTTCTACTTTGTGCATTCCTCGGTTGATGGACATTTTCATTGCTTCCGAGTGTTGGCTATGGTAAATATTGTTGGCGTGCAGGATTGCCAGCCTGTGACTTTTTGATTCTCATTTTCTCAGGTGATAGGCCCAGCAGTGGTTGGGATTGATTGACTGGTAGCACCGCGTTACCCTTTTCAAAGCACCTTCTTTGTGTTTTCATTAGTGGCTCTTACCACGTCCCCCTTAGAATCGAGGGTACGCATTTCTCCACAATCGCTTCAGCATTTATTGTTTGCAGCATTTATGCTAATGGCCCTTCTGGCTGCTGTGAGCTGATAGGTTTTTGTAATTTGGGTTTGCATGTCTTTGAAAATTCGTAAAACTCATCATTTTTCTCTGCCGTTTTCTTTTCTGTTAAAAAAAGGAAACAATTGGGAGTACAGTATAACTCTTGTAATTGTCTTCTTGGAAGGTTGCCCTCTTTTGAATTTTTCGGTCGATTTTCCACCCCAGAATTTTTTTAGAGAGCAGGTGTCATTTACCGAACTGCAAGTTTGGTGACTATTTAGTGACCTTTGGCAATGGATTTAAAGCTGCTGTTGTGGGAAGTGGCCTCAAGGAGGCAGCATTTCTCCATTCCCAAATCTGGGTACTAGGGCAGCAGAGTCTTTCTGGAAGTCGTGTTCCTAGGTTGTAAATTACATTGGAATGTGCATGGAGAAACCCCCATAAGATTAGGTCTCATTATTTCTTCTTGGTTTTAAAAATTGCTTTAATTGGGGTAAAGCTTAGAATATTGTTTCTCCTAGGTGTACACGATCTGGTTCATTTGTACATTATATATGTCTATTCAAGTACAGATCCTCTTCCCATGTAAAATGTTACTGAGGGTTCCGCAGACCTCCCTTGCTATATGGTCGGTCTTTTTGAGATATGTATATAATATGTGTTTGTATGCATACAGTAACACTAATCTTAATTTATCCATTCCCCCCACCTTTCCTTTCAGATGAGCATAGTTTGCTTTCTAAGTCTGTGAGTGTCTTTCTCTGTGGAAATATGTTCATTTCTGTCAGTTATTAGATAACGCCTGTAAGTGATATCATAGAATATAGGTCTTTTGCTTTCCGACTTACCTCATGGTTCGTGATTATCTCCAGACTCATTTGTGGTGCCTCAGAGAGCAATGGTTCATTGTCTTCCATGGCTAATATTCCATTGTGGACATGGACCACTTCTTCTTTATCCATTCACCTCTTGTTGGACATTTTGATTGCTTCACTGTCTTGGCTATTGTGAATAAGGCTGCACTGCAGCTTTTGCGGCCTGTGTCTTCTCGATTCTTGTCTTCTCAGGTGAGAGGTCCAATGGTGCGCCTGCTGGATTGAATGGTGCCTCCATTTTTACTTTTAAACACAGCTCCTTTCTGTTCTCATTATTGGCTGTTACCCCTTTACGTCTCACCAGCAGGTAGAGGGTACACAGTTCCCTAAAACCCCTTCAGCATTTATTGTTTGTAGACTTTTTGCTGATGGTCAGTCGACTGGTGTGAGTTGAAACCTTTTTGTAGATTAGATTGCATGGGTCTAACACTCCCTGAGGTTGAGCTTTTATCCATTTGCCTTTTCTTTTTTTAAAAGAGCGTGAGTAAAACTTAACTCTTCATACTCTCTTCTTGAAACATTTGCCTGTGTTGAATTTTTTTGTCCATTCCCTACTTCAGCACAATTTTTTAGGGCAGGTGTCCTTTACAGCCCTGAGTCCTTGGGAATGTTAAGTGACCATGAGCTGTGAGTTTAAAGCTGCTCCTGCAGGGAAAGGTCAGAAGGTGGCAGCATTTCTCCTTTACCAAATTTGGTTACTGGGGAAACAGAGCCTTAATGGAAGTGGTGTTCTAGGTTGTAAATTAGAATGGAATGTGCCAGGAAAAAGCCCTGTAAGTTTATGTCTCATTACTTCTTGTTGATATGTGTAATTTACTTTTTATTTTTTATCCCAGCAAATTTGATTACAATGGTTTGTTTGTTCTAGGTGTGCAAGATGTGGTTCTTTCACACATATTCGTGTATCTATTCTTCCTCGCATCCTTTTTCCATGTAGGTTATGACACAATGTTGAGTAGTCTCTCTCCTGGTCTTCCGTACGTCTTTGGTGAGTATATATTTCACATGGTTTGTATATCTCTGTTGACCCCAATATGGTAATGTATCCAATCCTCATCCCTTTCTACTTGGTGAACCATAAGTTTTTTAATGAATCTGTGGTTGCCTTTCTCTGTGGAAATATCTTCATTGGTATCAATTTTTAAGTAACTCCTAAAAGTGATATGATAGGATATGTGTCTTTTGCTTTCTCCCTTACTACACGTGGCGTGATTACGTCTAGACTCATCTATGGTGCTGCAAATGGCATTGTTTCACTTTTTTCACTAGCGAATATTCCATCTGTACATGGAGGAGTTCTTCTTTGTCCACCCATCTGTTGGTGGACTTTTTGGTTACTTCCATATCTTGGCTATTGTAATACTGTGCCGTGCAGATTTGCCTGCCTGTGTCTTTGCAATTCTCTCTTCTTAGATTTTAGGTCGAGGAGTGGGCCTGCTGGATCATATGGTAGCTCAATGTTGACCTTTTTAAGGCACCTCCATTCTGTTCTCATTCGTGGCCCTTTCCAAGTTACGTCCCACTTGAAGTTGAGGGTATGCACTTCTCCACAACACCTTCAGCATTTATTGTTTGTAGTTTTCTTAAAGATGGTGATTCTGACAAGTGTGAGCTGATACCTTTTTGCGGTTGAATTCGCACGTGCCTCATAATCCGTTGAAATTGAGCTTTAAGGCATGTCCTTTTTATTTTTCTAGCTGTGATTACCCCCTTAGTTCTTCAAAGTGTTCTCTTAAAGTATGTGTCACATTTTGAAATGTTTTGGCCATGACCCCCCTCAAGACATTTTGAGGGCAGGTTTCATTTACAGTTCTGCAGTACTTGTTCCTATGAAATGACCGTTAGCACAGCCTTTAAAGCTGCTTTTGCAGGTAACTGCCAGAGGGTGGCAGCCTTTCTATGTCCCCCACCCTGGTACCTAGGGAAAAGCCCTTGCGGCCTGTGGTGTTTCTCGGTTATAAATTAGAGGGGAGTGTGCCCGGACAAACCCACACAAGCTGATGTCTCCTTACTTTTGTTGGTGTTTTAAATTTACTTTTTATTTTTCATTGGAGTAGTTTTCCACTGTGTACGTGGACCACTTCTACTTTGTGCATTCCTCGGTTGATGGACATTTTCATTGCTTCCGAGTGTTGGCTATGGTAAATATTGTTGGCGTGCAGGATTGCCAGCCTGTGACTTTTTGATTCTCATTTTCTCAGGTGATAGGCCCAGCAGTGGTTGGGATTGATTGACTGGTAGCACCGCGTTACCCTTTTCAAAGCACCTTCTTTGTGTTTTCATTAGTGGCTCTTACCACGTCCCCCTTAGAATCGAGGGTACGCATTTCTCCACAATCGCTTCAGCATTTATTGTTTGCAGCATTTATGCTAATGGCCCTTCTGGCTGCTGTGAGCTGATAGGTTTTTGTAATTTGGGTTTGCATGTCTTTGAAAATTCGTAAAACTCATCATTTTTCTCTGCCGTTTTCTTTTCTGTTAAAAAAAGGAAACAATTGGGAGTACAGTATAACTCTTGTAATTGTCTTCTTGGAAGGTTGCCCTCTTTTGAATTTTTCGGTCGATTTTCCACCCCAGAATTTTTTTAGAGAGCAGGTGTCATTTACCGAACTGCAAGTTTGGTGACTATTTAGTGACCTTTGGCAATGGATTTAAAGCTGCTGTTGTGGGAAGTGGCCTCAAGGAGGCAGCATTTCTCCATTCCCAAATCTGGGTACTAGGGCAGCAGAGTCTTTCTGGAAGTCGTGTTCCTAGGTTGTAAATTACATTGGAATGTGCATGGAGAAACCCCCATAAGATTAGGTCTCATTATTTCTTCTTGGTTTTAAAAATTGCTTTAATTGGGGTAAAGCTTAGAATATTGTTTCTCCTAGGTGTACACGATCTGGTTCATTTGTACATTATATATGTCTATTCAAGTACAGATCCTCTTCCCATGTAAAATGTTACTGAGGGTTCCGCAGACCTCCCTTGCTATATGGTCGGTCTTTTTGATATATGTATATAATATGTGTTTGTATGCATACAGTAACACTAATCTTAATTTATCCATTCCCCCCACCTTTCCTTTCAGATGAGCATAGTTTGCTTTCTAAGTCTGTGAGTGTCTTTCTCTGTGGAAATATGTTCATTTCTGTCAGTTATTAGATAACGCCTGTAAGTGATATCATAGAATATAGGTCTTTTGCTTTCCGACTTACCTCATGGTTCGTGATTATCTCCAGACTCATTTGTGGTGCCTCAGAGAGCAATGGTTCATTGTCTTCCATGGCTAATATTCCATTGTGGACATGGACCACTTCTTCTTTATCCATTCACCTCTTGTTGGACATTTTGATTGCTTCACTGTCTTGGCTATTGTGAATAAGGCTGCACTGCAGCTTTTGCGGCCTGTGTCTTCTCGATTCTTGTCTTCTCAGGTGAGAGGTCCAATGGTGCGCCTGCTGGATTGAATGGTGCCTCCATTTTTACTTTTAAACACAGCTCCTTTCTGTTCTCATTATTGGCTGTTACCCCTTTACGTCTCACCAGCAGGTAGAGGGTACACAGTTCCCTAAAACCCCTTCAGCATTTATTGTTTGTAGACTTTTTGCTGATGGTCAGTCGACTGGTGTGAGTTGAAACCTTTTTGTAGATTAGATTGCATGGGTCTAACACTCCCTGAGGTTGAGCTTTTATCCATTTGCCTTTTCTTTTTTTAAAAGAGCGTGAGTAAAACTTAACTCTTCATACTCTCTTCTTGAAACATTTGCCTGTGTTGAATTTTTTTGTCCATTCCCTACTTCAGCGCAATTTTTTAGGGCAGGTGTCCTTTACAGCCCTGAGTCCTTGGGAATGTTAAGTGACCATGAGCTGTGAGTTTAAAGCTGCTCCTGCAGGGAAAGGTCAGAAGGTGGCAGCATTTCTCCTTTACCAAATTTGGTTACTGGGGAAACAGAGCCTTAATGGAAGTGGTGTTCTAGGTTGTAAATTAGAATGGAATGTGCCAGGAAAAAGCCCTGTAAGTTTATGTCTCATTACTTCTTGTTGATATGTGCAATTTACTTTTTATTTTTTATCCCAGCAAATTTGATTACAATGGTTTGTTTGTTCTAGGTGTGCAAGATGTGGTTCTTTCACACATATTCGTGTATCTATTCTTCCTCGCATCCTTTTTCCATGTAGGTTATGACACAATGTTGAGTAGTCTCTCTCCTGGTCTTCCGTACGTCTTTGGTGAGTATATATTTCACATGGTTTGTATATCTCTGTTGACCCCAATATGGTAATGTATCCAATCCTCATCCCTTTCTACTTGGTGAACCATAAGTTTTTTAATGAATCTGTGGTTGCCTTTCTCTGTGGAAATATCTTCATTGGTATCAATTTTTAAGTAACTCCTAAAAGTGATATGATAGGATATGTGTCTTTTGCTTTCTCCCTTACTACACGTGGCGTGATTACGTCTAGACTCATCTATGGTGCTGCAAATGGCATTGTTTCACTTTTTTCACTAGCGAATATTCCATCTGTACATGGAGGAGTTCTTCTTTGTCCACCCATCTGTTGGTGGACTTTTTGGTTACTTCCATATCTTGGCTATTGTAATACTGTGCCGTGCAGATTTGCCTGCCTGTGTCTTTGCAATTCTCTCTTCTTAGATTTTAGGTCGAGGAGTGGGCCTGCTGGATCATATGGTAGCTCAATGTTGACCTTTTTAAGGCACCTCCATTCTGTTCTCATTCGTGGCCCTTTCCAAGTTACGTCCCACTTGAAGTTGAGGGTATGCACTTCTCCACAACACCTTCAGCATTTATTGTTTGTAGTTTTCTTAAAGATGGTGATTCTGACAAGTGTGAGCTGATACCTTTTTGCGGTTGAATTCGCACGTGCCTCATAATCCGTTGAAATTGAGCTTTAAGGCATGTCCTTTTTATTTTTCTAGCTGTGATTACCCCCTTAGTTCTTCAAAGTGTTCTCTTAAAGTATGTGTCACATTTTGAAATGTTTTGGCCATGACCCCCCTCAAGACATTTTGAGGGCAGGTTTCATTTACAGTTCTGCAGTACTTGTTCCTATGAAATGACCGTTAGCACAGCCTTTAAAGCTGCTTTTGCAGGTAACTGCCAGAGGGTGGCAGCCTTTCTATGTCCCCCACCCTGGTACCTAGGGAAAAGCCCTTGCGGCCTGTGGTGTTTCTCGGTTATAAATTAGAGGGGAGTGTGCCCGGACAAACCCACACAAGCTGATGTCTCCTTACTTTTGTTGGTGTTTTAAATTTACTTTTTATTTTTCATTGGAGTAGTTTTCCACTGTGTACGTGGACCACTTCTACTTTGTGCATTCCTCGGTTGATGGACATTTTCATTGCTTCCGAGTGTTGGCTATGGTAAATATTGTTGGCGTGCAGGATTGCCAGCCTGTGACTTTTTGATTCTCATTTTCTCAGGTGATAGGCCCAGCAGTGGTTGGGATTGATTGACTGGTAGCACCGCGTTACCCTTTTCAAAGCACCTTCTTTGTGTTTTCATTAGTGGCTCTTACCACGTCCCCCTTAGAATCGAGGGTACGCATTTCTCCACAATCGCTTCAGCATTTATTGTTTGCAGCATTTATGCTAATGGCCCTTCTGGCTGCTGTGAGCTGATAGGTTTTTGTAATTTGGGTTTGCATGTCTTTGAAAATTCGTAAAACTCATCATTTTTCTCTGCCGTTTTCTTTTCTGTTAAAAAAAGGAAACAATTGGGAGTACAGTATAACTCTTGAAATTGTCTTCTTGGAAGGTTGCCCTCTTTTGAATTTTTCGGTCGATTTTCCACCCCAGAATTTTTTTAGAGAGCAGGTGTCATTTACCGAACTGCAAGTTTGGTGACTATTTAGTGACCTTTGGCAATGGATTTAAAGCTGCTGTTGTGGGAAGTGGCCTCAAGGAGGCAGCATTTCTCCATTCCCAAATCTGGGTACTAGGGCAGCAGAGTCTTTCTGGAAGTCGTGTTCCTAGGTTGTAAATTACATTGGAATGTGCATGGAGAAACCCCCATAAGATTAGGTCTCATTATTTCTTCTTGGTTTTAAAAATTGCTTTAATTGGGGTAAAGCTTAGAATATTGTTTCTCCTAGGTGTACACGATCTGGTTCATTTGTACATTATATATGTCTATTCAAGTACAGATCCTCTTCCCATGTAAAATGTTACTGAGGGTTCCGCAGACCTCCCTTGCTATATGGTCGGTCTTTTTGAGATATGTATATAATATGTGTTTGTATGCATACAGTAACACTAATCTTAATTTATCCATTCCCCCCACCTTTCCTTTCAGATGAGCATAGTTTGCTTTCTAAGTCTGTGAGTGTCTTTCTCTGTGGAAATATGTTCATTTCTGTCAGTTATTAGATAACGCCTGTAAGTGATATCATAGAATATAGGTCTTTTGCTTTCCGACTTACCTCATGGTTCGTGATTATCTCCAGACTCATTTGTGGTGCCTCAGAGAGCAATGGTTCATTGTCTTCCATGGCTAATATTCCATTGTGGACATGGACCACTTCTTCTTTATCCATTCACCTCTTGTTGGACATTTTGATTGCTTCACTGTCTTGGCTATTGTGAATAAGGCTGCACTGCAGCTTTTGCGGCCTGTGTCTTCTCGATTCTTGTCTTCTCAGGTGAGAGGTCCAATGGTGCGCCTGCTGGATTGAATGGTGCCTCCATTTTTACTTTTAAACACAGCTCCTTTCTGTTCTCATTATTGGCTGTTACCCCTTTACGTCTCACCAGCAGGTAGAGGGTACACAGTTCCCTAAAACCCCTTCAGCATTTATTGTTTGTAGACTTTTTGCTGATGGTCAGTCGACTGGTGTGAGTTGAAACCTTTTTGTAGATTAGATTGCATGGGTCTAACACTCCCTGAGGTTGAGCTTTTATCCATTTTCCTTTTCTTTTTTTAAAAGAGCGTGAGTAAAACTTAACTCTTCATACTCTCTTCTTGAAACATTTGCCTGTGTTGAATTTTTTTGTCCATTCCCTACTTCAGCGCAATTTTTTAGGGCAGGTGTCCTTTACAGCCCTGAGTCCTTGGGAATGTTAAGTGACCATGAGCTGTGAGTTTAAAGCTGCTCCTGCAGGGAAAGGTCAGAAGGTGGCAGCATTTCTCCTTTACCAAATTTGGTTACTGGGGAAACAGAGCCTTAATGGAAGTGGTGTTCTAGGTTGTAAATTAGAATGGAATGTGCCAGGAAAAAGCCCTGTAAGTTTATGTCTCATTACTTCTTGTTGATATGTGTAATTTACTTTTTATTTTTTATCCCAGCAAATTTGATTACAATGGTTTGTTTGTTCTAGGTGTGCAAGATGTGGTTCTTTCACACATATTCGTGTATCTATTCTTCCTCGCATCCTTTTTCCATGTAGGTTATGACACAATGTTGAGTAGTCTCTCTCCTGGTCTTCCGTACGTCTTTGGTGAGTATATATTTCACATGGTTTGTATATCTCTGTTGACCCCAATATGGTAATGTATCCAATCCTCATCCCTTTCTACTTGGTGAACCATAAGTTTTTTAATGAATCTGTGGTTGCCTTTCTCTGTGGAAATATCTTCATTGGTATCAATTTTTAAGTAACTCCTAAAAGTGATATGATAGGATATGTGTCTTTTGCTTTCTCCCTTACTACACGTGGCGTGATTACGTCTAGACTCATCTATGGTGCTGCAAATGGCATTGTTTCACTTTTTTCACTAGCGAATATTCCATCTGTACATGGAGGAGTTCTTCTTTGTCCACCCATCTGTTGGTGGACTTTTTGGTTACTTCCATATCTTGGCTATTGTAATACTGTGCCGTGCAGATTTGCCTGCCTGTGTCTTTGCAATTCTCTCTTCTTAGATTTTAGGTCGAGGAGTGGGCCTGCTGGATCATATGGTAGCTCAATGTTGACCTTTTTAAGGCACCTCCATTCTGTTCTCATTCGTGGCCCTTTCCAAGTTACGTCCCACTTGAAGTTGAGGGTATGCACTTCTCCACAACACCTTCAGCATTTATTGTTTGTAGTTTTCTTAAAGATGGTGATTCTGACAAGTGTGAGCTGATACCTTTTTGCGGTTGAATTCGCACGTGCCTCATAATCCGTTGAAATTGAGCTTTAAGGCATGTCCTTTTTATTTTTCTAGCTGTGATTACCCCCTTAGTTCTTCAAAGTGTTCTCTTAAAGTATGTGTCACATTTTGAAATGTTTTGGCCATGACCCCCCTCAAGACATTTTGAGGGCAGGTTTCATTTACAGTTCTGCAGTACTTGTTCCTATGAAATGACCGTTAGCACAGCCTTTAAAGCTGCTTTTGCAGGTAACTGCCAGAGGGTGGCAGCCTTTCTATGTCCCCCACCCTGGTACCTAGGGAAAAGCCCTTGCGGCCTGTGGTGTTTCTCGGTTATAAATTAGAGGGGAGTGTGCCCGGACAAACCCACACAAGCTGATGTCTCCTTACTTTTGTTGGTGTTTTAAATTTACTTTTTATTTTTCATTGGAGTAGTTTTCCACTGTGTACGTGGACCACTTCTACTTTGTGCATTCCTCGGTTGATGGACATTTTCATTGCTTCCGAGTGTTGGCTATGGTAAATATTGTTGGCGTGCAGGATTGCCAGCCTGTGACCTTTTGATTCTCATTTTCTCAGGTGATAGGCCCAGCAGTGGTTGGGATTGATTGACTGGTAGCACCGCGTTACCCTTTTCAAAGCACCTTCTTTGTGTTTTCATTAGTGGCTCTTACCACGTCCCCCTTAGAATCGAGGGTACGCATTTCTCCACAATCGCTTCAGCATTTATTGTTTGCAGCATTTATGCTAATGGCCCTTCTGGCTGCTGTGAGCTGATAGGTTTTTGTAATTTGGGTTTGCATGTCTTTGAAAATTCGTAAAACTCATCATTTTTCTCTGCCGTTTTCTTTTCTGTTAAAAAAAGGAAACAATTGGGAGTACAGTATAACTCTTGAAATTGTCTTCTTGGAAGGTTGCCCTCTTTTGAATTTTTCGGTCGATTTTCCACCCCAGAATTTTTTTAGAGAGCAGGTGTCATTTACCGAACTGCAAGTTTGGTGACTATTTAGTGACCTTTGGCAATGGATTTAAAGCTGCTGTTGTGGGAAGTGGCCTCAAGGAGGCAGCATTTCTCCATTCCCAAATCTGGGTACTAGGGCAGCAGAGTCTTTCTGGAAGTCGTGTTCCTAGGTTGTAAATTACATTGGAATGTGCATGGAGAAACCCCCATAAGATTAGGTCTCATTATTTCTTCTTGGTTTTAAAAATTGCTTTAATTGGGGTAAAGCTTAGAATATTGTTTCTCCTAGGTGTACACGATCTGGTTCATTTGTACATTATATATGTCTATTCAAGTACAGATCCTCTTCCCATGTAAAATGTTACTGAGGGTTCCGCAGACCTCCCTTGCTATATGGTCGGTCTTTTTGAGATATGTATATAATATGTGTTTGTATGCATACAGTAACACTAATCTTAATTTATCCATTCCCCCCACCTTTCCTTTCAGATGAGCATAGTTTGCTTTCTAAGTCTGTGAGTGTCTTTCTCTGTGGAAATATGTTCATTTGTGTCAGTTATTAGATAACGCCTGTAAGTGATATCATAGAATATAGGTCTGTTGCTTTCCGACTTACCTCATGGTTCGTGATTATCTCCAGACTCATTTGTGGTGCCTCAGAGAGCAATGGTTCATTGTCTTCCATGGCTAATATTCCATTGTGGACATGGACCACTTCTTCTTTATCCATTCACCTCTTGTTGGACATTTTGATTGCTTCACTGTCTTGGCTATTGTGAATAAGGCTGCACTGCAGCTTTTGCGGCCTGTGTCTTCTCGATTCTTGTCTTCTCAGGTGAGAGGTCCAATGGTGCGCCTGCTGGATTGAATGGTGCCTCCATTTTTACTTTTAAACACAGCTCCTTTCTGTTCTCATTATTGGCTGTTACCCCTTTACGTCTCACCAGCAGGTAGAGGGTACACAGTTCCCTAAAACCCCTTCAGCATTTATTGTTTGTAGACTTTTTGCTGATGGTCAGTCGACTGGTGTGAGTTGAAACCTTTTTGTAGATTAGATTGCATGGGTCTAACACTCCCTGAGGTTGAGCTTTTATCCATTTTCCTTTTCTTTTTTTAAAAGAGCGTGAGTAAAACTTAACTCTTCATACTCTCTTCTTGAAACATTTGCCTGTGTTGAATTTTTTTGTCCATTCCCTACTTCAGCACAATTTTTTAGGGCAGGTGTCCTTTACAGCCCTGAGTCCTTGGGAATGTTAAGTGACCATGAGCTGTGAGTTTAAAGCTGCTCCTGCAGGGAAAGGTCAGAAGGTGGCAGCATTTCTCCTTTACCAAATTTGGTTACTGGGGAAACAGAGCCTTAATGGAAGTGGTGTTCTAGGTTGTAAATTAGAATGGAATGTGCCAGGAAAAAGCCCTGTAAGTTTATGTCTCATTACTTCTTGTTGATATGTGTAATTTACTTTTTATTTTTTATCCCAGCAAATTTGATTACAATGGTTTGTTTGTTCTAGGTGTGCAAGATGTGGTTCTTTCACACATATTCGTGTATCTATTCTTCCTCGCATCCTTTTTCCATGTAGGTTATGACACAATGTTGAGTAGTCTCTCTCCTGGTCTTCCGTACGTCTTTGGTGAGTATATATTTCACATGGTTTGTATATCTCTGTTGACCCCAATATGGTAATGTATCCAATCCTCATCCCTTTCTACTTGGTGAACCATAAGTTTTTTAATGAATCTGTGGTTGCCTTTCTCTGTGGAAATATCTTCATTGGTATCAATTTTTAAGTAACTCCTAAAAGTGATATGATAGGATATGTGTCTTTTGCTTTCTCCCTTACTACACGTGGCGTGATTACGTCTAGACTCATCTATGGTGCTGCAAATGGCATTGTTTCACTTTTTTCACTAGCGAATATTCCATCTGTACATGGAGGAGTTCTTCTTTGTCCACCCATCTGTTGGTGGACTTTTTGGTTACTTCCATATCTTGGCTATTGTAATACTGTGCCGTGCAGATTTGCCTGCCTGTGTCTTTGCAATTCTCTCTTCTTAGATTTTAGGTCGAGGAGTGGGCCTGCTGGATCATATGGTAGCTCAATGTTGACCTTTTTAAGGCACCTCCATTCTGTTCTCATTCGTGGCCCTTTCCAAGTTACGTCCCACTTGAAGTTGAGGGTATGCACTTCTCCACAACACCTTCAGCATTTATTGTTTGTAGTTTTCTTAAAGATGGTGATTCTGACAAGTGTGAGCTGATACCTTTTTGCGGTTGAATTCGCACGTGCCTCATAATCCGTTGAAATTGAGCTTTAAGGCATGTCCTTTTTATTTTTCAAGCTGTGATTACCCCCTTAGTTCTTCAAAGTGTTCTCTTAAAGTATGTGTCACATTTTGAAATGTTTTGGCCATGACCCCCCTCAAGACATTTTGAGGGCAGGTTTCATTTACAGTTCTGCAGTACTTGTTCCTATGAAATGACCGTTAGCACAGCCTTTAAAGCTGCTTTTGCAGGTAACTGCCAGAGGGTGGCAGCCTTTCTATGTCCCCCACCCTGGTACCTAGGGAAAAGCCCTTGCGGCCTGTGGTGTTTCTCGGTTATAAATTAGAGTGGAGTGTGCCCGGACAAACCCACACAAGCTGATGTCTCCTTACTTTTGTTGGTGTTTTAAATTTACTTTTTATTTTTCATTGGAGTAGTTTTCCACTGTGTACGTGGACCACTTCTACTTTGTGCATTCCTCGGTTGATGGACATTTTCATTGCTTCCGAGTGTTGGCTATGGTAAATATTGTTGGCGTGCAGGATTGCCAGCCTGTGACTTTTTGATTCTCATTTTTTCAGGTGATAGGCCCAGCAGTGGTTGGGATTGATTGACTGGTAGCACCGCGTTACCCTTTTCAAAGCACCTTCTTTGTGTTTTCATTAGTGGCTCTTACCACGTCCCCCTTAGAATCGAGGGTACGCATTTCTCCACAATCGCTTCAGCATTTATTGTTTGCAGCATTTATGCTAATGGCCCTTCTGGCTGCTGTGAGCTGATAGGTTTTTGTAATTTGGGTTTGCATGTCTTTGAAAATTCGTAAAACTCATCATTTTTCTCTGCCGTTTTCTTTTCTGTTAAAAAAAGGAAACAATTGGGAGTACAGTATAACTCTTGAAATTGTCTTCTTGGAAGGTTGCCCTCTTTTGAATTTTTCGGTCGATTTTCCACCCCAGAATTTTTTTAGAGAGCAGGTGTCATTTACCGAACTGCAAGTTTGGTGACTATTTAGTGACCTTTGGCAATGGATTTAAAGCTGCTGTTGTGGGAAGTGGCCTCAAGGAGGCAGCATTTCTCCATTCCCAAATCTGGGTACTAGGGCAGCAGAGTCTTTCTGGAAGTCGTGTTCCTAGGTTGTAAATTACATTGGAATGTGCATGGAGAAACCCCCATAAGATTAGGTCTCATTATTTCTTCTTGGTTTTAAAAATTGCTTTAATTGGGGTAAAGCTTAGAATATTGTTTCTCCTAGGTGTACACGATCTGGTTCATTTGTACATTATATATGTCTATTCAAGTACAGATCCTCTTCCCATGTAAAATGTTACTGAGGGTTCCGCAGACCTCCCTTGCTATATGGTCGGTCTTTTTGAGATATGTATATAATATGTGTTTGTATGCATACAGTAACACTAATCTTAATTTATCCATTCCCCCCACCTTTCCTTTCAGATGAGCATAGTTTGCTTTCTAAGTCTGTGAGTGTCTTTCTCTGTGGAAATATGTTCATTTGTGTCAGTTATTAGATAACGCCTGTAAGTGATATCATAGAATATAGGTCTGTTGCTTTCCGACTTACCTCATGGTTCGTGATTATCTCCAGACTCATTTGTGGTGCCTCAGAGAGCAATGGTTCATTGTCTTCCATGGCTAATATTCCATTGTGGACATGGACCACTTCTTCTTTATCCATTCACCTCTTGTTGGACATTTTGATTGCTTCACTGTCTTGGCTATTGTGAATAAGGCTGCACTGCAGCTTTTGCGGCCTGTGTCTTCTCGATTCTTGTCTTCTCAGGTGAGAGGTCCAATGGTGCGCCTGCTGGATTGAATGGTGCCTCCATTTTTACTTTTAAACACAGCTCCTTTCTGTTCTCATTATTGGCTGTTACCCCTTTACGTCTCACCAGCAGGTAGAGGGTACACAGTTCCCTAAAACCCCTTCAGCATTTATTGTTTGTAGACTTTTTGCTGATGGTCAGTCGACTGGTGTGAGTTGAAACCTTTTTGTAGATTAGATTGCATGGGTCTAACACTCCCTGAGGTTGAGCTTTTATCCATTTGCCTTTTCTTTTTTTAAAAGAGCGTGAGTAAAACTTAACTCTTCATACTCTCTTCTTGAAACATTTGCCTGTGTTGAATTTTTTTGTCCATTCCCTACTTCAGCACAATTTTTTAGGGCAGGTGTCCTTTACAGCCCTGAGTCCTTGGGAATGTTAAGTGACCATGAGCTGTGAGTTTAAAGCTGCTCCTGCAGGGAAAGGTCAGAAGGTGGCAGCATTTCTCCTTTACCAAATTTGGTTACTGGGGAAACAGAGCCTTAATGGAAGTGGTGTTCTAGGTTGTAAATTAGAATGGAATGTGCCAGGAAAAAGCCCTGTAAGTTTATGTCTCATTACTTCTTGTTGATATGTGTAATTTACTTTTTATTTTTTATCCCAGCAAATTTGATTACAATGGTTTGTTTGTTCTAGGTGTGCAAGATGTGGTTCTTTCACACATATTCGTGTATCTATTCTTCCTCGCATCCTTTTTCCATGTAGGTTATGACACAATGTTGAGTAGTCTCTCTCCTGGTCTTCCGTACGTCTTTGGTGAGTATATATTTCACATGGTTTGTATATCTCTGTTGACCCCAATATGGTAATGTATCCAATCCTCATCCCTTTCTACTTGGTGAACCATAAGTTTTTTAATGAATCTGTGGTTGCCTTTCTCTGTGGAAATATCTTCATTGGTATCAATTTTTAAGTAACTCCTAAAAGTGATATGATAGGATATGTGTCTTTTGCTTTCTCACTTACTACACGTGGCGTGATTACGTCTAGACTCATCTATGGTGCTGCAAATGGCATTGTTTCACTTTTTTCACTAGCGAATATTCCATCTGTACATGGAGGAGTTCTTCTTTGTCCACCCATCTGTTGGTGGACTTTTTGGTTACTTCCATATCTTGGCTATTGTAATACTGTGCAGTGCAGATTTGCCTGCCTGTGTCTTTGCAATTCTCTCTTCTTAGATTTTAGGTCGAGGAGTGGGCCTGCTGGATCATATGGTAGCTCAATGTTGACCTTTTTAAGGCACCTCCATTCTGTTCTCATTCGTGGCCCTTTCCAAGTTACGTCCCACTTGAAGTTGAGGGTATGCACTTCTCCACAACACCTTCAGCATTTATTGTTTGTAGTTTTCTTAAAGATGGTGATTCTGATAAGTGTGAGCTGATACCTTTTTGCGGTTGAATTCGCACGTGCCTCATAATCCGTTGAAATTGAGCTTTAAGGCATGTCCTTTTTATTTTTCAAGCTGTGATTACCCCCTTAGTTCTTCAAAGTGTTCTCTTAAAGTATGTGTCACATTTTGAAATGTTTTGGCCATGACCCCCCTCAAGACATTTTGAGGGCAGGTTTCATTTACAGTTCTGCAGTACTTGTTCCTATGAAATGACCGTTAGCACAGCCTTTAAAGCTGCTTTTGCAGGTAACTGCCAGAGGGTGGCAGCCTTTCTATGTCCCCCACCCTGGTACCTAGGGAAAAGCCCTTGCGGCCTGTGGTGTTTCTCGGTTATAAATTAGAGTGGAGTGTGCCCGGACAAACCCACACAAGCTGATGTCTCCTTACTTTTGTTGGTGTTTTAAATTTACTTTTTATTTTTCATTGGAGTAGTTTTCCACTGTGTACGTGGACCACTTCTACTTTGTGCATTCCTCGGTTGATGGACATTTTCATTGCTTCCGAGTGTTGGCTATGGTAAATATTGTTGGCGTGCAGGATTGCCAGCCTGTGACTTTTTGATTCTCATTTTCTCAGGTGATAGGCCCAGCAGTGGTTGGGATTGATTGACTGGTAGCACCGCGTTACCCTTTTCAAAGCACCTTCTTTGTGTTTTCATTAGTGGCTCTTACCACGTCCCCCTTAGAATCGAGGCTACGCATTTCTCCACAATCGCTTCAGCATTTATTGTTTGCAGCATTTATGCTAATGGCCCTTCTGGCTGCTGTGAGCTGATAGGTTTTTGTAATTTGGGTTTGCATGTCTTTGAAAATTCGTAAAACTCATCATTTTTCTCTGCCGTTTTCTTTTCTGTTAAAAAAAGGAAACAATTGGGAGTACAGTATAACTCTTGAAATTGTCTTCTTGGAAGGTTGCCCTCTTTTGAATTTTTCGGTCGATTTTCCACCCCAGAATTTTTTTAGAGAGCAGGTGTCATTTACCGAACTGCAAGTTTGGTGACTATTTAGTGACCTTTGGCAATGGATTTAAAGCTGCTGTTGTGGGAAGTGGCCTCAAGGAGGCAGCATTTCTCCATTCCCAAATCTGGGTACTAGGGCAGCAGAGTCTTTCTGGAAGTCGTGTTCCTAGGTTGTAAATTACATTGGAATGTGCATGGAGAAACCCCCATAAGATTAGGTCTCATTATTTCTTCTTGGTTTTAAAAATTGCTTTAATTGGGGTAAAGCTTAGAATATTGTTTCTCCTAGGTGTACACGATCTGGTTCATTTGTACATTATATATGTCTATTCAAGTACAGATCCTCTTCCCATGTAAAATGTTACTGAGGGTTCCGCAGACCTCCCTTGCTATATGGTCGGTCTTTTTGATATATGTATATAATATGTGTTTGTATGCATACAGTAACACTAATCTTAATTTATCCATTCCCCCCACCTTTCCTTTCAGATGAGCATAGTTTGCTTTCTAAGTCTGTGAGTGTCTTTCTCTGTGGAAATATGTTCATTTCTGTCAGTTATTAGATAACGCCTGTAAGTGATATCATAGAATATAGGTCTTTTGCTTTCCGACTTACCTCATGGTTCGTGATTATCTCCAGACTCATTTGTGGTGCCTCAGAGAGCAATGGTTCATTGTCTTCCATGGCTAATATTCCATTGTGGACATGGACCACTTCTTCTTTATCCATTCACCTCTTGTTGGACATTTTGATTGCTTCACTGTCTTGGCTATTGTGAATAAGGCTGCACTGCAGCTTTTGCGGCCTGTGTCTTCTCGATTCTTGTCTTCTCAGGTGAGAGGTCCAATGGTGCGCCTGCTGGATTGAATGGTGCCTCCATTTTTACTTTTAAACACAGCTCCTTTCTGTTCTCATTATTGGCTGTTACCCCTTTACGTCTCACCAGCAGGTAGAGGGTACACAGTTCCCTAAAACCCCTTCAGCATTTATTGTTTGTAGACTTTTTGCTGATGGTCAGTCGACTGGTGTGAGTTGAAACCTTTTTGTAGATTAGATTGCATGGGTCTAACACTCCCTGAGGTTGAGCTTTTATCCATTTTCCTTTTCTTTTTTTAAAAGAGCGTGAGTAAAACTTAACTCTTCATACTCTCTTCTTGAAACATTTGCCTGTGTTGAATTTTTTTGTCCATTCCCTACTTCAGCGCAATTTTTTAGGGCAGGTGTCCTTTACAGCCCTGAGTCCTTGGGAATGTTAAGTGACCATGAGCTGTGAGTTTAAAGCTGCTCCTGCAGGGAAAGGTCAGAAGGTGGCAGCATTTCTCCTTTACCAAATTTGGTTACTGGGGAAACAGAGCCTTAATGGAAGTGGTGTTCTAGGTTGTAAATTAGAATGGAATGTGCCAGGAAAAAGCCCTGTAAGTTTATGTCTCATTACTTCTTGTTGATATGTGTAATTTACTTTTTATTTTTTATCCCAGCAAATTTGATTACAATGGTTTGTTTGTTCTAGGTGTGCAAGATGTGGTTCTTTCACACATATTCGTGTATCTATTCTTCCTCGCATCCTTTTTCCATGTAGGTTATGACACAATGTTGAGTAGTCTCTCTCCTGGTCTTCCGTACGTCTTTGGTGAGTATATATTTCACATGGTTTGTATATCTCTGTTGACCCCAATATGGTAATGTATCCAATCCTCATCCCTTTCTACTTGGTGAACCATAAGTTTTTTAATGAATCTGTGGTTGCCTTTCTCTGTGGAAATATCTTCATTGGTATCAATTTTTAAGTAACTCCTAAAAGTGATATGATAGGATATGTGTCTTTTGCTTTCTCACTTACTACACGTGGCGTGATTACGTCTAGACTCATCTATGGTGCTGCAAATGGCATTGTTTCACTTTTTTCACTAGCGAATATTCCATCTGTACATGGAGGAGTTCTTCTTTGTCCACCCATCTGTTGGTGGACTTTTTGGTTACTTCCATATCTTGGCTATTGTAATACTGTGCCGTGCAGATTTGCCTGCCTGTGTCTTTGCAATTCTCTCTTCTTAGATTTTAGGTCGAGGAGTGGGCCTGCTGGATCATATGGTAGCTCAATGTTGACCTTTTTAAGGCACCTCCATTCTGTTCTCATTCGTGGCCCTTTCCAAGTTACGTCCCACTTGAAGTTGAGGGTATGCACTTCTCCACAACACCTTCAGCATTTATTGTTTGTAGTTTTCTTAAAGATGGTGATTCTGACAAGTGTGAGCTGATACCTTTTTGCGGTTGAATTCGCACGTGCCTCATAATCCGTTGAAATTGAGCTTTAAGGCATGTCCTTTTTATTTTTCTAGCTGTGATTACCCCCTTAGTTCTTCAAAGTGTTCTCTTAAAGTATGTGTCACATTTTGAAATGTTTTGGCCATGACCCCCCTCAAGACATTTTGAGGGCAGGTTTCACTTACAGTTCTGCAGTACTTGTTCCTATGAAATGACCGTTAGCACAGCCTTTAAAGCTGCTTTTGCAGGTAACTGCCAGAGGGTGGCAGCCTTTCTATGTCCCCCACCCTGGTACCTAGGGAAAAGCCCTTGCGGCCTGTGGTGTTTCTCGGTTATAAATTAGAGGGGAGTGTGCCCGGACAAACCCACACAAGCTGATGTCTCCTTACTTTTGTTGGTGTTTTAAATTTACTTTTTATTTTTCATTGGAGTAGTTTTCCACTGTGTACGTGGACCACTTCTACTTTGTGCATTCCTCGGTTGATGGACATTTTCATTGCTTCCGAGTGTTGGCTATGGTAAATATTGTTGGCGTGCAGGATTGCCAGCCTGTGACCTTTTGATTCTCATTTTCTCAGGTGATAGGCCCAGCAGTGGTTGGGATTGATTGACTGGTAGCACCGCGTTACCCTTTTCAAAGCACCTTCTTTGTGTTTTCATTAGTGGCTCTTACCACGTCCCCCTTAGAATCGAGGGTACGCATTTCTCCACAATCGCTTCAGCATTTATTGTTTGCAGCATTTATGCTAATGGCCCTTCTGGCTGCTGTGAGCTGATAGGTTTTTGTAATTTGGGTTTGCATGTCTTTGAAAATTCGTAAAACTCATCATTTTTCTCTGCCGTTTTCTTTTCTGTTAAAAAAAGGAAACAATTGGGAGTACAGTATAACTCTTGAAATTGTCTTCTTGGAAGGTTGCCCTCTTTTGAATTTTTCGGTCGATTTTCCACCCCAGAATTTTTTTAGAGAGCAGGTGTCATTTACCGAACTGCAAGTTTGGTGACTATTTAGTGACCTTTGGCAATGGATTTAAAGCTGCTGTTGTGGGAAGTGGCCTCAAGGAGGCAGCATTTCTCCATTCCCAAATCTGGGTACTAGGGCAGCAGAGTCTTTCTGGAAGTCGTGTTCCTAGGTTGTAAATTACATTGGAATGTGCATGGAGAAACCCCCATAAGATTAGGTCTCATTATTTCTTCTTGGTTTTAAAAATTGCTTTAATTGGGGTAAAGCTTAGAATATTGTTTCTCCTAGGTGTACATGATCTGGTTCATTTGTACATTATATATGTCTATTCAAGTACAGATCCTCTTCCCATGTAAAATGTTACTGAGGGTTCCGCAGACCTCCCTTGCTATATGGTCGGTCTTTTTGAGATATGTATATAATATGTGTTTGTATGCATACAGTAACACTAATCTTAATTTATCCATTCCCCCCACCTTTCCTTTCAGATGAGCATAGTTTGCTTTCTAAGTCTGTGAGTGTCTTTCTCTGTGGAAATATGTTCATTTGTGTCAGTTATTAGATAACGCCTGTAAGTGATATCATAGAATATAGGTCTGTTGCTTTCCGACTTACCTCATGGTTCGTGATTATCTCCAGACTCATTTGTGGTGCCTCAGAGAGCAATGGTTCATTGTCTTCCATGGCTAATATTCCATTGTGGACATGGACCACTTCTTCTTTATCCATTCACCTCTTGTTGGACATTTTGATTGCTTCACTGTCTTGGCTATTGTGAATAAGGCTGCACTGCAGCTTTTGCGGCCTGTGTCTTCTCGATTCTTGTCTTCTCAGGTGAGAGGTCCAATGGTGCGCCTGCTGGATTGAATGGTGCCTCCATTTTTACTTTTAAACACAGCTCCTTTCTGTTCTCATTATTGGCTGTTACCCCTTTACGTCTCACCAGCAGGTAGAGGGTACACAGTTCCCTAAAACCCCTTCAGCATTTATTGTTTGTAGACTTTTTGCTGATGGTCAGTCGACTGGTGTGAGTTGAAACCTTTTTGTAGATTAGATTGCATGGGTCTAACACTCCCTGAGGTTGAGCTTTTATCCATTTTCCTTTTCTTTTTTTAAAAGAGCGTGAGTAAAACTTAACTCTTCATACTCTCTTCTTGAAACATTTGCCTGTGTTGAATTTTTTTGTCCATTCCCTACTTCAGCGCAATTTTTTAGGGCAGGTGTCCTTTACAGCCCTGAGTCCTTGGGAATGTTAAGTGACCATGAGCTGTGAGTTTAAAGCTGCTCCTGCAGGGAAAGGTCAGAAGGTGGCAGCATTTCTCCTTTACCAAATTTGGTTACTGGGGAAACAGAGCCTTAATGGAAGTGGTGTTCTAGGTTGTAAATTAGAATGGAATGTGCCAGGAAAAAGCCCTGTAAGTTTATGTCTCATTACTTCTTGTTGATATGTGTAATTTACTTTTTATTTTTTATCCCAGCAAATTTGATTACAATGGTTTGTTTGTTCTAGGTGTGCAAGATGTGGTTCTTTCACACATATTCGTGTATCTATTCTTCCTCGCATCCTTTTTCCATGTAGGTTATGACACAATGTTGAGTAGTCTCTCTCCTGGTCTTCCGTACGTCTTTGGTGAGTATATATTTCACATGGTTTGTATATCTCTGTTGACCCCAATATGGTAATGTATCCAATCCTCATCCCTTTCTACTTGGTGAACCATAAGTTTTTTAATGAATCTGTGGTTGCCTTTCTCTGTGGAAATATCTTCATTGGTATCAATTTTTAAGTAACTCCTAAAAGTGATATGATAGGATATGTGTCTTTTGCTTTCTCACTTACTACACGTGGCGTGATTACGTCTAGACTCATCTATGGTGCTGCAAATGGCATTGTTTCACTTTTTTCACTAGCGAATATTCCATCTGTACATGGAGGAGTTCTTCTTTGTCCACCCATCTGTTGGTGGACTTTTTGGTTACTTCCATATCTTGGCTATTGTAATACTGTGCAGTGCAGATTTGCCTGCCTGTGTCTTTGCAATTCTCTCTTCTTAGATTTTAGGTCGAGGAGTGGGCCTGCTGGATCATATGGTAGCTCAATGTTGACCTTTTTAAGGCACCTCCATTCTGTTCTCATTCGTGGCCCTTTCCAAGTTACGTCCCACTTGAAGTTGAGGGTATGCACTTCTCCACAACACCTTCAGCATTTATTGTTTGTAGTTTTCTTAAAGATGGTGATTCTGACAAGTGTGAGCTGATACCTTTTTGCGGTTGAATTCGCACGTGCCTCATAATCCGTTGAAATTGAGCTTTAAGGCATGTCCTTTTTATTTTTCAAGCTGTGATTACCCCCTTAGTTCTTCAAAGTGTTCTCTTAAAGTATGTGTCACATTTTGAAATGTTTTGGCCATGACCCCCCTCAAGACATTTTGAGGGCAGGTTTCATTTACAGTTCTGCAGTACTTGTTCCTATGAAATGACCGTTAGCACAGCCTTTAAAGCTGCTTTTGCAGGTAACTGCCAGAGGGTGGCAGCCTTTCTATGTCCCCCACCCTGGTACCTAGGGAAAAGCCCTTGCGGCCTGTGGTGTTTCTCGGTTATAAATTAGAGTGGAGTGTGCCCGGACAAACCCACACAAGCTGATGTCTCCTTACTTTTGTTGGTGTTTTAAATTTACTTTTTATTTTTCATTGGAGTAGTTTTCCACTGTGTACGTGGACCACTTCTACTTTGTGCATTCCTCGGTTGATGGACATTTTCATTGCTTCCGAGTGTTGGCTATGGTAAATATTGTTGGCGTGCAGGATTGCCAGCCTGTGACTTTTTGATTCTCATTTTCTCAGGTGATAGGCCCAGCAGTGGTTGGGATTGATTGACTGGTAGCACCGCGTTACCCTTTTCAAAGCACCTTCTTTGTGTTTTCATTAGTGGCTCTTACCACGTCCCCCTTAGAATCGAGGGTACGCATTTCTCCACAATCGCTTCAGCATTTATTGTTTGCAGCATTTATGCTAATGGCCCTTCTGGCTGCTGTGAGCTGATAGGTTTTTGTAATTTGGGTTTGCATGTCTTTGAAAATTCGTAAAACTCATCATTTTTCTCTGCCGTTTTCTTTTCTGTTAAAAAAAGGAAACAATTGGGAGT
This sequence comes from Balaenoptera borealis, assembly GCF_965194805.1. Lineage (NCBI taxonomy): Eukaryota > Metazoa > Chordata > Mammalia > Artiodactyla > Balaenopteridae > Balaenoptera > Balaenoptera borealis. The sequence continues at coordinate 180,917 of NW_028123762.1, forward strand.
ACAGTATAACTCTTGAAATTGTCTTCTTGGAAGGTTGCCCTCTTTTGAATTTTTCGGTCGATTTTCCACCCCAGAATTTTTTTAGAGAGCAGGTGTCATTTACCGAACTGCAAGTTTGGTGACTATTTAGTGACCTTTGGCAATGGATTTAAAGCTGCTGTTGTGGGAAGTGGCCTCAAGGAGGCAGCATTTCTCCATTCCCAAATCTGGGTACTAGGGCAGCAGAGTCTTTCTGGAAGTCGTGTTCCTAGGTTGTAAATTACATTGGAATGTGCATGGAGAAACCCCCATAAGATTAGGTCTCATTATTTCTTCTTGGTTTTAAAAATTGCTTTAATTGGGGTAAAGCTTAGAATATTGTTTCTCCTAGGTGTACATGATCTGGTTCATTTGTACATTATATATGTCTATTCAAGTACAGATCCTCTTCCCATGTAAAATGTTACTGAGGGTTCCGCAGACCTCCCTTGCTATATGGTCGGTCTTTTTGAGATATGTATATAATATGTGTTTGTATGCATACAGTAACACTAATCTTAATTTATCCATTCCCCCCACCTTTCCTTTCAGATGAGCATAGTTTGCTTTCTAAGTCTGTGAGTGTCTTTCTCTGTGGAAATATGTTCATTTGTGTCAGTTATTAGATAACGCCTGTAAGTGATATCATAGAATATAGGTCTGTTGCTTTCCGACTTACCTCATGGTTCGTGATTATCTCCAGACTCATTTGTGGTGCCTCAGAGAGCAATGGTTCATTGTCTTCCATGGCTAATATTCCATTGTGGACATGGACCACTTCTTCTTTATCCATTCACCTCTTGTTGGACATTTTGATTGCTTCACTGTCTTGGCTATTGTGAATAAGGCTGCACTGCAGCTTTTGCGGCCTGTGTCTTCTCGATTCTTGTCTTCTCAGGTGAGAGGTCCAATGGTGCGCCTGCTGGATTGAATGGTGCCTCCATTTTTACTTTTAAACACAGCTCCTTTCTGTTCTCATTATTGGCTGTTACCCCTTTACGTCTCACCAGCAGGTAGAGGGTACACAGTTCCCTAAAACCCCTTCAGCATTTATTGTTTGTAGACTTTTTGCTGATGGTCAGTCGACTGGTGTGAGTTGAAACCTTTTTGTAGATTAGATTGCATGGGTCTAACACTCCCTGAGGTTGAGCTTTTATCCATTTTCCTTTTCTTTTTTTAAAAGAGCGTGAGTAAAACTTAACTCTTCATACTCTCTTCTTGAAACATTTGCCTGTGTTGAATTTTTTTGTCCATTCCCTACTTCAGCACAATTTTTTAGGGCAGGTGTCCTTTACAGCCCTGAGTCCTTGGGAATGTTAAGTGACCATGAGCTGTGAGTTTAAAGCTGCTCCTGCAGGGAAAGGTCAGAAGGTGGCAGCATTTCTCCTTTACCAAATTTGGTTACTGGGGAAACAGAGCCTTAATGGAAGTGGTGTTCTAGGTTGTAAATTAGAATGGAATGTGCCAGGAAAAAGCCCTGTAAGTTTATGTCTCATTACTTCTTGTTGATATGTGTAATTTACTTTTTATTTTTTATCCCAGCAAATTTGATTACAATGGTTTGTTTGTTCTAGGTGTGCAAGATGTGGTTCTTTCACACATATTCGTGTATCTATTCTTCCTCGCATCCTTTTTCCATGTAGGTTATGACACAATGTTGAGTAGTCTCTCTCCTGGTCTTCCGTACGTCTTTGGTGAGTATATATTTCACATGGTTTGTATATCTCTGTTGACCCCAATATGGTAATGTATCCAATCCTCATCCCTTTCTACTTGGTGAACCATAAGTTTTTTAATGAATCTGTGGTTGCCTTTCTCTGTGGAAATATCTTCATTGGTATCAATTTTTAAGTAACTCCTAAAAGTGATATGATAGGATATGTGTCTTTTGCTTTCTCCCTTACTACACGTGGCGTGATTACGTCTAGACTCATCTATGGTGCTGCAAATGGCATTGTTTCACTTTTTTCACTAGCGAATATTCCATCTGTACATGGAGGAGTTCTTCTTTGTCCACCCATCTGTTGGTGGACTTTTTGGTTACTTCCATATCTTGGCTATTGTAATACTGTGCCGTGCAGATTTGCCTGCCTGTGTCTTTGCAATTCTCTCTTCTTAGATTTTAGGTCGAGGAGTGGGCCTGCTGGATCATATGGTAGCTCAATGTTGACCTTTTTAAGGCACCTCCATTCTGTTCTCATTCGTGGCCCTTTCCAAGTTACGTCCCACTTGAAGTTGAGGGTATGCACTTCTCCACAACACCTTCAGCATTTATTGTTTGTAGTTTTCTTAAAGATGGTGATTCTGACAAGTGTGAGCTGATACCTTTTTGCGGTTGAATTCGCACGTGCCTCATAATCCGTTGAAATTGAGCTTTAAGGCATGTCCTTTTTATTTTTCAAGCTGTGATTACCCCCTTAGTTCTTCAAAGTGTTCTCTTAAAGTATGTGTCACATTTTGAAATGTTTTGGCCATGACCCCCCTCAAGACATTTTGAGGGCAGGTTTCATTTACAGTTCTGCAGTACTTGTTCCTATGAAATGACCGTTAGCACAGCCTTTAAAGCTGCTTTTGCAGGTAACTGCCAGAGGGTGGCAGCCTTTCTATGTCCCCCACCCTGGTACCTAGGGAAAAGCCCTTGCGGCCTGTGGTGTTTCTCGGTTATAAATTAGAGTGGAGTGTGCCCGGACAAACCCACACAAGCTGATGTCTCCTTACTTTTGTTGGTGTTTTAAATTTACTTTTTATTTTTCATTGGAGTAGTTTTCCACTGTGTACGTGGACCACTTCTACTTTGTGCATTCCTCGGTTGATGGACATTTTCATTGCTTCCGAGTGTTGGCTATGGTAAATATTGTTGGCGTGCAGGATTGCCAGCCTGTGACTTTTTGATTCTCATTTTCTCAGGTGATAGGCCCAGCAGTGGTTGGGATTGATTGACTGGTAGCACCGCGTTACCCTTTTCAAAGCACCTTCTTTGTGTTTTCATTAGTGGCTCTTACCACGTCCCCCTTAGAATCGAGGGTACGCATTTCTCCACAATCGCTTCAGCATTTATTGTTTGCAGCATTTATGCTAATGGCCCTTCTGGCTGCTGTGAGCTGATAGGTTTTTGTAATTTGGGTTTGCATGTCTTTGAAAATTCGTAAAACTCATCATTTTTCTCTGCCGTTTTCTTTTCTGTTAAAAAAAGGAAACAATTGGGAGTACAGTATAACTCTTGAAATTGTCTTCTTGGAAGGTTGCCCTCTTTTGAATTTTTCGGTCGATTTTCCACCCCAGAATTTTTTTAGAGAGCAGGTGTCATTTACCGAACTGCAAGTTTGGTGACTATTTAGTGACCTTTGGCAATGGATTTAAAGCTGCTGTTGTGGGAAGTGGCCTCAAGGAGGCAGCATTTCTCCATTCCCAAATCTGGGTACTAGGGCAGCAGAGTCTTTCTGGAAGTCGTGTTCCTAGGTTGTAAATTACATTGGAATGTGCATGGAGAAACCCCCATAAGATTAGGTCTCATTATTTCTTCTTGGTTTTAAAAATTGCTTTAATTGGGGTAAAGCTTAGAATATTGTTTCTCCTAGGTGTACACGATCTGGTTCATTTGTACATTATATATGTCTATTCAAGTACAGATCCTCTTCCCATGTAAAATGTTACTGAGGGTTCCGCAGACCTCCCTTGCTATATGGTCGGTCTTTTTGAGATATGTATATAATATGTGTTTGTATGCATACAGTAACACTAATCTTAATTTATCCATTCCCCCCACCTTTCCTTTCAGATGAGCATAGTTTGCTTTCTAAGTCTGTGAGTGTCTTTCTCTGTGGAAATATGTTCATTTGTGTCAGTTATTAGATAACGCCTGTAAGTGATATCATAGAATATAGGTCTGTTGCTTTCCGACTTACCTCATGGTTCGTGATTATCTCCAGACTCATTTGTGGTGCCTCAGAGAGCAATGGTTCATTGTCTTCCATGGCTAATATTCCATTGTGGACATGGACCACTTCTTCTTTATCCATTCACCTCTTGTTGGACATTTTGATTGCTTCACTGTCTTGGCTATTGTGAATAAGGCTGCACTGCAGCTTTTGCGGCCTGTGTCTTCTCGATTCTTGTCTTCTCAGGTGAGAGGTCCAATGGTGCGCCTGCTGGATTGAATGGTGCCTCCATTTTTACTTTTAAACACAGCTCCTTTCTGTTCTCATTATTGGCTGTTACCCCTTTACGTCTCACCAGCAGGTAGAGGGTACACAGTTCCCTAAAACCCCTTCAGCATTTATTGTTTGTAGACTTTTTGCTGATGGTCAGTCGACTGGTGTGAGTTGAAACCTTTTTGTAGATTAGATTGCATGGGTCTAACACTCCCTGAGGTTGAGCTTTTATCCATTTTCCTTTTCTTTTTTTAAAAGAGCGTGAGTAAAACTTAACTCTTCATACTCTCTTCTTGAAACATTTGCCTGTGTTGAATTTTTTTGTCCATTCCCTACTTCAGCACAATTTTTTAGGGCAGGTGTCCTTTACAGCCCTGAGTCCTTGGGAATGTTAAGTGACCATGAGCTGTGAGTTTAAAGCTGCTCCTGCAGGGAAAGGTCAGAAGGTGGCAGCATTTCTCCTTTACCAAATTTGGTTACTGGGGAAACAGAGCCTTAATGGAAGTGGTGTTCTAGGTTGTAAATTAGAATGGAATGTGCCAGGAAAAAGCCCTGTAAGTTTATGTCTCATTACTTCTTGTTGATATGTGTAATTTACTTTTTATTTTTTATCCCAGCAAATTTGATTACAATGGTTTGTTTGTTCTAGGTGTGCAAGATGTGGTTCTTTCACACATATTCGTGTATCTATTCTTCCTCGCATCCTTTTTCCATGTAGGTTATGACACAATGTTGAGTAGTCTCTCTCCTGGTCTTCCGTACGTCTTTGGTGAGTATATATTTCACATGGTTTGTATATCTCTGTTGACCCCAATATGGTAATGTATCCAATCCTCATCCCTTTCTACTTGGTGAACCATAAGTTTTTTAATGAATCTGTGGTTGCCTTTCTCTGTGGAAATATCTTCATTGGTATCAATTTTTAAGTAACTCCTAAAAGTGATATGATAGGATATGTGTCTTTTGCTTTCTCACTTACTACACGTGGCGTGATTACGTCTAGACTCATCTATGGTGCTGCAAATGGCATTGTTTCACTTTTTTCACTAGCGAATATTCCATCTGTACATGGAGGAGTTCTTCTTTGTCCACCCATCTGTTGGTGGACTTTTTGGTTACTTCCATATCTTGGCTATTGTAATACTGTGCAGTGCAGATTTGCCTGCCTGTGTCTTTGCAATTCTCTCTTCTTAGATTTTAGGTCGAGGAGTGGGCCTGCTGGATCATATGGTAGCTCAATGTTGACCTTTTTAAGGCACCTCCATTCTGTTCTCATTCGTGGCCCTTTCCAAGTTACGTCCCACTTGAAGTTGAGGGTATGCACTTCTCCACAACACCTTCAGCATTTATTGTTTGTAGTTTTCTTAAAGATGGTGATTCTGACAAGTGTGAGCTGATACCTTTTTGCGGTTGAATTCGCACGTGCCTCATAATCCGTTGAAATTGAGCTTTAAGGCATGTCCTTTTTATTTTTCAAGCTGTGATTACCCCCTTAGTTCTTCAAAGTGTTCTCTTAAAGTATGTGTCACATTTTGAAATGTTTTGGCCATGACCCCCCTCAAGACATTTTGAGGGCAGGTTTCATTTACAGTTCTGCAGTACTTGTTCCTATGAAATGACCGTTAGCACAGCCTTTAAAGCTGCTTTTGCAGGTAACTGCCAGAGGGTGGCAGCCTTTCTATGTCCCCCACCCTGGTACCTAGGGAAAAGCCCTTGCGGCCTGTGGTGTTTCTCGGTTATAAATTAGAGTGGAGTGTGCCCGGACAAACCCACACAAGCTGATGTCTCCTTACTTTTGTTGGTGTTTTAAATTTACTTTTTATTTTTCATTGGAGTAGTTTTCCACTGTGTACGTGGACCACTTCTACTTTGTGCATTCCTCGGTTGATGGACATTTTCATTGCTTCCGAGTGTTGGCTATGGTAAATATTGTTGGCGTGCAGGATTGCCAGCCTGTGACTTTTTGATTCTCATTTTCTCAGGTGATAGGCCCAGCAGTGGTTGGGATTGATTGACTGGTAGCACCGCGTTACCCTTTTCAAAGCACCTTCTTTGTGTTTTCATTAGTGGCTCTTACCACGTCCCCCTTAGAATCGAGGGTACGCATTTCTCCACAATCGCTTCAGCATTTATTGTTTGCAGCATTTATGCTAATGGCCCTTCTGGCTGCTGTGAGCTGATAGGTTTTTGTAATTTGGGTTTGCATGTCTTTGAAAATTCGTAAAACTCATCATTTTTCTCTGCCGTTTTCTTTTCTGTTAAAAAAAGGAAACAATTGGGAGTACAGTATAACTCTTGAAATTGTCTTCTTGGAAGGTTGCCCTCTTTTGAATTTTTCGGTCGATTTTCCACCCCAGAATTTTTTTAGAGAGCAGGTGTCATTTACCGAACTGCAAGTTTGGTGACTATTTAGTGACCTTTGGCAATGGATTTAAAGCTGCTGTTGTGGGAAGTGGCCTCAAGGAGGCAGCATTTCTCCATTCCCAAATCTGGGTACTAGGGCAGCAGAGTCTTTCTGGAAGTCGTGTTCCTAGGTTGTAAATTACATTGGAATGTGCATGGAGAAACCCCCATAAGATTAGGTCTCATTATTTCTTCTTGGTTTTAAAAATTGCTTTAATTGGGGTAAAGCTTAGAATATTGTTTCTCCTAGGTGTACACGATCTGGTTCATTTGTACATTATATATGTCTATTCAAGTACAGATCCTCTTCCCATGTAAAATGTTACTGAGGGTTCCGCAGACCTCCCTTGCTATATGGTCGGTCTTTTTGAGATATGTATATAATATGTGTTTGTATGCATACAGTAACACTAATCTTAATTTATCCATTCCCCCCACCTTTCCTTTCAGATGAGCATAGTTTGCTTTCTAAGTCTGTGAGTGTCTTTCTCTGTGGAAATATGTTCATTTGTGTCAGTTATTAGATAACGCCTGTAAGTGATATCATAGAATATAGGTCTGTTGCTTTCCGACTTACCTCATGGTTCGTGATTATCTCCAGACTCATTTGTGGTGCCTCAGAGAGCAATGGTTCATTGTCTTCCATGGCTAATATTCCATTGTGGACATGGACCACTTCTTCTTTATCCATTCACCTCTTGTTGGACATTTTGATTGCTTCACTGTCTTGGCTATTGTGAATAAGGCTGCACTGCAGCTTTTGCGGCCTGTGTCTTCTCGATTCTTGTCTTCTCAGGTGAGAGGTCCAATGGTGCGCCTGCTGGATTGAATGGTGCCTCCATTTTTACTTTTAAACACAGCTCCTTTCTGTTCTCATTATTGGCTGTTACCCCTTTACGTCTCACCAGCAGGTAGAGGGTACACAGTTCCCTAAAACCCCTTCAGCATTTATTGTTTGTAGACTTTTTGCTGATGGTCAGTCGACTGGTGTGAGTTGAAACCTTTTTGTAGATTAGATTGCATGGGTCTAACACTCCCTGAGGTTGAGCTTTTATCCATTTTCCTTTTCTTTTTTTAAAAGAGCGTGAGTAAAACTTAACTCTTCATACTCTCTTCTTGAAACATTTGCCTGTGTTGAATTTTTTTGTCCATTCCCTACTTCAGCACAATTTTTTAGGGCAGGTGTCCTTTACAGCCCTGAGTCCTTGGGAATGTTAAGTGACCATGAGCTGTGAGTTTAAAGCTGCTCCTGCAGGGAAAGGTCAGAAGGTGGCAGCATTTCTCCTTTACCAAATTTGGTTACTGGGGAAACAGAGCCTTAATGGAAGTGGTGTTCTAGGTTGTAAATTAGAATGGAATGTGCCAGGAAAAAGCCCTGTAAGTTTATGTCTCATTACTTCTTGTTGATATGTGTAATTTACTTTTTATTTTTTATCCCAGCAAATTTGATTACAATGGTTTGTTTGTTCTAGGTGTGCAAGATGTGGTTCTTTCACACATATTCGTGTATCTATTCTTCCTCGCATCCTTTTTCCATGTAGGTTATGACACAATGTTGAGTAGTCTCTCTCCTGGTCTTCCGTACGTCTTTGGTGAGTATATATTTCACATGGTTTGTATATCTCTGTTGACCCCAATATGGTAATGTATCCAATCCTCATCCCTTTCTACTTGGTGAACCATAAGTTTTTTAATGAATCTGTGGTTGCCTTTCTCTGTGGAAATATCTTCATTGGTATCAATTTTTAAGTAACTCCTAAAAGTGATATGATAGGATATGTGTCTTTTGCTTTCTCCCTTACTACACGTGGCGTGATTACGTCTAGACTCATCTATGGTGCTGCAAATGGCATTGTTTCACTTTTTTCACTAGCGAATATTCCATCTGTACATGGAGGAGTTCTTCTTTGTCCACCCATCTGTTGGTGGACTTTTTGGTTACTTCCATATCTTGGCTATTGTAATACTGTGCAGTGCAGATTTGCCTGCCTGTGTCTTTGCAATTCTCTCTTCTTAGATTTTAGGTCGAGGAGTGGGCCTGCTGGATCATATGGTAGCTCAATGTTGACCTTTTTAAGGCACCTCCATTCTGTTCTCATTCGTGGCCCTTTCCAAGTTACGTCCCACTTGAAGTTGAGGGTATGCACTTCTCCACAACACCTTCAGCATTTATTGTTTGTAGTTTTCTTAAAGATGGTGATTCTGACAAGTGTGAGCTGATACCTTTTTGCGGTTGAATTCGCACGTGCCTCATAATCCGTTGAAATTGAGCTTTAAGGCATGTCCTTTTTATTTTTCAAGCTGTGATTACCCCCTTAGTTCTTCAAAGTGTTCTCTTAAAGTATGTGTCACATTTTGAAATGTTTTGGCCATGACCCCCCTCAAGACATTTTGAGGGCAGGTTTCATTTACAGTTCTGCAGTACTTGTTCCTATGAAATGACCGTTAGCACAGCCTTTAAAGCTGCTTTTGCAGGTAACTGCCAGAGGGTGGCAGCCTTTCTATGTCCCCCACCCTGGTACCTAGGGAAAAGCCCTTGCGGCCTGTGGTGTTTCTCGGTTATAAATTAGAGTGGAGTGTGCCCGGACAAACCCACACAAGCTGATGTCTCCTTACTTTTGTTGGTGTTTTAAATTTACTTTTTATTTTTCATTGGAGTAGTTTTCCACTGTGTACGTGGACCACTTCTACTTTGTGCATTCCTCGGTTGATGGACATTTTCATTGCTTCCGAGTGTTGGCTATGGTAAATATTGTTGGCGTGCAGGATTGCCAGCCTGTGACTTTTTGATTCTCATTTTCTCAGGTGATAGGCCCAGCAGTGGTTGGGATTGATTGACTGGTAGCACCGCGTTACCCTTTTCAAAGCACCTTCTTTGTGTTTTCATTAGTGGCTCTTACCACGTCCCCCTTAGAATCGAGGCTACGCATTTCTCCACAATCGCTTCAGCATTTATTGTTTGCAGCATTTATGCTAATGGCCCTTCTGGCTGCTGTGAGCTGATAGGTTTTTGTAATTTGGGTTTGCATGTCTTTGAAAATTCGTAAAACTCATCATTTTTCTCTGCCGTTTTCTTTTCTGTTAAAAAAAGGAAACAATTGGGAGTACAGTATAACTCTTGAAATTGTCTTCTTGGAAGGTTGCCCTCTTTTGAATTTTTCGGTCGATTTTCCACCCCAGAATTTTTTTAGAGAGCAGGTGTCATTTACCGAACTGCAAGTTTGGTGACTATTTAGTGACCTTTGGCAATGGATTTAAAGCTGCTGTTGTGGGAAGTGGCCTCAAGGAGGCAGCATTTCTCCATTCCCAAATCTGGGTACTAGGGCAGCAGAGTCTTTCTGGAAGTCGTGTTCCTAGGTTGTAAATTACATTGGAATGTGCATGGAGAAACCCCCATAAGATTAGGTCTCATTATTTCTTCTTGGTTTTAAAAATTGCTTTAATTGGGGTAAAGCTTAGAATATTGTTTCTCCTAGGTGTACACGATCTGGTTCATTTGTACATTATATATGTCTATTCAAGTACAGATCCTCTTCCCATGTAAAATGTTACTGAGGGTTCCGCAGACCTCCCTTGCTATATGGTCGGTCTTTTTGATATATGTATATAATATGTGTTTGTATGCATACAGTAACACTAATCTTAATTTATCCATTCCCGCCACCTTTCCTTTCAGATGAGCATAGTTTGCTTTCTAAGTCTGTGAGTGTCTTTCTCTGTGGAAATATGTTCATTTGTGTCAGTTATTAGATAACGCCTGTAAGTGATATCATAGAATATAGGTCTTTTGCTTTCCGACTTACCTCATGGTTCGTGATTATCTCCAGACTCATTTGTGGTGCCTCAGAGAGCAATGGTTCATTGTCTTCCATGGCTAATATTCCATTGTGGACATGGACCACTTCTTCTTTATCCATTCACCTCTTGTTGGACATTTTGATTGCTTCACTGTCTTGGCTATTGTGAATAAGGCTGCACTGCAGCTTTTGCGGCCTGTGTCTTCTCGATTCTTGTCTTCTCAGGTGAGAGGTCCAATGGTGCGCCTGCTGGATTGAATGGTGCCTCCATTTTTACTTTTAAACACAGCTCCTTTCTGTTCTCATTATTGGCTGTTACCCCTTTACGTCTCACCAGCAGGTAGAGGGTACACAGTTCCCTAAAACCCCTTCAGCATTTATTGTTTGTAGACTTTCTGCTGATGGTCAGTCGACTGGTGTGAGTTGAAACCTTTTTGTAGATTAGATTGCATGGGTCTAACACTCCCTGAGGTTGAGCTTTTATCCATTTTCCTTTTCTTTTTTTAAAAGAGCGTGAGTAAAACTTAACTCTTCATACTCTCTTCTTGAAACATTTGCCTGTGTTGAATTTTTTTGTCCATTCCCTACTTCAGCGCAATTTTTTAGGGCAGGTGTCCTTTACAGCCCTGAGTCCTTGGGAATGTTAAGTGACCATGAGCTGTGAGTTTAAAGCTGCTCCTGCAGGGAAAGGTCAGAAGGTGGCAGCATTTCTCCTTTACCAAATTTGGTTACTGGGGAAACAGAGCCTTAATGGAAGTGGTGTTCTAGGTTGTAAATTAGAATGGAATGTGCCAGGAAAAAGCCCTGTAAGTTTATGTCTCATTACTTCTTGTTGATATGTGTAATTTACTTTTTATTTTTTATCCCAGCAAATTTGATTACAATGGTTTGTTTGTTCTAGGTGTGCAAGATGTGGTTCTTTCACACATATTCGTGTATCTATTCTTCCTCGCATCCTTTTTCCATGTAGGTTATGACACAATGTTGAGTAGTCTCTCTCCTGGTCTTCCGTACGTCTTTGGTGAGTATATATTTCACATGGTTTGTATATCTCTGTTGACCCCAATATGGTAATGTATCCAATCCTCATCCCTTTCTACTTGGTGAACCATAAGTTTTTTAATGAATCTGTGGTTGCCTTTCTCTGTGGAAATATCTTCATTGGTATCAATTTTTAAGTAACTCCTAAAAGTGATATGATAGGATATGTGTCTTTTGCTTTCTCCCTTACTACACGTGGCGTGATTACGTCTAGACTCATCTATGGTGCTGCAAATGGCATTGTTTCACTTTTTTCACTAGCGAATATTCCATCTGTACATGGAGGAGTTCTTCTTTGTCCACCCATCTGTTGGTGGACTTTTTGGTTACTTCCATATCTTGGCTATTGTAATACTGTGCCGTGCAGATTTGCCTGCCTGTGTCTTTGCAATTCTCTCTCCTTAGATTTTAGGTCGAGGAGTGGGCCTGCTGGATCATATGGTAGCTCAATGTTGACCTTTTTAAGGCACCTCCATTCTGTTCTCATTCGTGGCCCTTTCCAAGTTACGTCCCACTTGAAGTTGAGGGTATGCACTTCTCCACAACACCTTCAGCATTTATTGTTTGTAGTTTTCTTAAAGATGGTGATTCTGACAAGTGTGAGCTGATACCTTTTTGCGGTTGAATTCGCACGTGCCTCATAATCCGTTGAAATTGAGCTTTAAGGCATGTCCTTTTTATTTTTCAAGCTGTGATTACCCCCTTAGTTCTTCAAAGTGTTCTCTTAAAGTATGTGTCACATTTTGAAATGTTTTGGCCATGACCCCCCTCAAGACATTTTGAGGGCAGGTTTCATTTACAGTTCTGCAGTACTTGTTCCTATGAAATGACCGTTAGCACAGCCTTTAAAGCTGCTTTTGCAGGTAACTGCCAGAGGGTGGCAGCCTTTCTATGTCCCCCACCCTGGTACCTAGGGAAAAGCCCTTGCGGCCTGTGGTGTTTCTCGGTTATAAATTAGAGGGGAGTGTGCCCGGACAAACCCACACAAGCTGATGTCTCCTTACTTTTGTTGGTGTTTTAAATTTACTTTTTATTTTTCATTGGAGTAGTTTTCCACTGTGTACGTGGACCACTTCTACTTTGTGCATTCCTCGGTTGATGGACATTTTCATTGCTTCCGAGTGTTGGCTATGGTAAATATTGTTGGCGTGCAGGATTGCCAGCCTGTGACTTTTTGATTCTCATTTTCTCAGGTGATAGGCCCAGCAGTGGTTGGGATTGATTGACTGGTAGCACCGCGTTACCCTTTTCAAAGCACCTTCTTTGTGTTTTCATTAGTGGCTCTTACCACGTCCCCCTTAGAATCGAGGGTACGCATTTCTCCACAATCGCTTCAGCATTTATTGTTTGCAGCATTTATGCTAATGGCCCTTCTGGCTGCTGTGAGCTGATAGGTTTTTGTAATTTGGGTTTGCATGTCTTTGAAAATTCGTAAAACTCATCATTTTTCTCTGCCGTTTTCTTTTCTGTTAAAAAAAGGAAACAATTGGGAGTACAGTATAACTCTTGTAATTGTCTTCTTGGAAGGTTGCCCTCTTTTGAATTTTTCGGTCGATTTTCCACCCCAGAATTTTTTTAGAGAGCAGGTGTCATTTACCGAACTGCAAGTTTGGTGACTATTTAGTGACCTTTGGCAATGGATTTAAAGCTGCTGTTGTGGGAAGTGGCCTCAAGGAGGCAGCATTTCTCCATTCCCAAATCTGGGTACTAGGGCAGCAGAGTCTTTCTGGAAGTCGTGTTCCTAGGTTGTAAATTACATTGGAATGTGCATGGAGAAACCCCCATAAGATTAGGTCTCATTATTTCTTCTTGGTTTTAAAAATTGCTTTAATTGGGGTAAAGCTTAGAATATTATTTCTCCTAGGTGTACACGATCTGGTTCATTTGTACATTATATATGTCTATTCAAGTACAGATCCTCTTCCCATGTAAAATGTTACTGAGGGTTCCGCAGACCTCCCTTGCTATATGGTCGGTCTTTTTGATATATGTATATAATATGTGTTTGTATGCATACAGTAACACTAATCTTAATTTATCCATTCCCCCCACCTTTCCTTTCAGATGAGCATAGTTTGCTTTCTAAGTCTGTGAGTGTCTTTCTCTGTGGAAATATGTTCATTTGTGTCAGTTATTAGATAACGCCTGTAAGTGATATCATAGAATATAGGTCTGTTGCTTTCCGACTTACCTCATGGTTCGTGATTATCTCCAGACTCATTTGTGGTGCCTCAGAGAGCAATGGTTCATTGTCTTCCATGGCTAATATTCCATTGTGGACATGGACCACTTCTTCTTTATCCATTCACCTCTTGTTGGACATTTTGATTGCTTCACTGTCTTGGCTATTGTGAATAAGGCTGCACTGCAGCTTTTGCGGCCTGTGTCTTCTCGATTCTTGTCTTCTCAGGTGACAGGTCCAATGGTGCGCCTGCTGGATTGAATGGTGCCTCCATTTTTACTTTTAAACACAGCTCCTTTCTGTTCTCATTATTGGCTGTTACCCCTTTACGTCTCACCAGCAGGTAGAGGGTACACAGTTCCCTAAAACCCCTTCAGCATTTATTGTTTGTAGACTTTTTGCTGATGGTCAGTCGACTGGTGTGAGTTGAAACCTTTTTGTAGATTAGATTGCATGGGTCTAACACTCCCTGAGGTTGAGCTTTTATCCATTTTCCTTTTCTTTTTTTAAAAGAGCGTGAGTAAAACTTAACTCTTCATACTCTCTTCTTGAAACATTTGCCTGTGTTGAATTTTTTTGTCCATTCCCTACTTCAGCACAATTTTTTAGGGCAGGTGTCCTTTACAGCCCTGAGTCCTTGGGAATGTTAAGTGACCATGAGCTGTGAGTTTAAAGCTGCTCCTGCAGGGAAAGGTCAGAAGGTGGCAGCATTTCTCCTTTACCAAATTTGGTTACTGGGGAAACAGAGCCTTAATGGAAGTGGTGTTCTAGGTTGTAAATTAGAATGGAATGTGCCAGGAAAAAGCCCTGTAAGTTTATGTCTCATTACTTCTTGTTGATATGTGCAATTTACTTTTTATTTTTTATCCCAGCAAATTTGATTACAATGGTTTGTTTGTTCTAGGTGTGCAAGATGTGGTTCTTTCACACATATTCGTGTATCTATTCTTCCTCGCATCCTTTTTCCATGTAGGTTATGACACAATGTTGAGTAGTCTCTCTCCTGGTCTTCCGTACGTCTTTGGTGAGTATATATTTCACATGGTTTGTATATCTCTGTTGACCCCAATATGGTAATGTATCCAATCCTCATCCCTTTCTACTTGGTGAACCATAAGTTTTTTAATGAATCTGTGGTTGCCTTTCTCTGTGGAAATATCTTCATTGGTATCAATTTTTAAGTAACTCCTAAAAGTGATATGATAGGATATGTGTCTTTTGCTTTCTCCCTTACTACACGTGGCGTGATTACGTCTAGACTCATCTATGGTGCTGCAAATGGCATTGTTTCACTTTTTTCACTAGCGAATATTCCATCTGTACATGGAGGAGTTCTTCTTTGTCCACCCATCTGTTGGTGGACTTTTTGGTTACTTCCATATCTTGGCTATTGTAATACTGTGCCGTGCAGATTTGCCTGCCTGTGTCTTTGCAATTCTCTCTCCTTAGATTTTAGGTCGAGGAGTGGGCCTGCTGGATCATATGGTAGCTCAATGTTGACCTTTTTAAGGCACCTCCATTCTGTTCTCATTCGTGGCCCTTTCCAAGTTACGTCCCACTTGAAGTTGAGGGTATGCACTTCTCCACAACACCTTCAGCATTTATTGTTTGTAGTTTTCTTAAAGATGGTGATTCTGACAAGTGTGAGCTGATACCTTTTTGCGGTTGAATTCGCACGTGCCTCATAATCCGTTGAAATTGAGCTTTAAGGCATGTCCTTTTTATTTTTCTAGCTGTGATTACCCCCTTAGTTCTTCAAAGTGTTCTCTTAAAGTATGTGTCACATTTTGAAATGTTTTGGCCATGACCCCCCTCAAGACATTTTGAGGGCAGGTTTCATTTACAGTTCTGCAGTACTTGTTCCTATGAAATGACCGTTAGCACAGCCTTTAAAGCTGCTTTTGCAGGTAACTGCCAGAGGGTGGCAGCCTTTCTATGTCCCCCACCCTGGTACCTAGGGAAAAGCCCTTGCGGCCTGTGGTGTTTCTCGGTTATAAATTAGAGTGGAGTGTGCCCGGACAAACCCACACAAGCTGATGTCTCCTTACTTTTGTTGGTGTTTTAAATTTACTTTTTATTTTTCATTGGAGTAGTTTTCCACTGTGTACGTGGACCACTTCTACTTTGTGCATTCCTCGGTTGATGGACATTTTCATTGCTTCCGAGTGTTGGCTATGGTAAATATTGTTGGCGTGCAGGATTGCCAGCCTGTGACTTTTTGATTCTCATTTTCTCAGGTGATAGGCCCAGCAGTGGTTGGGATTGATTGACTGGTAGCACCGCGTTACCCTTTTCAAAGCACCTTCTTTGTGTTTTCATTAGTGGCTCTTACCACGTCCCCCTTAGAATCGAGGGTACGCATTTCTCCACAATCGCTTCAGCATTTATTGTTTGCAGCATTTATGCTAATGGCCCTTCTGGCTGCTGTGAGCTGATAGGTTTTTGTAATTTGGGTTTGCATGTCTTTGAAAATTCGTAAAACTCATCATTTTTCTCTGCCGTTTTCTTTTCTGTTAAAAAAAGGAAACAATTGGGAGTACAGTATAACTCTTGAAATTGTCTTCTTGGAAGGTTGCCCTCTTTTGAATTTTTCGGTCGATTTTCCACCCCAGAATTTTTTTAGAGAGCAGGTGTCATTTACCGAACTGCAAGTTTGGTGACTATTTAGTGACCTTTGGCAATGGATTTAAAGCTGCTGTTGTGGGAAGTGGCCTCAAGGAGGCAGCATTTCTCCATTCCCAAATCTGGGTACTAGGGCAGCAGAGTCTTTCTGGAAGTCGTGTTCCTAGGTTGTAAATTACATTGGAATGTGCATGGAGAAACCCCCATAAGATTAGGTCTCATTATTTCTTCTTGGTTTTAAAAATTGCTTTAATTGGGGTAAAGCTTAGAATATTGTTTCTCCTAGGTGTACACGATCTGGTTCATTTGTACATTATATATGTCTATTCAAGTACAGATCCTCTTCCCATGTAAAATGTTACTGAGGGTTCCGCAGACCTCCCTTGCTATATGGTCGGTCTTTTTGAGATATGTATATAATATGTGTTTGTATGCATACAGTAACACTAATCTTAATTTATCCATTCCCCCCACCTTTCCTTTCAGATGAGCATAGTTTGCTTTCTAAGTCTGTGAGTGTCTTTCTCTGTGGAAATATGTTCATTTGTGTCAGTTATTAGATAACGCCTGTAAGTGATATCATAGAATATAGGTCTGTTGCTTTCCGACTTACCTCATGGTTCGTGATTATCTCCAGACTCATTTGTGGTGCCTCAGAGAGCAATGGTTCATTGTCTTCCATGGCTAATATTCCATTGTGGACATGGACCACTTCTTCTTTATCCATTCACCTCTTGTTGGACATTTTGATTGCTTCACTGTCTTGGCTATTGTGAATAAGGCTGCACTGCAGCTTTTGCGGCCTGTGTCTTCTCGATTCTTGTCTTCTCAGGTGACAGGTCCAATGGTGCGCCTGCTGGATTGAATGGTGCCTCCATTTTTACTTTTAAACACAGCTCCTTTCTGTTCTCATTATTGGCTGTTACCCCTTTACGTCTCACCAGCAGGTAGAGGGTACACAGTTCCCTAAAACCCCTTCAGCATTTATTGTTTGTAGACTTTTTGCTGATGGTCAGTCGACTGGTGTGAGTTGAAACCTTTTTGTAGATTAGATTGCATGGGTCTAACACTCCCTGAGGTTGAGCTTTTATCCATTTTCCTTTTCTTTTTTTAAAAGAGCGTGAGTAAAACTTAACTCTTCATACTCTCTTCTTGAAACATTTGCCTGTGTTGAATTTTTTTGTCCATTCCCTACTTCAGCACAATTTTTTAGGGCAGGTGTCCTTTACAGCCCTGAGTCCTTGGGAATGTTAAGTGACCATGAGCTGTGAGTTTAAAGCTGCTCCTGCAGGGAAAGGTCAGAAGGTGGCAGCATTTCTCCTTTACCAAATTTGGTTACTGGGGAAACAGAGCCTTAATGGAAGTGGTGTTCTAGGTTGTAAATTAGAATGGAATGTGCCAGGAAAAAGCCCTGTAAGTTTATGTCTCATTACTTCTTGTTGATATGTGCAATTTACTTTTTATTTTTTATCCCAGCAAATTTGATTACAATGGTTTGTTTGTTCTAGGTGTGCAAGATGTGGTTCTTTCACACATATTCGTGTATCTATTCTTCCTCGCATCCTTTTTCCATGTAGGTTATGACACAATGTTGAGTAGTCTCTCTCCTGGTCTTCCGTACGTCTTTGGTGAGTATATATTTCACATGGTTTGTATATCTCTGTTGACCCCAATATGGTAATGTATCCAATCCTCATCCCTTTCTACTTGGTGAACCATAAGTTTTTTAATGAATCTGTGGTTGCCTTTCTCTGTGGAAATATCTTCATTGGTATCAATTTTTAAGTAACTCCTAAAAGTGATATGATAGGATATGTGTCTTTTGCTTTCTCCCTTACTACACGTGGCGTGATTACGTCTAGACTCATCTATGGTGCTGCAAATGGCATTGTTTCACTTTTTTCACTAGCGAATATTCCATCTGTACATGGAGGAGTTCTTCTTTGTCCACCCATCTGTTGGTGGACTTTTTGGTTACTTCCATATCTTGGCTATTGTAATACTGTGCCGTGCAGATTTGCCTGCCTGTGTCTTTGCAATTCTCTCTTCTTAGATTTTAGGTCGAGGAGTGGGCCTGCTGGATCATATGGTAGCTCAATGTTGACCTTTTTAAGGCACCTCCATTCTGTTCTCATTCGTGG
The DNA here is from genome assembly GCF_965194805.1 of Balaenoptera borealis. NCBI lineage: Eukaryota > Metazoa > Chordata > Mammalia > Artiodactyla > Balaenopteridae > Balaenoptera > Balaenoptera borealis. Next base: position 199,272 of record NW_028123762.1, read on the forward strand.
CCCTTTCCAAGTTACGTCCCACTTGAAGTTGAGGGTATGCACTTCTCCACAACACCTTCAGCATTTATTGTTTGTAGTTTTCTTAAAGATGGTGATTCTGACAAGTGTGAGCTGATACCTTTTTGCGGTTGAATTCGCACGTGCCTCATAATCCGTTGAAATTGAGCTTTAAGGCATGTCCTTTTTATTTTTCTAGCTGTGATTACCCCCTTAGTTCTTCAAAGTGTTCTCTTAAAGTATGTGTCACATTTTGAAATGTTTTGGCCATGACCCCTCTCAAGACATTTTGAGGGCAGGTTTCATTTACAGTTCTGCAGTACTTGTTCCTATGAAATGACCGTTAGCACAGCCTTTAAAGCTGCTTTTGCAGGTAACTGCCAGAGGGTGGCAGCCTTTCTATGTCCCCCACCCTGGTACCTAGGGAAAAGCCCTTGCGGCCTGTGGTGTTTCTCGGTTATAAATTAGAGGGGAGTGTGCCCGGACAAACCCACACAAGCTGATGTCTCCTTACTTTTGTTGGTGTTTTAAATTTACTTTTTATTTTTCATTGGAGTAGTTTTCCACTGTGTACGTGGACCACTTCTACTTTGTGCATTCCTCGGTTGATGGACATTTTCATTGCTTCCGAGTGTTGGCTATGGTAAATATTGTTGGCGTGCAGGATTGCCAGCCTGTGACTTTTTGATTCTCATTTTCTCAGGTGATAGGCCCAGCAGTGGTTGGGATTGATTGACTGGTAGCACCGCGTTACCCTTTTCAAAGCACCTTCTTTGTGTTTTCATTAGTGGCTCTTACCACGTCCCCCTTAGAATCGAGGGTACGCATTTCTCCACAATCGCTTCAGCATTTATTGTTTGCAGCATTTATGCTAATGGCCCTTCTGGCTGCTGTGAGCTGATAGGTTTTTGTAATTTGGGTTTGCATGTCTTTGAAAATTCGTAAAACTCATCATTTTTCTCTGCCGTTTTCTTTTCTGTTAAAAAAAGGAAACAATTGGGAGTACAGTATAACTCTTGAAATTGTCTTCTTGGAAGGTTGCCCTCTTTTGAATTTTTCGGTCGATTTTCCACCCCAGAATTTTTTTAGAGAGCAGGTGTCATTTACCGAACTGCAAGTTTGGTGACTATTTAGTGACCTTTGGCAATGGATTTAAAGCTGCTGTTGTGGGAAGTGGCCTCAAGGAGGCAGCATTTCTCCATTCCCAAATCTGGGTACTAGGGCAGCAGAGTCTTTCTGGAAGTCGTGTTCCTAGGTTGTAAATTACATTGGAATGTGCATGGAGAAACCCCCATAAGATTAGGTCTCATTATTTCTTCTTGGTTTTAAAAATTGCTTTAATTGGGGTAAAGCTTAGAATATTGTTTCTCCTAGGTGTACACGATCTGGTTCATTTGTACATTATATATGTCTATTCAAGTACAGATCCTCTTCCCATGTAAAATGTTACTGAGGGTTCCGCAGACCTCCCTTGCTATATGGTCGGTCTTTTTGATATATGTATATAATATGTGTTTGTATGCATACAGTAACACTAATCTTAATTTATCCATTCCCCCCACCTTTCCTTTCAGATGAGCATAGTTTGCTTTCTAAGTCTGTGAGTGTCTTTCTCTGTGGAAATATGTTCATTTGTGTCAGTTATTAGATAACGCCTGTAAGTGATATCATAGAATATAGGTCTTTTGCTTTCCGACTTACCTCATGGTTCGTGATTATCTCCAGACTCATTTGTGGTGCCTCAGAGAGCAATGGTTCATTGTCTTCCATGGCTAATATTCCATTGTGGACATGGACCACTTCTTTATCCATTCACCTCTTGTTGGACATTTTGATTGCTTCACTGTCTTGGCTATTGTGAATAAGGCTGCACTGCAGCTTTTGCGGCCTGTGTCTTCTCGATTCTTGTCTTCTCAGGTGAGAGGTCCAATGGTGCGCCTGCTGGATTGAATGGTGCCTCCATTTTTACTTTTAAACACAGCTCCTTTCTGTTCTCATTATTGGCTGTTACCCCTTTACGTCTCACCAGCAGGTAGAGGGTACACAGTTCCCTAAAACCCCTTCAGCATTTATTGTTTGTAGACTTTCTGCTGATGGTCAGTCGACTGGTGTGAGTTGAAACCTTTTTGTAGATTAGATTGCATGGGTCTAACACTCCCTGAGGTTGAGCTTTTATCCATTTTCCTTTTCTTTTTTTAAAAGAGCGTGAGTAAAACTTAACTCTTCATACTCTCTTCTTGAAACATTTGCCTGTGTTGAATTTTTTTGTCCATTCCCTACTTCAGCACAATTTTTTAGGGCAGGTGTCCTTTACAGCCCTGAGTCCTTGGGAATGTTAAGTGACCATGAGCTGTGAGTTTAAAGCTGCTCCTGCAGGGAAAGGTCAGAAGGTGGCAGCATTTCTCCTTTACCAAATTTGGTTACTGGGGAAACAGAGCCTTAATGGAAGTGATGTTCTAGGTTGTAAATTAGAATGGAATGTGCCAGGAAAAAGCCCTGTAAGTTTATGTCTCATTACTTCTTGTTGATATGTGTAATTTACTTTTTATTTTTTATCCCAGCAAATTTGATTACAATGGTTTGTTTGTTCTAGGTGTGCAAGATGTGGTTCTTTCACACATATTCGTGTATCTATTCTTCCTCGCATCCTTTTTCCATGTAGGTTATGACACAATGTTGAGTAGTCTCTCTCCTGGTCTTCCGTACGTCTTTGGTGAGTATATATTTCACATGGTTTGTATATCTCTGTTGACCCCAATATGGTAATGTATCCAATCCTCATCCCTTTCTACTTGGTGAACCATAAGTTTTTTAATGAATCTGTGGTTGCCTTTCTCTGTGGAAATATCTTCATTGGTATCAATTTTTAAGTAACTCCTAAAAGTGATATGATAGGATATGTGTCTTTTGCTTTCTCCCTTACTACACGTGGCGTGATTACGTCTAGACTCATCTATGGTGCTGCAAATGGCATTGTTTCACTTTTTTCACTAGCGAATATTCCATCTGTACATGGAGGAGTTCTTCTTTGTCCACCCATCTGTTGGTGGACTTTTTGGTTACTTCCATATCTTGGCTATTGTAATACTGTGCCGTGCAGATTTGCCTGCCTGTGTCTTTGCAATTCTCTCTTCTTAGATTTTAGGTCGAGGAGTGGGCCTGCTGGATCATATGGTAGCTCAATGTTGACCTTTTTAAGGCACCTCCATTCTGTTCTCATTCGTGGCCCTTTCCAAGTTACGTCCCACTTGAAGTTGAGGGTATGCACTTCTCCACAACACCTTCAGCATTTATTGTTTGTAGTTTTCTTAAAGATGGTGATTCTGACAAGTGTGAGCTGATACCTTTTTGCGGTTGAATTCGCACGTGCCTCATAATCTGTTGAAATTGAGCTTTAAGGCATGTCCTTTTTATTTTTCTAGCTGTGATTACCCCCTTAGTTCTTCAAAGTGTTCTCTTAAAGTATGTGTCACATTTTGAAATGTTTTGGCCATGACCCCTCTCAAGACATTTTGAGGGCAGGTTTCATTTACAGTTCTGCAGTACTTGTTCCTATGAAATGACCGTTAGCACAGCCTTTAAAGCTGCTTTTGCAGGTAACTGCCAGAGGGTGGCAGCCTTTCTATGTCCCCCACCCTGGTACCTAGGGAAAAGCCCTTGCGGCCTGTGGTGTTTCTCGGTTATAAATTAGAGGGGAGTGTGCCCGGACAAACCCACACAAGCTGATGTCTCCTTACTTTTGTTGGTGTTTTAAATTTACTTTTTATTTTTCATTGGAGTAGTTTTCCACTGTGTACGTGGACCACTTCTACTTTGTGCATTCCTCGGTTGATGGACATTTTCATTGCTTCCGAGTGTTGGCTATGGTAAATATTGTTGGCGTGCAGGATTGCCAGCCTGTGACTTTTTGATTCTCATTTTCTCAGGTGATAGGCCCAGCAGTGGTTGGGATTGATTGACTGGTAGCACCGCGTTACCCTTTTCAAAGCACCTTCTTTGTGTTTTCATTAGTGGCTCTTACCACGTCCCCCTTAGAATCGAGGGTACGCATTTCTCCACAATCGCTTCAGCATTTATTGTTTGCAGCATTTATGCTAATGGCCCTTCTGGCTGCTGTGAGCTGATAGGTTTTTGTAATTTGGGTTTGCATGTCTTTGAAAATTCGTAAAACTCATCATTTTTCTCTGCCGTTTTCTTTTCTGTTAAAAAAAGGAAACAATTGGGAGTACAGTATAACTCTTGAAATTGTCTTCTTGGAAGGTTGCCCTCTTTTGAATTTTTCGGTCGATTTTCCACCCCAGAATTTTTTTAGAGAGCAGGTGTCATTTACCGAACTGCAAGTTTGGTGACTATTTAGTGACCTTTGGCAATGGATTTAAAGCTGCTGTTGTGGGAAGTGGCCTCAAGGAGGCAGCATTTCTCCATTCCCAAATCTGGGTACTAGGGCAGCAGAGTCTTTCTGGAAGTCGTGTTCCTAGGTTGTAAATTACATTGGAATGTGCATGGAGAAACCCCCATAAGATTATGTCTCATTATTTCTTCTTGGTTTTAAAAATTGCTTTAATTGGGGTAAAGCTTAGAATATTGTTTCTCCTAGGTGTGCACGATCTGGTTCATTTGTACATTATATATGTCTATTCAAGTACAGATCCTCTTCCCATGTAAAATGTTACTGAGGGTTCCGCAGACCTCCCTTGCTATATGGTCGGTCTTTTTGATATATGTATATAATATGTGTTTGTATGCATACAGTAACACTAATCTTAATTTATCCATTCCCCCCACCTTTCCTTTCAGATGAGCATAGTTTGCTTTCTAAGTCTGTGAGTGTCTTTCTCTGTGGAAATATGTTCATTTGTGTCAGTTATTAGATAACGCCTGTAAGTGATATCATAGAATATAGGTCTTTTGCTTTCCGACTTACCTCATGGTTCGTGATTATCTCCAGACTCATTTGTGGTGCCTCAGAGAGCAATGGTTCATTGTCTTCCATGGCTAATATTCCATTGTGGACATGGACCACTTCTTCTTTATCCATTCACCTCTTGTTGGACATTTTGATTGCTTCACTGTCTTGGCTATTGTGAATAAGGCTGCACTGCAGCTTTTGCGGCCTGTGTCTTCTCGATTCTTGTCTTCTCAGGTGAGAGGTCCAATGGTGCGCCTGCTGGATTGAATGGTGCCTCCATTTTTACTTTTAAACACAGCTCCTTTCTGTTCTCATTATTGGCTGTTACCCCTTTACGTCTCACCAGCAGGTAGAGGGTACACAGTTCCCTAAAACCCCTTCAGCATTTATTGTTTGTAGACTTTTTGCTGATGGTCAGTCGACTGGTGTGAGTTGAAACCTTTTTGTAGATTAGATTGCATGGGTCTAACACTCCCTGAGGTTGAGCTTTTATCCATTTGCCTTTTCTTTTTTTAAAAGAGCGTGAGTAAAACTTAACTCTTCATACTCTCTTCTTGAAACATTTGCCTGTGTTGAATTTTTTTGTCCATTCCCTACTTCAGCGCAATTTTTTAGGGCAGGTGTCCTTTACAGCCCTGAGTCCTTGGGAATGTTAAGTGACCATGAGCTGTGAGTTTAAAGCTGCTCCTGCAGGGAAAGGTCAGAAGGTGGCAGCATTTCTCCTTTACCAAATTTGGTTACTGGGGAAACAGAGCCTTAATGGAAGTGGTGTTCTAGGTTGTAAATTAGAATGGAATGTGCCAGGAAAAAGCCCTGTAAGTTTATGTCTCATTACTTCTTGTTGATATGTGTAATTTACTTTTTATTTTTTATCCCAGCAAATTTGATTACAATGGTTTGTTTGTTCTAGGTGTGCAAGATGTGGTTCTTTCACACATATTCGTGTATCTATTCTTCCTCGCATCCTTTTTCCATGTAGGTTATGACACAATGTTGAGTAGTCTCTCTCCTGGTCTTCCGTACGTCTTTGGTGAGTATATATTTCACATGGTTTGTATATCTCTGTTGACCCCAATATGGTAATGTATCCAATCCTCATCCCTTTCTACTTGGTGAACCATAAGTTTTTTAATGAATCTGTGGTTGCCTTTCTCTGTGGAAATATCTTCATTGGTATCAATTTTTAAGTAACTCCTAAAAGTGATATGATAGGATATGTGTCTTTTGCTTTCTCCCTTACTACACGTGGCGTGATTACGTCTAGACTCATCTATGGTGCTGCAAATGGCATTGTTTCACTTTTTTCACTAGCGAATATTCCATCTGTACATGGAGGAGTTCTTCTTTGTCCACCCATCTGTTGGTGGACTTTTTGGTTACTTCCATATCTTGGCTATTGTAATACTGTGCAGTGCAGATTTGCCTGCCTGTGTCTTTGCAATTCTCTCTTCTTAGATTTTAGGTCGAGGAGTGGGCCTGCTGGATCATATGGTAGCTCAATGTTGACCTTTTTAAGGCACCTCCATTCTGTTCTCATTCGTGGCCCTTTCCAAGTTACGTCCCACTTGAAGTTGAGGGTATGCACTTCTCCACAACACCTTCAGCATTTATTGTTTGTAGTTTTCTTAAAGATGGTGATTCTGACAAGTGTGAGCTGATACCTTTTTGCGGTTGAATTCGCACGTGCCTCATAATCCGTTGAAATTGAGCTTTAAGGCATGTCCTTTTTATTTTTCAAGCTGTGATTACCCCCTTAGTTCTTCAAAGTGTTCTCTTAAAGTATGTGTCACATTTTGAAATGTTTTGGCCATGACCCCCCTCAAGACATTTTGAGGGCAGGTTTCATTTACAGTTCTGCAGTACTTGTTCCTATGAAATGACCGTTAGCACAGCCTTTAAAGCTGCTTTTGCAGGTAACTGCCAGAGGGTGGCAGCCTTTCTATGTCCCCCACCCTGGTACCTAGGGAAAAGCCCTTGCGGCCTGTGGTGTTTCTCGGTTATAAATTAGAGTGGAGTGTGCCCGGACAAACCCACACAAGCTGATGTCTCCTTACTTTTGTTGGTGTTTTAAATTTACTTTTTATTTTTCATTGGAGTAGTTTTCCACTGTGTACGTGGACCACTTCTACTTTGTGCATTCCTCGGTTGATGGACATTTTCATTGCTTCCGAGTGTTGGCTATGGTAAATATTGTTGGCGTGCAGGATTGCCAGCCTGTGACCTTTTGATTCTCATTTTCTCAGGTGATAGGCCCAGCAGTGGTTGGGATTGATTGACTGGTAGCACCGCGTTACCCTTTTCAAAGCACCTTCTTTGTGTTTTCATTAGTGGCTCTTACCACGTCCCCCTTAGAATCGAGGGTACGCATTTCTCCACAATCGCTTCAGCATTTATTGTTTGCAGCATTTATGCTAATGGCCCTTCTGGCTGCTGTGAGCTGATAGGTTTTTGTAATTTGGGTTTGCATGTCTTTGAAAATTCGTAAAACTCATCATTTTTCTCTGCCGTTTTCTTTTCTGTTAAAAAAAGGAAACAATTGGGAGTACAGTATAACTCTTGAAATTGTCTTCTTGGAAGGTTGCCCTCTTTTGAATTTTTCGGTCGATTTTCCACCCCAGAATTTTTTTAGAGAGCAGGTGTCATTTACCGAACTGCAAGTTTGGTGACTATTTAGTGACCTTTGGCAATGGATTTAAAGCTGCTGTTGTGGGAAGTGGCCTCAAGGAGGCAGCATTTCTCCATTCCCAAATCTGGGTACTAGGGCAGCAGAGTCTTTCTGGAAGTCGTGTTCCTAGGTTGTAAATTACATTGGAATGTGCATGGAGAAACCCCCATAAGATTAGGTCTCATTATTTCTTCTTGGTTTTAAAAATTGCTTTAATTGGGGTAAAGCTTAGAATATTGTTTCTCCTAGGTGTACACGATCTGGTTCATTTGTACATTATATATGTCTATTCAAGTACAGATCCTCTTCCCATGTAAAATGTTACTGAGGGTTCCGCAGACCTCCCTTGCTATATGGTCGGTCTTTTTGATATATGTATATAATATGTGTTTGTATGCATACAGTAACACTAATCTTAATTTATCCATTCCCCCCACCTTTCCTTTCAGATGAGCATAGTTTGCTTTCTAAGTCTGTGAGTGTCTTTCTCTGTGGAAATATGTTCATTTGTGTCAGTTATTAGATAACGCCTGTAAGTGATATCATAGAATATAGGTCTTTTGCTTTCCGACTTACCTCATGGTTCGTGATTATCTCCAGACTCATTTGTGGTGCCTCAGAGAGCAATGGTTCATTGTCTTCCATGGCTAATATTCCATTGTGGACATGGACCACTTCTTCTTTATCCATTCACCTCTTGTTGGACATTTTGATTGCTTCACTGTCTTGGCTATTGTGAATAAGGCTGCACTGCAGCTTTTGCGGCCTGTGTCTTCTCGATTCTTGTCTTCTCAGGTGAGAGGTCCAATGGTGCGCCTGCTGGATTGAATGGTGCCTCCATTTTTACTTTTAAACACAGCTCCTTTCTGTTCTCATTATTGGCTGTTACCCCTTTACGTCTCACCAGCAGGTAGAGGGTACACAGTTCCCTAAAACCCCTTCAGCATTTATTGTTTGTAGACTTTTTGCTGATGGTCAGTCGACTGGTGTGAGTTGAAACCTTTTTGTAGATTAGATTGCATGGGTCTAACACTCCCTGAGGTTGAGCTTTTATCCATTTTCCTTTTCTTTTTTTAAAAGAGCGTGAGTAAAACTTAACTCTTCATACTCTCTTCTTGAAACATTTGCCTGTGTTGAATTTTTTTGTCCATTCCCTACTTCAGCGCAATTTTTTAGGGCAGGTGTCCTTTACAGCCCTGAGTCCTTGGGAATGTTAAGTGACCATGAGCTGTGAGTTTAAAGCTGCTCCTGCAGGGAAAGGTCAGAAGGTGGCAGCATTTCTCCTTTACCAAATTTGGTTACTGGGGAAACAGAGCCTTAATGGAAGTGGTGTTCTAGGTTGTAAATTAGAATGGAATGTGCCAGGAAAAAGCCCTGTAAGTTTATGTCTCATTACTTCTTGTTGATATGTGTAATTTACTTTTTATTTTTTATCCCAGCAAATTTGATTACAATGGTTTGTTTGTTCTAGGTGTGCAAGATGTGGTTCTTTCACACATATTCGTGTATCTATTCTTCCTCGCATCCTTTTTCCATGTAGGTTATGACACAATGTTGAGTAGTCTCTCTCCTGGTCTTCCGTACGTCTTTGGTGAGTATATATTTCACATGGTTTGTATATCTCTGTTGACCCCAATATGGTAATGTATCCAATCCTCATCCCTTTCTACTTGGTGAACCATAAGTTTTTTAATGAATCTGTGGTTGCCTTTCTCTGTGGAAATATCTTCATTGGTATCAATTTTTAAGTAACTCCTAAAAGTGATATGATAGGATATGTGTCTTTTGCTTTCTCCCTTACTACACGTGGCGTGATTACGTCTAGACTCATCTATGGTGCTGCAAATGGCATTGTTTCACTTTTTTCACTAGCGAATATTCCATCTGTACATGGAGGAGTTCTTCTTTGTCCACCCATCTGTTGGTGGACTTTTTGGTTACTTCCATATCTTGGCTATTGTAATACTGTGCAGTGCAGATTTGCCTGCCTGTGTCTTTGCAATTCTCTCTTCTTAGATTTTAGGTCGAGGAGTGGGCCTGCTGGATCATATGGTAGCTCAATGTTGACCTTTTTAAGGCACCTCCATTCTGTTCTCATTCGTGGCCCTTTCCAAGTTACGTCCCACTTGAAGTTGAGGGTATGCACTTCTCCACAACACCTTCAGCATTTATTGTTTGTAGTTTTCTTAAAGATGGTGATTCTGACAAGTGTGAGCTGATACCTTTTTGCGGTTGAATTCGCACGTGCCTCATAATCCGTTGAAATTGAGCTTTAAGGCATGTCCTTTTTATTTTTCAAGCTGTGATTACCCCCTTAGTTCTTCAAAGTGTTCTCTTAAAGTATGTGTCACATTTTGAAATGTTTTGGCCATGACCCCCCTCAAGACATTTTGAGGGCAGGTTTCATTTACAGTTCTGCAGTACTTGTTCCTATGAAATGACCGTTAGCACAGCCTTTAAAGCTGCTTTTGCAGGTAACTGCCAGAGGGTGGCAGCCTTTCTATGTCCCCCACCCTGGTACCTAGGGAAAAGCCCTTGCGGCCTGTGGTGTTTCTCGGTTATAAATTAGAGTGGAGTGTGCCCGGACAAACCCACACAAGCTGATGTCTCCTTACTTTTGTTGGTGTTTTAAATTTACTTTTTATTTTTCATTGGAGTAGTTTTCCACTGTGTACGTGGACCACTTCTACTTTGTGCATTCCTCGGTTGATGGACATTTTCATTGCTTCCGAGTGTTGGCTATGGTAAATATTGTTGGCGTGCAGGATTGCCAGCCTGTGACCTTTTGATTCTCATTTTCTCAGGTGATAGGCCCAGCAGTGGTTGGGATTGATTGACTGGTAGCACCGCGTTACCCTTTTCAAAGCACCTTCTTTGTGTTTTCATTAGTGGCTCTTACCACGTCCCCCTTAGAATCGAGGGTACGCATTTCTCCACAATCGCTTCAGCATTTATTGTTTGCAGCATTTATGCTAATGGCCCTTCTGGCTGCTGTGAGCTGATAGGTTTTTGTAATTTGGGTTTGCATGTCTTTGAAAATTCGTAAAACTCATCATTTTTCTCTGCCGTTTTCTTTTCTGTTAAAAAAAGGAAACAATTGGGAGTACAGTATAACTCTTGAAATTGTCTTCTTGGAAGGTTGCCCTCTTTTGAATTTTTCGGTCGATTTTCCACCCCAGAATTTTTTTAGAGAGCAGGTGTCATTTACCGAACTGCAAGTTTGGTGACTATTTAGTGACCTTTGGCAATGGATTTAAAGCTGCTGTTGTGGGAAGTGGCCTCAAGGAGGCAGCATTTCTCCATTCCCAAATCTGGGTACTAGGGCAGCAGAGTCTTTCTGGAAGTCGTGTTCCTAGGTTGTAAATTACATTGGAATGTGCATGGAGAAACCCCCATAAGATTAGGTCTCATTATTTCTTCTTGGTTTTAAAAATTGCTTTAATTGGGGTAAAGCTTAGAATATTGTTTCTCCTAGGTGTACACGATCTGGTTCATTTGTACATTATATATGTCTATTCAAGTACAGATCCTCTTCCCATGTAAAATGTTACTGAGGGTTCCGCAGACCTCCCTTGCTATATGGTCGGTCTTTTTGATATATGTATATAATATGTGTTTGTATGCATACAGTAACACTAATCTTAATTTATCCATTCCCCCCACCTTTCCTTTCAGATGAGCATAGTTTGCTTTCTAAGTCTGTGAGTGTCTTTCTCTGTGGAAATATGTTCATTTGTGTCAGTTATTAGATAACGCCTGTAAGTGATATCATAGAATATAGGTCTTTTGCTTTCCGACTTACCTCATGGTTCGTGATTATCTCCAGACTCATTTGTGGTGCCTCAGAGAGCAATGGTTCATTGTCTTCCATGGCTAATATTCCATTGTGGACATGGACCACTTCTTCTTTATCCATTCACCTCTTGTTGGACATTTTGATTGCTTCACTGTCTTGGCTATTGTGAATAAGGCTGCACTGCAGCTTTTGCGGCCTGTGTCTTCTCGATTCTTGTCTTCTCAGGTGAGAGATCCAATGGTGCGCCTGCTGGATTGAATGGTGCCTCCATTTTTACTTTTAAACACAGCTCCTTTCTGTTCTCATTATTGGCTGTTACCCCTTTACGTCTCACCAGCAGGTAGAGGGTACACAGTTCCCTAAAACCCCTTCAGCATTTATTGTTTGTAGACTTTTTGCTGATGGTCAGTCGACTGGTGTGAGTTGAAACCTTTTTGTAGATTAGATTGCATGGGTCTAACACTCCCTGAGGTTGAGCTTTTATCCATTTTCCTTTTCTTTTTTTAAAAGAGCGTGAGTAAAACTTAACTCTTCATACTCTCTTCTTGAAACATTTGCCTGTGTTGAATTTTTTTGTCCATTCCCTACTTCAGCACAATTTTTTAGGGCAGGTGTCCTTTACAGCCCTGAGTCCTTGGGAATGTTAAGTGACCATGAGCTGTGAGTTTAAAGCTGCTCCTGCAGGGAAAGGTCAGAAGGTGGCAGCATTTCTCCTTTACCAAATTTGGTTACTGGGGAAACAGAGCCTTAATGGAAGTGGTGTTCTAGGTTGTAAATTAGAATGGAATGTGCCAGGAAAAAGCCCTGTAAGTTTATGTCTCATTACTTCTTGTTGATATGTGTAATTTACTTTTTATTTTTTATCCCAGCAAATTTGATTACAATGGTTTGTTTGTTCTAGGTGTGCAAGATGTGGTTCTTTCACACATATTCGTGTATCTATTCTTCCTCGCATCCTTTTTCCATGTAGGTTATGACACAATGTTGAGTAGTCTCTCTCCTGGTCTTCCGTACGTCTTTGGTGAGTATATATTTCACATGGTTTGTATATCTCTGTTGACCCCAATATGGTAATGTATCCAATCCTCATCCCTTTCTACTTGGTGAACCATAAGTTTTTTAATGAATCTGTGGTTGCCTTTCTCTGTGGAAATATCTTCATTGGTATCAATTTTTAAGTAACTCCTAAAAGTGATATGATAGGATATGTGTCTTTTGCTTTCTCCCTTACTACACGTGGCGTGATTACGTCTAGACTCATCTATGGTGCTGCAAATGGCATTGTTTCACTTTTTTCACTAGCGAATATTCCATCTGTACATGGAGGAGTTCTTCTTTGTCCACCCATCTGTTGGTGGACTTTTTGGTTACTTCCATATCTTGGCTATTGTAATACTGTGCAGTGCAGATTTGCCTGCCTGTGTCTTTGCAATTCTCTCTTCTTAGATTTTAGGTCGAGGAGTGGGCCTGCTGGATCATATGGTAGCTCAATGTTGACCTTTTTAAGGCACCTCCATTCTGTTCTCATTCGTGGCCCTTTCCAAGTTACGTCCCACTTGAAGTTGAGGGTATGCACTTCTCCACAACACCTTCAGCATTTATTGTTTGTAGTTTTCTTAAAGATGGTGATTCTGACAAGTGTGAGCTGATACCTTTTTGCGGTTGAATTCGCACGTGCCTCATAATCCGTTGAAATTGAGCTTTAAGGCATGTCCTTTTTATTTTTCAAGCTGTGATTACCCCCTTAGTTCTTCAAAGTGTTCTCTTAAAGTATGTGTCACATTTTGAAATGTTTTGGCCATGACCCCCCTCAAGACATTTTGAGGGCAGGTTTCATTTACAGTTCTGCAGTACTTGTTCCTATGAAATGACCGTTAGCACAGCCTTTAAAGCTGCTTTTGCAGGTAACTGCCAGAGGGTGGCAGCCTTTCTATGTCCCCCACCCTGGTACCTAGGGAAAAGCCCTTGCGGCCTGTGGTGTTTCTCGGTTATAAATTAGAGTGGAGTGTGCCCGGACAAACCCACACAAGCTGATGTCTCCTTACTTTTGTTGGTGTTTTAAATTTACTTTTTATTTTTCATTGGAGTAGTTTTCCACTGTGTACGTGGACCACTTCTACTTTGTGCATTCCTCGGTTGATGGACATTTTCATTGCTTCCGAGTGTTGGCTATGGTAAATATTGTTGGCGTGCAGGATTGCCAGCCTGTGACCTTTTGATTCTCATTTTCTCAGGTGATAGGCCCAGCAGTGGTTGGGATTGATTGACTGGTAGCACCGCGTTACCCTTTTCAAAGCACCTTCTTTGTGTTTTCATTAGTGGCTCTTACCACGTCCCCCTTAGAATCGAGGGTACGCATTTCTCCACAATCGCTTCAGCATTTATTGTTTGCAGCATTTATGCTAATGGCCCTTCTGGCTGCTGTGAGCTGATAGGTTTTTGTAATTTGGGTTTGCATGTCTTTGAAAATTCGTAAAACTCATCATTTTTCTCTGCCGTTTTCTTTTCTGTTAAAAAAAGGAAACAATTGGGAGTACAGTATAACTCTTGAAATTGTCTTCTTGGAAGGTTGCCCTCTTTTGAATTTTTCGGTCGATTTTCCACCCCAGAATTTTTTTAGAGAGCAGGTGTCATTTACCGAACTGCAAGTTTGGTGACTATTTAGTGACCTTTGGCAATGGATTTAAAGCTGCTGTTGTGGGAAGTGGCCTCAAGGAGGCAGCATTTCTCCATTCCCAAATCTGGGTACTAGGGCAGCAGAGTCTTTCTGGAAGTCGTGTTCCTAGGTTGTAAATTACATTGGAATGTGCATGGAGAAACCCCCATAAGATTAGGTCTCATTATTTCTTCTTGGTTTTAAAAATTGCTTTAATTGGGGTAAAGCTTAGAATATTGTTTCTCCTAGGTGTACACGATCTGGTTCATTTGTACATTATATATGTCTATTCAAGTACAGATCCTCTTCCCATGTAAAATGTTACTGAGGGTTCCGCAGACCTCCCTTGCTATATGGTCGGTCTTTTTGATATATGTATATAATATGTGTTTGTATGCATACAGTAACACTAATCTTAATTTATCCATTCCCCCCACCTTTCCTTTCAGATGAGCATAGTTTGCTTTCTAAGTCTGTGAGTGTCTTTCTCTGTGGAAATATGTTCATTTGTGTCAGTTATTAGATAACGCCTGTAAGTGATATCATAGAATATAGGTCTGTTGCTTTCCGACTTACCTCATGGTTCGTGATTATCTCCAGACTCATTTGTGGTGCCTCAGAGAGCAATGGTTCATTGTCTTCCATGGCTAATATTCCATTGTGGACATGGACCACTTCTTCTTTATCCATTCACCTCTTGTTGGACATTTTGATTGCTTCACTGTCTTGGCTATTGTGAATAAGGCTGCACTGCAGCTTTTGCGGCCTGTGTCTTCTCGATTCTTGTCTTCTCAGGTGAGAGGTCCAATGGTGCGCCTGCTGGATTGAATGGTGCCTCCATTTTTACTTTTAAACACAGCTCCTTTCTGTTCTCATTATTGGCTGTTACCCCTTTACGTCTCACCAGCAGGTAGAGGGTACACAGTTCCCTAAAACCCCTTCAGCATTTATTGTTTGTAGACTTTTTGCTGATGGTCAGTCGACTGGTGTGAGTTGAAACCTTTTTGTAGATTAGATTGCATGGGTCTAACACTCCCTGAGGTTGAGCT
Organism: Balaenoptera borealis; assembly: GCF_965194805.1. NCBI lineage: Eukaryota > Metazoa > Chordata > Mammalia > Artiodactyla > Balaenopteridae > Balaenoptera > Balaenoptera borealis. The sequence goes on from NW_028123762.1 coordinate 214,344, forward strand.
TTTATCCATTTTCCTTTTCTTTTTTTAAAAGAGCGTGAGTAAAACTTAACTCTTCATACTCTCTTCTTGAAACATTTGCCTGTGTTGAATTTTTTTGTCCATTCCCTACTTCAGCACAATTTTTTAGGGCAGGTGTCCTTTACAGCCCTGAGTCCTTGGGAATGTTAAGTGACCATGAGCTGTGAGTTTAAAGCTGCTCCTGCAGGGAAAGGTCAGAAGGTGGCAGCATTTCTCCTTTACCAAATTTGGTTACTGGGGAAACAGAGCCTTAATGGAAGTGGTGTTCTAGGTTGTAAATTAGAATGGAATGTGCCAGGAAAAAGCCCTGTAAGTTTATGTCTCATTACTTCTTGTTGATATGTGTAATTTACTTTTTATTTTTTATCCCAGCAAATTTGATTACAATGGTTTGTTTGTTCTAGGTGTGCAAGATGTGGTTCTTTCACACATATTCGTGTATCTATTCTTCCTCGCATCCTTTTTCCATGTAGGTTATGACACAATGTTGAGTAGTCTCTCTCCTGGTCTTCCGTACGTCTTTGGTGAGTATATATTTCACATGGTTTGTATATCTCTGTTGACCCCAATATGGTAATGTATCCAATCCTCATCCCTTTCTACTTGGTGAACCATAAGTTTTTTAATGAATCTGTGGTTGCCTTTCTCTGTGGAAATATCTTCATTGGTATCAATTTTTAAGTAACTCCTAAAAGTGATATGATAGGATATGTGTCTTTTGCTTTCTCACTTACTACACGTGGCGTGATTACGTCTAGACTCATCTATGGTGCTGCAAATGGCATTGTTTCACTTTTTTCACTAGCGAATATTCCATCTGTACATGGAGGAGTTCTTCTTTGTCCACCCATCTGTTGGTGGACTTTTTGGTTACTTCCATATCTTGGCTATTGTAATACTGTGCAGTGCAGATTTGCCTGCCTGTGTCTTTGCAATTCTCTCTTCTTAGATTTTAGGTCGAGGAGTGGGCCTGCTGGATCATATGGTAGCTCAATGTTGACCTTTTTAAGGCACCTCCATTCTGTTCTCATTCGTGGCCCTTTCCAAGTTACGTCCCACTTGAAGTTGAGGGTATGCACTTCTCCACAACACCTTCAGCATTTATTGTTTGTAGTTTTCTTAAAGATGGTGATTCTGACAAGTGTGAGCTGATACCTTTTTGCGGTTGAATTCGCACGTGCCTCATAATCCGTTGAAATTGAGCTTTAAGGCATGTCCTTTTTATTTTTCAAGCTGTGATTACCCCCTTAGTTCTTCAAAGTGTTCTCTTAAAGTATGTGTCACATTTTGAAATGTTTTGGCCATGACCCCCCTCAAGACATTTTGAGGGCAGGTTTCATTTACAGTTCTGCAGTACTTGTTCCTATGAAATGACCGTTAGCACAGCCTTTAAAGCTGCTTTTGCAGGTAACTGCCAGAGGGTGGCAGCCTTTCTATGTCCCCCACCCTGGTACCTAGGGAAAAGCCCTTGCGGCCTGTGGTGTTTCTCGGTTATAAATTAGAGTGGAGTGTGCCCGGACAAACCCACACAAGCTGATGTCTCCTTACTTTTGTTGGTGTTTTAAATTTACTTTTTATTTTTCATTGGAGTAGTTTTCCACTGTGTACGTGGACCACTTCTACTTTGTGCATTCCTCGGTTGATGGACATTTTCATTGCTTCCGAGTGTTGGCTATGGTAAATATTGTTGGCGTGCAGGATTGCCAGCCTGTGACCTTTTGATTCTCATTTTCTCAGGTGATAGGCCCAGCAGTGGTTGGGATTGATTGACTGGTAGCACCGCGTTACCCTTTTCAAAGCACCTTCTTTGTGTTTTCATTAGTGGCTCTTACCACGTCCCCCTTAGAATCGAGGGTACGCATTTCTCCACAATCGCTTCAGCATTTATTGTTTGCAGCATTTATGCTAATGGCCCTTCTGGCTGCTGTGAGCTGATAGGTTTTTGTAATTTGGGTTTGCATGTCTTTGAAAATTCGTAAAACTCATCATTTTTCTCTGCCGTTTTCTTTTCTGTTAAAAAAAGGAAACAATTGGGAGTACAGTATAACTCTTGAAATTGTCTTCTTGGAAGGTTGCCCTCTTTTGAATTTTTCGGTCGATTTTCCACCCCAGAATTTTTTTAGAGAGCAGGTGTCATTTACCGAACTGCAAGTTTGGTGACTATTTAGTGACCTTTGGCAATGGATTTAAAGCTGCTGTTGTGGGAAGTGGCCTCAAGGAGGCAGCATTTCTCCATTCCCAAATCTGGGTACTAGGGCAGCAGAGTCTTTCTGGAAGTCGTGTTCCTAGGTTGTAAATTACATTGGAATGTGCATGGAGAAACCCCCATAAGATTAGGTCTCATTATTTCTTCTTGGTTTTAAAAATTGCTTTAATTGGGGTAAAGCTTAGAATATTGTTTCTCCTAGGTGTACACGATCTGGTTCATTTGTACATTATATATGTCTATTCAAGTACAGATCCTCTTCCCATGTAAAATGTTACTGAGGGTTCCGCAGACCTCCCTTGCTATATGGTCGGTCTTTTTGATATATGTATATAATATGTGTTTGTATGCATACAGTAACACTAATCTTAATTTATCCATTCCCCCCACCTTTCCTTTCAGATGAGCATAGTTTGCTTTCTAAGTCTGTGAGTGTCTTTCTCTGTGGAAATATGTTCATTTGTGTCAGTTATTAGATAACGCCTGTAAGTGATATCATAGAATATAGGTCTGTTGCTTTCCGACTTACCTCATGGTTCGTGATTATCTCCAGACTCATTTGTGGTGCCTCAGAGAGCAATGGTTCATTGTCTTCCATGGCTAATATTCCATTGTGGACATGGACCACTTCTTCTTTATCCATTCACCTCTTGTTGGACATTTTGATTGCTTCACTGTCTTGGCTATTGTGAATAAGGCTGCACTGCAGCTTTTGCGGCCTGTGTCTTCTCGATTCTTGTCTTCTCAGGTGAGAGGTCCAATGGTGCGCCTGCTGGATTGAATGGTGCCTCCATTTTTACTTTTAAACACAGCTCCTTTCTGTTCTCATTATTGGCTGTTACCCCTTTACGTCTCACCAGCAGGTAGAGGGTACACAGTTCCCTAAAACCCCTTCAGCATTTATTGTTTGTAGACTTTTTGCTGATGGTCAGTCGACTGGTGTGAGTTGAAACCTTTTTGTAGATTAGATTGCATGGGTCTAACACTCCCTGAGGTTGAGCTTTTATCCATTTTCCTTTTCTTTTTTTAAAAGAGCGTGAGTAAAACTTAACTCTTCATACTCTCTTCTTGAAACATTTGCCTGTGTTGAATTTTTTTGTCCATTCCCTACTTCAGCACAATTTTTTAGGGCAGGTGTCCTTTACAGCCCTGAGTCCTTGGGAATGTTAAGTGACCATGAGCTGTGAGTTTAAAGCTGCTCCTGCAGGGAAAGGTCAGAAGGTGGCAGCATTTCTCCTTTACCAAATTTGGTTACTGGGGAAACAGAGCCTTAATGGAAGTGGTGTTCTAGGTTGTAAATTAGAATGGAATGTGCCAGGAAAAAGCCCTGTAAGTTTATGTCTCATTACTTCTTGTTGATATGTGTAATTTACTTTTTATTTTTTATCCCAGCAAATTTGATTACAATGGTTTGTTTGTTCTAGGTGTGCAAGATGTGGTTCTTTCACACATATTCGTGTATCTATTCTTCCTCGCATCCTTTTTCCATGTAGGTTATGACACAATGTTGAGTAGTCTCTCTCCTGGTCTTCCGTACGTCTTTGGTGAGTATATATTTCACATGGTTTGTATATCTCTGTTGACCCCAATATGGTAATGTATCCAATCCTCATCCCTTTCTACTTGGTGAACCATAAGTTTTTTAATGAATCTGTGGTTGCCTTTCTCTGTGGAAATATCTTCATTGGTATCAATTTTTAAGTAACTCCTAAAAGTGATATGATAGGATATGTGTCTTTTGCTTTCTCCCTTACTACACGTGGCGTGATTACGTCTAGACTCATCTATGGTGCTGCAAATGGCATTGTTTCACTTTTTTCACTAGCGAATATTCCATCTGTACATGGAGGAGTTCTTCTTTGTCCACCCATCTGTTGGTGGACTTTTTGGTTACTTCCATATCTTGGCTATTGTAATACTGTGCAGTGCAGATTTGCCTGCCTGTGTCTTTGCAATTCTCTCTTCTTAGATTTTAGGTCGAGGAGTGGGCCTGCTGGATCATATGGTAGCTCAATGTTGACCTTTTTAAGGCACCTCCATTCTGTTCTCATTCGTGGCCCTTTCCAAGTTACGTCCCACTTGAAGTTGAGGGTATGCACTTCTCCACAACACCTTCAGCATTTATTGTTTGTAGTTTTCTTAAAGATGGTGATTCTGACAAGTGTGAGCTGATACCTTTTTGCGGTTGAATTCGCACGTGCCTCATAATCCGTTGAAATTGAGCTTTAAGGCATGTCCTTTTTATTTTTCAAGCTGTGATTACCCCCTTAGTTCTTCAAAGTGTTCTCTTAAAGTATGTGTCACATTTTGAAATGTTTTGGCCATGACCCCCCTCAAGACATTTTGAGGGCAGGTTTCATTTACAGTTCTGCAGTACTTGTTCCTATGAAATGACCGTTAGCACAGCCTTTAAAGCTGCTTTTGCAGGTAACTGCCAGAGGGTGGCAGCCTTTCTATGTCCCCCACCCTGGTACCTAGGGAAAAGCCCTTGCGGCCTGTGGTGTTTCTCGGTTATAAATTAGAGTGGAGTGTGCCCGGACAAACCCACACAAGCTGATGTCTCCTTACTTTTGTTGGTGTTTTAAATTTACTTTTTATTTTTCATTGGAGTAGTTTTCCACTGTGTACGTGGACCACTTCTACTTTGTGCATTCCTCGGTTGATGGACATTTTCATTGCTTCCGAGTGTTGGCTATGGTAAATATTGTTGGCGTGCAGGATTGCCAGCCTGTGACCTTTTGATTCTCATTTTCTCAGGTGATAGGCCCAGCAGTGGTTGGGATTGATTGACTGGTAGCACCGCGTTACCCTTTTCAAAGCACCTTCTTTGTGTTTTCATTAGTGGCTCTTACCACGTCCCCCTTAGAATCGAGGGTACGCATTTCTCCACAATCGCTTCAGCATTTATTGTTTGCAGCATTTATGCTAATGGCCCTTCTGGCTGCTGTGAGCTGATAGGTTTTTGTAATTTGGGTTTGCATGTCTTTGAAAATTCGTAAAACTCATCATTTTTCTCTGCCGTTTTCTTTTCTGTTAAAAAAAGGAAACAATTGGGAGTACAGTATAACTCTTGAAATTGTCTTCTTGGAAGGTTGCCCTCTTTTGAATTTTTCGGTCGATTTTCCACCCCAGAATTTTTTTAGAGAGCAGGTGTCATTTACCGAACTGCAAGTTTGGTGACTATTTAGTGACCTTTGGCAATGGATTTAAAGCTGCTGTTGTGGGAAGTGGCCTCAAGGAGGCAGCATTTCTCCATTCCCAAATCTGGGTACTAGGGCAGCAGAGTCTTTCTGGAAGTCGTGTTCCTAGGTTGTAAATTACATTGGAATGTGCATGGAGAAACCCCCATAAGATTAGGTCTCATTATTTCTTCTTGGTTTTAAAAATTGCTTTAATTGGGGTAAAGCTTAGAATATTGTTTCTCCTAGGTGTACACGATCTGGTTCATTTGTACATTATATATGTCTATTCAAGTACAGATCCTCTTCCCATGTAAAATGTTACTGAGGGTTCCGCAGACCTCCCTTGCTATATGGTCGGTCTTTTTGATATATGTATATAATATGTGTTTGTATGCATACAGTAACACTAATCTTAATTTATCCATTCCCCCCACCTTTCCTTTCAGATGAGCATAGTTTGCTTTCTAAGTCTGTGAGTGTCTTTCTCTGTGGAAATATGTTCATTTGTGTCAGTTATTAGATAACGCCTGTAAGTGATATCATAGAATATAGGTCTGTTGCTTTCCGACTTACCTCATGGTTCGTGATTATCTCCAGACTCATTTGTGGTGCCTCAGAGAGCAATGGTTCATTGTCTTCCATGGCTAATATTCCATTGTGGACATGGACCACTTCTTCTTTATCCATTCACCTCTTGTTGGACATTTTGATTGCTTCACTGTCTTGGCTATTGTGAATAAGGCTGCACTGCAGCTTTTGCGGCCTGTGTCTTCTCGATTCTTGTCTTCTCAGGTGAGAGGTCCAATGGTGCGCCTGCTGGATTGAATGGTGCCTCCATTTTTACTTTTAAACACAGCTCCTTTCTGTTCTCATTATTGGCTGTTACCCCTTTACGTCTCACCAGCAGGTAGAGGGTACACAGTTCCCTAAAACCCCTTCAGCATTTATTGTTTGTAGACTTTTTGCTGATGGTCAGTCGACTGGTGTGAGTTGAAACCTTTTTGTAGATTAGATTGCATGGGTCTAACACTCCCTGAGGTTGAGCTTTTATCCATTTTCCTTTTCTTTTTTTAAAAGAGCGTGAGTAAAACTTAACTCTTCATACTCTCTTCTTGAAACATTTGCCTGTGTTGAATTTTTTTGTCCATTCCCTACTTCAGCACAATTTTTTAGGGCAGGTGTCCTTTACAGCCCTGAGTCCTTGGGAATGTTAAGTGACCATGAGCTGTGAGTTTAAAGCTGCTCCTGCAGGGAAAGGTCAGAAGGTGGCAGCATTTCTCCTTTACCAAATTTGGTTACTGGGGAAACAGAGCCTTAATGGAAGTGGTGTTCTAGGTTGTAAATTAGAATGGAATGTGCCAGGAAAAAGCCCTGTAAGTTTATGTCTCATTACTTCTTGTTGATATGTGTAATTTACTTTTTATTTTTTATCCCAGCAAATTTGATTACAATGGTTTGTTTGTTCTAGGTGTGCAAGATGTGGTTCTTTCACACATATTCGTGTATCTATTCTTCCTCGCATCCTTTTTCCATGTAGGTTATGACACAATGTTGAGTAGTCTCTCTCCTGGTCTTCCGTACGTCTTTGGTGAGTATATATTTCACATGGTTTGTATATCTCTGTTGACCCCAATATGGTAATGTATCCAATCCTCATCCCTTTCTACTTGGTGAACCATAAGTTTTTTAATGAATCTGTGGTTGCCTTTCTCTGTGGAAATATCTTCATTGGTATCAATTTTTAAGTAACTCCTAAAAGTGATATGATAGGATATGTGTCTTTTGCTTTCTCACTTACTACACGTGGCGTGATTACGTCTAGACTCATCTATGGTGCTGCAAATGGCATTGTTTCACTTTTTTCACTAGCGAATATTCCATCTGTACATGGAGGAGTTCTTCTTTGTCCACCCATCTGTTGGTGGACTTTTTGGTTACTTCCATATCTTGGCTATTGTAATACTGTGCAGTGCAGATTTGCCTGCCTGTGTCTTTGCAATTCTCTCTTCTTAGATTTTAGGTCGAGGAGTGGGCCTGCTGGATCATATGGTAGCTCAATGTTGACCTTTTTAAGGCACCTCCATTCTGTTCTCATTCGTGGCCCTTTCCAAGTTACGTCCCACTTGAAGTTGAGGGTATGCACTTCTCCACAACACCTTCAGCATTTATTGTTTGTAGTTTTCTTAAAGATGGTGATTCTGACAAGTGTGAGCTGATACCTTTTTGCGGTTGAATTCGCACGTGCCTCATAATCCGTTGAAATTGAGCTTTAAGGCATGTCCTTTTTATTTTTCAAGCTGTGATTACCCCCTTAGTTCTTCAAAGTGTTCTCTTAAAGTATGTGTCACATTTTGAAATGTTTTGGCCATGACCCCCCTCAAGACATTTTGAGGGCAGGTTTCATTTACAGTTCTGCAGTACTTGTTCCTATGAAATGACCGTTAGCACAGCCTTTAAAGCTGCTTTTGCAGGTAACTGCCAGAGGGTGGCAGCCTTTCTATGTCCCCCACCCTGGTACCTAGGGAAAAGCCCTTGCGGCCTGTGGTGTTTCTCGGTTATAAATTAGAGTGGAGTGTGCCCGGACAAACCCACACAAGCTGATGTCTCCTTACTTTTGTTGGTGTTTTAAATTTACTTTTTATTTTTCATTGGAGTAGTTTTCCACTGTGTACGTGGACCACTTCTACTTTGTGCATTCCTCGGTTGATGGACATTTTCATTGCTTCCGAGTGTTGGCTATGGTAAATATTGTTGGCGTGCAGGATTGCCAGCCTGTGACCTTTTGATTCTCATTTTCTCAGGTGATAGGCCCAGCAGTGGTTGGGATTGATTGACTGGTAGCACCGCGTTACCCTTTTCAAAGCACCTTCTTTGTGTTTTCATTAGTGGCTCTTACCACGTCCCCCTTAGAATCGAGGGTACGCATTTCTCCACAATCGCTTCAGCATTTATTGTTTGCAGCATTTATGCTAATGGCCCTTCTGGCTGCTGTGAGCTGATAGGTTTTTGTAATTTGGGTTTGCATGTCTTTGAAAATTCGTAAAACTCATCATTTTTCTCTGCCGTTTTCTTTTCTGTTAAAAAAAGGAAACAATTGGGAGTACAGTATAACTCTTGAAATTGTCTTCTTGGAAGGTTGCCCTCTTTTGAATTTTTCGGTCGATTTTCCACCCCAGAATTTTTTTAGAGAGCAGGTGTCATTTACCGAACTGCAAGTTTGGTGACTATTTAGTGACCTTTGGCAATGGATTTAAAGCTGCTGTTGTGGGAAGTGGCCTCAAGGAGGCAGCATTTCTCCATTCCCAAATCTGGGTACTAGGGCAGCAGAGTCTTTCTGGAAGTCGTGTTCCTAGGTTGTAAATTACATTGGAATGTGCATGGAGAAACCCCCATAAGATTAGGTCTCATTATTTCTTCTTGGTTTTAAAAATTGCTTTAATTGGGGTAAAGCTTAGAATATTGTTTCTCCTAGGTGTACACGATCTGGTTCATTTGTACATTATATATGTCTATTCAAGTACAGATCCTCTTCCCATGTAAAATGTTACTGAGGGTTCCGCAGACCTCCCTTGCTATATGGTCGGTCTTTTTGATATATGTATATAATATGTGTTTGTATGCATACAGTAACACTAATCTTAATTTATCCATTCCCCCCACCTTTCCTTTCAGATGAGCATAGTTTGCTTTCTAAGTCTGTGAGTGTCTTTCTCTGTGGAAATATGTTCATTTGTGTCAGTTATTAGATAACGCCTGTAAGTGATATCATAGAATATAGGTCTGTTGCTTTCCGACTTACCTCATGGTTCGTGATTATCTCCAGACTCATTTGTGGTGCCTCAGAGAGCAATGGTTCATTGTCTTCCATGGCTAATATTCCATTGTGGACATGGACCACTTCTTCTTTATCCATTCACCTCTTGTTGGACATTTTGATTGCTTCACTGTCTTGGCTATTGTGAATAAGGCTGCACTGCAGCTTTTGCGGCCTGTGTCTTCTCGATTCTTGTCTTCTCAGGTGAGAGGTCCAATGGTGCGCCTGCTGGATTGAATGGTGCCTCCATTTTTACTTTTAAACACAGCTCCTTTCTGTTCTCATTATTGGCTGTTACCCCTTTACGTCTCACCAGCAGGTAGAGGGTACACAGTTCCCTAAAACCCCTTCAGCATTTATTGTTTGTAGACTTTTTGCTGATGGTCAGTCGACTGGTGTGAGTTGAAACCTTTTTGTAGATTAGATTGCATGGGTCTAACACTCCCTGAGGTTGAGCTTTTATCCATTTTCCTTTTCTTTTTTTAAAAGAGCGTGAGTAAAACTTAACTCTTCATACTCTCTTCTTGAAACATTTGCCTGTGTTGAATTTTTTTGTCCATTCCCTACTTCAGCACAATTTTTTAGGGCAGGTGTCCTTTACAGCCCTGAGTCCTTGGGAATGTTAAGTGACCATGAGCTGTGAGTTTAAAGCTGCTCCTGCAGGGAAAGGTCAGAAGGTGGCAGCATTTCTCCTTTACCAAATTTGGTTACTGGGGAAACAGAGCCTTAATGGAAGTGGTGTTCTAGGTTGTAAATTAGAATGGAATGTGCCAGGAAAAAGCCCTGTAAGTTTATGTCTCATTACTTCTTGTTGATATGTGTAATTTACTTTTTATTTTTTATCCCAGCAAATTTGATTACAATGGTTTGTTTGTTCTAGGTGTGCAAGATGTGGTTCTTTCACACATATTCGTGTATCTATTCTTCCTCGCATCCTTTTTCCATGTAGGTTATGACACAATGTTGAGTAGTCTCTCTCCTGGTCTTCCGTACGTCTTTGGTGAGTATATATTTCACATGGTTTGTATATCTCTGTTGACCCCAATATGGTAATGTATCCAATCCTCATCCCTTTCTACTTGGTGAACCATAAGTTTTTTAATGAATCTGTGGTTGCCTTTCTCTGTGGAAATATCTTCATTGGTATCAATTTTTAAGTAACTCCTAAAAGTGATATGATAGGATATGTGTCTTTTGCTTTCTCACTTACTACACGTGGCGTGATTACGTCTAGACTCATCTATGGTGCTGCAAATGGCATTGTTTCACTTTTTTCACTAGCGAATATTCCATCTGTACATGGAGGAGTTCTTCTTTGTCCACCCATCTGTTGGTGGACTTTTTGGTTACTTCCATATCTTGGCTATTGTAATACTGTGCAGTGCAGATTTGCCTGCCTGTGTCTTTGCAATTCTCTCTTCTTAGATTTTAGGTCGAGGAGTGGGCCTGCTGGATCATATGGTAGCTCAATGTTGACCTTTTTAAGGCACCTCCATTCTGTTCTCATTCGTGGCCCTTTCCAAGTTACGTCCCACTTGAAGTTGAGGGTATGCACTTCTCCACAACACCTTCAGCATTTATTGTTTGTAGTTTTCTTAAAGATGGTGATTCTGACAAGTGTGAGCTGATACCTTTTTGCGGTTGAATTCGCACGTGCCTCATAATCCGTTGAAATTGAGCTTTAAGGCATGTCCTTTTTATTTTTCAAGCTGTGATTACCCCCTTAGTTCTTCAAAGTGTTCTCTTAAAGTATGTGTCACATTTTGAAATGTTTTGGCCATGACCCCCCTCAAGACATTTTGAGGGCAGGTTTCATTTACAGTTCTGCAGTACTTGTTCCTATGAAATGACCGTTAGCACAGCCTTTAAAGCTGCTTTTGCAGGTAACTGCCAGAGGGTGGCAGCCTTTCTATGTCCCCCACCCTGGTACCTAGGGAAAAGCCCTTGCGGCCTGTGGTGTTTCTCGGTTATAAATTAGAGTGGAGTGTGCCCGGACAAACCCACACAAGCTGATGTCTCCTTACTTTTGTTGGTGTTTTAAATTTACTTTTTATTTTTCATTGGAGTAGTTTTCCACTGTGTACGTGGACCACTTCTACTTTGTGCATTCCTCGGTTGATGGACATTTTCATTGCTTCCGAGTGTTGGCTATGGTAAATATTGTTGGCGTGCAGGATTGCCAGCCTGTGACCTTTTGATTCTCATTTTCTCAGGTGATAGGCCCAGCAGTGGTTGGGATTGATTGACTGGTAGCACCGCGTTACCCTTTTCAAAGCACCTTCTTTGTGTTTTCATTAGTGGCTCTTACCACGTCCCCCTTAGAATCGAGGGTACGCATTTCTCCACAATCGCTTCAGCATTTATTGTTTGCAGCATTTATGCTAATGGCCCTTCTGGCTGCTGTGAGCTGATAGGTTTTTGTAATTTGGGTTTGCATGTCTTTGAAAATTCGTAAAACTCATCATTTTTCTCTGCCGTTTTCTTTTCTGTTAAAAAAAGGAAACAATTGGGAGTACAGTATAACTCTTGAAATTGTCTTCTTGGAAGGTTGCCCTCTTTTGAATTTTTCGGTCGATTTTCCACCCCAGAATTTTTTTAGAGAGCAGGTGTCATTTACCGAACTGCAAGTTTGGTGACTATTTAGTGACCTTTGGCAATGGATTTAAAGCTGCTGTTGTGGGAAGTGGCCTCAAGGAGGCAGCATTTCTCCATTCCCAAATCTGGGTACTAGGGCAGCAGAGTCTTTCTGGAAGTCGTGTTCCTAGGTTGTAAATTACATTGGAATGTGCATGGAGAAACCCCCATAAGATTAGGTCTCATTATTTCTTCTTGGTTTTAAAAATTGCTTTAATTGGGGTAAAGCTTAGAATATTGTTTCTCCTAGGTGTACACGATCTGGTTCATTTGTACATTATATATGTCTATTCAAGTACAGATCCTCTTCCCATGTAAAATGTTACTGAGGGTTCCGCAGACCTCCCTTGCTATATGGTCGGTCTTTTTGATATATGTATATAATATGTGTTTGTATGCATACAGTAACACTAATCTTAATTTATCCATTCCCCCCACCTTTCCTTTCAGATGAGCATAGTTTGCTTTCTAAGTCTGTGAGTGTCTTTCTCTGTGGAAATATGTTCATTTGTGTCAGTTATTAGATAACGCCTGTAAGTGATATCATAGAATATAGGTCTGTTGCTTTCCGACTTACCTCATGGTTCGTGATTATCTCCAGACTCATTTGTGGTGCCTCAGAGAGCAATGGTTCATTGTCTTCCATGGCTAATATTCCATTGTGGACATGGACCACTTCTTCTTTATCCATTCACCTCTTGTTGGACATTTTGATTGCTTCACTGTCTTGGCTATTGTGAATAAGGCTGCACTGCAGCTTTTGCGGCCTGTGTCTTCTCGATTCTTGTCTTCTCAGGTGAGAGGTCCAATGGTGCGCCTGCTGGATTGAATGGTGCCTCCATTTTTACTTTTAAACACAGCTCCTTTCTGTTCTCATTATTGGCTGTTACCCCTTTACGTCTCACCAGCAGGTAGAGGGTACACAGTTCCCTAAAACCCCTTCAGCATTTATTGTTTGTAGACTTTTTGCTGATGGTCAGTCGACTGGTGTGAGTTGAAACCTTTTTGTAGATTAGATTGCATGGGTCTAACACTCCCTGAGGTTGAGCTTTTATCCATTTGCCTTTTCTTTTTTTAAAAGAGCGTGAGTAAAACTTAACTCTTCATACTCTCTTCTTGAAACATTTGCCTGTGTTGAATTTTTTTGTCCATTCCCTACTTCAGCACAATTTTTTAGGGCAGGTGTCCTTTACAGCCCTGAGTCCTTGGGAATGTTAAGTGACCATGAGCTGTGAGTTTAAAGCTGCTCCTGCAGGGAAAGGTCAGAAGGTGGCAGCATTTCTCCTTTACCAAATTTGGTTACTGGGGAAACAGAGCCTTAATGGAAGTGGTGTTCTAGGTTGTAAATTAGAATGGAATGTGCCAGGAAAAAGCCCTGTAAGTTTATGTCTCATTACTTCTTGTTGATATGTGTAATTTACTTTTTATTTTTTATCCCAGCAAATTTGATTACAATGGTTTGTTTGTTCTAGGTGTGCAAGATGTGGTTCTTTCACACATATTCGTGTATCTATTCTTCCTCGCATCCTTTTTCCATGTAGGTTATGACACAATGTTGAGTAGTCTCTCTCCTGGTCTTCCGTACGTCTTTGGTGAGTATATATTTCACATGGTTTGTATATCTCTGTTGACCCCAATATGGTAATGTATCCAATCCTCATCCCTTTCTACTTGGTGAACCATAAGTTTTTTAATGAATCTGTGGTTGCCTTTCTCTGTGGAAATATCTTCATTGGTATCAATTTTTAAGTAACTCCTAAAAGTGATATGATAGGATATGTGTCTTTTGCTTTCTCACTTACTACACGTGGCGTGATTACGTCTAGACTCATCTATGGTGCTGCAAATGGCATTGTTTCACTTTTTTCACTAGCGAATATTCCATCTGTACATGGAGGAGTTCTTCTTTGTCCACCCATCTGTTGGTGGACTTTTTGGTTACTTCCATATCTTGGCTATTGTAATACTGTGCAGTGCAGATTTGCCTGCCTGTGTCTTTGCAATTCTCTCTTCTTAGATTTTAGGTCGAGGAGTGGGCCTGCTGGATCATATGGTAGCTCAATGTTGACCTTTTTAAGGCACCTCCATTCTGTTCTCATTCGTGGCCCTTTCCAAGTTACGTCCCACTTGAAGTTGAGGGTATGCACTTCTCCACAACACCTTCAGCATTTATTGTTTGTAGTTTTCTTAAAGATGGTGATTCTGACAAGTGTGAGCTGATACCTTTTTGCGGTTGAATTCGCACGTGCCTCATAATCCGTTGAAATTGAGCTTTAAGGCATGTCCTTTTTATTTTTCAAGCTGTGATTACCCCCTTAGTTCTTCAAAGTGTTCTCTTAAAGTATGTGTCACATTTTGAAATGTTTTGGCCATGACCCCCCTCAAGACATTTTGAGGGCAGGTTTCATTTACAGTTCTGCAGTACTTGTTCCTATGAAATGACCGTTAGCACAGCCTTTAAAGCTGCTTTTGCAGGTAACTGCCAGAGGGTGGCAGCCTTTCTATGTCCCCCACCCTGGTACCTAGGGAAAAGCCCTTGCGGCCTGTGGTGTTTCTCGGTTATAAATTAGAGTGGAGTGTGCCCGGACAAACCCACACAAGCTGATGTCTCCTTACTTTTGTTGGTGTTTTAAATTTACTTTTTATTTTTCATTGGAGTAGTTTTCCACTGTGTACGTGGACCACTTCTACTTTGTGCATTCCTCGGTTGATGGACATTTTCATTGCTTCCGAGTGTTGGCTATGGTAAATATTGTTGGCGTGCAGGATTGCCAGCCTGTGACTTTTTGATTCTCATTTTCTCAGGTGATAGGCCCAGCAGTGGTTGGGATTGATTGACTGGTAGCACCGCGTTACCCTTTTCAAAGCACCTTCTTTGTGTTTTCATTAGTGGCTCTTACCACGTCCCCCTTAGAATCGAGGGTACGCATTTCTCCACAATCGCTTCAGCATTTATTGTTTGCAGCATTTATGCTAATGGCCCTTCTGGCTGCTGTGAGCTGATAGGTTTTTGTAATTTGGGTTTGCATGTCTTTGAAAATTCGTAAAACTCATCATTTTTCTCTGCCGTTTTCTTTTCTGTTAAAAAAAGGAAACAATTGGGAGTACAGTATAACTCTTGAAATTGTCTTCTTGGAAGGTTGCCCTCTTTTGAATTTTTCGGTCGATTTTCCACCCCAGAATTTTTTTAGAGAGCAGGTGTCATTTACCGAACTGCAAGTTTGGTGACTATTTAGTGACCTTTGGCAATGGATTTAAAGCTGCTGTTGTGGGAAGTGGCCTCAAGGAGGCAGCATTTCTCCATTCCCAAATCTGGGTACTAGGGCAGCAGAGTCTTTCTGGAAGTCGTGTTCCTAGGTTGTAAATTACATTGGAATGTGCATGGAGAAACCCCCATAAGATTAGGTCTCATTATTTCTTCTTGGTTTTAAAAATTGCTTTAATTGGGGTAAAGCTTAGAATATTGTTTCTCCTAGGTGTACACGATCTGGTTCATTTGTACATTATATATGTCTATTCAAGTACAGATCCTCTTCCCATGTAAAATGTTACTGAGGGTTCCGCAGACCTCCCTTGCTATATGGTCGGTCTTTTTGATATATGTATATAATATGTGTTTGTATGCATACAGTAACACTAATCTTAATTTATCCATTCCCCCCACCTTTCCTTTCAGATGAGCATAGTTTGCTTTCTAAGTCTGTGAGTGTCTTTCTCTGTGGAAATATGTTCATTTGTGTCAGTTATTAGATAACGCCTGTAAGTGATATCATAGAATATAGGTCTGTTGCTTTCCGACTTACCTCATGGTTCGTGATTATCTCCAGACTCATTTGTGGTGCCTCAGAGAGCAATGGTTCATTGTCTTCCATGGCTAATATTCCATTGTGGACATGGACCACTTCTTCTTTATCCATTCACCTCTTGTTGGACATTTTGATTGCTTCACTGTCTTGGCTATTGTGAATAAGGCTGCACTGCAGCTTTTGCGGCCTGTGTCTTCTCGATTCTTGTCTTCTCAGGTGAGAGGTCCAATGGTGCGCCTGCTGGATTGAATGGTGCCTCCATTTTTACTTTTAAACACAGCTCCTTTCTGTTCTCATTATTGGCTGTTACCCCTTTACGTCTCACCAGCAGGTAGAGGGTACACAGTTCCCTAAAACCCCTTCAGCATTTATTGTTTGTAGACTTTTTGCTGATGGTCAGTCGACTGGTGTGAGTTGAAACCTTTTTGTAGATTAGATTGCATGGGTCTAACACTCCCTGAGGTTGAGCTTTTATCCATTTGCCTTTTCTTTTTTTAAAAGAGCGTGAGTAAAACTTAACTCTTCATACTCTCTTCTTGAAACATTTGCCTGTGTTGAATTTTTTTGTCCATTCCCTACTTCAGCACAATTTTTTAGGGCAGGTGTCCTTTACAGCCCTGAGTCCTTGGGAATGTTAAGTGACCATGAGCTGTGAGTTTAAAGCTGCTCCTGCAGGGAAAGGTCAGAAGGTGGCAGCATTTCTCCTTTACCAAATTTGGTTACTGGGGAAACAGAGCCTTAATGGAAGTGGTGTTCTAGGTTGTAAATTAGAATGGAATGTGCCAGGAAAAAGCCCTGTAAGTTTATGTCTCATTACTTCTTGTTGATATGTGTAATTTACTTTTTATTTTTTATCCCAGCAAATTTGATTACAATGGTTTGTTTGTTCTAGGTGTGCAAGATGTGGTTCTTTCACACATATTCGTGTATCTATTCTTCCTCGCATCCTTTTTCCATGTAGGTTATGACACAATGTTGAGTAGTCTCTCTCCTGGTCTTCCGTACGTCTTTGGTGAGTATATATTTCACATGGTTTGTATATCTCTGTTGACCCCAATATGGTAATGTATCCAATCCTCATCCCTTTCTACTTGGTGAACCATAAGTTTTTTAATGAATCTGTGGTTGCCTTTCTCTGTGGAAATATCTTCATTGGTATCAATTTTTAAGTAACTCCTAAAAGTGATATGATAGGATATGTGTCTTTTGCTTTCTCCCTTACTACACGTGGCGTGATTACGTCTAGACTCATCTATGGTGCTGCAAATGGCATTGTTTCACTTTTTTCACTAGCGAATATTCCATCTGTACATGGAGGAGTTCTTCTTTGTCCACCCATCTGTTGGTGGACTTTTTGGTTACTTCCATATCTTGGCTATTGTAATACTGTGCAGTGCAGATTTGCCTGCCTGTGTCTTTGCAATTCTCTCTTCTTAGATTTTAGGTCGAGGAGTGGGCCTGCTGGATCATATGGTAGCTCAATGTTGACCTTTTTAAGGCACCTCCATTCTGTTCTCATTCGTGGCCCTTTCCAAGTTACGTCCCACTTGAAGTTGAGGGTATGCACTTCTCCACAACACCTTCAGCATTTATTGTTTGTAGTTTTCTTAAAGATGGTGATTCTGACAAGTGTGAGCTGATACCTTTTTGCGGTTGAATTCGCACGTGCCTCATAATCCGTTGAAATTGAGCTTTAAGGCATGTCCTTTTTATTTTTCAAGCTGTGATTACCCCCTTAGTTCTTCAAAGTGTTCTCTTAAAGTATGTGTCACATTTTGAAATGTTTTGGCCATGACCCCCCTCAAGACATTTTGAGGGCAGGTTTCATTTACAGTTCTGCAGTACTTGTTCCTATGAAATGACCGTTAGCACAGCCTTTAAAGCTGCTTTTGCAGGTAACTGCCAGAGGGTGGCAGCCTTTCTATGTCCCCCACCCTGGTACCTAGGGAAAAGCCCTTGCGGCCTGTGGTGTTTCTCGGTTATAAATTAGAGTGGAGTGTGCCCGGACAAACCCACACAAGCTGATGTCTCCTTACTTTTGTTGGTGTTTTAAATTTACTTTTTATTTTTCATTGGAGTAGTTTTCCACTGTGTACGTGGACCACTTCTACTTTGTGCATTCCTCGGTTGATGGACATTTTCATTGCTTCCGAGTGTTGGCTATGGTAAATATTGTTGGCGTGCAGGATTGCCAGCCTGTGACCTTTTGATTCTCATTTTCTCAGGTGATAGGCCCAGCAGTGGTTGGGATTGATTGACTGGTAGCACCGCGTTACCCTTTTCAAAGCACCTTCTTTGTGTTTTCATTAGTGGCTCTTACCACGTCCCCCTTAGAATCGAGGGTACGCATTTCTCCACAATCGCTTCAGCATTTATTGTTTGCAGCATTTATGCTAATGGCCCTTCTGGCTGCTGTGAGCTGATAGGTTTTTGTAATTTGGGTTTGCATGTCTTTGAAAATTCGTAAAACTCATCATTTTTCTCTGCCGTTTTCTTTTCTGTTAAAAAAAGGAAACAATTGGGAGTACAGTATAACTCTTGAAATTGTCTTCTTGGAAGGTTGCCCTCTTTTGAATTTTTCGGTCGATTTTCCACCCCAGAATTTTTTTAGAGAGCAGGTGTCATTTACCGAACTGCAAGTTTGGTGACTATTTAGTGACCTTTGGCAATGGATTTAAAGCTGCTGTTGTGGGAAGTGGCCTCAAGGAGGCAGCATTTCTCCATTCCCAAATCTGGGTACTAGGGCAGCAGAGTCTTTCTGGAAGTCGTGTTCCTAGGTTGTAAATTACATTGGAATGTGCATGGAGAAACCCCCATAAGATTAGGTCTCATTATTTCTTCTTGGTTTTAAAAATTGCTTTAATTGGGGTAAAGCTTAGAATATTGTTTCTCCTAGGTGTACACGATCTGGTTCATTTGTACATTATATATGTCTATTCAAGTACAGATCCTCTTCCCATGTAAAATGTTACTGAGGGTTCCGCAGACCTCCCTTGCTATATGGTCGGTCTTTTTGATATATGTATATAATATGTGTTTGTATGCATACAGTAACACTAATCTTAATTTATCCATTCCCCCCACCTTTCCTTTCAGATGAGCATAGTTTGCTTTCTAAGTCTGTGAGTGTCTTTCTCTGTGGAAATATGTTCATTTGTGTCAGTTATTAGATAACGCCTGTAAGTGATATCATAGAATATAGGTCTTTTGCTTTCCGACTTACCTCATGGTTCGTGATTATCTCCAGACTCATTTGTGGTGCCTCAGAGAGCAATGGTTCATTGTCTTCCATGGCTAATATTCCATTGTGTACATGGACCACTTCTTCTTTATCCATTCACCTCTTGTTGGACATTTTGATTGCTTCACTGTCTTGGCTATTGTGAATAAGGCTGCACTGCAGCTTTTGCGGCCTGTGTCTTCTCGATTCTTGTCTTCTCAGGTGAGAGGTCCAATGGTGCGCCTGCTGGATTGAATGGTGCCTCCATTTTTACTTTTAAACACAGCTCCTTTCTGTTCTCATTATTGGCTGTTACCCCTTTACGTCTCACCAGCAGGTAGAGGGTACACAGTTCCCTAAAACCCCTTCAGCATTTATTGTTTGTAGACTTTTTGCTGATGGTCAGTCGACTGGTGTGAGTTGAAACCTTTTTGTAGATTAGATTGCATGGGTCTAACACTCCGTGAGGTTGAGCTTTTATCCATTTTCCTTTTCTTTTTTTAAAAGAGCGTGAGTAAAACTTAACTCTTCATACTCTCTTCTTGAAACATTTGCCTGTGTTGAATTTTTTTGTCCATTCCCTACTTCAGCGCAATTTTTTAGGGCAGGTGTCCTTTACAGCCCTGAGTCCTTGGGAATGTTAAGTGACCATGAGCTGTGAGTTTAAAGCTGCTCCTGCAGGGAAAGGTCAGAAGGTGGCAGCATTTCTCCTTTACCAAATTTGGTTACTGGGGAAACAGAGCCTTAATGGAAGTGGTGTTCTAGGTTGTAAATTAGAATGGAATGTGCCAGGAAAAAGCCCTGTAAGTTTATGTCTCATTACTTCTTGTTGATATGTGCAATTTACTTTTTATTTTTTATCCCAGCAAATTTGATTACAATGGTTTGTTTGTTCTAGGTGTGCAAGATGTGGTTCTTTCACACATATTCGTGTATCTATTCTTCCTCGCATCCTTTTTCCATGTAGGTTATGACACAATGTTGAGTAGTCTCTCTCCTGGTCTTCCGTACGTCTTTGGTGAGTATATATTTCACATGGTTTGTATATCTCTGTTGACCCCAATATGGTAATGTATCCAATCCTCATCCCTTTCTACTTGGTGAACCATAAGTTTTTTAATGAATCTGTGGTTGCCTTTCTCTGTGGAAATATCTTCATTGGTATCAATTTTTAAGTAACTCCTAAAAGTGATATGATAGGATATGTGTCTTTTGCTTTCTCCCTTACTACACGTGGCGTGATTACGTCTAGACTCATCTATGGTGCTGCAAATGGCATTGTTTCACTTTTTTCACTAGCGAATATTCCATCTGTACATGGAGGAGTTCTTCTTTGTCCACCCATCTGTTGGTGGACTTTTTGGTTACTTCCATATCTTGGCTATTGTAATACTGTGCCGTGCAGATTTGCCTGCCTGTGTCTTTGCAATTCTCTCTTCTTAGATTTTAGGTCGAGGAGTGGGCCTGCTGGATCATATGGTAGCTCAATGTTGACCTTTTTAAGGCACCTCCATTCTGTTCTCATTCGTGGCCCTTTCCAAGTTACGTCCCACTTGAAGTTGAGGGTATGCACTTCTCCACAACACCTTCAGCATTTATTGTTTGTAGTTTTCTTAAAGATGGTGATTCTGACAAGTGTGAGCTGATACCTTTTTGCGGTTGAATTCGCACGTGCCTCATAATCCGTTGAAATTGAGCTTTAAGGCATGTCCTTTTTATTTTTCTAGCTGTGATTACCCCCTTAGTTCTTCAAAGTGTTCTCTTAAAGTATGTGTCACATTTTGAAATGTTTTGGCCATGACCCCCCTCAAGACATTTTGAGGGCAGGTTTCATTTACAGTTCTGCAGTACTTGTTCCTATGAAATGACCGTTAGCACAGCCTTTAAAGCTGCTTTTGCAGGTAACTGCCAGAGGGTGGCAGCCTTTCTATGTCCCCCACCCTGGTACCTAGGGAAAAGCCCTTGCGGCCTGTGGTGTTTCTCGGTTATAAATTAGAGTGGAGTGTGCCCGGACAAACCCACACAAGCTGATGTCTCCTTACTTTTGTTGGTGTTTTAAATTTACTTTTTATTTTTCATTGGAGTAGTTTTCCACTGTGTACGTGGACCACTTCTACTTTGTGCATTCCTCGGTTGATGGACATTTTCATTGCTTCCGAGTGTTGGCTATGGTAAATATTGTTGGCGTGCAGGATTGCCAGCCTGTGACTTTTTGATTCTCATTTTCTCAGGTGATAGGCCCAGCAGTGGTTGGGATTGATTGACTGGTAGCACCGCGTTACCCTTTTCAAAGCACCTTCTTTGTGTTTTCATTAGTGGCTCTTACCACGTCCCCCTTAGAATCGAGGCTACGCATTTCTCCACAATCGCTTCAGCATTTATTGTTTGCAGCATTTATGCTAATGGCCCTTCTGGCTGCTGTGAGCTGATAGGTTTTTGTAATTTGGGTTTGCATGTCTTTGAAAATTCGTAAAACTCATCATTTTTCTCTGCCGTTTTCTTTTCTGTTAAAAAAAGGAAACAATTGGGAGTACAGTATAACTCTTGAAATTGTCTTCTTGGAAGGTTTCCCTCTTTTGAATTTTTCGGTCGATTTTCCACCCCAGAATTTTTTTAGAGAGCAGGTGTCATTTACCGAACTGCAAGTTTGGTGACTATTTAGTGACCTTTGGCAATGGATTTACAGCTGCTGTTGTGGGAAGTGGCCTCAAGGAGGCAGCATTTCTCCATTCCCAAATCTGGGTACTAGGGCAGCAGAGTCTTTCTGGAAGTCGTGTTCCTAGGTTGTAAATTACATTGGAATGTGCATGGAGAAACCCCCATAAGATTATGTCTCATTATTTCTTCTTGGTTTTAAAAATTGCTTTAATTGGGGTAAAGCTTAGAATATTCTTTCTCCTAGGTGTACACGATCTGGTTCATTTGTACATTATATATGTCTATTCAAGTACAGATCCTCTTCCCATGTAAAATGTTACTGAGGGTTCCGCAGACCTCCCTTGCTATATGGTCGGTCTTTTTGATATATGTATATAATATGTGTTTGTATGCATACAGTAACACTAATCTTAATTTATCCATTCCCCCCACCTTTCCTTTCAGATGAGCATAGTTTGCTTTCTAAGTCTGTGAGTGTCTTTCTCTGTGGAAATATGTTCATTTGTGTCAGTTATTAGATAACGCCTGTAAGTGATATCATAGAATATAGGTCTTTTGCTTTCCGACTTACCTCATGGTTCGTGATTATCTCCAGACTCATTTGTGGTGCCTCAGAGAGCAATGGTTCATTGTCTTCCATGGCTAATATTCCATTGTGTACATGGACCACTTCTTCTTTATCCATTCACCTCTTGTTGGACATTTTGATTGCTTCACTGTCTTGGCTATTGTGAATAAGGCTGCACTGCAGCTTTTGCGGCCTGTGTCTTCTCGATTCTTGTCTTCTCAGGTGAGAGGTCCAATGGTGCGCCTGCTGGATTGAATGGTGCCTCCATTTTTACTTTTAAACACAGCTCCTTTCTGTTCTCATTATTGGCTGTTACCCCTTTACGTCTCACCAGCAGGTAGAGGGTACACAGTTCCCTAAAACCCCTTCAGCATTTATTGTTTGTAGACTTTTTGCTGATGGTCAGTCGACTGGTGTGAGTTGAAACCTTTTTGTAGATTAGATTGCATGGGTCTAACACTCCGTGAGGTTGAGCTTTTATCCATTTTCCTTTTCTTTTTTTAAAAGAGCGTGAGTAAAACTTAACTCTTCATACTCTCTTCTTGAAACATTTGCCTGTGTTGAATTTTTTTGTCCATTCCCTACTTCAGCGCAATTTTTTAGGGCAGGTGTCCTTTACAGCCCTGAGTCCTTGGGAATGTTAAGTGACCATGAGCTGTGAGTTTAAAGCTGCTCCTGCAGGGAAAGGTCAGAAGGTGGCAGCATTTCTCCTTTACCAAATTTGGTTACTGGGGAAACAGAGCCTTAATGGAAGTGGTGTTCTAGGTTGTAAATTAGAATGGAATGTGCCAGGAAAAAGCCCTGTAAGTTTATGTCTCATTACTTCTTGTTGATATGTGCAATTTACTTTTTATTTTTTATCCCAGCAAATTTGATTACAATGGTTTGTTTGTTCTAGGTGTGCAAGATGTGGTTCTTTCACACATATTCGTGTATCTATTCTTCCTCGCATCCTTTTTCCATGTAGGTTATGACACAATGTTGAGTAGTCTCTCTCCTGGTCTTCCGTACGTCTTTGGTGAGTATATATTTCACATGGTTTGTATATCTCTGTTGACCCCAATATGGTAATGTATCCAATCCTCATCCCTTTCTACTTGGTGAACCATAAGTTTTTTAATGAATCTGTGGTTGCCTTTCTCTGTGGAAATATCTTCATTGGTATCAATTTTTAAGTAACTCCTAAAAGTGATATGATAGGATATGTGTCTTTTGCTTTCTCCCTTACTACACGTGGCGTGATTACGTCTAGACTCATCTATGGTGCTGCAAATGGCATTGTTTCACTTTTTTCACTAGCGAATATTCCATCTGTACATGGAGGAGTTCTTCTTTGTCCACCCATCTGTTGGTGGACTTTTTGGTTACTTCCATATCTTGGCTATTGTAATACTGTGCCGTGCAGATTTGCCTGCCTGTGTCTTTGCAATTCTCTCTTCTTAGATTTTAGGTCGAGGAGTGGGCCTGCTGGATCATATGGTAGCTCAATGTTGACCTTTTTAAGGCACCTCCATTCTGTTCTCATTCGTGGCCCTTTCCAAGTTACGTCCCACTTGAAGTTGAGGGTATGCACTTCTCCACAACACCTTCAGCATTTATTGTTTGTAGTTTTCTTAAAGATGGTGATTCTGACAAGTGTGAGCTGATACCTTTTTGCGGTTGAATTCGCACGTGCCTCATAATCCGTTGAAATTGAGCTTTAAGGCATGTCCTTTTTATTTTTCTAGCTGTGATTACCCCCTTAGTTCTTCAAAGTGTTCTCTTAAAGTATGTGTCACATTTTGAAATGTTTTGGCCATGACCCCCCTCAAGACATTTTGAGGGCAGGTTTCATTTACAGTTCTGCAGTACTTGTTCCTATGAAATGACCGTTAGCACAGCCTTTAAAGCTGCTTTTGCAGGTAACTGCCAGAGGGTGGCAGCCTTTCTATGTCCCCCACCCTGGTACCTAGGGAAAAGCCCTTGCGGCCTGTGGTGTTTCTCGGTTATAAATTAGAGTGGAGTGTGCCCGGACAAACCCACACAAGCTGATGTCTCCTTACTTTTGTTGGTGTTTTAAATTTACTTTTTATTTTTCATTGGAGTAGTTTTCCACTGTGTACGTGGACCACTTCTACTTTGTGCATTCCTCGGTTGATGGACATTTTCATTGCTTCCGAGTGTTGGCTATGGTAAATATTGTTGGCGTGCAGGATTGCCAGCCTGTGACTTTTTGATTCTCATTTTCTCAGGTGATAGGCCCAGCAGTGGTTGGGATTGATTGACTGGTAGCACCGCGTTACCCTTTTCAAAGCACCTTCTTTGTGTTTTCATTAGTGGCTCTTACCACGTCCCCCTTAGAATCGAGGCTACGCATTTCTCCACAATCGCTTCAGCATTTATTGTTTGCAGCATTTATGCTAATGGCCCTTCTGGCTGCTGTGAGCTGATAGGTTTTTGTAATTTGGGTTTGCATGTCTTTGAAAATTCGTAAAACTCATCATTTTTCTCTGCCGTTTTCTTTTCTGTTAAAAAAAGGAAACAATTGGGAGTACAGTATAACTCTTGAAATTGTCTTCTTGGAAGGTTTCCCTCTTTTGAATTTTTCGGTCGATTTTCCACCCCAGAATTTTTTTAGAGAGCAGGTGTCATTTACCGAACTGCAAGTTTGGTGACTATTTAGTGACCTTTGGCAATGGATTTACAGCTGCTGTTGTGGGAAGTGGCCTCAAGGAGGCAGCATTTCTCCATTCCCAAATCTGGGTACTAGGGCAGCAGAGTCTTTCTGGAAGTCGTGTTCCTAGGTTGTAAATTACATTGGAATGTGCATGGAGAAACCCCCATAAGATTATGTCTCATTATTTCTTCTTGGTTTTAAAAATTGCTTTAATTGGGGTAAAGCTTAGAATATTCTTTCTCCTAGGTGTACACGATCTGGTTCATTTGTACATTATATATGTCTATTCAAGTACAGATCCTCTTCCCATGTAAAATGTTACTCAGGGTTCCGCAGACCTCCCTTGCTATATGGTCGGTCTTTTTGATATATGTATATAATATGTGTTTGTATGCATACAGTAACACTAATCTTAATTTATCCATTCCCCCCACCTTTCCTTTCAGATGAGCATAGTTTGCTTTCTAAGTCTGTGAGTGTCTTTCTCTGTGGAAATATGTTCATTTGTGTCAGTTATTAGATAACGCCTGTAAGTGATATCATAGAATATAGGTCTTTTGCTTTCCGACTTACCTCATGGTTCGTGATTATCTCCAGACTCATTTGTGGTGCCTCAGAGAGCAATGGTTCATTGTCTTCCATGGCTAATATTCCATTGTGGACATGGACCACTTCTTCTTTATCCATTCACCTCTTGTTGGACATTTTGATTGCTTCACTGTCTTGGCTATTGTGAATAAGGCTGCACTGCAGCTTTTGCGGCCTGTGTCTTCTCGATTCTTGTCTTCTCAGGTGAGAGGTCCAATGGTGCGCCTGCTGGATTGAATGGTGCCTCCATTTTTACTTTTAAACACAGCTCCTTTCTGTTCTCATTATTGGCTGTTACCCCTTTACGTCTCACCAGCAGGTAGAGGGTACACAGTTCCCTAAAACCCCTTCAGCATTTATTGTTTGTAGACTTTTTGCTGATGGTCAGTCGACTGGTGTGAGTTGAAACCTTTTTGTAGATTAGATTGCATGGGTCTAACACTCCCTGAGGTTGAGCTTTTATCCATTTTCCTTTTCTTTTTTTAAAAGAGCGTGAGTAAAACTTAACTCTTCATACTCTCTTCTTGAAACATTTGCCTGTGTTGAATTTTTTTGTCCATTCCCTACTTCAGCGCAATTTTTTAGGGCAGGTGTCCTTTACAGCCCTGAGTCCTTGGGAATGTTAAGTGACCATGAGCTGTGAGTTTAAAGCTGCTCCTGCAGGGAAAGGTCAGAAGGTGGCAGCATTTCTCCTTTACCAAATTTGGTTACTGGGGAAACAGAGCCTTAATGGAAGTGGTGTTCTAGGTTGTAAATTAGAATGGAATGTGCCAGGAAAAAGCCCTGTAAGTTTATGTCTCATTACTTCTTGTTGATATGTGCAATTTACTTTTTATTTTTTATCCCAGCAAATTTGATTACAATGGTTTGTTTGTTCTAGGTGTGCAAGATGTGGTTCTTTCACACATATTCGTGTATCTATTCTTCCTCGCATCCTTTTTCCATGTAGGTTATGACACAATGTTGAGTAGTCTCTCTCCTGGTCTTCCGTACGTCTTTGGTGAGTATATATTTCACATGGTTTGTATATCTCTGTTGACCCCAATATGGTAATGTATCCAATCCTCATCCCTTTCTACTTGGTGAACCATAAGTTTTTTAATGAATCTGTGGTTGCCTTTCTCTGTGGAAATATCTTCATTGGTGTCAATTTTTAAGTAACTCCTAAAAGTGATATGATAGGATATGTGTCTTTTGCTTTCTCACTTACTACACGTGGCGTGATTACGTCTAGACTCATCTATGGTGCTGCAAATGGCATTGTTTCACTTTTTTCACTAGCGAATATTCCATCTGTACATGGAGGAGTTCTTCTTTGTCCACCCATCTGTTGGTGGACTTTTTGGTTACTTCCATATCTTGGCTATTGTAATACTGTGCCGTGCAGATTTGCCTGCCTGTGTCTTTGCAATTCTCTCTTCTTAGATTTTAGGTCGAGGAGTGGGCCTGCTGGATCATATGGTAGCTCAATGTTGACCTTTTTAAGGCACCTCCATTCTGTTCTCATTCGTGGCCCTTTCCAAGTTACGTCCCACTTGAAGTTGAGGGTATGCACTTCTCCACAACACCTTCAGCATTTATTGTTTGTAGTTTTCTTAAAGATGGTGATTCTGACAAGTGTGAGCTGATACCTTTTTGCGGTTGAATTCGCACGTGCCTCATAATCCGTTGAAATTGAGCTTTAAGGCATGTCCTTTTTATTTTTCTAGCTGTGATTACCCCCTTAGTTCTTCAAAGTGTTCTCTTAAAGTATGTGTCACATTTTGAAATGTTTTGGCCATGACCCCCCTCAAGACATTTTGAGGGCAGGTTTCATTTACAGTTCTGCAGTACTTGTTCCTATGAAATGACCGTTAGCACAGCCTTTAAAGCTGCTTTTGCAGGTAACTGCCAGAGGGTGGCAGCCTTTCTATGTCCCCCACCCTGGTACCTAGGGAAAAGCCCTTGCGGCCTGTGGTGTTTCTCGGTTATAAATTAGAGTGGAGTGTGCCCGGACAAACCCACACAAGCTGATGTCTCCTTACTTTTGTTGGTGTTTTAAATTTACTTTTTATTTTTCATTGGAGTAGTTTTCCACTGTGTACGTGGACCACTTCTACTTTGTGCATTCCTCGGTTGATGGACATTTTCATTGCTTCCGAGTGTTGGCTATGGTAAATATTGTTGGCGTGCAGGATTGCCAGCCTGTGACTTTTTGATTCTCATTTTCTCAGGTGATAGGCCCAGCAGTGGTTGGGATTGATTGACTGGTAGCACCGCGTTACCCTTTTCAAAGCACCTTCTTTGTGTTTTCATTAGTGGCTCTTACCACGTCCCCCTTAGAATCGAGGCTACGCATTTCTCCACAATCGCTTCAGCATTTATTGTTTGCAGCATTTATGCTAATGGCCCTTCTGGCTGCTGTGAGCTGATAGGTTTTTGTAATTTGGGTTTGCATGTCTTTGAAAATTCGTAAAACTCATCATTTTTCTCTGCCGTTTTCTTTTCTGTTAAAAAAAGGAAACAATTGGGAGTACAGTATAACTCTTGAAATTGTCTTCTTGGAAGGTTTCCCTCTTTTGAATTTTTCGGTCGATTTTCCACCCCAGAATTTTTTTAGAGAGCAGGTGTCATTTACCGAACTGCAAGTTTGGTGACTATTTAGTGACCTTTGGCAATGGATTTACAGCTGCTGTTGTGGGAAGTGGCCTCAAGGAGGCAGCATTTCTCCATTCCCAAATCTGGGTACTAGGGCAGCAGAGTCTTTCTGGAAGTCGTGTTCCTAGGTTGTAAATTACATTGGAATGTGCATGGAGAAACCCCCATAAGATTATGTCTCATTATTTCTTCTTGGTTTTAAAAATTGCTTTAATTGGGGTAAAGCTTAGAATATTCTTTCTCCTAGGTGTACACGATCTGGTTCATTTGTACATTATATATGTCTATTCAAGTACAGATCCTCTTCCCATGTAAAATGTTACTGAGGGTTCCGCAGACCTCCCTTGCTATATGGTCGGTCTTTTTGATATATGTATATAATATGTGTTTGTATGCATACAGTAACACTAATCTTAATTTATCCATTCCCCCCACCTTTCCTTTCAGATGAGCATAGTTTGCTTTCTAAGTCTGTGAGTGTCTTTCTCTGTGGAAATATGTTCATTTGTGTCAGTTATTAGATAACGCCTGTAAGTGATATCATAGAATATAGGTCTTTTGCTTTCCGACTTACCTCATGGTTCGTGATTATCTCCAGACTCATTTGTGGTGCCTCAGAGAGCAATGGTTCATTGTCTTCCATGGCTAATATTCCATTGTGTACATGGACCACTTCTTCTTTATCCATTCACCTCTTGTTGGACATTTTGATTGCTTCACTGTCTTGGCTATTGTGAATAAGGCTGCACTGCAGCTTTTGCGGCCTGTGTCTTCTCGATTCTTGTCTTCTCAGGTGAGAGGTCCAATGGTGCGCCTGCTGGATTGAATGGTGCCTCCATTTTTACTTTTAAACACAGCTCCTTTCTGTTCTCATTATTGGCTGTTACCCCTTTACGTCTCACCAGCAGGTAGAGGGTACACAGTTCCCTAAAACCCCTTCAGCATTTATTGTTTGTAGACTTTTTGCTGATGGTCAGTCGACTGGTGTGAGTTGAAACCTTTTTGTAGATTAGATTGCATGGGTCTAACACTCCCTGAGGTTGAGCTTTTATCCATTTGCCTTTTCTTTTTTTAAAAGAGCGTGAGTAAAACTTAACTCTTCATACTCTCTTCTTGAAACATTTGCCTGTGTTGAATTTTTTTGTCCATTCCCTACTTCAGCACAATTTTTTAGGGCAGGTGTCCTTTACAGCCCTGAGTCCTTGGGAATGTTAAGTGACCATGAGCTGTGAGTTTAAAGCTGCTCCTGCAGGGAAAGGTCAGAAGGTGGCAGCATTTCTCCTTTACCAAATTTGGTTACTGGGGAAACAGAGCCTTAATGGAAGTGGTGTTCTAGGTTGTAAATTAGAATGGAATGTGCCAGGAAAAAGCCCTGTAAGTTTATGTCTCATTACTTCTTGTTGATATGTGTAATTTACTTTTTATTTTTTATCCCAGCAAATTTGATTACAATGGTTTGTTTGTTCTAGGTGTGCAAGATGTGGTTCTTTCACACATATTCGTGTATCTATTCTTCCTCGCATCCTTTTTCCATGTAGGTTATGACACAATGTTGAGTAGTCTCTCTCCTGGTCTTCCGTACGTCTTTGGTGAGTATATATTTCACATGGTTTGTATATCTCTGTTGACCCCAATATGGTAATGTATCCAATCCTCATCCCTTTCTACTTGGTGAACCATAAGTTTTTTAATGAATCTGTGGTTGCCTTTCTCTGTGGAAATATCTTCATTGGTATCAATTTTTAAGTAACTCCTAAAAGTGATATGATAGGATATGTGTCTTTTGCTTTCTCACTTACTACACGTGGCGTGATTACGTCTAGACTCATCTATGGTGCTGCAAATGGCATTGTTTCACTTTTTTCACTAGCGAATATTCCATCTGTACATGGAGGAGTTCTTCTTTGTCCACCCATCTGTTGGTGGACTTTTTGGTTACTTCCATATCTTGGCTATTGTAATACTGTGCAGTGCAGATTTGCCTGCCTGTGTCTTTGCAATTCTCTCTTCTTAGATTTTAGGTCGAGGAGTGGGCCTGCTGGATCATATGGTAGCTCAATGTTGACCTTTTTAAGGCACCTCCATTCTGTTCTCATTCGTGGCCCTTTCCAAGTTACGTCCCACTTGAAGTTGAGGGTATGCACTTCTCCACAACACCTTCAGCATTTATTGTTTGTAGTTTTCTTAAAGATGGTGATTCTGACAAGTGTGAGCTGATACCTTTTTGCGGTTGAATTCGCACGTGCCTCATAATCCGTTGAAATTGAGCTTTAAGGCATGTCCTTTTTATTTTTCAAGCTGTGATTACCCCCTTAGTTCTTCAAAGTGTTCTCTTAAAGTATGTGTCACATTTTGAAATGTTTTGGCCATGACCCCCCTCAAGACATTTTGAGGGCAGGTTTCATTTACAGTTCTGCAGTACTTGTTCCTATGAAATGACCGTTAGCACAGCCTTTAAAGCTGCTTTTGCAGGTAACTGCCAGAGGGTGGCAGCCTTTCTATGTCCCCCACCCTGGTACCTAGGGAAAAGCCCTTGCGGCCTGTGGTGTTTCTCGGTTATAAATTAGAGTGGAGTGTGCCCGGACAAACCCACACAAGCTGATGTCTCCTTACTTTTGTTGGTGTTTTAAATTTACTTTTTATTTTTCATTGGAGTAGTTTTCCACTGTGTACGTGGACCACTTCTACTTTGTGCATTCCTCGGTTGATGGACATTTTCATTGCTTCCGAGTGTTGGCTATGGTAAATATTGTTGGCGTGCAGGATTGCCAGCCTGTGACTTTTTGATTCTCATTTTCTCAGGTGATAGGCCCAGCAGTGGTTGGGATTGATTGACTGGTAGCACCGCGTTACCCTTTTCAAAGCACCTTCTTTGTGTTTTCATTAGTGGCTCTTACCACGTCCCCCTTAGAATCGAGGGTACGCATTTCTCCACAATCGCTTCAGCATTTATTGTTTGCAGCATTTATGCTAATGGCCCTTCTGGCTGCTGTGAGCTGATAGGTTTTTGTAATTTGGGTTTGCATGTCTTTGAAAATTCGTAAAACTCATCATTTTTCTCTGCCGTTTTCTTTTCTGTTAAAAAAAGGAAACAATTGGGAGTACAGTATAACTCTTGAAATTGTCTTCTTGGAAGGTTGCCCTCTTTTGAATTTTTCGGTCGATTTTCCACCCCAGAATTTTTTTAGAGAGCAGGTGTCATTTACCGAACTGCAAGTTTGGTGACTATTTAGTGACCTTTGGCAATGGATTTAAAGCTGCTGTTGTGGGAAGTGGCCTCAAGGAGGCAGCATTTCTCCATTCCCAAATCTGGGTACTAGGGCAGCAGAGTCTTTCTGGAAGTCGTGTTCCTAGGTTGTAAATTACATTGGAATGTGCATGGAGAAACCCCCATAAGATTAGGTCTCATTATTTCTTCTTGGTTTTAAAAATTGCTTTAATTGGGGTAAAGCTTAGAATATTGTTTCTCCTAGGTGTACACGATCTGGTTCATTTGTACATTATATATGTCTATTCAAGTACAGATCCTCTTCCCATGTAAAATGTTACTGAGGGTTCCGCAGACCTCCCTTGCTATATGGTCGGTCTTTTTGATATATGTATATAATATGTGTTTGTATGCATACAGTAACACTAATCTTAATTTATCCATTCCCCCCACCTTTCCTTTCAGATGAGCATAGTTTGCTTTCTAAGTCTGTGAGTGTCTTTCTCTGTGGAAATATGTTCATTTGTGTCAGTTATTAGATAACGCCTGTAAGTGATATCATAGAATATAGGTCTGTTGCTTTCCGACTTACCTCATGGTTCGTGATTATCTCCAGACTCATTTGTGGTGCCTCAGAGAGCAATGGTTCATTGTCTTCCATGGCTAATATTCCATTGTGGACATGGACCACTTCTTCTTTATCCATTCACCTCTTGTTGGACATTTTGATTGCTTCACTGTCTTGGCTATTGTGAATAAGGCTGCACTGCAGCTTTTGCGGCCTGTGTCTTCTCGATTCTTGTCTTCTCAGGTGAGAGGTCCAATGGTGCGCCTGCTGGATTGAATGGTGCCTCCATTTTTACTTTTAAACACAGCTCCTTTCTGTTCTCATTATTGGCTGTTACCCCTTTACGTCTCACCAGCAGGTAGAGGGTACACAGTTCCCTAAAACCCCTTCAGCATTTATTGTTTGTAGACTTTTTGCTGATGGTCAGTCGACTGGTGTGAGTTGAAACCTTTTTGTAGATTAGATTGCATGGGTCTAACACTCCCTGAGGTTGAGCTTTTATCCATTTGCCTTTTCTTTTTTTAAAAGAGCGTGAGTAAAACTTAACTCTTCATACTCTCTTCTTGAAACATTTGCCTGTGTTGAATTTTTTTGTCCATTCCCTACTTCAGCACAATTTTTTAGGGCAGGTGTCCTTTACAGCCCTGAGTCCTTGGGAATGTTAAGTGACCATGAGCTGTGAGTTTAAAGCTGCTCCTGCAGGGAAAGGTCAGAAGGTGGCAGCATTTCTCCTTTACCAAATTTGGTTACTGGGGAAACAGAGCCTTAATGGAAGTGGTGTTCTAGGTTGTAAATTAGAATGGAATGTGCCAGGAAAAAGCCCTGTAAGTTTATGTCTCATTACTTCTTGTTGATATGTGTAATTTACTTTTTATTTTTTATCCCAGCAAATTTGATTACAATGGTTTGTTTGTTCTAGGTGTGCAAGATGTGGTTCTTTCACACATATTCGTGTATCTATTCTTCCTCGCATCCTTTTTCCATGTAGGTTATGACACAATGTTGAGTAGTCTCTCTCCTGGTCTTCCGTACGTCTTTGGTGAGTATATATTTCACATGGTTTGTATATCTCTGTTGACCCCAATATGGTAATGTATCCAATCCTCATCCCTTTCTACTTGGTGAACCATAAGTTTTTTAATGAATCTGTGGTTGCCTTTCTCTGTGGAAATATCTTCATTGGTATCAATTTTTAAGTAACTCCTAAAAGTGATATGATAGGATATGTGTCTTTTGCTTTCTCCCTTACTACACGTGGCGTGATTACGTCTAGACTCATCTATGGTGCTGCAAATGGCATTGTTTCACTTTTTTCACTAGCGAATATTCCATCTGTACATGGAGGAGTTCTTCTTTGTCCACCCATCTGTTGGTGGACTTTTTGGTTACTTCCATATCTTGGCTATTGTAATACTGTGCAGTGCAGATTTGCCTGCCTGTGTCTTTGCAATTCTCTCTTCTTAGATTTTAGGTCGAGGAGTGGGCCTGCTGGATCATATGGTAGCTCAATGTTGACCTTTTTAAGGCACCTCCATTCTGTTCTCATTCGTGGCCCTTTCCAAGTTACGTCCCACTTGAAGTTGAGGGTATGCACTTCTCCACAACACCTTCAGCATTTATTGTTTGTAGTTTTCTTAAAGATGGTGATTCTGACAAGTGTGAGCTGATACCTTTTTGCGGTTGAATTCGCACGTGCCTCATAATCCGTTGAAATTGAGCTTTAAGGCATGTCCTTTTTATTTTTCAAGCTGTGATTACCCCCTTAGTTCTTCAAAGTGTTCTCTTAAAGTATGTGTCACATTTTGAAATGTTTTGGCCATGACCCCCCTCAAGACATTTTGAGGGCAGGTTTCATTTACAGTTCTGCAGTACTTGTTCCTATGAAATGACCGTTAGCACAGCCTTTAAAGCTGCTTTTGCAGGTAACTGCCAGAGGGTGGCAGCCTTTCTATGTCCCCCACCCTGGTACCTAGGGAAAAGCCCTTGCGGCCTGTGGTGTTTCTCGGTTATAAATTAGAGTGGAGTGTGCCCGGACAAACCCACACAAGCTGATGTCTCCTTACTTTTGTTGGTGTTTTAAATTTACTTTTTATTTTTCATTGGAGTAGTTTTCCACTGTGTACGTGGACCACTTCTACTTTGTGCATTCCTCGGTTGATGGACATTTTCATTGCTTCCGAGTGTTGGCTATGGTAAATATTGTTGGCGTGCAGGATTGCCAGCCTGTGACCTTTTGATTCTCATTTTCTCAGGTGATAGGCCCAGCAGTGGTTGGGATTGATTGACTGGTAGCACCGCGTTACCCTTTTCAAAGCACCTTCTTTGTGTTTTCATTAGTGGCTCTTACCACGTCCCCCTTAGAATCGAGGGTACGCATTTCTCCACAATCGCTTCAGCATTTATTGTTTGCAGCATTTATGCTAATGGCCCTTCTGGCTGCTGTGAGCTGATAGGTTTTTGTAATTTGGGTTTGCATGTCTTTGAAAATTCGTAAAACTCATCATTTTTCTCTGCCGTTTTCTTTTCTGTTAAAAAAAGGAAACAATTGGGAGTACAGTATAACTCTTGAAATTGTCTTCTTGGAAGGTTGCCCTCTTTTGAATTTTTCGGTCGATTTTCCACCCCAGAATTTTTTTAGAGAGCAGGTGTCATTTACCGAACTGCAAGTTTGGTGACTATTTAGTGACCTTTGGCAATGGATTTAAAGCTGCTGTTGTGGGAAGTGGCCTCAAGGAGGCAGCATTTCTCCATTCCCAAATCTGGGTACTAGGGCAGCAGAGTCTTTCTGGAAGTCGTGTTCCTAGGTTGTAAATTACATTGGAATGTGCATGGAGAAACCCCCATAAGATTAGGTCTCATTATTTCTTCTTGGTTTTAAAAATTGCTTTAATTGGGGTAAAGCTTAGAATATTGTTTCTCCTAGGTGTACACGATCTGGTTCATTTGTACATTATATATGTCTATTCAAGTACAGATCCTCTTCCCATGTAAAATGTTACTGAGGGTTCCGCAGACCTCCCTTGCTATATGGTCGGTCTTTTTGATATATGTATATAATATGTGTTTGTATGCATACAGTAACACTAATCTTAATTTATCCATTCCCCCCACCTTTCCTTTCAGATGAGCATAGTTTGCTTTCTAAGTCTGTGAGTGTCTTTCTCTGTGGAAATATGTTCATTTGTGTCAGTTATTAGATAACGCCTGTAAGTGATATCATAGAATATAGGTCTTTTGCTTTCCGACTTACCTCATGGTTCGTGATTATCTCCAGACTCATTTGTGGTGCCTCAGAGAGCAATGGTTCATTGTCTTCCATGGCTAATATTCCATTGTGTACATGGACCACTTCTTCTTTATCCATTCACCTCTTGTTGGACATTTTGATTGCTTCACTGTCTTGGCTATTGTGAATAAGGCTGCACTGCAGCTTTTGCGGCCTGTGTCTTCTCGATTCTTGTCTTCTCAGGTGAGAGGTCCAATGGTGCGCCTGCTGGATTGAATGGTGCCTCCATTTTTACTTTTAAACACAGCTCCTTTCTGTTCTCATTATTGGCTGTTACCCCTTTACGTCTCACCAGCAGGTAGAGGGTACACAGTTCCCTAAAACCCCTTCAGCATTTATTGTTTGTAGACTTTTTGCTGATGGTCAGTCGACTGGTGTGAGTTGAAACCTTTTTGTAGATTAGATTGCATGGGTCTAACACTCCGTGAGGTTGAGCTTTTATCCATTTTCCTTTTCTTTTTTTAAAAGAGCGTGAGTAAAACTTAACTCTTCATACTCTCTTCTTGAAACATTTGCCTGTGTTGAATTTTTTTGTCCATTCCCTACTTCAGCGCAATTTTTTAGGGCAGGTGTCCTTTACAGCCCTGAGTCCTTGGGAATGTTAAGTGACCATGAGCTGTGAGTTTAAAGCTGCTCCTGCAGGGAAAGGTCAGAAGGTGGCAGCATTTCTCCTTTACCAAATTTGGTTACTGGGGAAACAGAGCCTTAATGGAAGTGGTGTTCTAGGTTGTAAATTAGAATGGAATGTGCCAGGAAAAAGCCCTGTAAGTTTATGTCTCATTACTTCTTGTTGATATGTGCAATTTACTTTTTATTTTTTATCCCAGCAAATTTGATTACAATGGTTTGTTTGTTCTAGGTGTGCAAGATGTGGTTCTTTCACACATATTCGTGTATCTATTCTTCCTCGCATCCTTTTTCCATGTAGGTTATGACACAATGTTGAGTAGTCTCTCTCCTGGTCTTCCGTACGTCTTTGGTGAGTATATATTTCACATGGTTTGTATATCTCTGTTGACCCCAATATGGTAATGTATCCAATCCTCATCCCTTTCTACTTGGTGAACCATAAGTTTTTTAATGAATCTGTGGTTGCCTTTCTCTGTGGAAATATCTTCATTGGTATCAATTTTTAAGTAACTCCTAAAAGTGATATGATAGGATATGTGTCTTTTGCTTTCTCCCTTACTACACGTGGCGTGATTACGTCTAGACTCATCTATGGTGCTGCAAATGGCATTGTTTCACTTTTTTCACTAGCGAATATTCCATCTGTACATGGAGGAGTTCTTCTTTGTCCACCCATCTGTTGGTGGACTTTTTGGTTACTTCCATATCTTGGCTATTGTAATACTGTGCCGTGCAGATTTGCCTGCCTGTGTCTTTGCAATTCTCTCTTCTTAGATTTTAGGTCGAGGAGTGGGCCTGCTGGATCATATGGTAGCTCAATGTTGACCTTTTTAAGGCACCTCCATTCTGTTCTCATTCGTGGCCCTTTCCAAGTTACGTCCCACTTGAAGTTGAGGGTATGCACTTCTCCACAACACCTTCAGCATTTATTGTTTGTAGTTTTCTTAAAGATGGTGATTCTGACAAGTGTGAGCTGATACCTTTTTGCGGTTGAATTCGCACGTGCCTCATAATCCGTTGAAATTGAGCTTTAAGGCATGTCCTTTTTATTTTTCTAGCTGTGATTACCCCCTTAGTTCTTCAAAGTGTTCTCTTAAAGTATGTGTCACATTTTGAAATGTTTTGGCCATGACCCCCCTCAAGACATTTTGAGGGCAGGTTTCATTTACAGTTCTGCAGTACTTGTTCCTATGAAATGACCGTTAGCACAGCCTTTAAAGCTGCTTTTGCAGGTAACTGCCAGAGGGTGGCAGCCTTTCTATGTCCCCCACCCTGGTACCTAGGGAAAAGCCCTTGCGGCCTGTGGTGTTTCTCGGTTATAAATTAGAGTGGAGTGTGCCCGGACAAACCCACACAAGCTGATGTCTCCTTACTTTTGTTGGTGTTTTAAATTTACTTTTTATTTTTCATTGGAGTAGTTTTCCACTGTGTACGTGGACCACTTCTACTTTGTGCATTCCTCGGTTGATGGACATTTTCATTGCTTCCGAGTGTTGGCTATGGTAAATATTGTTGGCGTGCAGGATTGCCAGCCTGTGACTTTTTGATTCTCATTTTCTCAGGTGATAGGCCCAGCAGTGGTTGGGATTGATTGACTGGTAGCACCGCGTTACCCTTTTCAAAGCACCTTCTTTGTGTTTTCATTAGTGGCTCTTACCACGTCCCCCTTAGAATCGAGGCTACGCATTTCTCCACAATCGCTTCAGCATTTATTGTTTGCAGCATTTATGCTAATGGCCCTTCTGGCTGCTGTGAGCTGATAGGTTTTTGTAATTTGGGTTTGCATGTCTTTGAAAATTCGTAAAACTCATCATTTTTCTCTGCCGTTTTCTTTTCTGTTAAAAAAAGGAAACAATTGGGAGTACAGTATAACTCTTGAAATTGTCTTCTTGGAAGGTTTCCCTCTTTTGAATTTTTCGGTCGATTTTCCACCCCAGAATTTTTTTAGAGAGCAGGTGTCATTTACCGAACTGCAAGTTTGGTGACTATTTAGTGACCTTTGGCAATGGATTTACAGCTGCTGTTGTGGGAAGTGGCCTCAAGGAGGCAGCATTTCTCCATTCCCAAATCTGGGTACTAGGGCAGCAGAGTCTTTCTGGAAGTCGTGTTCCTAGGTTGTAAATTACATTGGAATGTGCATGGAGAAACCCCCATAAGATTATGTCTCATTATTTCTTCTTGGTTTTAAAAATTGCTTTAATTGGGGTAAAGCTTAGAATATTCTTTCTCCTAGGTGTACACGATCTGGTTCATTTGTACATTATATATGTCTATTCAAGTACAGATCCTCTTCCCATGTAAAATGTTACTCAGGGTTCCGCAGACCTCCCTTGCTATATGGTCGGTCTTTTTGATATATGTATATAATATGTGTTTGTATGCATACAGTAACACTAATCTTAATTTATCCATTCCCCCCACCTTTCCTTTCAGATGAGCATAGTTTGCTTTCTAAGTCTGTGAGTGTCTTTCTCTGTGGAAATATGTTCATTTGTGTCAGTTATTAGATAACGCCTGTAAGTGATATCATAGAATATAGGTCTTTTGCTTTCCGACTTACCTCATGGTTCGTGATTATCTCCAGACTCATTTGTGGTGCCTCAGAGAGCAATGGTTCATTGTCTTCCATGGCTAATATTCCATTGTGGACATGGACCACTTCTTCTTTATCCATTCACCTCTTGTTGGACATTTTGATTGCTTCACTGTCTTGGCTATTGTGAATAAGGCTGCACTGCAGCTTTTGCGGCCTGTGTCTTCTCGATTCTTGTCTTCTCAGGTGAGAGGTCCAATGGTGCGCCTGCTGGATTGAATGGTGCCTCCATTTTTACTTTTAAACACAGCTCCTTTCTGTTCTCATTATTGGCTGTTACCCCTTTACGTCTCACCAGCAGGTAGAGGGTACACAGTTCCCTAAAACCCCTTCAGCATTTATTGTTTGTAGACTTTTTGCTGATGGTCAGTCGACTGGTGTGAGTTGAAACCTTTTTGTAGATTAGATTGCATGGGTCTAACACTCCCTGAGGTTGAGCTTTTATCCATTTTCCTTTTCTTTTTTTAAAAGAGCGTGAGTAAAACTTAACTCTTCATACTCTCTTCTTGAAACATTTGCCTGTGTTGAATTTTTTTGTCCATTCCCTACTTCAGCGCAATTTTTT
This sequence comes from Balaenoptera borealis, assembly GCF_965194805.1. Taxonomy (NCBI): domain Eukaryota; kingdom Metazoa; phylum Chordata; class Mammalia; order Artiodactyla; family Balaenopteridae; genus Balaenoptera; species Balaenoptera borealis. Next base: position 253,181 of record NW_028123762.1, read on the forward strand.
AGGGCAGGTGTCCTTTACAGCCCTGAGTCCTTGGGAATGTTAAGTGACCATGAGCTGTGAGTTTAAAGCTGCTCCTGCAGGGAAAGGTCAGAAGGTGGCAGCATTTCTCCTTTACCAAATTTGGTTACTGGGGAAACAGAGCCTTAATGGAAGTGGTGTTCTAGGTTGTAAATTAGAATGGAATGTGCCAGGAAAAAGCCCTGTAAGTTTATGTCTCATTACTTCTTGTTGATATGTGCAATTTACTTTTTATTTTTTATCCCAGCAAATTTGATTACAATGGTTTGTTTGTTCTAGGTGTGCAAGATGTGGTTCTTTCACACATATTCGTGTATCTATTCTTCCTCGCATCCTTTTTCCATGTAGGTTATGACACAATGTTGAGTAGTCTCTCTCCTGGTCTTCCGTACGTCTTTGGTGAGTATATATTTCACATGGTTTGTATATCTCTGTTGACCCCAATATGGTAATGTATCCAATCCTCATCCCTTTCTACTTGGTGAACCATAAGTTTTTTAATGAATCTGTGGTTGCCTTTCTCTGTGGAAATATCTTCATTGGTGTCAATTTTTAAGTAACTCCTAAAAGTGATATGATAGGATATGTGTCTTTTGCTTTCTCACTTACTACACGTGGCGTGATTACGTCTAGACTCATCTATGGTGCTGCAAATGGCATTGTTTCACTTTTTTCACTAGCGAATATTCCATCTGTACATGGAGGAGTTCTTCTTTGTCCACCCATCTGTTGGTGGACTTTTTGGTTACTTCCATATCTTGGCTATTGTAATACTGTGCCGTGCAGATTTGCCTGCCTGTGTCTTTGCAATTCTCTCTTCTTAGATTTTAGGTCGAGGAGTGGGCCTGCTGGATCATATGGTAGCTCAATGTTGACCTTTTTAAGGCACCTCCATTCTGTTCTCATTCGTGGCCCTTTCCAAGTTACGTCCCACTTGAAGTTGAGGGTATGCACTTCTCCACAACACCTTCAGCATTTATTGTTTGTAGTTTTCTTAAAGATGGTGATTCTGACAAGTGTGAGCTGATACCTTTTTGCGGTTGAATTCGCACGTGCCTCATAATCCGTTGAAATTGAGCTTTAAGGCATGTCCTTTTTATTTTTCTAGCTGTGATTACCCCCTTAGTTCTTCAAAGTGTTCTCTTAAAGTATGTGTCACATTTTGAAATGTTTTGGCCATGACCCCCCTCAAGACATTTTGAGGGCAGGTTTCATTTACAGTTCTGCAGTACTTGTTCCTATGAAATGACCGTTAGCACAGCCTTTAAAGCTGCTTTTGCAGGTAACTGCCAGAGGGTGGCAGCCTTTCTATGTCCCCCACCCTGGTACCTAGGGAAAAGCCCTTGCGGCCTGTGGTGTTTCTCGGTTATAAATTAGAGTGGAGTGTGCCCGGACAAACCCACACAAGCTGATGTCTCCTTACTTTTGTTGGTGTTTTAAATTTACTTTTTATTTTTCATTGGAGTAGTTTTCCACTGTGTACGTGGACCACTTCTACTTTGTGCATTCCTCGGTTGATGGACATTTTCATTGCTTCCGAGTGTTGGCTATGGTAAATATTGTTGGCGTGCAGGATTGCCAGCCTGTGACTTTTTGATTCTCATTTTCTCAGGTGATAGGCCCAGCAGTGGTTGGGATTGATTGACTGGTAGCACCGCGTTACCCTTTTCAAAGCACCTTCTTTGTGTTTTCATTAGTGGCTCTTACCACGTCCCCCTTAGAATCGAGGCTACGCATTTCTCCACAATCGCTTCAGCATTTATTGTTTGCAGCATTTATGCTAATGGCCCTTCTGGCTGCTGTGAGCTGATAGGTTTTTGTAATTTGGGTTTGCATGTCTTTGAAAATTCGTAAAACTCATCATTTTTCTCTGCCGTTTTCTTTTCTGTTAAAAAAAGGAAACAATTGGGAGTACAGTATAACTCTTGAAATTGTCTTCTTGGAAGGTTTCCCTCTTTTGAATTTTTCGGTCGATTTTCCACCCCAGAATTTTTTTAGAGAGCAGGTGTCATTTACCGAACTGCAAGTTTGGTGACTATTTAGTGACCTTTGGCAATGGATTTACAGCTGCTGTTGTGGGAAGTGGCCTCAAGGAGGCAGCATTTCTCCATTCCCAAATCTGGGTACTAGGGCAGCAGAGTCTTTCTGGAAGTCGTGTTCCTAGGTTGTAAATTACATTGGAATGTGCATGGAGAAACCCCCATAAGATTATGTCTCATTATTTCTTCTTGGTTTTAAAAATTGCTTTAATTGGGGTAAAGCTTAGAATATTCTTTCTCCTAGGTGTACACGATCTGGTTCATTTGTACATTATATATGTCTATTCAAGTACAGATCCTCTTCCCATGTAAAATGTTACTCAGGGTTCCGCAGACCTCCCTTGCTATATGGTCGGTCTTTTTGATATATGTATATAATATGTGTTTGTATGCATACAGTAACACTAATCTTAATTTATCCATTCCCCCCACCTTTCCTTTCAGATGAGCATAGTTTGCTTTCTAAGTCTGTGAGTGTCTTTCTCTGTGGAAATATGTTCATTTGTGTCAGTTATTAGATAACGCCTGTAAGTGATATCATAGAATATAGGTCTTTTGCTTTCCGACTTACCTCATGGTTCGTGATTATCTCCAGACTCATTTGTGGTGCCTCAGAGAGCAATGGTTCATTGTCTTCCATGGCTAATATTCCATTGTGGACATGGACCACTTCTTCTTTATCCATTCACCTCTTGTTGGACATTTTGATTGCTTCACTGTCTTGGCTATTGTGAATAAGGCTGCACTGCAGCTTTTGCGGCCTGTGTCTTCTCGATTCTTGTCTTCTCAGGTGAGAGGTCCAATGGTGCGCCTGCTGGATTGAATGGTGCCTCCATTTTTACTTTTAAACACAGCTCCTTTCTGTTCTCATTATTGGCTGTTACCCCTTTACGTCTCACCAGCAGGTAGAGGGTACACAGTTCCCTAAAACCCCTTCAGCATTTATTGTTTGTAGACTTTTTGCTGATGGTCAGTCGACTGGTGTGAGTTGAAACCTTTTTGTAGATTAGATTGCATGGGTCTAACACTCCGTGAGGTTGAGCTTTTATCCATTTTCCTTTTCTTTTTTTAAAAGAGCGTGAGTAAAACTTAACTCTTCATACTCTCTTCTTGAAACATTTGCCTGTGTTGAATTTTTTTGTCCATTCCCTACTTCAGCGCAATTTTTTAGGGCAGGTGTCCTTTACAGCCCTGAGTCCTTGGGAATGTTAAGTGACCATGAGCTGTGAGTTTAAAGCTGCTCCTGCAGGGAAAGGTCAGAAGGTGGCAGCATTTCTCCTTTACCAAATTTGGTTACTGGGGAAACAGAGCCTTAATGGAAGTGGTGTTCTAGGTTGTAAATTAGAATGGAATGTGCCAGGAAAAAGCCCTGTAAGTTTATGTCTCATTACTTCTTGTTGATATGTGCAATTTACTTTTTATTTTTTATCCCAGCAAATTTGATTACAATGGTTTGTTTGTTCTAGGTGTGCAAGATGTGGTTCTTTCACACATATTCGTGTATCTATTCTTCCTCGCATCCTTTTTCCATGTAGGTTATGACACAATGTTGAGTAGTCTCTCTCCTGGTCTTCCGTACGTCTTTGGTGAGTATATATTTCACATGGTTTGTATATCTCTGTTGACCCCAATATGGTAATGTATCCAATCCTCATCCCTTTCTACTTGGTGAACCATAAGTTTTTTAATGAATCTGTGGTTGCCTTTCTCTGTGGAAATATCTTCATTGGTATCAATTTTTAAGTAACTCCTAAAAGTGATATGATAGGATATGTGTCTTTTGCTTTCTCCCTTACTACACGTGGCGTGATTACGTCTAGACTCATCTATGGTGCTGCAAATGGCATTGTTTCACTTTTTTCACTAGCGAATATTCCATCTGTACATGGAGGAGTTCTTCTTTGTCCACCCATCTGTTGGTGGACTTTTTGGTTACTTCCATATCTTGGCTATTGTAATACTGTGCCGTGCAGATTTGCCTGCCTGTGTCTTTGCAATTCTCTCTTCTTAGATTTTAGGTCGAGGAGTGGGCCTGCTGGATCATATGGTAGCTCAATGTTGACCTTTTTAAGGCACCTCCATTCTGTTCTCATTCGTGGCCCTTTCCAAGTTACGTCCCACTTGAAGTTGAGGGTATGCACTTCTCCACAACACCTTCAGCATTTATTGTTTGTAGTTTTCTTAAAGATGGTGATTCTGACAAGTGTGAGCTGATACCTTTTTGCGGTTGAATTCGCACGTGCCTCATAATCCGTTGAAATTGAGCTTTAAGGCATGTCCTTTTTATTTTTCTAGCTGTGATTACCCCCTTAGTTCTTCAAAGTGTTCTCTTAAAGTATGTGTCACATTTTGAAATGTTTTGGCCATGACCCCCCTCAAGACATTTTGAGGGCAGGTTTCATTTACAGTTCTGCAGTACTTGTTCCTATGAAATGACCGTTAGCACAGCCTTTAAAGCTGCTTTTGCAGGTAACTGCCAGAGGGTGGCAGCCTTTCTATGTCCCCCACCCTGGTACCTAGGGAAAAGCCCTTGCGGCCTGTGGTGTTTCTCGGTTATAAATTAGAGTGGAGTGTGCCCGGACAAACCCACACAAGCTGATGTCTCCTTACTTTTGTTGGTGTTTTAAATTTACTTTTTATTTTTCATTGGAGTAGTTTTCCACTGTGTACGTGGACCACTTCTACTTTGTGCATTCCTCGGTTGATGGACATTTTCATTGCTTCCGAGTGTTGGCTATGGTAAATATTGTTGGCGTGCAGGATTGCCAGCCTGTGACTTTTTGATTCTCATTTTCTCAGGTGATAGGCCCAGCAGTGGTTGGGATTGATTGACTGGTAGCACCGCGTTACCCTTTTCAAAGCACCTTCTTTGTGTTTTCATTAGTGGCTCTTACCACGTCCCCCTTAGAATCGAGGCTACGCATTTCTCCACAATCGCTTCAGCATTTATTGTTTGCAGCATTTATGCTAATGGCCCTTCTGGCTGCTGTGAGCTGATAGGTTTTTGTAATTTGGGTTTGCATGTCTTTGAAAATTCGTAAAACTCATCATTTTTCTCTGCCGTTTTCTTTTCTGTTAAAAAAAGGAAACAATTGGGAGTACAGTATAACTCTTGAAATTGTCTTCTTGGAAGGTTTCCCTCTTTTGAATTTTTCGGTCGATTTTCCACCCCAGAATTTTTTTAGAGAGCAGGTGTCATTTACCGAACTGCAAGTTTGGTGACTATTTAGTGACCTTTGGCAATGGATTTACAGCTGCTGTTGTGGGAAGTGGCCTCAAGGAGGCAGCATTTCTCCATTCCCAAATCTGGGTACTAGGGCAGCAGAGTCTTTCTGGAAGTCGTGTTCCTAGGTTGTAAATTACATTGGAATGTGCATGGAGAAACCCCCATAAGATTATGTCTCATTATTTCTTCTTGGTTTTAAAAATTGCTTTAATTGGGGTAAAGCTTAGAATATTCTTTCTCCTAGGTGTACACGATCTGGTTCATTTGTACATTATATATGTCTATTCAAGTACAGATCCTCTTCCCATGTAAAATGTTACTCAGGGTTCCGCAGACCTCCCTTGCTATATGGTCGGTCTTTTTGATATATGTATATAATATGTGTTTGTATGCATACAGTAACACTAATCTTAATTTATCCATTCCCCCCACCTTTCCTTTCAGATGAGCATAGTTTGCTTTCTAAGTCTGTGAGTGTCTTTCTCTGTGGAAATATGTTCATTTGTGTCAGTTATTAGATAACGCCTGTAAGTGATATCATAGAATATAGGTCTTTTGCTTTCCGACTTACCTCATGGTTCGTGATTATCTCCAGACTCATTTGTGGTGCCTCAGAGAGCAATGGTTCATTGTCTTCCATGGCTAATATTCCATTGTGGACATGGACCACTTCTTCTTTATCCATTCACCTCTTGTTGGACATTTTGATTGCTTCACTGTCTTGGCTATTGTGAATAAGGCTGCACTGCAGCTTTTGCGGCCTGTGTCTTCTCGATTCTTGTCTTCTCAGGTGACAGGTCCAATGGTGCGCCTGCTGGATTGAATGGTGCCTCCATTTTTACTTTTAAACACAGCTCCTTTCTGTTTTCATTATTGGCTGTTACCCCTTTACGTCTCACCAGCAGGTAGAGGGTACACAGTTCCCTAAAACCCCTTCAGCATTTATTGTTTGTAGACTTTTTGCTGATGGTCAGTCGACTGGTGTGAGTTGAAACCTTTTTGTAGATTAGATTGCATGGGTCTAACACTCCCTGAGGTTGAGCTTTTATCCATTTTCCTTTTCTTTTTTTAAAAGAGCGTGAGTAAAACTTAACTCTTCATACTCTCTTCTTGAAACATTTGCCTGTGTTGAATTTTTTTGTCCATTCCCTACTTCAGCGCAATTTTTTAGGGCAGGTGTCCTTTACAGCCCTGAGTCCTTGGGAATGTTAAGTGACCATGAGCTGTGAGTTTAAAGCTGCTCCTGCAGGGAAAGGTCAGAAGGTGGCAGCATTTCTCCTTTACCAAATTTGGTTACTGGGGAAACAGAGCCTTAATGGAAGTGGTGTTCTAGGTTGTAAATTAGAATGGAATGTGCCAGGAAAAAGCCCTGTAAGTTTATGTCTCATTACTTCTTGTTGATATGTGCAATTTACTTTTTATTTTTTATCCCAGCAAATTTGATTACAATGGTTTGTTTGTTCTAGGTGTGCAAGATGTGGTTCTTTCACACATATTCGTGTATCTATTCTTCCTCGCATCCTTTTTCCATGTAGGTTATGACACAATGTTGAGTAGTCTCTCTCCTGGTCTTCCGTACGTCTTTGGTGAGTATATATTTCACATGGTTTGTATATCTCTGTTGACCCCAATATGGTAATGTATCCAATCCTCATCCCTTTCTACTTGGTGAACCATAAGTTTTTTAATGAATCTGTGGTTGCCTTTCTCTGTGGAAATATCTTCATTGGTATCAATTTTTAAGTAACTCCTAAAAGTGATATGATAGGATATGTGTCTTTTGCTTTCTCACTTACTACACGTGGCGTGATTACGTCTAGACTCATCTATGGTGCTGCAAATGGCATTGTTTCACTTTTTTCACTAGCGAATATTCCATCTGTACATGGAGGAGTTCTTCTTTGTCCACCCATCTGTTGGTGGACTTTTTGGTTACTTCCATATCTTGGCTATTGTAATACTGTGCAGTGCAGATTTGCCTGCCTGTGTCTTTGCAATTCTCTCTTCTTAGATTTTAGGTCGAGGAGTGGGCCTGCTGGATCATATGGTAGCTCAATGTTGACCTTTTTAAGGCACCTCCATTCTGTTCTCATTCGTGGCCCTTTCCAAGTTACGTCCCACTTGAAGTTGAGGGTATGCACTTCTCCACAACACCTTCAGCATTTATTGTTTGTAGTTTTCTTAAAGATGGTGATTCTGACAAGTGTGAGCTGATACCTTTTTGCGGTTGAATTCGCACGTGCCTCATAATCCGTTGAAATTGAGCTTTAAGGCATGTCCTTTTTATTTTTCTAGCTGTGATTACCCCCTTAGTTCTTCAAAGTGTTCTCTTAAAGTATGTGTCACATTTTGAAATGTTTTGGCCATGACCCCCCTCAAGACATTTTGAGGGCAGGTTTCATTTACAGTTCTACAGTACTTGTTCCTATGAAATGATGGTTAGCACAGCCTTTAAAGCTGCTTTTGCAGGTAACTGCCAGAGGGTGGCAGCCTTTCTATGTCCCCCACCCTGGTACCTAGGGAAAAGCCCTTGCGGCCTGTGGTGTTTCTCGGTTATAAATTAGAGTGGAGTGTGCCCGGACAAACCCACACAAGCTGATGTCTCCTTACTTTTGTTGGTGTTTTAAATTTACTTTTTATTTTTCATTGGAGTAGTTTTCCACTGTGTACGTGGACCACTTCTACTTTGTGCATTCCTCGGTTGATGGACATTTTCATTGCTTCCGAGTGTTGGCTATGGTAAATATTGTTGGCGTGCAGGATTGCCAGCCTGTGACTTTTTGATTCTCATTTTCTCAGGTGATAGGCCCAGCAGTGGTTGGGATTGATTGACTGGTAGCACCGCGTTACCCTTTTCAAAGCACCTTCTTTGTGTTTTCATTAGTGGCTCTTACCACGTCCCCCTTAGAATCGAGGGTACGCATTTCTCCACAATCGCTTCAGCATTTATTGTTTGCAGCATTTATGCTAATGGCCCTTCTGGCTGCTGTGAGCTGATAGGTTTTTGTAATTTGGGTTTGCATGTCTTTGAAAATTCGTAAAACTCATCATTTTTCTCTGCCGTTTTCTTTTCTGTTAAAAAAAGGAAACAATTGGGAGTACAGTATAACTCTTGTAATTGTCTTCTTGGAAGGTTGCCCTCTTTTGAATTTTTCGGTCGATTTTCCACCCCAGAATTTTTTTAGAGAGCAGGTGTCATTTACCGAACTGCAAGTTTGGTGACTATTTAGTGACCTTTGGCAATGGATTTACAGCTGCTGTTGTGGGAAGTGGCCTCAAGGAGGCAGCATTTCTCCATTCCCAAATCTGGGTACTAGGGCAGCAGAGTCTTTCTGGAAGTCGTGTTCCTAGGTTGTAAATTACATTGGAATGTGCATGGAGAAACCCCCATAAGATTATGTCTCATTATTTCTTCTTGGTTTTAAAAATTGCTTTAATTGGGGTAAAGCTTAGAATATTGTTTCTCCTAGGTGTACACGATCTGGTTCATTTGTACATTATATATGTCTATTCAAGTACAGATCCTCTTCCCATGTAAAATGTTACTGAGGGTTCCGCAGACCTCCCTTGCTATATGGTCGGTCTTTTTGATATATGTATATAATATGTGTTTGTATGCATACAGTAACACTAATCTTAATTTATCCATTCCCCCCACCTTTCCTTTCAGATGAGCATAGTTTGCTTTCTAAGTCTGTGAGTGTCTTTCTCTGTGGAAATATGTTCATTTGTGTCAGTTATTAGATAACGCCTGTAAGTGATATCATAGAATATAGGTCTTTTGCTTTCCGACTTACCTCATGGTTCGTGATTATCTCCAGACTCATTTGTGGTGCCTCAGAGAGCAATGGTTCATTGTCTTCCATGGCTAATATTCCATTGTGGACATGGACCACTTCTTCTTTATCCATTCACCTCTTGTTGGACATTTTGATTGCTTCACTGTCTTGGCTATTGTGAATAAGGCTGCACTGCAGCTTTTGCGGCCTGTGTCTTCTCGATTCTTGTCTTCTCAGGTGAGAGGTCCAATGGTGCGCCTGCTGGATTGAATGGTGCCTCCATTTTTACTTTTAAACACAGCTCCTTTCTGTTCTCATTATTGGCTGTTACCCCTTTACGTCTCACCAGCAGGTAGAGGGTACACAGTTCCCTAAAACCCCTTCAGCATTTATTGTTTGTAGACTTTTTGCTGATGGTCAGTCGACTGGTGTGAGTTGAAACCTTTTTGTAGATTAGATTGCATGGGTCTAACACTCCCTGAGGTTGAGCTTTTATCCATTTTCCTTTTCTTTTTTTAAAAGAGCGTGAGTAAAACTTAACTCTTCATACTCTCTTCTTGAAACATTTGCCTGTGTTGAATTTTTTTGTCCATTCCCTACTTCAGCGCAATTTTTTAGGGCAGGTGTCCTTTACAGCCCTGAGTCCTTGGGAATGTTAAGTGACCATGAGCTGTGAGTTTAAAGCTGCTCCTGCAGGGAAAGGTCAGAAGGTGGCAGCATTTCTCCTTTACCAAATTTGGTTACTGGGGAAACAGAGCCTTAATGGAAGTGGTGTTCTAGGTTGTAAATTAGAATGGAATGTGCCAGGAAAAAGCCCTGTAAGTTTATGTCTCATTACTTCTTGTTGATATGTGCAATTTACTTTTTATTTTTTATCCCAGCAAATTTGATTACAATGGTTTGTTTGTTCTAGGTGTGCAAGATGTGGTTCTTTCACACATATTCGTGTATCTATTCTTCCTCGCATCCTTTTTCCATGTAGGTTATGACACAATGTTGAGTAGTCTCTCTCCTGGTCTTCCGTACGTCTTTGGTGAGTATATATTTCACATGGTTTGTATATCTCTGTTGACCCCAATATGGTAATGTATCCAATCCTCATCCCTTTCTACTTGGTGAACCATAAGTTTTTTAATGAATCTGTGGTTGCCTTTCTCTGTGGAAATATCTTCATTGGTATCAATTTTTAAGTAACTCCTAAAAGTGATATGATAGGATATGTGTCTTTTGCTTTCTCACTTACTACACGTGGCGTGATTACGTCTAGACTCATCTATGGTGCTGCAAATGGCATTGTTTCACTTTTTTCACTAGCGAATATTCCATCTGTACATGGAGGAGTTCTTCTTTGTCCACCCATCTGTTGGTGGACTTTTTGGTTACTTCCATATCTTGGCTATTGTAATACTGTGCCGTGCAGATTTGCCTGCCTGTGTCTTTGCAATTCTCTCTTCTTAGATTTTAGGTCGAGGAGTGGGCCTGCTGGATCATATGGTAGCTCAATGTTGACCTTTTTAAGGCACCTCCATTCTGTTCTCATTCGTGGCCCTTTCCAAGTTACGTCCCACTTGAAGTTGAGGGTATGCACTTCTCCACAACACCTTCAGCATTTATTGTTTGTAGTTTTCTTAAAGATGGTGATTCTGACAAGTGTGAGCTGATACCTTTTTGCGGTTGAATTCGCACGTGCCTCATAATCCGTTGAAATTGAGCTTTAAGGCATGTCCTTTTTATTTTTCTAGCTGTGATTACCCCCTTAGTTCTTCAAAGTGTTCTCTTAAAGTATGTGTCACATTTTGAAATGTTTTGGCCATGACCCCCCTCAAGACATTTTGAGGGCAGGTTTCATTTACAGTTCTACAGTACTTGTTCCTATGAAATGATGGTTAGCACAGCCTTTAAAGCTGCTTTTGCAGGTAACTGCCAGAGGGTGGCAGCCTTTCTATGTCCCCCACCCTGGTACCTAGGGAAAAGCCCTTGCGGCCTGTGGTGTTTCTCGGTTATAAATTAGAGTGGAGTGTGCCCGGACAAACCCACACAAGCTGATGTCTCCTTACTTTTGTTGGTGTTTTAAATTTACTTTTTATTTTTCATTGGAGTAGTTTTCCACTGTGTACGTGGACCACTTCTACTTTGTGCATTCCTCGGTTGATGGACATTTTCATTGCTTCCGAGTGTTGGCTATGGTAAATATTGTTGGCGTGCAGGATTGCCAGCCTGTGACTTTTTGATTTTCATTTTCTCAGGTGATAGGCCCAGCAGTGGTTGGGATTGATTGACTGGTAGCACCGCGTTACCCTTTTCAAAGCACCTTCTTTGTGTTTTCATTAGTGGCTCTTACCACGTCCCCCTTAGAATCGAGGGTACGCATTTCTCCACAATCGCTTCAGCATTTATTGTTTGCAGCATTTATGCTAATGGCCCTTCTGGCTGCTGTGAGCTGATAGGTTTTTGTAATTTGGGTTTGCATGTCTTTGAAAATTCGTAAAACTCATCATTTTTCTCTGCCGTTTTCTTTTCTGTTAAAAAAAGGAAACAATTGGGAGTACAGTATAACTCTTGTAATTGTCTTCTTGGAAGGTTGCCCTCTTTTGAATTTTTCGGTCGATTTTCCACCCCAGAATTTTTTTAGAGAGCAGGTGTCATTTACCGAACTGCAAGTTTGGTGACTATTTAGTGACCTTTGGCAATGGATTTACAGCTGCTGTTGTGGGAAGTGGCCTCAAGGAGGCAGCATTTCTCCATTCCCAAATCTGGGTACTAGGGCAGCAGAGTCTTTCTGGAAGTCGTGTTCCTAGGTTGTAAATTACATTGGAATGTGCATGGAGAAACCCCCATAAGATTATGTCTCATTATTTCTTCTTGGTTTTAAAAATTGCTTTAATTGGGGTAAAGCTTAGAATATTCTTTCTCCTAGGTGTACACGATCTGGTTCATTTGTACATTATATATGTCTATTCAAGTACAGATCCTCTTCCCATGTAAAATGTTACTGAGGGTTCCGCAGACCTCCCTTGCTATATGGTCGGTCTTTTTGATATATGTATATAATATGTGTTTGTATGCATACAGTAACACTAATCTTAATTTATCCATTCCCCCCACCTTTCCTTTCAGATGAGCATAGTTTGCTTTCTAAGTCTGTGAGTGTCTTTCTCTGTGGAAATATGTTCATTTGTGTCAGTTATTAGATAACGCCTGTAAGTGATATCATAGAATATAGGTCTTTTGCTTTCCGACTTACCTCATGGTTCGTGATTATCTCCAGACTCATTTGTGGTGCCTCAGAGAGCAATGGTTCATTGTCTTCCATGGCTAATATTCCATTGTGTACATGGACCACTTCTTCTTTATCCATTCACCTCTTGTTGGACATTTTGATTGCTTCACTGTCTTGGCTATTGTGAATAAGGCTGCACTGCAGCTTTTGCGGCCTGTGTCTTCTCGATTCTTGTCTTCTCAGGTGAGAGGTCCAATGGTGCGCCTGCTGGATTGAATGGTGCCTCCATTTTTACTTTTAAACACAGCTCCTTTCTGTTCTCATTATTGGCTGTTACCCCTTTACGTCTCACCAGCAGGTAGAGGGTACACAGTTCCCTAAAACCCCTTCAGCATTTATTGTTTGTAGACTTTTTGCTGATGGTCAGTCGACTGGTGTGAGTTGAAACCTTTTTGTAGATTAGATTGCATGGGTCTAACACTCCCTGAGGTTGAGCTTTTATCCATTTTCCTTTTCTTTTTTTAAAAGAGCGTGAGTAAAACTTAACTCTTCATACTCTCTTCTTGAAACATTTGCCTGTGTTGAATTTTTTTGTCCATTCCCTACTTCAGCGCAATTTTTTAGGGCAGGTGTCCTTTACAGCCCTGAGTCCTTGGGAATGTTAAGTGACCATGAGCTGTGAGTTTAAAGCTGCTCCTGCAGGGAAAGGTCAGAAGGTGGCAGCATTTCTCCTTTACCAAATTTGGTTACTGGGGAAACAGAGCCTTAATGGAAGTGGTGTTCTAGGTTGTAAATTAGAATGGAATGTGCCAGGAAAAAGCCCTGTAAGTTTATGTCTCATTACTTCTTGTTGATATGTGCAATTTACTTTTTATTTTTTATCCCAGCAAATTTGATTACAATGGTTTGTTTGTTCTAGGTGTGCAAGATGTGGTTCTTTCACACATATTCGTGTATCTATTCTTCCTCGCATCCTTTTTCCATGTAGGTTATGACACAATGTTGAGTAGTCTCTCTCCTGGTCTTCCGTACGTCTTTGGTGAGTATATATTTCACATGGTTTGTATATCTCTGTTGACCCCAATATGGTAATGTATCCAATCCTCATCCCTTTCTACTTGGTGAACCATAAGTTTTTTAATGAATCTGTGGTTGCCTTTCTCTGTGGAAATATCTTCATTGGTATCAATTTTTAAGTAACTCCTAAAAGTGATATGATAGGATATGTGTCTTTTGCTTTCTCACTTACTACACGTGGCGTGATTACGTCTAGACTCATCTATGGTGCTGCAAATGGCATTGTTTCACTTTTTTCACTAGCGAATATTCCATCTGTACATGGAGGAGTTCTTCTTTGTCCACCCATCTGTTGGTGGACTTTTTGGTTACTTCCATATCTTGGCTATTGTAATACTGTGCCGTGCAGATTTGCCTGCCTGTGTCTTTGCAATTCTCTCTTCTTAGATTTTAGGTCGAGGAGTGGGCCTGCTGGATCATATGGTAGCTCAATGTTGACCTTTTTAAGGCACCTCCATTCTGTTCTCATTCGTGGCCCTTTCCAAGTTACGTCCCACTTGAAGTTGAGGGTATGCACTTCTCCACAACACCTTCAGCATTTATTGTTTGTAGTTTTCTTAAAGATGGTGATTCTGACAAGTGTGAGCTGATACCTTTTTGTGGTTGAATTCGCACGTGCCTCATAATCCGTTGAAATTGAGCTTTAAGGCATGTCCTTTTTATTTTTCTAGCTGTGATTACCCCCTTAGTTCTTCAAAGTGTTCTCTTAAAGTATGTGTCACATTTTGAAATGTTTTGGCCATGACCCCCCTCAAGACATTTTGAGGGCAGGTTTCATTTACAGTTCTGCAGTACTTGTTCCTATGAAATGACCGTTAGCACAGCCTTTAAAGCTGCTTTTGCAGGTAACTGCCAGAGGGTGGCAGCCTTTCTATGTCCCCCACCCTGGTACCTAGGGAAAAGCCCTTGCGGCCTGTGGTGTTTCTCGGTTATAAATTAGAGTGGAGTGTGCCCGGACAAACCCACACAAGCTGATGTCTCCTTACTTTTGTTGGTGTTTTAAATTTACTTTTTATTTTTCATTGGAGTAGTTTTCCACTGTGTACGTGGACCACTTCTACTTTGTGCATTCCTCGGTTGATGGACATTTTCATTGCTTCCGAGTGTTGGCTATGGTAAATATTGTTGGCGTGCAGGATTGCCAGCCTGTGACTTTTTGATTCTCATTTTCTCAGGTGATAGGCCCAGCAGTGGTTGGGATTGATTGACTGGTAGCACCGCGTTACCCTTTTCAAAGCACCTTCTTTGTGTTTTCATTAGTGGCTCTTACCACGTCCCCCTTAGAATCGAGGGTACGCATTTCTCCACAATCGCTTCAGCATTTATTGTTTGCAGCATTTATGCTAATGGCCCTTCTGGCTGCTGTGAGCTGATAGGTTTTTGTAATTTGGGTTTGCATGTCTTTGAAAATTCGTAAAACTCATCATTTTTCTCTGCCGTTTTCTTTTCTGTTAAAAAAAGGAAACAATTGGGAGTACAGTATAACTCTTGAAATTGTCTTCTTGGAAGGTTGCCCTCTTTTGAATTTTTCGGTCGATTTTCCACCCCAGAATTTTTTTAGAGAGCAGGTGTCATTTACCGAACTGCAAGTTTGGTGACTATTTAGTGACCTTTGGCAATGGATTTAAAGCTGCTGTTGTGGGAAGTGGCCTCAAGGAGGCAGCATTTCTCCATTCCCAAATCTGGGTACTAGGGCAGCAGAGTCTTTCTGGAAGTCGTGTTCCTAGGTTGTAAATTACATTGGAATGTGCATGGAGAAACCCCCATAAGATTATGTCTCATTATTTCTTCTTGGTTTTAAAAATTGCTTTAATTGGGGTAAAGCTTAGAATATTGTTTCTCCTAGGTGTACACGATCTGGTTCATTTGTACATTATATATGTCTATTCAAGTACAGATCCTCTTCCCATGTAAAATGTTACTGAGGGTTCCGCAGACCTCCCTTGCTATATGGTCGGTCTTTTTGAGATATGTATATAATATGTGTTTGTATGCATACAGTAACACTAATCTTAATTTATCCATTCCCCCCACCTTTCCTTTCAGATGAGCATAGTTTGCTTTCTAAGTCTGTGAGTGTCTTTCTCTGTGGAAATATGTTCATTTGTGTCAGTTATTAGATAACGCCTGTAAGTGATATCATAGAATATAGGTCTTTTGCTTTCCGACTTACCTCATGGTTCGTGATTATCTCCAGACTCATTTGTGGTGCCTCAGAGAGCAATGGTTCATTGTCTTCCATGGCTAATATTCCATTGTGTACATGGACCACTTCTTCTTTATCCATTCACCTCTTGTTGGACATTTTGATTGCTTCACTGTCTTGGCTATTGTGAATAAGGCTGCACTGCAGCTTTTGAGGCCTGTGTCTTCTCGATTCTTGTCTTCTCAGGTGAGAGGTCCAATGGTGCGCCTGCTGGATTGAATGGTGCCTCCATTTTTACTTTTAAACACAGCTCCTTTCTGTTCTCATTATTGGCTGTTACCCCTTTACGTCTCACCAGCAGGTAGAGGGTACACAGTTCCCTAAAACCCCTTCAGCATTTATTGTTTGTAGACTTTTTGCTGATGGTCAGTCGACTGGTGTGAGTTGAAACCTTTTTGTAGATTAGATTGCATGGGTCTAACACTCCGTGAGGTTGAGCTTTTATCCATTTTCCTTTTCTTTTTTTAAAAGAGCGTGAGTAAAACTTAACTCTTCATACTCTCTTCTTGAAACATTTGCCTGTGTTGAATTTTTTTGTCCATTCCCTACTTCAGCGCAATTTTTTAGGGCAGGTGTCCTTTACAGCCCTGAGTCCTTGGGAATGTTAAGTGACCATGAGCTGTGAGTTTAAAGCTGCTCCTGCAGGGAAAGGTCAGAAGGTGGCAGCATTTCTCCTTTACCAAATTTGGTTACTGGGGAAACAGAGCCTTAATGGAAGTGGTGTTCTAGGTTGTAAATTAGAATGGAATGTGCCAGGAAAAAGCCCTGTAAGTTTATGTCTCATTACTTCTTGTTGATATGTGCAATTTACTTTTTATTTTTTATCCCAGCAAATTTGATTACAATGGTTTGTTTGTTCTAGGTGTGCAAGATGTGGTTCTTTCACACATATTCGTGTATCTATTCTTCCTCGCATCCTTTTTCCATGTAGGTTATGACACAATGTTGAGTAGTCTCTCTCCTGGTCTTCCGTACGTCTTTGGTGAGTATATATTTCACATGGTTTGTATATCTCTGTTGACCCCAATATGGTAATGTATCCAATCCTCATCCCTTTCTACTTGGTGAACCATAAGTTTTTTAATGAATCTGTGGTTGCCTTTCTCTGTGGAAATATCTTCATTGGTATCAATTTTTAAGTAACTCCTAAAAGTGATATGATAGGATATGTGTCTTTTGCTTTCTCCCTTACTACACGTGGCGTGATTACGTCTAGACTCATCTATGGTGCTGCAAATGGCATTGTTTCACTTTTTTCACTAGCGAATATTCCATCTGTACATGGAGGAGTTCTTCTTTGTCCACCCATCTGTTGGTGGACTTTTTGGTTACTTCCATATCTTGGCTATTGTAATACTGTGCCGTGCAGATTTGCCTGCCTGTGTCTTTGCAATTCTCTCTTCTTAGATTTTAGGTCGAGGAGTGGGCCTGCTGGATCATATGGTAGCTCAATGTTGACCTTTTTAAGGCACCTCCATTCTGTTCTCATTCGTGGCCCTTTCCAAGTTACGTCCCACTTGAAGTTGAGGGTATGCACTTCTCCACAACACCTTCAGCATTTATTGTTTGTAGTTTTCTTAAAGATGGTGATTCTGACAAGTGTGAGCTGATACCTTTTTGCGGTTGAATTCGCACGTGCCTCATAATCCGTTGAAATTGAGCTTTAAGGCATGTCCTTTTTATTTTTCTAGCTGTGATTACCCCCTTAGTTCTTCAAAGTGTTCTCTTAAAGTATGTGTCACATTTTGAAATGTTTTGGCCATGACCCCCCTCAAGACATTTTGAGGGCAGGTTTCATTTACAGTTCTGCAGTACTTGTTCCTATGAAATGACCGTTAGCACAGCCTTTAAAGCTGCTTTTGCAGGTAACTGCCAGAGGGTGGCAGCCTTTCTATGTCCCCCACCCTGGTACCTAGGGAAAAGCCCTTGCGGCCTGTGGTGTTTCTCGGTTATAAATTAGAGTGGAGTGTGCCCGGACAAACCCACACAAGCTGATGTCTCCTTACTTTTGTTGGTGTTTTAAATTTACTTTTTATTTTTCATTGGAGTAGTTTTCCACTGTGTACGTGGACCACTTCTACTTTGTGCATTCCTCGGTTGATGGACATTTTCATTGCTTCCGAGTGTTGGCTATGGTAAATATTGTTGGCGTGCAGGATTGCCAGCCTGTGACTTTTTGATTCTCATTTTCTCAGGTGATAGGCCCAGCAGTGGTTGGGATTGATTGACTGGTAGCACCGCGTTACCCTTTTCAAAGCACCTTCTTTGTGTTTTCATTAGTGGCTCTTACCACGTCCCCCTTAGAATCGAGGCTACGCATTTCTCCACAATCGCTTCAGCATTTATTGTTTGCAGCATTTATGCTAATGGCCCTTCTGGCTGCTGTGAGCTGATAGGTTTTTGTAATTTGGGTTTGCATGTCTTTGAAAATTCGTAAAACTCATCATTTTTCTCTGCCGTTTTCTTTTCTGTTAAAAAAAGGAAACAATTGGGAGTACAGTATAACTCTTGAAATTGTCTTCTTGGAAGGTTTCCCTCTTTTGAATTTTTCGGTCGATTTTCCACCCCAGAATTTTTTTAGAGAGCAGGTGTCATTTACCGAACTGCAAGTTTGGTGACTATTTAGTGACCTTTGGCAATGGATTTACAGCTGCTGTTGTGGGAAGTGGCCTCAAGGAGGCAGCATTTCTCCATTCCCAAATCTGGGTACTAGGGCAGCAGAGTCTTTCTGGAAGTCGTGTTCCTAGGTTGTAAATTACATTGGAATGTGCATGGAGAAACCCCCATAAGATTATGTCTCATTATTTCTTCTTGGTTTTAAAAATTGCTTTAATTGGGGTAAAGCTTAGAATATTGTTTCTCCTAGGTGTACACGATCTGGTTCATTTGTACATTATATATGTCTATTCAAGTACAGATCCTCTTCCCATGTAAAATGTTACTGAGGGTTCCGCAGACCTCCCTTGCTATATGGTCGGTCTTTTTGATATATGTATATAATATGTGTTTGTATGCATACAGTAACACTAATCTTAATTTATCCATTCCCCCCACCTTTCCTTTCAGATGAGCATAGTTTGCTTTCTAAGTCTGTGAGTGTCTTTCTCTGTGGAAATATGTTCATTTGTGTCAGTTATTAGATAACGCCTGTAAGTGATATCATAGAATATAGGTCTGTTGCTTTCCGACTTACCTCATGGTTCGTGATTATCTCCAGACTCATTTGTGGTGCCTCAGAGAGCAATGGTTCATTGTCTTCCATGGCTAATATTCCATTGTGGACATGGACCACTTCTTCTTTATCCATTCACCTCTTGTTGGACATTTTGATTGCTTCACTGTCTTGGCTATTGTGAATAAGGCTGCACTGCAGCTTTTGCGGCCTGTGTCTTCTCGATTCTTGTCTTCTCAGGTGAGAGGTCCAATGGTGCGCCTGCTGGATTGAATGGTGCCTCCATTTTTACTTTTAAACACAGCTCCTTTCTGTTCTCATTATTGGCTGTTACCCCTTTACGTCTCACCAGCAGGTAGAGGGTACACAGTTCCCTAAAACCCCTTCAGCATTTATTGTTTGTAGACTTTTTGCTGATGGTCAGTCGACTGGTGTGAGTTGAAACCTTTTTGTAGATTAGATTGCATGGGTCTAACACTCCCTGAGGTTGAGCTTTTATCCATTTGCCTTTTCTTTTTTTAAAAGAGCGTGAGTAAAACTTAACTCTTCATACTCTCTTCTTGAAACATTTGCCTGTGTTGAATTTTTTTGTCCATTCCCTACTTCAGCACAATTTTTTAGGGCAGGTGTCCTTTACAGCCCTGAGTCCTTGGGAATGTTAAGTGACCATGAGCTGTGAGTTTAAAGCTGCTCCTGCAGGGAAAGGTCAGAAGGTGGCAGCATTTCTCCTTTACCAAATTTGGTTACTGGGGAAACAGAGCCTTAATGGAAGTGGTGTTCTAGGTTGTAAATTAGAATGGAATGTGCCAGGAAAAAGCCCTGTAAGTTTATGTCTCATTACTTCTTGTTGATATGTGTAATTTACTTTTTATTTTTTATCCCAGCAAATTTGATTACAATGGTTTGTTTGTTCTAGGTGTGCAAGATGTGGTTCTTTCACACATATTCGTGTATCTATTCTTCCTCGCATCCTTTTTCCATGTAGGTTATGACACAATGTTGAGTAGTCTCTCTCCTGGTCTTCCGTACGTCTTTGGTGAGTATATATTTCACATGGTTTGTATATCTCTGTTGACCCCAATATGGTAATGTATCCAATCCTCATCCCTTTCTACTTGGTGAACCATAAGTTTTTTAATGAATCTGTGGTTGCCTTTCTCTGTGGAAATATCTTCATTGGTATCAATTTTTAAGTAACTCCTAAAAGTGATATGATAGGATATGTGTCTTTTGCTTTCTCACTTACTACACGTGGCGTGATTACGTCTAGACTCATCTATGGTGCTGCAAATGGCATTGTTTCACTTTTTTCACTAGCGAATATTCCATCTGTACATGGAGGAGTTCTTCTTTGTCCACCCATCTGTTGGTGGACTTTTTGGTTACTTCCATATCTTGGCTATTGTAATACTGTGCAGTGCAGATTTGCCTGCCTGTGTCTTTGCAATTCTCTCTTCTTAGATTTTAGGTCGAGGAGTGGGCCTGCTGGATCATATGGTAGCTCAATGTTGACCTTTTTAAGGCACCTCCATTCTGTTCTCATTCGTGGCCCTTTCCAAGTTACGTCCCACTTGAAGTTGAGGGTATGCACTTCTCCACAACACCTTCAGCATTTATTGTTTGTAGTTTTCTTAAAGATGGTGATTCTGACAAGTGTGAGCTGATACCTTTTTGCGGTTGAATTCGCACGTGCCTCATAATCCGTTGAAATTGAGCTTTAAGGCATGTCCTTTTTATTTTTCAAGCTGTGATTACCCCCTTAGTTCTTCAAAGTGTTCTCTTAAAGTATGTGTCACATTTTGAAATGTTTTGGCCATGACCCCCCTCAAGACATTTTGAGGGCAGGTTTCATTTACAGTTCTGCAGTACTTGTTCCTATGAAATGACCGTTAGCACAGCCTTTAAAGCTGCTTTTGCAGGTAACTGCCAGAGGGTGGCAGCCTTTCTATGTCCCCCACCCTGGTACCTAGGGAAAAGCCCTTGCGGCCTGTGGTGTTTCTCGGTTATAAATTAGAGTGGAGTGTGCCCGGACAAACCCACACAAGCTGATGTCTCCTTACTTTTGTTGGTGTTTTAAATTTACTTTTTATTTTTCATTGGAGTAGTTTTCCACTGTGTACGTGGACCACTTCTACTTTGTGCATTCCTCGGTTGATGGACATTTTCATTGCTTCCGAGTGTTGGCTATGGTAAATATTGTTGGCGTGCAGGATTGCCAGCCTGTGACTTTTTGATTCTCATTTTCTCAGGTGATAGGCCCAGCAGTGGTTGGGATTGATTGACTGGTAGCACCGCGTTACCCTTTTCAAAGCACCTTCTTTGTGTTTTCATTAGTGGCTCTTACCACGTCCCCCTTAGAATCGAGGCTACGCATTTCTCCACAATCGCTTCAGCATTTATTGTTTGCAGCATTTATGCTAATGGCCCTTCTGGCTGCTGTGAGCTGATAGGTTTTTGTAATTTGGGTTTGCATGTCTTTGAAAATTCGTAAAACTCATCATTTTTCTCTGCCGTTTTCTTTTCTGTTAAAAAAAGGAAACAATTGGGAGTACAGTATAACTCTTGAAATTGTCTTCTTGGAAGGTTGCCCTCTTTTGAATTTTTCGGTCGATTTTCCACCCCAGAATTTTTTTAGAGAGCAGGTGTCATTTACCGAACTGCAAGTTTGGTGACTATTTAGTGACCTTTGGCAATGGATTTAAAGCTGCTGTTGTGGGAAGTGGCCTCAAGGAGGCAGCATTTCTCCATTCCCAAATCTGGGTACTAGGGCAGCAGAGTCTTTCTGGAAGTCGTGTTCCTAGGTTGTAAATTACATTGGAATGTGCATGGAGAAACCCCCATAAGATTAGGTCTCATTATTTCTTCTTGGTTTTAAAAATTGCTTTAATTGGGGTAAAGCTTAGAATATTGTTTCTCCTAGGTGTACACGATCTGGTTCATTTGTACATTATATATGTCTATTCAAGTACAGATCCTCTTCCCATGTAAAATGTTACTGAGGGTTCCGCAGACCTCCCTTGCTATATGGTCGGTCTTTTTGATATATGTATATAATATGTGTTTGTATGCATACAGTAACACTAATCTTAATTTATCCATTCCCCCCACCTTTCCTTTCAGATGAGCATAGTTTGCTTTCTAAGTCTGTGAGTGTCTTTCTCTGTGGAAATATGTTCATTTGTGTCAGTTATTAGATAACGCCTGTAAGTGATATCATAGAATATAGGTCTGTTGCTTTCCGACTTACCTCATGGTTCGTGATTATCTCCAGACTCATTTGTGGTGCCTCAGAGAGCAATGGTTCATTGTCTTCCATGGCTAATATTCCATTGTGGACATGGACCACTTCTTCTTTATCCATTCACCTCTTGTTGGACATTTTGATTGCTTCACTGTCTTGGCTATTGTGAATAAGGCTGCACTGCAGCTTTTGCGGCCTGTGTCTTCTCGATTCTTGTCTTCTCAGGTGAGAGGTCCAATGGTGCGCCTGCTGGATTGAATGGTGCCTCCATTTTTACTTTTAAACACAGCTCCTTTCTGTTCTCATTATTGGCTGTTACCCCTTTACGTCTCACCAGCAGGTAGAGGGTACACAGTTCCCTAAAACCCCTTCAGCATTTATTGTTTGTAGACTTTTTGCTGATGGTCAGTCGACTGGTGTGAGTTGAAACCTTTTTGTAGATTAGATTGCATGGGTCTAACACTCCCTGAGGTTGAGCTTTTATCCATTTGCCTTTTCTTTTTTTAAAAGAGCGTGAGTAAAACTTAACTCTTCATACTCTCTTCTTGAAACATTTGCCTGTGTTGAATTTTTTTGTCCATTCCCTACTTCAGCACAATTTTTTAGGGCAGGTGTCCTTTACAGCCCTGAGTCCTTGGGAATGTTAAGTGACCATGAGCTGTGAGTTTAAAGCTGCTCCTGCAGGGAAAGGTCAGAAGGTGGCAGCATTTCTCCTTTACCAAATTTGGTTACTGGGGAAACAGAGCCTTAATGGAAGTGGTGTTCTAGGTTGTAAATTAGAATGGAATGTGCCAGGAAAAAGCCCTGTAAGTTTATGTCTCATTACTTCTTGTTGATATGTGTAATTTACTTTTTATTTTTTATCCCAGCAAATTTGATTACAATGGTTTGTTTGTTCTAGGTGTGCAAGATGTGGTTCTTTCACACATATTCGTGTATCTATTCTTCCTCGCATCCTTTTTCCATGTAGGTTATGACACAATGTTGAGTAGTCTCTCTCCTGGTCTTCCGTACGTCTTTGGTGAGTATATATTTCACATGGTTTGTATATCTCTGTTGACCCCAATATGGTAATGTATCCAATCCTCATCCCTTTCTACTTGGTGAACCATAAGTTTTTTAATGAATCTGTGGTTGCCTTTCTCTGTGGAAATATCTTCATTGGTATCAATTTTTAAGTAACTCCTAAAAGTGATATGATAGGATATGTGTCTTTTGCTTTCTCACTTACTACACGTGGCGTGATTACGTCTAGACTCATCTATGGTGCTGCAAATGGCATTGTTTCACTTTTTTCACTAGCGAATATTCCATCTGTACATGGAGGAGTTCTTCTTTGTCCACCCATCTGTTGGTGGACTTTTTGGTTACTTCCATATCTTGGCTATTGTAATACTGTGCAGTGCAGATTTGCCTGCCTGTGTCTTTGCAATTCTCTCTTCTTAGATTTTAGGTCGAGGAGTGGGCCTGCTGGATCATATGGTAGCTCAATGTTGACCTTTTTAAGGCACCTCCATTCTGTTCTCATTCGTGGCCCTTTCCAAGTTACGTCCCACTTGAAGTTGAGGGTATGCACTTCTCCACAACACCTTCAGCATTTATTGTTTGTAGTTTTCTTAAAGATGGTG
Organism: Balaenoptera borealis; assembly: GCF_965194805.1. Classification (NCBI taxonomy): domain Eukaryota; kingdom Metazoa; phylum Chordata; class Mammalia; order Artiodactyla; family Balaenopteridae; genus Balaenoptera; species Balaenoptera borealis. The sequence goes on from NW_028123762.1 coordinate 276,787, forward strand.
ATTCTGACAAGTGTGAGCTGATACCTTTTTGCGGTTGAATTCGCACGTGCCTCATAATCCGTTGAAATTGAGCTTTAAGGCATGTCCTTTTTATTTTTCAAGCTGTGATTACCCCCTTAGTTCTTCAAAGTGTTCTCTTAAAGTATGTGTCACATTTTGAAATGTTTTGGCCATGACCCCCCTCAAGACATTTTGAGGGCAGGTTTCATTTACAGTTCTGCAGTACTTGTTCCTATGAAATGACCGTTAGCACAGCCTTTAAAGCTGCTTTTGCAGGTAACTGCCAGAGGGTGGCAGCCTTTCTATGTCCCCCACCCTGGTACCTAGGGAAAAGCCCTTGCGGCCTGTGGTGTTTCTCGGTTATAAATTAGAGTGGAGTGTGCCCGGACAAACCCACACAAGCTGATGTCTCCTTACTTTTGTTGGTGTTTTAAATTTACTTTTTATTTTTCATTGGAGTAGTTTTCCACTGTGTACGTGGACCACTTCTACTTTGTGCATTCCTCGGTTGATGGACATTTTCATTGCTTCCGAGTGTTGGCTATGGTAAATATTGTTGGCGTGCAGGATTGCCAGCCTGTGACTTTTTGATTCTCATTTTCTCAGGTGATAGGCCCAGCAGTGGTTGGGATTGATTGACTGGTAGCACCGCGTTACCCTTTTCAAAGCACCTTCTTTGTGTTTTCATTAGTGGCTCTTACCACGTCCCCCTTAGAATCGAGGCTACGCATTTCTCCACAATCGCTTCAGCATTTATTGTTTGCAGCATTTATGCTAATGGCCCTTCTGGCTGCTGTGAGCTGATAGGTTTTTGTAATTTGGGTTTGCATGTCTTTGAAAATTCGTAAAACTCATCATTTTTCTCTGCCGTTTTCTTTTCTGTTAAAAAAAGGAAACAATTGGGAGTACAGTATAACTCTTGAAATTGTCTTCTTGGAAGGTTGCCCTCTTTTGAATTTTTCGGTCGATTTTCCACCCCAGAATTTTTTTAGAGAGCAGGTGTCATTTACCGAACTGCAAGTTTGGTGACTATTTAGTGACCTTTGGCAATGGATTTAAAGCTGCTGTTGTGGGAAGTGGCCTCAAGGAGGCAGCATTTCTCCATTCCCAAATCTGGGTACTAGGGCAGCAGAGTCTTTCTGGAAGTCGTGTTCCTAGGTTGTAAATTACATTGGAATGTGCATGGAGAAACCCCCATAAGATTAGGTCTCATTATTTCTTCTTGGTTTTAAAAATTGCTTTAATTGGGGTAAAGCTTAGAATATTGTTTCTCCTAGGTGTACACGATCTGGTTCATTTGTACATTATATATGTCTATTCAAGTACAGATCCTCTTCCCATGTAAAATGTTACTGAGGGTTCCGCAGACCTCCCTTGCTATATGGTCGGTCTTTTTGATATATGTATATAATATGTGTTTGTATGCATACAGTAACACTAATCTTAATTTATCCATTCCCCCCACCTTTCCTTTCAGATGAGCATAGTTTGCTTTCTAAGTCTGTGAGTGTCTTTCTCTGTGGAAATATGTTCATTTGTGTCAGTTATTAGATAACGCCTGTAAGTGATATCATAGAATATAGGTCTGTTGCTTTCCGACTTACCTCATGGTTCGTGATTATCTCCAGACTCATTTGTGGTGCCTCAGAGAGCAATGGTTCATTGTCTTCCATGGCTAATATTCCATTGTGGACATGGACCACTTCTTCTTTATCCATTCACCTCTTGTTGGACATTTTGATTGCTTCACTGTCTTGGCTATTGTGAATAAGGCTGCACTGCAGCTTTTGCGGCCTGTGTCTTCTCGATTCTTGTCTTCTCAGGTGAGAGGTCCAATGGTGCGCCTGCTGGATTGAATGGTGCCTCCATTTTTACTTTTAAACACAGCTCCTTTCTGTTCTCATTATTGGCTGTTACCCCTTTACGTCTCACCAGCAGGTAGAGGGTACACAGTTCCCTAAAACCCCTTCAGCATTTATTGTTTGTAGACTTTTTGCTGATGGTCAGTCGACTGGTGTGAGTTGAAACCTTTTTGTAGATTAGATTGCATGGGTCTAACACTCCCTGAGGTTGAGCTTTTATCCATTTGCCTTTTCTTTTTTTAAAAGAGCGTGAGTAAAACTTAACTCTTCATACTCTCTTCTTGAAACATTTGCCTGTGTTGAATTTTTTTGTCCATTCCCTACTTCAGCACAATTTTTTAGGGCAGGTGTCCTTTACAGCCCTGAGTCCTTGGGAATGTTAAGTGACCATGAGCTGTGAGTTTAAAGCTGCTCCTGCAGGGAAAGGTCAGAAGGTGGCAGCATTTCTCCTTTACCAAATTTGGTTACTGGGGAAACAGAGCCTTAATGGAAGTGGTGTTCTAGGTTGTAAATTAGAATGGAATGTGCCAGGAAAAAGCCCTGTAAGTTTATGTCTCATTACTTCTTGTTGATATGTGTAATTTACTTTTTATTTTTTATCCCAGCAAATTTGATTACAATGGTTTGTTTGTTCTAGGTGTGCAAGATGTGGTTCTTTCACACATATTCGTGTATCTATTCTTCCTCGCATCCTTTTTCCATGTAGGTTATGACACAATGTTGAGTAGTCTCTCTCCTGGTCTTCCGTACGTCTTTGGTGAGTATATATTTCACATGGTTTGTATATCTCTGTTGACCCCAATATGGTAATGTATCCAATCCTCATCCCTTTCTACTTGGTGAACCATAAGTTTTTTAATGAATCTGTGGTTGCCTTTCTCTGTGGAAATATCTTCATTGGTATCAATTTTTAAGTAACTCCTAAAAGTGATATGATAGGATATGTGTCTTTTGCTTTCTCCCTTACTACACGTGGCGTGATTACGTCTAGACTCATCTATGGTGCTGCAAATGGCATTGTTTCACTTTTTTCACTAGCGAATATTCCATCTGTACATGGAGGAGTTCTTCTTTGTCCACCCATCTGTTGGTGGACTTTTTGGTTACTTCCATATCTTGGCTATTGTAATACTGTGCAGTGCAGATTTGCCTGCCTGTGTCTTTGCAATTCTCTCTTCTTAGATTTTAGGTCGAGGAGTGGGCCTGCTGGATCATATGGTAGCTCAATGTTGACCTTTTTAAGGCACCTCCATTCTGTTCTCATTCGTGGCCCTTTCCAAGTTACGTCCCACTTGAAGTTGAGGGTATGCACTTCTCCACAACACCTTCAGCATTTATTGTTTGTAGTTTTCTTAAAGATGGTGATTCTGACAAGTGTGAGCTGATACCTTTTTGCGGTTGAATTCGCACGTGCCTCATAATCCGTTGAAATTGAGCTTTAAGGCATGTCCTTTTTATTTTTCAAGCTGTGATTACCCCCTTAGTTCTTCAAAGTGTTCTCTTAAAGTATGTGTCACATTTTGAAATGTTTTGGCCATGACCCCCCTCAAGACATTTTGAGGGCAGGTTTCATTTACAGTTCTGCAGTACTTGTTCCTATGAAATGACCGTTAGCACAGCCTTTAAAGCTGCTTTTGCAGGTAACTGCCAGAGGGTGGCAGCCTTTCTATGTCCCCCACCCTGGTACCTAGGGAAAAGCCCTTGCGGCCTGTGGTGTTTCTCGGTTATAAATTAGAGTGGAGTGTGCCCGGACAAACCCACACAAGCTGATGTCTCCTTACTTTTGTTGGTGTTTTAAATTTACTTTTTATTTTTCATTGGAGTAGTTTTCCACTGTGTACGTGGACCACTTCTACTTTGTGCATTCCTCGGTTGATGGACATTTTCATTGCTTCCGAGTGTTGGCTATGGTAAATATTGTTGGCGTGCAGGATTGCCAGCCTGTGACCTTTTGATTCTCATTTTCTCAGGTGATAGGCCCAGCAGTGGTTGGGATTGATTGACTGGTAGCACCGCGTTACCCTTTTCAAAGCACCTTCTTTGTGTTTTCATTAGTGGCTCTTACCACGTCCCCCTTAGAATCGAGGGTACGCATTTCTCCACAATCGCTTCAGCATTTATTGTTTGCAGCATTTATGCTAATGGCCCTTCTGGCTGCTGTGAGCTGATAGGTTTTTGTAATTTGGGTTTGCATGTCTTTGAAAATTCGTAAAACTCATCATTTTTCTCTGCCGTTTTCTTTTCTGTTAAAAAAAGGAAACAATTGGGAGTACAGTATAACTCTTGAAATTGTCTTCTTGGAAGGTTGCCCTCTTTTGAATTTTTCGGTCGATTTTCCACCCCAGAATTTTTTTAGAGAGCAGGTGTCATTTACCGAACTGCAAGTTTGGTGACTATTTAGTGACCTTTGGCAATGGATTTAAAGCTGCTGTTGTGGGAAGTGGCCTCAAGGAGGCAGCATTTCTCCATTCCCAAATCTGGGTACTAGGGCAGCAGAGTCTTTCTGGAAGTCGTGTTCCTAGGTTGTAAATTACATTGGAATGTGCATGGAGAAACCCCCATAAGATTAGGTCTCATTATTTCTTCTTGGTTTTAAAAATTGCTTTAATTGGGGTAAAGCTTAGAATATTGTTTCTCCTAGGTGTACACGATCTGGTTCATTTGTACATTATATATGTCTATTCAAGTACAGATCCTCTTCCCATGTAAAATGTTACTGAGGGTTCCGCAGACCTCCCTTGCTATATGGTCGGTCTTTTTGATATATGTATATAATATGTGTTTGTATGCATACAGTAACACTAATCTTAATTTATCCATTCCCCCCACCTTTCCTTTCAGATGAGCATAGTTTGCTTTCTAAGTCTGTGAGTGTCTTTCTCTGTGGAAATATGTTCATTTGTGTCAGTTATTAGATAACGCCTGTAAGTGATATCATAGAATATAGGTCTTTTGCTTTCCGACTTACCTCATGGTTCGTGATTATCTCCAGACTCATTTGTGGTGCCTCAGAGAGCAATGGTTCATTGTCTTCCATGGCTAATATTCCATTGTGTACATGGACCACTTCTTCTTTATCCATTCACCTCTTGTTGGACATTTTGATTGCTTCACTGTCTTGGCTATTGTGAATAAGGCTGCACTGCAGCTTTTGCGGCCTGTGTCTTCTCGATTCTTGTCTTCTCAGGTGAGAGGTCCAATGGTGCGCCTGCTGGATTGAATGGTGCCTCCATTTTTACTTTTAAACACAGCTCCTTTCTGTTCTCATTATTGGCTGTTACCCCTTTACGTCTCACCAGCAGGTAGAGGGTACACAGTTCCCTAAAACCCCTTCAGCATTTATTGTTTGTAGACTTTTTGCTGATGGTCAGTCGACTGGTGTGAGTTGAAACCTTTTTGTAGATTAGATTGCATGGGTCTAACACTCCGTGAGGTTGAGCTTTTATCCATTTTCCTTTTCTTTTTTTAAAAGAGCGTGAGTAAAACTTAACTCTTCATACTCTCTTCTTGAAACATTTGCCTGTGTTGAATTTTTTTGTCCATTCCCTACTTCAGCGCAATTTTTTAGGGCAGGTGTCCTTTACAGCCCTGAGTCCTTGGGAATGTTAAGTGACCATGAGCTGTGAGTTTAAAGCTGCTCCTGCAGGGAAAGGTCAGAAGGTGGCAGCATTTCTCCTTTACCAAATTTGGTTACTGGGGAAACAGAGCCTTAATGGAAGTGGTGTTCTAGGTTGTAAATTAGAATGGAATGTGCCAGGAAAAAGCCCTGTAAGTTTATGTCTCATTACTTCTTGTTGATATGTGCAATTTACTTTTTATTTTTTATCCCAGCAAATTTGATTACAATGGTTTGTTTGTTCTAGGTGTGCAAGATGTGGTTCTTTCACACATATTCGTGTATCTATTCTTCCTCGCATCCTTTTTCCATGTAGGTTATGACACAATGTTGAGTAGTCTCTCTCCTGGTCTTCCGTACGTCTTTGGTGAGTATATATTTCACATGGTTTGTATATCTCTGTTGACCCCAATATGGTAATGTATCCAATCCTCATCCCTTTCTACTTGGTGAACCATAAGTTTTTTAATGAATCTGTGGTTGCCTTTCTCTGTGGAAATATCTTCATTGGTATCAATTTTTAAGTAACTCCTAAAAGTGATATGATAGGATATGTGTCTTTTGCTTTCTCCCTTACTACACGTGGCGTGATTACGTCTAGACTCATCTATGGTGCTGCAAATGGCATTGTTTCACTTTTTTCACTAGCGAATATTCCATCTGTACATGGAGGAGTTCTTCTTTGTCCACCCATCTGTTGGTGGACTTTTTGGTTACTTCCATATCTTGGCTATTGTAATACTGTGCCGTGCAGATTTGCCTGCCTGTGTCTTTGCAATTCTCTCTTCTTAGATTTTAGGTCGAGGAGTGGGCCTGCTGGATCATATGGTAGCTCAATGTTGACCTTTTTAAGGCACCTCCATTCTGTTCTCATTCGTGGCCCTTTCCAAGTTACGTCCCACTTGAAGTTGAGGGTATGCACTTCTCCACAACACCTTCAGCATTTATTGTTTGTAGTTTTCTTAAAGATGGTGATTCTGACAAGTGTGAGCTGATACCTTTTTGCGGTTGAATTCGCACGTGCCTCATAATCCGTTGAAATTGAGCTTTAAGGCATGTCCTTTTTATTTTTCTAGCTGTGATTACCCCCTTAGTTCTTCAAAGTGTTCTCTTAAAGTATGTGTCACATTTTGAAATGTTTTGGCCATGACCCCCCTCAAGACATTTTGAGGGCAGGTTTCATTTACAGTTCTGCAGTACTTGTTCCTATGAAATGACCGTTAGCACAGCCTTTAAAGCTGCTTTTGCAGGTAACTGCCAGAGGGTGGCAGCCTTTCTATGTCCCCCACCCTGGTACCTAGGGAAAAGCCCTTGCGGCCTGTGGTGTTTCTCGGTTATAAATTAGAGTGGAGTGTGCCCGGACAAACCCACACAAGCTGATGTCTCCTTACTTTTGTTGGTGTTTTAAATTTACTTTTTATTTTTCATTGGAGTAGTTTTCCACTGTGTACGTGGACCACTTCTACTTTGTGCATTCCTCGGTTGATGGACATTTTCATTGCTTCCGAGTGTTGGCTATGGTAAATATTGTTGGCGTGCAGGATTGCCAGCCTGTGACTTTTTGATTCTCATTTTCTCAGGTGATAGGCCCAGCAGTGGTTGGGATTGATTGACTGGTAGCACCGCGTTACCCTTTTCAAAGCACCTTCTTTGTGTTTTCATTAGTGGCTCTTACCACGTCCCCCTTAGAATCGAGGCTACGCATTTCTCCACAATCGCTTCAGCATTTATTGTTTGCAGCATTTATGCTAATGGCCCTTCTGGCTGCTGTGAGCTGATAGGTTTTTGTAATTTGGGTTTGCATGTCTTTGAAAATTCGTAAAACTCATCATTTTTCTCTGCCGTTTTCTTTTCTGTTAAAAAAAGGAAACAATTGGGAGTACAGTATAACTCTTGAAATTGTCTTCTTGGAAGGTTTCCCTCTTTTGAATTTTTCGGTCGATTTTCCACCCCAGAATTTTTTTAGAGAGCAGGTGTCATTTACCGAACTGCAAGTTTGGTGACTATTTAGTGACCTTTGGCAATGGATTTACAGCTGCTGTTGTGGGAAGTGGCCTCAAGGAGGCAGCATTTCTCCATTCCCAAATCTGGGTACTAGGGCAGCAGAGTCTTTCTGGAAGTCGTGTTCCTAGGTTGTAAATTACATTGGAATGTGCATGGAGAAACCCCCATAAGATTATGTCTCATTATTTCTTCTTGGTTTTAAAAATTGCTTTAATTGGGGTAAAGCTTAGAATATTCTTTCTCCTAGGTGTACACGATCTGGTTCATTTGTACATTATATATGTCTATTCAAGTACAGATCCTCTTCCCATGTAAAATGTTACTGAGGGTTCCGCAGACCTCCCTTGCTATATGGTCGGTCTTTTTGATATATGTATATAATATGTGTTTGTATGCATACAGTAACACTAATCTTAATTTATCCATTCCCCCCACCTTTCCTTTCAGATGAGCATAGTTTGCTTTCTAAGTCTGTGAGTGTCTTTCTCTGTGGAAATATGTTCATTTGTGTCAGTTATTAGATAACGCCTGTAAGTGATATCATAGAATATAGGTCTTTTGCTTTCCGACTTACCTCATGGTTCGTGATTATCTCCAGACTCATTTGTGGTGCCTCAGAGAGCAATGGTTCATTGTCTTCCATGGCTAATATTCCATTGTGTACATGGACCACTTCTTCTTTATCCATTCACCTCTTGTTGGACATTTTGATTGCTTCACTGTCTTGGCTATTGTGAATAAGGCTGCACTGCAGCTTTTGCGGCCTGTGTCTTCTCGATTCTTGTCTTCTCAGGTGAGAGGTCCAATGGTGCGCCTGCTGGATTGAATGGTGCCTCCATTTTTACTTTTAAACACAGCTCCTTTCTGTTCTCATTATTGGCTGTTACCCCTTTACGTCTCACCAGCAGGTAGAGGGTACACAGTTCCCTAAAACCCCTTCAGCATTTATTGTTTGTAGACTTTTTGCTGATGGTCAGTCGACTGGTGTGAGTTGAAACCTTTTTGTAGATTAGATTGCATGGGTCTAACACTCCGTGAGGTTGAGCTTTTATCCATTTTCCTTTTCTTTTTTTAAAAGAGCGTGAGTAAAACTTAACTCTTCATACTCTCTTCTTGAAACATTTGCCTGTGTTGAATTTTTTTGTCCATTCCCTACTTCAGCGCAATTTTTTAGGGCAGGTGTCCTTTACAGCCCTGAGTCCTTGGGAATGTTAAGTGACCATGAGCTGTGAGTTTAAAGCTGCTCCTGCAGGGAAAGGTCAGAAGGTGGCAGCATTTCTCCTTTACCAAATTTGGTTACTGGGGAAACAGAGCCTTAATGGAAGTGGTGTTCTAGGTTGTAAATTAGAATGGAATGTGCCAGGAAAAAGCCCTGTAAGTTTATGTCTCATTACTTCTTGTTGATATGTGCAATTTACTTTTTATTTTTTATCCCAGCAAATTTGATTACAATGGTTTGTTTGTTCTAGGTGTGCAAGATGTGGTTCTTTCACACATATTCGTGTATCTATTCTTCCTCGCATCCTTTTTCCATGTAGGTTATGACACAATGTTGAGTAGTCTCTCTCCTGGTCTTCCGTACGTCTTTGGTGAGTATATATTTCACATGGTTTGTATATCTCTGTTGACCCCAATATGGTAATGTATCCAATCCTCATCCCTTTCTACTTGGTGAACCATAAGTTTTTTAATGAATCTGTGGTTGCCTTTCTCTGTGGAAATATCTTCATTGGTATCAATTTTTAAGTAACTCCTAAAAGTGATATGATAGGATATGTGTCTTTTGCTTTCTCCCTTACTACACGTGGCGTGATTACGTCTAGACTCATCTATGGTGCTGCAAATGGCATTGTTTCACTTTTTTCACTAGCGAATATTCCATCTGTACATGGAGGAGTTCTTCTTTGTCCACCCATCTGTTGGTGGACTTTTTGGTTACTTCCATATCTTGGCTATTGTAATACTGTGCCGTGCAGATTTGCCTGCCTGTGTCTTTGCAATTCTCTCTTCTTAGATTTTAGGTCGAGGAGTGGGCCTGCTGGATCATATGGTAGCTCAATGTTGACCTTTTTAAGGCACCTCCATTCTGTTCTCATTCGTGGCCCTTTCCAAGTTACGTCCCACTTGAAGTTGAGGGTATGCACTTCTCCACAACACCTTCAGCATTTATTGTTTGTAGTTTTCTTAAAGATGGTGATTCTGACAAGTGTGAGCTGATACCTTTTTGCGGTTGAATTCGCACGTGCCTCATAATCCGTTGAAATTGAGCTTTAAGGCATGTCCTTTTTATTTTTCTAGCTGTGATTACCCCCTTAGTTCTTCAAAGTGTTCTCTTAAAGTATGTGTCACATTTTGAAATGTTTTGGCCATGACCCCCCTCAAGACATTTTGAGGGCAGGTTTCATTTACAGTTCTGCAGTACTTGTTCCTATGAAATGACCGTTAGCACAGCCTTTAAAGCTGCTTTTGCAGGTAACTGCCAGAGGGTGGCAGCCTTTCTATGTCCCCCACCCTGGTACCTAGGGAAAAGCCCTTGCGGCCTGTGGTGTTTCTCGGTTATAAATTAGAGTGGAGTGTGCCCGGACAAACCCACACAAGCTGATGTCTCCTTACTTTTGTTGGTGTTTTAAATTTACTTTTTATTTTTCATTGGAGTAGTTTTCCACTGTGTACGTGGACCACTTCTACTTTGTGCATTCCTCGGTTGATGGACATTTTCATTGCTTCCGAGTGTTGGCTATGGTAAATATTGTTGGCGTGCAGGATTGCCAGCCTGTGACTTTTTGATTCTCATTTTCTCAGGTGATAGGCCCAGCAGTGGTTGGGATTGATTGACTGGTAGCACCGCGTTACCCTTTTCAAAGCACCTTCTTTGTGTTTTCATTAGTGGCTCTTACCACGTCCCCCTTAGAATCGAGGCTACGCATTTCTCCACAATCGCTTCAGCATTTATTGTTTGCAGCATTTATGCTAATGGCCCTTCTGGCTGCTGTGAGCTGATAGGTTTTTGTAATTTGGGTTTGCATGTCTTTGAAAATTCGTAAAACTCATCATTTTTCTCTGCCGTTTTCTTTTCTGTTAAAAAAAGGAAACAATTGGGAGTACAGTATAACTCTTGAAATTGTCTTCTTGGAAGGTTTCCCTCTTTTGAATTTTTCGGTCGATTTTCCACCCCAGAATTTTTTTAGAGAGCAGGTGTCATTTACCGAACTGCAAGTTTGGTGACTATTTAGTGACCTTTGGCAATGGATTTACAGCTGCTGTTGTGGGAAGTGGCCTCAAGGAGGCAGCATTTCTCCATTCCCAAATCTGGGTACTAGGGCAGCAGAGTCTTTCTGGAAGTCGTGTTCCTAGGTTGTAAATTACATTGGAATGTGCATGGAGAAACCCCCATAAGATTATGTCTCATTATTTCTTCTTGGTTTTAAAAATTGCTTTAATTGGGGTAAAGCTTAGAATATTCTTTCTCCTAGGTGTACACGATCTGGTTCATTTGTACATTATATATGTCTATTCAAGTACAGATCCTCTTCCCATGTAAAATGTTACTGAGGGTTCCGCAGACCTCCCTTGCTATATGGTCGGTCTTTTTGATATATGTATATAATATGTGTTTGTATGCATACAGTAACACTAATCTTAATTTATCCATTCCCCCCACCTTTCCTTTCAGATGAGCATAGTTTGCTTTCTAAGTCTGTGAGTGTCTTTCTCTGTGGAAATATGTTCATTTGTGTCAGTTATTAGATAACGCCTGTAAGTGATATCATAGAATATAGGTCTTTTGCTTTCCGACTTACCTCATGGTTCGTGATTATCTCCAGACTCATTTGTGGTGCCTCAGAGAGCAATGGTTCATTGTCTTCCATGGCTAATATTCCATTGTGGACATGGACCACTTCTTCTTTATCCATTCACCTCTTGTTGGACATTTTGATTGCTTCACTGTCTTGGCTATTGTGAATAAGGCTGCACTGCAGCTTTTGCGGCCTGTGTCTTCTCGATTCTTGTCTTCTCAGGTGAGAGGTCCAATGGTGCGCCTGCTGGATTGAATGGTGCCTCCATTTTTACTTTTAAACACAGCTCCTTTCTGTTCTCATTATTGGCTGTTACCCCTTTACGTCTCACCAGCAGGTAGAGGGTACACAGTTCCCTAAAACCCCTTCAGCATTTATTGTTTGTAGACTTTTTGCTGATGGTCAGTCGACTGGTGTGAGTTGAAACCTTTTTGTAGATTAGATTGCATGGGTCTAACACTCCGTGAGGTTGAGCTTTTATCCATTTTCCTTTTCTTTTTTTAAAAGAGCGTGAGTAAAACTTAACTCTTCATACTCTCTTCTTGAAACATTTGCCTGTGTTGAATTTTTTTGTCCATTCCCTACTTCAGCGCAATTTTTTAGGGCAGGTGTCCTTTACAGCCCTGAGTCCTTGGGAATGTTAAGTGACCATGAGCTGTGAGTTTAAAGCTGCTCCTGCAGGGAAAGGTCAGAAGGTGGCAGCATTTCTCCTTTACCAAATTTGGTTACTGGGGAAACAGAGCCTTAATGGAAGTGGTGTTCTAGGTTGTAAATTAGAATGGAATGTGCCAGGAAAAAGCCCTGTAAGTTTATGTCTCATTACTTCTTGTTGATATGTGCAATTTACTTTTTATTTTTTATCCCAGCAAATTTGATTACAATGGTTTGTTTGTTCTAGGTGTGCAAGATGTGGTTCTTTCACACATATTCGTGTATCTATTCTTCCTCGCATCCTTTTTCCATGTAGGTTATGACACAATGTTGAGTAGTCTCTCTCCTGGTCTTCCGTACGTCTTTGGTGAGTATATATTTCACATGGTTTGTATATCTCTGTTGACCCCAATATGGTAATGTATCCAATCCTCATCCCTTTCTACTTGGTGAACCATAAGTTTTTTAATGAATCTGTGGTTGCCTTTCTCTGTGGAAATATCTTCATTGGTGTCAATTTTTAAGTAACTCCTAAAAGTGATATGATAGGATATGTGTCTTTTGCTTTCTCACTTACTACACGTGGCGTGATTACGTCTAGACTCATCTATGGTGCTGCAAATGGCATTGTTTCACTTTTTTCACTAGCGAATATTCCATCTGTACATGGAGGAGTTCTTCTTTGTCCACCCATCTGTTGGTGGACTTTTTGGTTACTTCCATATCTTGGCTATTGTAATACTGTGCCGTGCAGATTTGCCTGCCTGTGTCTTTGCAATTCTCTCTTCTTAGATTTTAGGTCGAGGAGTGGGCCTGCTGGATCATATGGTAGCTCAATGTTGACCTTTTTAAGGCACCTCCATTCTGTTCTCATTCGTGGCCCTTTCCAAGTTACGTCCCACTTGAAGTTGAGGGTATGCACTTCTCCACAACACCTTCAGCATTTATTGTTTGTAGTTTTCTTAAAGATGGTGATTCTGACAAGTGTGAGCTGATACCTTTTTGCGGTTGAATTCGCACGTGCCTCATAATCCGTTGAAATTGAGCTTTAAGGCATGTCCTTTTTATTTTTCTAGCTGTGATTACCCCCTTAGTTCTTCAAAGTGTTCTCTTAAAGTATGTGTCACATTTTGAAATGTTTTGGCCATGACCCCCCTCAAGACATTTTGAGGGCAGGTTTCATTTACAGTTCTGCAGTACTTGTTCCTATGAAATGACCGTTAGCACAGCCTTTAAAGCTGCTTTTGCAGGTAACTGCCAGAGGGTGGCAGCCTTTCTATGTCCCCCACCCTGGTACCTAGGGAAAAGCCCTTGCGGCCTGTGGTGTTTCTCGGTTATAAATTAGAGTGGAGTGTGCCCGGACAAACCCACACAAGCTGATGTCTCCTTACTTTTGTTGGTGTTTTAAATTTACTTTTTATTTTTCATTGGAGTAGTTTTCCACTGTGTACGTGGACCACTTCTACTTTGTGCATTCCTCGGTTGATGGACATTTTCATTGCTTCCGAGTGTTGGCTATGGTAAATATTGTTGGCGTGCAGGATTGCCAGCCTGTGACTTTTTGATTCTCATTTTCTCAGGTGATAGGCCCAGCAGTGGTTGGGATTGATTGACTGGTAGCACCGCGTTACCCTTTTCAAAGCACCTTCTTTGTGTTTTCATTAGTGGCTCTTACCACGTCCCCCTTAGAATCGAGGGTACGCATTTCTCCACAATCGCTTCAGCATTTATTGTTTGCAGCATTTATGCTAATGGCCCTTCTGGCTGCTGTGAGCTGATAGGTTTTTGTAATTTGGGTTTGCATGTCTTTGAAAATTCGTAAAACTCATCATTTTTCTCTGCCGTTTTCTTTTCTGTTAAAAAAAGGAAACAATTGGGAGTACAGTATAACTCTTGAAATTGTCTTCTTGGAAGGTTTCCCTCTTTTGAATTTTTCGGTCGATTTTCCACCCCAGAATTTTTTTAGAGAGCAGGTGTCATTTACCGAACTGCAAGTTTGGTGACTATTTAGTGACCTTTGGCAATGGATTTACAGCTGCTGTTGTGGGAAGTGGCCTCAAGGAGGCAGCATTTCTCCATTCCCAAATCTGGGTACTAGGGCAGCAGAGTCTTTCTGGAAGTCGTGTTCCTAGGTTGTAAATTACATTGGAATGTGCATGGAGAAACCCCCATAAGATTATGTCTCATTATTTCTTCTTGGTTTTAAAAATTGCTTTAATTGGGGTAAAGCTTAGAATATTCTTTCTCCTAGGTGTACACGATCTGGTTCATTTGTACATTATATATGTCTATTCAAGTACAGATCCTCTTCCCATGTAAAATGTTACTCAGGGTTCCGCAGACCTCCCTTGCTATATGGTCGGTCTTTTTGATATATGTATATAATATGTGTTTGTATGCATACAGTAACACTAATCTTAATTTATCCATTCCCCCCACCTTTCCTTTCAGATGAGCATAGTTTGCTTTCTAAGTCTGTGAGTGTCTTTCTCTGTGGAAATATGTTCATTTGTGTCAGTTATTAGATAACGCCTGTAAGTGATATCATAGAATATAGGTCTTTTGCTTTCCGACTTACCTCATGGTTCGTGATTATCTCCAGACTCATTTGTGGTGCCTCAGAGAGCAATGGTTCATTGTCTTCCATGGCTAATATTCCATTGTGGACATGGACCACTTCTTCTTTATCCATTCACCTCTTGTTGGACATTTTGATTGCTTCACTGTCTTGGCTATTGTGAATAAGGCTGCACTGCAGCTTTTGCGGCCTGTGTCTTCTCGATTCTTGTCTTCTCAGGTGAGAGGTCCAATGGTGCGCCTGCTGGATTGAATGGTGCCTCCATTTTTACTTTTAAACACAGCTCCTTTCTGTTCTCATTATTGGCTGTTACCCCTTTACGTCTCACCAGCAGGTAGAGGGTACACAGTTCCCTAAAACCCCTTCAGCATTTATTGTTTGTAGACTTTTTGCTGATGGTCAGTCGACTGGTGTGAGTTGAAACCTTTTTGTAGATTAGATTGCATGGGTCTAACACTCCCTGAGGTTGAGCTTTTATCCATTTTCCTTTTCTTTTTTTAAAAGAGCGTGAGTAAAACTTAACTCTTCATACTCTCTTCTTGAAACATTTGCCTGTGTTGAATTTTTTTGTCCATTCCCTACTTCAGCGCAATTTTTTAGGGCAGGTGTCCTTTACAGCCCTGAGTCCTTGGGAATGTTAAGTGACCATGAGCTGTGAGTTTAAAGCTGCTCCTGCAGGGAAAGGTCAGAAGGTGGCAGCATTTCTCCTTTACCAAATTTGGTTACTGGGGAAACAGAGCCTTAATGGAAGTGGTGTTCTAGGTTGTAAATTAGAATGGAATGTGCCAGGAAAAAGCCCTGTAAGTTTATGTCTCATTACTTCTTGTTGATATGTGCAATTTACTTTTTATTTTTTATCCCAGCAAATTTGATTACAATGGTTTGTTTGTTCTAGGTGTGCAAGATGTGGTTCTTTCACACATATTCGTGTATCTATTCTTCCTCGCATCCTTTTTCCATGTAGGTTATGACACAATGTTGAGTAGTCTCTCTCCTGGTCTTCCGTACGTCTTTGGTGAGTATATATTTCACATGGTTTGTATATCTCTGTTGACCCCAATATGGTAATGTATCCAATCCTCATCCCTTTCTACTTGGTGAACCATAAGTTTTTTAATGAATCTGTGGTTGCCTTTCTCTGTGGAAATATCTTCATTGGTATCAATTTTTAAGTAACTCCTAAAAGTGATATGATAGGATATGTGTCTTTTGCTTTCTCACTTACTACACGTGGCGTGATTACGTCTAGACTCATCTATGGTGCTGCAAATGGCATTGTTTCACTTTTTTCACTAGCGAATATTCCATCTGTACATGGAGGAGTTCTTCTTTGTCCACCCATCTGTTGGTGGACTTTTTGGTTACTTCCATATCTTGGCTATTGTAATACTGTGCCGTGCAGATTTGCCTGCCTGTGTCTTTGCAATTCTCTCTTCTTAGATTTTAGGTCGAGGAGTGGGCCTGCTGGATCATATGGTAGCTCAATGTTGACCTTTTTAAGGCACCTCCATTCTGTTCTCATTCGTGGCCCTTTCCAAGTTACGTCCCACTTGAAGTTGAGGGTATGCACTTCTCCACAACACCTTCAGCATTTATTGTTTGTAGTTTTCTTAAAGATGGTGATTCGGACAAGTGTGAGCTGATACCTTTTTGCGGTTGAATTCGCACGTGCCTCATAATCCGTTGAAATTGAGCTTTAAGGCATGTCCTTTTTATTTTTCTAGCTGTGATTACCCCCTTAGTTCTTCAAAGTGTTCTCTTAAAGTATGTGTCACATTTTGAAATGTTTTGGCCATGACCCCCCTCAAGACATTTTGAGGGCAGGTTTCATTTACAGTTCTGCAGTACTTGTTCCTATGAAATGACCGTTAGCACAGCCTTTAAAGCTGCTTTTGCAGGTAACTGCCAGAGGGTGGCAGCCTTTCTATGTCCCCCACCCTGGTACCTAGGGAAAAGCCCTTGCGGCCTGTGGTGTTTCTCGGTTATAAATTAGAGTGGAGTGTGCCCGGACAAACCCACACAAGCTGATGTCTCCTTACTTTTGTTGGTGTTTTAAATTTACTTTTTATTTTTCATTGGAGTAGTTTTCCACTGTGTACGTGGACCACTTCTACTTTGTGCATTCCTCGGTTGATGGACATTTTCATTGCTTCCGAGTGTTGGCTATGGTAAATATTGTTGGCGTGCAGGATTGCCAGCCTGTGACTTTTTGATTTTCATTTTCTCAGGTGATAGGCCCAGCAGTGGTTGGGATTGATTGACTGGTAGCACCGCGTTACCCTTTTCAAAGCACCTTCTTTGTGTTTTCATTAGTGGCTCTTACCACGTCCCCCTTAGAATCGAGGGTACGCATTTCTCCACAATCGCTTCAGCATTTATTGTTTGCAGCATTTATGCTAATGGCCCTTCTGGCTGCTGTGAGCTGATAGGTTTTTGTAATTTGGGTTTGCATGTCTTTGAAAATTCGTAAAACTCATCATTTTTCTCTGCCGTTTTCTTTTCTGTTAAAAAAAGGAAACAATTGGGAGTACAGTATAACTCTTGTAATTGTCTTCTTGGAAGGTTGCCCTCTTTTGAATTTTTCGGTCGATTTTCCACCCCAGAATTTTTTTAGAGAGCAGGTGTCATTTACCGAACTGCAAGTTTGGTGACTATTTAGTGACCTTTGGCAATGGATTTACAGCTGCTGTTGTGGGAAGTGGCCTCAAGGAGGCAGCATTTCTCCATTCCCAAATCTGGGTACTAGGGCAGCAGAGTCTTTCTGGAAGTCGTGTTCCTAGGTTGTAAATTACATTGGAATGTGCATGGAGAAACCCCCATAAGATTATGTCTCATTATTTCTTCTTGGTTTTAAAAATTGCTTTAATTGGGGTAAAGCTTAGAATATTCTTTCTCCTAGGTGTACACGATCTGGTTCATTTGTACATTATATATGTCTATTCAAGTACAGATCCTCTTCCCATGTAAAATGTTACTGAGGGTTCCGCAGACCTCCCTTGCTATATGGTCGGTCTTTTTGATATATGTATATAATATGTGTTTGTATGCATACAGTAACACTAATCTTAATTTATCCATTCCCCCCACCTTTCCTTTCAGATGAGCATAGTTTGCTTTCTAAGTCTGTGAGTGTCTTTCTCTGTGGAAATATGTTCATTTGTGTCAGTTATTAGATAACGCCTGTAAGTGATATCATAGAATATAGGTCTTTTGCTTTCCGACTTACCTCATGGTTCGTGATTATCTCCAGACTCATTTGTGGTGCCTCAGAGAGCAATGGTTCATTGTCTTCCATGGCTAATATTCCATTGTGTACATGGACCACTTCTTCTTTATCCATTCACCTCTTGTTGGACATTTTGATTGCTTCACTGTCTTGGCTATTGTGAATAAGGCTGCACTGCAGCTTTTGCGGCCTGTGTCTTCTCGATTCTTGTCTTCTCAGGTGAGAGGTCCAATGGTGCGCCTGCTGGATTGAATGGTGCCTCCATTTTTACTTTTAAACACAGCTCCTTTCTGTTCTCATTATTGGCTGTTACCCCTTTACGTCTCACCAGCAGGTAGAGGGTACACAGTTCCCTAAAACCCCTTCAGCATTTATTGTTTGTAGACTTTTTGCTGATGGTCAGTCGACTGGTGTGAGTTGAAACCTTTTTGTAGATTAGATTGCATGGGTCTAACACTCCCTGAGGTTGAGCTTTTATCCATTTTCCTTTTCTTTTTTTAAAAGAGCGTGAGTAAAACTTAACTCTTCATACTCTCTTCTTGAAACATTTGCCTGTGTTGAATTTTTTTGTCCATTCCCTACTTCAGCGCAATTTTTTAGGGCAGGTGTCCTTTACAGCCCTGAGTCCTTGGGAATGTTAAGTGACCATGAGCTGTGAGTTTAAAGCTGCTCCTGCAGGGAAAGGTCAGAAGGTGGCAGCATTTCTCCTTTACCAAATTTGGTTACTGGGGAAACAGAGCCTTAATGGAAGTGGTGTTCTAGGTTGTAAATTAGAATGGAATGTGCCAGGAAAAAGCCCTGTAAGTTTATGTCTCATTACTTCTTGTTGATATGTGCAATTTACTTTTTATTTTTTATCCCAGCAAATTTGATTACAATGGTTTGTTTGTTCTAGGTGTGCAAGATGTGGTTCTTTCACACATATTCGTGTATCTATTCTTCCTCGCATCCTTTTTCCATGTAGGTTATGACACAATGTTGAGTAGTCTCTCTCCTGGTCTTCCGTACGTCTTTGGTGAGTATATATTTCACATGGTTTGTATATCTCTGTTGACCCCAATATGGTAATGTATCCAATCCTCATCCCTTTCTACTTGGTGAACCATAAGTTTTTTAATGAATCTGTGGTTGCCTTTCTCTGTGGAAATATCTTCATTGGTATCAATTTTTAAGTAACTCCTAAAAGTGATATGATAGGATATGTGTCTTTTGCTTTCTCACTTACTACACGTGGCGTGATTACGTCTAGACTCATCTATGGTGCTGCAAATGGCATTGTTTCACTTTTTTCACTAGCGAATATTCCATCTGTACATGGAGGAGTTCTTCTTTGTCCACCCATCTGTTGGTGGACTTTTTGGTTACTTCCATATCTTGGCTATTGTAATACTGTGCCGTGCAGATTTGCCTGCCTGTGTCTTTGCAATTCTCTCTTCTTAGATTTTAGGTCGAGGAGTGGGCCTGCTGGATCATATGGTAGCTCAATGTTGACCTTTTTAAGGCACCTCCATTCTGTTCTCATTCGTGGCCCTTTCCAAGTTACGTCCCACTTGAAGTTGAGGGTATGCACTTCTCCACAACACCTTCAGCATTTATTGTTTGTAGTTTTCTTAAAGATGGTGATTCTGACAAGTGTGAGCTGATACCTTTTTGTGGTTGAATTCGCACGTGCCTCATAATCCGTTGAAATTGAGCTTTAAGGCATGTCCTTTTTATTTTTCTAGCTGTGATTACCCCCTTAGTTCTTCAAAGTGTTCTCTTAAAGTATGTGTCACATTTTGAAATGTTTTGGCCATGACCCCCCTCAAGACATTTTGAGGGCAGGTTTCATTTACAGTTCTGCAGTACTTGTTCCTATGAAATGACCGTTAGCACAGCCTTTAAAGCTGCTTTTGCAGGTAACTGCCAGAGGGTGGCAGCCTTTCTATGTCCCCCACCCTGGTACCTAGGGAAAAGCCCTTGCGGCCTGTGGTGTTTCTCGGTTATAAATTAGAGTGGAGTGTGCCCGGACAAACCCACACAAGCTGATGTCTCCTTACTTTTGTTGGTGTTTTAAATTTACTTTTTATTTTTCATTGGAGTAGTTTTCCACTGTGTACGTGGACCACTTCTACTTTGTGCATTCCTCGGTTGATGGACATTTTCATTGCTTCCGAGTGTTGGCTATGGTAAATATTGTTGGCGTGCAGGATTGCCAGCCTGTGACTTTTTGATTCTCATTTTCTCAGGTGATAGGCCCAGCAGTGGTTGGGATTGATTGACTGGTAGCACCGCGTTACCCTTTTCAAAGCACCTTCTTTGTGTTTTCATTAGTGGCTCTTACCACGTCCCCCTTAGAATCGAGGGTACGCATTTCTCCACAATCGCTTCAGCATTTATTGTTTGCAGCATTTATGCTAATGGCCCTTCTGGCTGCTGTGAGCTGATAGGTTTTTGTAATTTGGGTTTGCATGTCTTTGAAAATTCGTAAAACTCATCATTTTTCTCTGCCGTTTTCTTTTCTGTTAAAAAAAGGAAACAATTGGGAGTACAGTATAACTCTTGAAATTGTCTTCTTGGAAGGTTGCCCTCTTTTGAATTTTTCGGTCGATTTTCCACCCCAGAATTTTTTTAGAGAGCAGGTGTCATTTACCGAACTGCAAGTTTGGTGACTATTTAGTGACCTTTGGCAATGGATTTAAAGCTGCTGTTGTGGGAAGTGGCCTCAAGGAGGCAGCATTTCTCCATTCCCAAATCTGGGTACTAGGGCAGCAGAGTCTTTCTGGAAGTCGTGTTCCTAGGTTGTAAATTACATTGGAATGTGCATGGAGAAACCCCCATAAGATTATGTCTCATTATTTCTTCTTGGTTTTAAAAATTGCTTTAATTGGGGTAAAGCTTAGAATATTGTTTCTCCTAGGTGTACACGATCTGGTTCATTTGTACATTATATATGTCTATTCAAGTACAGATCCTCTTCCCATGTAAAATGTTACTGAGGGTTCCGCAGACCTCCCTTGCTATATGGTCGGTCTTTTTGAGATATGTATATAATATGTGTTTGTATGCATACAGTAACACTAATCTTAATTTATCCATTCCCCCCACCTTTCCTTTCAGATGAGCATAGTTTGCTTTCTAAGTCTGTGAGTGTCTTTCTCTGTGGAAATATGTTCATTTGTGTCAGTTATTAGATAACGCCTGTAAGTGATATCATAGAATATAGGTCTTTTGCTTTCCGACTTACCTCATGGTTCGTGATTATCTCCAGACTCATTTGTGGTGCCTCAGAGAGCAATGGTTCATTGTCTTCCATGGCTAATATTCCATTGTGTACATGGACCACTTCTTCTTTATCCATTCACCTCTTGTTGGACATTTTGATTGCTTCACTGTCTTGGCTATTGTGAATAAGGCTGCACTGCAGCTTTTGAGGCCTGTGTCTTCTCGATTCTTGTCTTCTCAGGTGAGAGGTCCAATGGTGCGCCTGCTGGATTGAATGGTGCCTCCATTTTTACTTTTAAACACAGCTCCTTTCTGTTCTCATTATTGGCTGTTACCCCTTTACGTCTCACCAGCAGGTAGAGGGTACACAGTTCCCTAAAACCCCTTCAGCATTTATTGTTTGTAGACTTTTTGCTGATGGTCAGTCGACTGGTGTGAGTTGAAACCTT
Organism: Balaenoptera borealis; assembly: GCF_965194805.1. Taxonomy (NCBI): domain Eukaryota; kingdom Metazoa; phylum Chordata; class Mammalia; order Artiodactyla; family Balaenopteridae; genus Balaenoptera; species Balaenoptera borealis. The sequence continues at coordinate 298,174 of NW_028123762.1, forward strand.
TTTGTAGATTAGATTGCATGGGTCTAACACTCCGTGAGGTTGAGCTTTTATCCATTTTCCTTTTCTTTTTTTAAAAGAGCGTGAGTAAAACTTAACTCTTCATACTCTCTTCTTGAAACATTTGCCTGTGTTGAATTTTTTTGTCCATTCCCTACTTCAGCGCAATTTTTTAGGGCAGGTGTCCTTTACAGCCCTGAGTCCTTGGGAATGTTAAGTGACCATGAGCTGTGAGTTTAAAGCTGCTCCTGCAGGGAAAGGTCAGAAGGTGGCAGCATTTCTCCTTTACCAAATTTGGTTACTGGGGAAACAGAGCCTTAATGGAAGTGGTGTTCTAGGTTGTAAATTAGAATGGAATGTGCCAGGAAAAAGCCCTGTAAGTTTATGTCTCATTACTTCTTGTTGATATGTGCAATTTACTTTTTATTTTTTATCCCAGCAAATTTGATTACAATGGTTTGTTTGTTCTAGGTGTGCAAGATGTGGTTCTTTCACACATATTCGTGTATCTATTCTTCCTCGCATCCTTTTTCCATGTAGGTTATGACACAATGTTGAGTAGTCTCTCTCCTGGTCTTCCGTACGTCTTTGGTGAGTATATATTTCACATGGTTTGTATATCTCTGTTGACCCCAATATGGTAATGTATCCAATCCTCATCCCTTTCTACTTGGTGAACCATAAGTTTTTTAATGAATCTGTGGTTGCCTTTCTCTGTGGAAATATCTTCATTGGTATCAATTTTTAAGTAACTCCTAAAAGTGATATGATAGGATATGTGTCTTTTGCTTTCTCCCTTACTACACGTGGCGTGATTACGTCTAGACTCATCTATGGTGCTGCAAATGGCATTGTTTCACTTTTTTCACTAGCGAATATTCCATCTGTACATGGAGGAGTTCTTCTTTGTCCACCCATCTGTTGGTGGACTTTTTGGTTACTTCCATATCTTGGCTATTGTAATACTGTGCCGTGCAGATTTGCCTGCCTGTGTCTTTGCAATTCTCTCTTCTTAGATTTTAGGTCGAGGAGTGGGCCTGCTGGATCATATGGTAGCTCAATGTTGACCTTTTTAAGGCACCTCCATTCTGTTCTCATTCGTGGCCCTTTCCAAGTTACGTCCCACTTGAAGTTGAGGGTATGCACTTCTCCACAACACCTTCAGCATTTATTGTTTGTAGTTTTCTTAAAGATGGTGATTCTGACAAGTGTGAGCTGATACCTTTTTGCGGTTGAATTCGCACGTGCCTCATAATCCGTTGAAATTGAGCTTTAAGGCATGTCCTTTTTATTTTTCTAGCTGTGATTACCCCCTTAGTTCTTCAAAGTGTTCTCTTAAAGTATGTGTCACATTTTGAAATGTTTTGGCCATGACCCCCCTCAAGACATTTTGAGGGCAGGTTTCATTTACAGTTCTGCAGTACTTGTTCCTATGAAATGACCGTTAGCACAGCCTTTAAAGCTGCTTTTGCAGGTAACTGCCAGAGGGTGGCAGCCTTTCTATGTCCCCCACCCTGGTACCTAGGGAAAAGCCCTTGCGGCCTGTGGTGTTTCTCGGTTATAAATTAGAGTGGAGTGTGCCCGGACAAACCCACACAAGCTGATGTCTCCTTACTTTTGTTGGTGTTTTAAATTTACTTTTTATTTTTCATTGGAGTAGTTTTCCACTGTGTACGTGGACCACTTCTACTTTGTGCATTCCTCGGTTGATGGACATTTTCATTGCTTCCGAGTGTTGGCTATGGTAAATATTGTTGGCGTGCAGGATTGCCAGCCTGTGACTTTTTGATTCTCATTTTCTCAGGTGATAGGCCCAGCAGTGGTTGGGATTGATTGACTGGTAGCACCGCGTTACCCTTTTCAAAGCACCTTCTTTGTGTTTTCATTAGTGGCTCTTACCACGTCCCCCTTAGAATCGAGGCTACGCATTTCTCCACAATCGCTTCAGCATTTATTGTTTGCAGCATTTATGCTAATGGCCCTTCTGGCTGCTGTGAGCTGATAGGTTTTTGTAATTTGGGTTTGCATGTCTTTGAAAATTCGTAAAACTCATCATTTTTCTCTGCCGTTTTCTTTTCTGTTAAAAAAAGGAAACAATTGGGAGTACAGTATAACTCTTGAAATTGTCTTCTTGGAAGGTTTCCCTCTTTTGAATTTTTCGGTCGATTTTCCACCCCAGAATTTTTTTAGAGAGCAGGTGTCATTTACCGAACTGCAAGTTTGGTGACTATTTAGTGACCTTTGGCAATGGATTTACAGCTGCTGTTGTGGGAAGTGGCCTCAAGGAGGCAGCATTTCTCCATTCCCAAATCTGGGTACTAGGGCAGCAGAGTCTTTCTGGAAGTCGTGTTCCTAGGTTGTAAATTACATTGGAATGTGCATGGAGAAACCCCCATAAGATTATGTCTCATTATTTCTTCTTGGTTTTAAAAATTGCTTTAATTGGGGTAAAGCTTAGAATATTCTTTCTCCTAGGTGTACACGATCTGGTTCATTTGTACATTATATATGTCTATTCAAGTACAGATCCTCTTCCCATGTAAAATGTTACTCAGGGTTCCGCAGACCTCCCTTGCTATATGGTCGGTCTTTTTGATATATGTATATAATATGTGTTTGTATGCATACAGTAACACTAATCTTAATTTATCCATTCCCCCCACCTTTCCTTTCAGATGAGCATAGTTTGCTTTCTAAGTCTGTGAGTGTCTTTCTCTGTGGAAATATGTTCATTTGTGTCAGTTATTAGATAACGCCTGTAAGTGATATCATAGAATATAGGTCTTTTGCTTTCCGACTTACCTCATGGTTCGTGATTATCTCCAGACTCATTTGTGGTGCCTCAGAGAGCAATGGTTCATTGTCTTCCATGGCTAATATTCCATTGTGGACATGGACCACTTCTTCTTTATCCATTCACCTCTTGTTGGACATTTTGATTGCTTCACTGTCTTGGCTATTGTGAATAAGGCTGCACTGCAGCTTTTGCGGCCTGTGTCTTCTCGATTCTTGTCTTCTCAGGTGAGAGGTCCAATGGTGCGCCTGCTGGATTGAATGGTGCCTCCATTTTTACTTTTAAACACAGCTCCTTTCTGTTCTCATTATTGGCTGTTACCCCTTTACGTCTCACCAGCAGGTAGAGGGTACACAGTTCCCTAAAACCCCTTCAGCATTTATTGTTTGTAGACTTTTTGCTGATGGTCAGTCGACTGGTGTGAGTTGAAACCTTTTTGTAGATTAGATTGCATGGGTCTAACACTCCCTGAGGTTGAGCTTTTATCCATTTTCCTTTTCTTTTTTTAAAAGAGCGTGAGTAAAACTTAACTCTTCATACTCTCTTCTTGAAACATTTGCCTGTGTTGAATTTTTTTGTCCATTCCCTACTTCAGCGCAATTTTTTAGGGCAGGTGTCCTTTACAGCCCTGAGTCCTTGGGAATGTTAAGTGACCATGAGCTGTGAGTTTAAAGCTGCTCCTGCAGGGAAAGGTCAGAAGGTGGCAGCATTTCTCCTTTACCAAATTTGGTTACTGGGGAAACAGAGCCTTAATGGAAGTGGTGTTCTAGGTTGTAAATTAGAATGGAATGTGCCAGGAAAAAGCCCTGTAAGTTTATGTCTCATTACTTCTTGTTGATATGTGCAATTTACTTTTTATTTTTTATCCCAGCAAATTTGATTACAATGGTTTGTTTGTTCTAGGTGTGCAAGATGTGGTTCTTTCACACATATTCGTGTATCTATTCTTCCTCGCATCCTTTTTCCATGTAGGTTATGACACAATGTTGAGTAGTCTCTCTCCTGGTCTTCCGTACGTCTTTGGTGAGTATATATTTCACATGGTTTGTATATCTCTGTTGACCCCAATATGGTAATGTATCCAATCCTCATCCCTTTCTACTTGGTGAACCATAAGTTTTTTAATGAATCTGTGGTTGCCTTTCTCTGTGGAAATATCTTCATTGGTGTCAATTTTTAAGTAACTCCTAAAAGTGATATGATAGGATATGTGTCTTTTGCTTTCTCACTTACTACACGTGGCGTGATTACGTCTAGACTCATCTATGGTGCTGCAAATGGCATTGTTTCACTTTTTTCACTAGCGAATATTCCATCTGTACATGGAGGAGTTCTTCTTTGTCCACCCATCTGTTGGTGGACTTTTTGGTTACTTCCATATCTTGGCTATTGTAATACTGTGCAGTGCAGATTTGCCTGCCTGTGTCTTTGCAATTCTCTCTTCTTAGATTTTAGGTCGAGGAGTGGGCCTGCTGGATCATATGGTAGCTCAATGTTGACCTTTTTAAGGCACCTCCATTCTGTTCTCATTCGTGGCCCTTTCCAAGTTACGTCCCACTTGAAGTTGAGGGTATGCACTTCTCCACAACACCTTCAGCATTTATTGTTTGTAGTTTTCTTAAAGATGGTGATTCTGACAAGTGTGAGCTGATACCTTTTTGCGGTTGAATTCGCACGTGCCTCATAATCCGTTGAAATTGAGCTTTAAGGCATGTCCTTTTTATTTTTCTAGCTGTGATTACCCCCTTAGTTCTTCAAAGTGTTCTCTTAAAGTATGTGTCACATTTTGAAATGTTTTGGCCATGACCCCCCTCAAGACATTTTGAGGGCAGGTTTCATTTACAGTTCTACAGTACTTGTTCCTATGAAATGATGGTTAGCACAGCCTTTAAAGCTGCTTTTGCAGGTAACTGCCAGAGGGTGGCAGCCTTTCTATGTCCCCCACCCTGGTACCTAGGGAAAAGCCCTTGCGGCCTGTGGTGTTTCTCGGTTATAAATTAGAGTGGAGTGTGCCCGGACAAACCCACACAAGCTGATGTCTCCTTACTTTTGTTGGTGTTTTAAATTTACTTTTTATTTTTCATTGGAGTAGTTTTCCACTGTGTACGTGGACCACTTCTACTTTGTGCATTCCTCGGTTGATGGACATTTTCATTGCTTCCGAGTGTTGGCTATGGTAAATATTGTTGGCGTGCAGGATTGCCAGCCTGTGACTTTTTGATTTTCATTTTCTCAGGTGATAGGCCCAGCAGTGGTTGGGATTGATTGACTGGTAGCACCGCGTTACCCTTTTCAAAGCACCTTCTTTGTGTTTTCATTAGTGGCTCTTACCACGTCCCCCTTAGAATCGAGGGTACGCATTTCTCCACAATCGCTTCAGCATTTATTGTTTGCAGCATTTATGCTAATGGCCCTTCTGGCTGCTGTGAGCTGATAGGTTTTTGTAATTTGGGTTTGCATGTCTTTGAAAATTCGTAAAACTCATCATTTTTCTCTGCCGTTTTCTTTTCTGTTAAAAAAAGGAAACAATTGGGAGTACAGTATAACTCTTGTAATTGTCTTCTTGGAAGGTTGCCCTCTTTTGAATTTTTCGGTCGATTTTCCACCCCAGAATTTTTTTAGAGAGCAGGTGTCATTTACCGAACTGCAAGTTTGGTGACTATTTAGTGACCTTTGGCAATGGATTTAAAGCTGCTGTTGTGGGAAGTGGCCTCAAGGAGGCAGCATTTCTCCATTCCCAAATCTGGGTACTAGGGCAGCAGAGTCTTTCTGGAAGTCGTGTTCCTAGGTTGTAAATTACATTGGAATGTGCATGGAGAAACCCCCATAAGATTATGTCTCATTATTTCTTCTTGGTTTTAAAAATTGCTTTAATTGGGGTAAAGCTTAGAATATTCTTTCTCCTAGGTGTACACGATCTGGTTCATTTGTACATTATATATGTCTATTCAAGTACAGATCCTCTTCCCATGTAAAATGTTACTGAGGGTTCCGCAGACCTCCCTTGCTATATGGTCGGTCTTTTTGATATATGTATATAATATGTGTTTGTATGCATACAGTAACACTAATCTTAATTTATCCATTCCCCCCACCTTTCCTTTCAGATGAGCATAGTTTGCTTTCTAAGTCTGTGAGTGTCTTTCTCTGTGGAAATATGTTCATTTGTGTCAGTTATTAGATAACGCCTGTAAGTGATATCATAGAATATAGGTCTTTTGCTTTCCGACTTACCTCATGGTTCGTGATTATCTCCAGACTCATTTGTGGTGCCTCAGAGAGCAATGGTTCATTGTCTTCCATGGCTAATATTCCATTGTGTACATGGACCACTTCTTCTTTATCCATTCACCTCTTGTTGGACATTTTGATTGCTTCACTGTCTTGGCTATTGTGAATAAGGCTGCACTGCAGCTTTTGCGGCCTGTGTCTTCTCGATTCTTGTCTTCTCAGGTGAGAGGTCCAATGGTGCGCCTGCTGGATTGAATGGTGCCTCCATTTTTACTTTTAAACACAGCTCCTTTCTGTTCTCATTATTGGCTGTTACCCCTTTACGTCTCACCAGCAGGTAGAGGGTACACAGTTCCCTAAAACCCCTTCAGCATTTATTGTTTGTAGACTTTTTGCTGATGGTCAGTCGACTGGTGTGAGTTGAAACCTTTTTGTAGATTAGATTGCATGGGTCTAACACTCCCTGAGGTTGAGCTTTTATCCATTTTCCTTTTCTTTTTTTAAAAGAGCGTGAGTAAAACTTAACTCTTCATACTCTCTTCTTGAAACATTTGCCTGTGTTGAATTTTTTTGTCCATTCCCTACTTCAGCGCAATTTTTTAGGGCAGGTGTCCTTTACAGCCCTGAGTCCTTGGGAATGTTAAGTGACCATGAGCTGTGAGTTTAAAGCTGCTCCTGCAGGGAAAGGTCAGAAGGTGGCAGCATTTCTCCTTTACCAAATTTGGTTACTGGGGAAACAGAGCCTTAATGGAAGTGGTGTTCTAGGTTGTAAATTAGAATGGAATGTGCCAGGAAAAAGCCCTGTAAGTTTATGTCTCATTACTTCTTGTTGATATGTGCAATTTACTTTTTATTTTTTATCCCAGCAAATTTGATTACAATGGTTTGTTTGTTCTAGGTGTGCAAGATGTGGTTCTTTCACACATATTCGTGTATCTATTCTTCCTCGCATCCTTTTTCCATGTAGGTTATGACACAATGTTGAGTAGTCTCTCTCCTGGTCTTCCGTACGTCTTTGGTGAGTATATATTTCACATGGTTTGTATATCTCTGTTGACCCCAATATGGTAATGTATCCAATCCTCATCCCTTTCTACTTGGTGAACCATAAGTTTTTTAATGAATCTGTGGTTGCCTTTCTCTGTGGAAATATCTTCATTGGTATCAATTTTTAAGTAACTCCTAAAAGTGATATGATAGGATATGTGTCTTTTGCTTTCTCACTTACTACACGTGGCGTGATTACGTCTAGACTCATCTATGGTGCTGCAAATGGCATTGTTTCACTTTTTTCACTAGCGAATATTCCATCTGTACATGGAGGAGTTCTTCTTTGTCCACCCATCTGTTGGTGGACTTTTTGGTTACTTCCATATCTTGGCTATTGTAATACTGTGCCGTGCAGATTTGCCTGCCTGTGTCTTTGCAATTCTCTCTTCTTAGATTTTAGGTCGAGGAGTGGGCCTGCTGGATCATATGGTAGCTCAATGTTGACCTTTTTAAGGCACCTCCATTCTGTTCTCATTCGTGGCCCTTTCCAAGTTACGTCCCACTTGAAGTTGAGGGTATGCACTTCTCCACAACACCTTCAGCATTTATTGTTTGTAGTTTTCTTAAAGATGGTGATTCTGACAAGTGTGAGCTGATACCTTTTTGCGGTTGAATTCGCACGTGCCTCATAATCCGTTGAAATTGAGCTTTAAGGCATGTCCTTTTTATTTTTCTAGCTGTGATTACCCCCTTAGTTCTTCAAAGTGTTCTCTTAAAGTATGTGTCACATTTTGAAATGTTTTGGCCATGACCCCCCTCAAGACATTTTGAGGGCAGGTTTCATTTACAGTTCTACAGTACTTGTTCCTATGAAATGATGGTTAGCACAGCCTTTAAAGCTGCTTTTGCAGGTAACTGCCAGAGGGTGGCAGCCTTTCTATGTCCCCCACCCTGGTACCTAGGGAAAAGCCCTTGCGGCCTGTGGTGTTTCTCGGTTATAAATTAGAGTGGAGTGTGCCCGGACAAACCCACACAAGCTGATGTCTCCTTACTTTTGTTGGTGTTTTAAATTTACTTTTTATTTTTCATTGGAGTAGTTTTCCACTGTGTACGTGGACCACTTCTACTTTGTGCATTCCTCGGTTGATGGACATTTTCATTGCTTCCGAGTGTTGGCTATGGTAAATATTGTTGGCGTGCAGGATTGCCAGCCTGTGACTTTTTGATTTTCATTTTCTCAGGTGATAGGCCCAGCAGTGGTTGGGATTGATTGACTGGTAGCACCGCGTTACCCTTTTCAAAGCACCTTCTTTGTGTTTTCATTAGTGGCTCTTACCACGTCCCCCTTAGAATCGAGGGTACGCATTTCTCCACAATCGCTTCAGCATTTATTGTTTGCAGCATTTATGCTAATGGCCCTTCTGGCTGCTGTGAGCTGATAGGTTTTTGTAATTTGGGTTTGCATGTCTTTGAAAATTCGTAAAACTCATCATTTTTCTCTGCCGTTTTCTTTTCTGTTAAAAAAAGGAAACAATTGGGAGTACAGTATAACTCTTGAAATTGTCTTCTTGGAAGGTTTCCCTCTTTTGAATTTTTCGGTCGATTTTCCACCCCAGAATTTTTTTAGAGAGCAGGTGTCATTTACCGAACTGCAAGTTTGGTGACTATTTAGTGACCTTTGGCAATGGATTTACAGCTGCTGTTGTGGGAAGTGGCCTCAAGGAGGCAGCATTTCTCCATTCCCAAATCTGGGTACTAGGGCAGCAGAGTCTTTCTGGAAGTCGTGTTCCTAGGTTGTAAATTACATTGGAATGTGCATGGAGAAACCCCCATAAGATTATGTCTCATTATTTCTTCTTGGTTTTAAAAATTGCTTTAATTGGGGTAAAGCTTAGAATATTCTTTCTCCTAGGTGTACACGATCTGGTTCATTTGTACATTATATATGTCTATTCAAGTACAGATCCTCTTCCCATGTAAAATGTTACTGAGGGTTCCGCAGACCTCCCTTGCTATATGGTCGGTCTTTTTGATATATGTATATAATATGTGTTTGTATGCATACAGTAACACTAATCTTAATTTATCCATTCCCCCCACCTTTCCTTTCAGATGAGCATAGTTTGCTTTCTAAGTCTGTGAGTGTCTTTCTCTGTGGAAATATGTTCATTTGTGTCAGTTATTAGATAACGCCTGTAAGTGATATCATAGAATATAGGTCTTTTGCTTTCCGACTTACCTCATGGTTCGTGATTATCTCCAGACTCATTTGTGGTGCCTCAGAGAGCAATGGTTCATTGTCTTCCATGGCTAATATTCCATTGTGTACATGGACCACTTCTTCTTTATCCATTCACCTCTTGTTGGACATTTTGATTGCTTCACTGTCTTGGCTATTGTGAATAAGGCTGCACTGCAGCTTTTGCGGCCTGTGTCTTCTCGATTCTTGTCTTCTCAGGTGAGAGGTCCAATGGTGCGCCTGCTGGATTGAATGGTGCCTCCATTTTTACTTTTAAACACAGCTCCTTTCTGTTCTCATTATTGGCTGTTACCCCTTTACGTCTCACCAGCAGGTAGAGGGTACACAGTTCCCTAAAACCCCTTCAGCATTTATTGTTTGTAGACTTTTTGCTGATGGTCAGTCGACTGGTGTGAGTTGAAACCTTTTTGTAGATTAGATTGCATGGGTCTAACACTCCCTGAGGTTGAGCTTTTATCCATTTTCCTTTTCTTTTTTTAAAAGAGCGTGAGTAAAACTTAACTCTTCATACTCTCTTCTTGAAACATTTGCCTGTGTTGAATTTTTTTGTCCATTCCCTACTTCAGCGCAATTTTTTAGGGCAGGTGTCCTTTACAGCCCTGAGTCCTTGGGAATGTTAAGTGACCATGAGCTGTGAGTTTAAAGCTGCTCCTGCAGGGAAAGGTCAGAAGGTGGCAGCATTTCTCCTTTACCAAATTTGGTTACTGGGGAAACAGAGCCTTAATGGAAGTGGTGTTCTAGGTTGTAAATTAGAATGGAATGTGCCAGGAAAAAGCCCTGTAAGTTTATGTCTCATTACTTCTTGTTGATATGTGCAATTTACTTTTTATTTTTTATCCCAGCAAATTTGATTACAATGGTTTGTTTGTTCTAGGTGTGCAAGATGTGGTTCTTTCACACATATCCGTGTATCTATTCTTCCTCGCATCCTTTTTCCATGTAGGTTATGACACAATGTTGAGTAGTCTCTCTCCTGGTCTTCCGTACGTCTTTGGTGAGTATATATTTCACATGGTTTGTATATCTCTGTTGACCCCAATATGGTAATGTATCCAATCCTCATCCCTTTCTACTTGGTGAACCATAAGTTTTTTAATGAATCTGTGGTTGCCTTTCTCTGTGGAAATATCTTCATTGGTATCAATTTTTAAGTAACTCCTAAAAGTGATATGATAGGATATGTGTCTTTTGCTTTCTCACTTACTACACGTGGCGTGATTACGTCTAGACTCATCTATGGTGCTGCAAATGGCATTGTTTCACTTTTTTCACTAGCGAATATTCCATCTGTACATGGAGGAGTTCTTCTTTGTCCACCCATCTGTTGGTGGACTTTTTGGTTACTTCCATATCTTGGCTATTGTAATACTGTGCCGTGCAGATTTGCCTGCCTGTGTCTTTGCAATTCTCTCTTCTTAGATTTTAGGTCGAGGAGTGGGCCTGCTGGATCATATGGTAGCTCAATGTTGACCTTTTTAAGGCACCTCCATTCTGTTCTCATTCGTGGCCCTTTCCAAGTTACGTCCCACTTGAAGTTGAGGGTATGCACTTCTCCACAACACCTTCAGCATTTATTGTTTGTAGTTTTCTTAAAGATGGTGATTCTGACAAGTGTGAGCTGATACCTTTTTGTGGTTGAATTCGCACGTGCCTCATAATCCGTTGAAATTGAGCTTTAAGGCATGTCCTTTTTATTTTTCTAGCTGTGATTACCCCCTTAGTTCTTCAAAGTGTTCTCTTAAAGTATGTGTCACATTTTGAAATGTTTTGGCCATGACCCCCCTCAAGACATTTTGAGGGCAGGTTTCATTTACAGTTCTGCAGTACTTGTTCCTATGAAATGACCGTTAGCACAGCCTTTAAAGCTGCTTTTGCAGGTAACTGCCAGAGGGTGGCAGCCTTTCTATGTCCCCCACCCTGGTACCTAGGGAAAAGCCCTTGCGGCCTGTGGTGTTTCTCGGTTATAAATTAGAGTGGAGTGTGCCCGGACAAACCCACACAAGCTGATGTCTCCTTACTTTTGTTGGTGTTTTAAATTTACTTTTTATTTTTCATTGGAGTAGTTTTCCACTGTGTACGTGGACCACTTCTACTTTGTGCATTCCTCGGTTGATGGACATTTTCATTGCTTCCGAGTGTTGGCTATGGTAAATATTGTTGGCGTGCAGGATTGCCAGCCTGTGACTTTTTGATTCTCATTTTCTCAGGTGATAGGCCCAGCAGTGGTTGGGATTGATTGACTGGTAGCACCGCGTTACCCTTTTCAAAGCACCTTCTTTGTGTTTTCATTAGTGGCTCTTACCACGTCCCCCTTAGAATCGAGGGTACGCATTTCTCCACAATCGCTTCAGCATTTATTGTTTGCAGCATTTATGCTAATGGCCCTTCTGGCTGCTGTGAGCTGATAGGTTTTTGTAATTTGGGTTTGCATGTCTTTGAAAATTCGTAAAACTCATCATTTTTCTCTGCCGTTTTCTTTTCTGTTAAAAAAAGGAAACAATTGGGAGTACAGTATAACTCTTGTAATTGTCTTCTTGGAAGGTTGCCCTCTTTTGAATTTTTCGGTCGATTTTCCACCCCAGAATTTTTTTAGAGAGCAGGTGTCATTTACCGAACTGCAAGTTTGGTGACTATTTAGTGACCTTTGGCAATGGATTTAAAGCTGCTGTTGTGGGAAGTGGCCTCAAGGAGGCAGCATTTCTCCATTCCCAAATCTGGGTACTAGGGCAGCAGAGTCTTTCTGGAAGTCGTGTTCCTAGGTTGTAAATTACATTGGAATGTGCATGGAGAAACCCCCATAAGATTATGTCTCATTATTTCTTCTTGGTTTTAAAAATTGCTTTAATTGGGGTAAAGCTTAGAATATTCTTTCTCCTAGGTGTACACGATCTGGTTCATTTGTACATTATATATGTCTATTCAAGTACAGATCCTCTTCCCATGTAAAATGTTACTGAGGGTTCCGCAGACCTCCCTTGCTATATGGTCGGTCTTTTTGATATATGTATATAATATGTGTTTGTATGCATACAGTAACACTAATCTTAATTTATCCATTCCCCCCACCTTTCCTTTCAGATGAGCATAGTTTGCTTTCTAAGTCTGTGAGTGTCTTTCTCTGTGGAAATATGTTCATTTGTGTCAGTTATTAGATAACGCCTGTAAGTGATATCATAGAATATAGGTCTGTTGCTTTCCGACTTACCTCATGGTTCGTGATTATCTCCAGACTCATTTGTGGTGCCTCAGAGAGCAATGGTTCATTGTCTTCCATGGCTAATATTCCATTGTGTACATGGACCACTTCTTCTTTATCCATTCACCTCTTGTTGGACATTTTGATTGCTTCACTGTCTTGGCTATTGTGAATAAGGCTGCACTGCAGCTTTTGCGGCCTGTGTCTTCTCGATTCTTGTCTTCTCAGGTGAGAGGTCCAATGGTGCGCCTGCTGGATTGAATGGTGCCTCCATTTTTACTTTTAAACACAGCTCCTTTCTGTTCTCATTATTGGCTGTTACCCCTTTACGTCTCACCAGCAGGTAGAGGGTACACAGTTCCCTAAAACCCCTTCAGCATTTATTGTTTGTAGACTTTTTGCTGATGGTCAGTCGACTGGTGTGAGTTGAAACCTTTTTGTAGATTAGATTGCATGGGTCTAACACTCCCTGAGGTTGAGCTTTTATCCATTTTCCTTTTCTTTTTTTAAAAGAGCGTGAGTAAAACTTAACTCTTCATACTCTCTTCTTGAAACATTTGCCTGTGTTGAATTTTTTTGTCCATTCCCTACTTCAGCGCAATTTTTTAGGGCAGGTGTCCTTTACAGCCCTGAGTCCTTGGGAATGTTAAGTGACCATGAGCTGTGAGTTTAAAGCTGCTCCTGCAGGGAAAGGTCAGAAGGTGGCAGCATTTCTCCTTTACCAAATTTGGTTACTGGGGAAACAGAGCCTTAATGGAAGTGGTGTTCTAGGTTGTAAATTAGAATGGAATGTGCCAGGAAAAAGCCCTGTAAGTTTATGTCTCATTACTTCTTGTTGATATGTGCAATTTACTTTTTATTTTTTATCCCAGCAAATTTGATTACAATGGTTTGTTTGTTCTAGGTGTGCAAGATGTGGTTCTTTCACACATATTCGTGTATCTATTCTTCCTCGCATCCTTTTTCCATGTAGGTTATGACACAATGTTGAGTAGTCTCTCTCCTGGTCTTCCGTACGTCTTTGGTGAGTATATATTTCACATGGTTTGTATATCTCTGTTGACCCCAATATGGTAATGTATCCAATCCTCATCCCTTTCTACTTGGTGAACCATAAGTTTTTTAATGAATCTGTGGTTGCCTTTCTCTGTGGAAATATCTTCATTGGTATCAATTTTTAAGTAACTCCTAAAAGTGATATGATAGGATATGTGTCTTTTGCTTTCTCACTTACTACACGTGGCGTGATTACGTCTAGACTCATCTATGGTGCTGCAAATGGCATTGTTTCACTTTTTTCACTAGCGAATATTCCATCTGTACATGGAGGAGTTCTTCTTTGTCCACCCATCTGTTGGTGGACTTTTTGGTTACTTCCATATCTTGGCTATTGTAATACTGTGCCGTGCAGATTTGCCTGCCTGTGTCTTTGCAATTCTCTCTTCTTAGATTTTAGGTCGAGGAGTGGGCCTGCTGGATCATATGGTAGCTCAATGTTGACCTTTTTAAGGCACCTCCATTCTGTTCTCATTCGTGGCCCTTTCCAAGTTACGTCCCACTTGAAGTTGAGGGTATGCACTTCTCCACAACACCTTCAGCATTTATTGTTTGTAGTTTTCTTAAAGATGGTGATTCTGACAAGTGTGAGCTGATACCTTTTTGCGGTTGAATTCGCACGTGCCTCATAATCCGTTGAAATTGAGCTTTAAGGCATGTCCTTTTTATTTTTCTAGCTGTGATTACCCCCTTAGTTCTTCAAAGTGTTCTCTTAAAGTATGTGTCACATTTTGAAATGTTTTGGCCATGACCCCCCTCAAGACATTTTGAGGGCAGGTTTCATTTACAGTTCTACAGTACTTGTTCCTATGAAATGATGGTTAGCACAGCCTTTAAAGCTGCTTTTGCAGGTAACTGCCAGAGGGTGGCAGCCTTTCTATGTCCCCCACCCTGGTACCTAGGGAAAAGCCCTTGCGGCCTGTGGTGTTTCTCGGTTATAAATTAGAGTGGAGTGTGCCCGGACAAACCCACACAAGCTGATGTCTCCTTACTTTTGTTGGTGTTTTAAATTTACTTTTTATTTTTCATTGGAGTAGTTTTCCACTGTGTACGTGGACCACTTCTACTTTGTGCATTCCTCGGTTGATGGACATTTTCATTGCTTCCGAGTGTTGGCTATGGTAAATATTGTTGGCGTGCAGGATTGCCAGCCTGTGACTTTTTGATTTTCATTTTCTCAGGTGATAGGCCCAGCAGTGGTTGGGATTGATTGACTGGTAGCACCGCGTTACCCTTTTCAAAGCACCTTCTTTGTGTTTTCATTAGTGGCTCTTACCACGTCCCCCTTAGAATCGAGGGTACGCATTTCTCCACAATCGCTTCAGCATTTATTGTTTGCAGCATTTATGCTAATGGCCCTTCTGGCTGCTGTGAGCTGATAGGTTTTTGTAATTTGGGTTTGCATGTCTTTGAAAATTCGTAAAACTCATCATTTTTCTCTGCCGTTTTCTTTTCTGTTAAAAAAAGGAAACAATTGGGAGTACAGTATAACTCTTGAAATTGTCTTCTTGGAAGGTTTCCCTCTTTTGAATTTTTCGGTCGATTTTCCACCCCAGAATTTTTTTAGAGAGCAGGTGTCATTTACCGAACTGCAAGTTTGGTGACTATTTAGTGACCTTTGGCAATGGATTTACAGCTGCTGTTGTGGGAAGTGGCCTCAAGGAGGCAGCATTTCTCCATTCCCAAATCTGGGTACTAGGGCAGCAGAGTCTTTCTGGAAGTCGTGTTCCTAGGTTGTAAATTACATTGGAATGTGCATGGAGAAACCCCCATAAGATTATGTCTCATTATTTCTTCTTGGTTTTAAAAATTGCTTTAATTGGGGTAAAGCTTAGAATATTCTTTCTCCTAGGTGTACACGATCTGGTTCATTTGTACATTATATATGTCTATTCAAGTACAGATCCTCTTCCCATGTAAAATGTTACTGAGGGTTCCGCAGACCTCCCTTGCTATATGGTCGGTCTTTTTGATATATGTATATAATATGTGTTTGTATGCATACAGTAACACTAATCTTAATTTATCCATTCCCCCCACCTTTCCTTTCAGATGAGCATAGTTTGCTTTCTAAGTCTGTGAGTGTCTTTCTCTGTGGAAATATGTTCATTTGTGTCAGTTATTAGATAACGCCTGTAAGTGATATCATAGAATATAGGTCTTTTGCTTTCCGACTTACCTCATGGTTCGTGATTATCTCCAGACTCATTTGTGGTGCCTCAGAGAGCAATGGTTCATTGTCTTCCATGGCTAATATTCCATTGTGTACATGGACCACTTCTTCTTTATCCATTCACCTCTTGTTGGACATTTTGATTGCTTCACTGTCTTGGCTATTGTGAATAAGGCTGCACTGCAGCTTTTGCGGCCTGTGTCTTCTCGATTCTTGTCTTCTCAGGTGAGAGGTCCAATGGTGCGCCTGCTGGATTGAATGGTGCCTCCATTTTTACTTTTAAACACAGCTCCTTTCTGTTCTCATTATTGGCTGTTACCCCTTTACGTCTCACCAGCAGGTAGAGGGTACACAGTTCCCTAAAACCCCTTCAGCATTTATTGTTTGTAGACTTTTTGCTGATGGTCAGTCGACTGGTGTGAGTTGAAACCTTTTTGTAGATTAGATTGCATGGGTCTAACACTCCCTGAGGTTGAGCTTTTATCCATTTTCCTTTTCTTTTTTTAAAAGAGCGTGAGTAAAACTTAACTCTTCATACTCTCTTCTTGAAACATTTGCCTGTGTTGAATTTTTTTGTCCATTCCCTACTTCAGCGCAATTTTTTAGGGCAGGTGTCCTTTACAGCCCTGAGTCCTTGGGAATGTTAAGTGACCATGAGCTGTGAGTTTAAAGCTGCTCCTGCAGGGAAAGGTCAGAAGGTGGCAGCATTTCTCCTTTACCAAATTTGGTTACTGGGGAAACAGAGCCTTAATGGAAGTGGTGTTCTAGGTTGTAAATTAGAATGGAATGTGCCAGGAAAAAGCCCTGTAAGTTTATGTCTCATTACTTCTTGTTGATATGTGCAATTTACTTTTTATTTTTTATCCCAGCAAATTTGATTACAATGGTTTGTTTGTTCTAGGTGTGCAAGATGTGGTTCTTTCACACATATCCGTGTATCTATTCTTCCTCGCATCCTTTTTCCATGTAGGTTATGACACAATGTTGAGTAGTCTCTCTCCTGGTCTTCCGTACGTCTTTGGTGAGTATATATTTCACATGGTTTGTATATCTCTGTTGACCCCAATATGGTAATGTATCCAATCCTCATCCCTTTCTACTTGGTGAACCATAAGTTTTTTAATGAATCTGTGGTTGCCTTTCTCTGTGGAAATATCTTCATTGGTATCAATTTTTAAGTAACTCCTAAAAGTGATATGATAGGATATGTGTCTTTTGCTTTCTCACTTACTACACGTGGCGTGATTACGTCTAGACTCATCTATGGTGCTGCAAATGGCATTGTTTCACTTTTTTCACTAGCGAATATTCCATCTGTACATGGAGGAGTTCTTCTTTGTCCACCCATCTGTTGGTGGACTTTTTGGTTACTTCCATATCTTGGCTATTGTAATACTGTGCCGTGCAGATTTGCCTGCCTGTGTCTTTGCAATTCTCTCTTCTTAGATTTTAGGTCGAGGAGTGGGCCTGCTGGATCATATGGTAGCTCAATGTTGACCTTTTTAAGGCACCTCCATTCTGTTCTCATTCGTGGCCCTTTCCAAGTTACGTCCCACTTGAAGTTGAGGGTATGCACTTCTCCACAACACCTTCAGCATTTATTGTTTGTAGTTTTCTTAAAGATGGTGATTCTGACAAGTGTGAGCTGATACCTTTTTGTGGTTGAATTCGCACGTGCCTCATAATCCGTTGAAATTGAGCTTTAAGGCATGTCCTTTTTATTTTTCTAGCTGTGATTACCCCCTTAGTTCTTCAAAGTGTTCTCTTAAAGTATGTGTCACATTTTGAAATGTTTTGGCCATGACCCCCCTCAAGACATTTTGAGGGCAGGTTTCATTTACAGTTCTGCAGTACTTGTTCCTATGAAATGACCGTTAGCACAGCCTTTAAAGCTGCTTTTGCAGGTAACTGCCAGAGGGTGGCAGCCTTTCTATGTCCCCCACCCTGGTACCTAGGGAAAAGCCCTTGCGGCCTGTGGTGTTTCTCGGTTATAAATTAGAGTGGAGTGTGCCCGGACAAACCCACACAAGCTGATGTCTCCTTACTTTTGTTGGTGTTTTAAATTTACTTTTTATTTTTCATTGGAGTAGTTTTCCACTGTGTACGTGGACCACTTCTACTTTGTGCATTCCTCGGTTGATGGACATTTTCATTGCTTCCGAGTGTTGGCTATGGTAAATATTGTTGGCGTGCAGGATTGCCAGCCTGTGACTTTTTGATTCTCATTTTCTCAGGTGATAGGCCCAGCAGTGGTTGGGATTGATTGACTGGTAGCACCGCGTTACCCTTTTCAAAGCACCTTCTTTGTGTTTTCATTAGTGGCTCTTACCACGTCCCCCTTAGAATCGAGGCTACGCATTTCTCCACAATCGCTTCAGCATTTATTGTTTGCAGCATTTATGCTAATGGCCCTTCTGGCTGCTGTGAGCTGATAGGTTTTTGTAATTTGGGTTTGCATGTCTTTGAAAATTCGTAAAACTCATCATTTTTCTCTGCCGTTTTCTTTTCTGTTAAAAAAAGGAAACAATTGGGAGTACAGTATAACTCTTGAAATTGTCTTCTTGGAAGGTTTCCCTCTTTTGAATTTTTCGGTCGATTTTCCACCCCAGAATTTTTTTAGAGAGCAGGTGTCATTTACCGAACTGCAAGTTTGGTGACTATTTAGTGACCTTTGGCAATGGATTTACAGCTGCTGTTGTGGGAAGTGGCCTCAAGGAGGCAGCATTTCTCCATTCCCAAATCTGGGTACTAGGGCAGCAGAGTCTTTCTGGAAGTCGTGTTCCTAGGTTGTAAATTACATTGGAATGTGCATGGAGAAACCCCCATAAGATTATGTCTCATTATTTCTTCTTGGTTTTAAAAATTGCTTTAATTGGGGTAAAGCTTAGAATATTCTTTCTCCTAGGTGTACACGATCTGGTTCATTTGTACATTATATATGTCTATTCAAGTACAGATCCTCTTCCCATGTAAAATGTTACTGAGGGTTCCGCAGACCTCCCTTGCTATATGGTCGGTCTTTTTGATATATGTATATAATATGTGTTTGTATGCATACAGTAACACTAATCTTAATTTATCCATTCCCCCCACCTTTCCTTTCAGATGAGCATAGTTTGCTTTCTAAGTCTGTGAGTGTCTTTCTCTGTGGAAATATGTTCATTTGTGTCAGTTATTAGATAACGCCTGTAAGTGATATCATAGAATATAGGTCTGTTGCTTTCCGACTTACCTCATGGTTCGTGATTATCTCCAGACTCATTTGTGGTGCCTCAGAGAGCAATGGTTCATTGTCTTCCATGGCTAATATTCCATTGTGTACATGGACCACTTCTTCTTTATCCATTCACCTCTTGTTGGACATTTTGATTGCTTCACTGTCTTGGCTATTGTGAATAAGGCTGCACTGCAGCTTTTGCGGCCTGTGTCTTCTCGATTCTTGTCTTCTCAGGTGAGAGGTCCAATGGTGCGCCTGCTGGATTGAATGGTGCCTCCATTTTTACTTTTAAACACAGCTCCTTTCTGTTCTCATTATTGGCTGTTACCCCTTTACGTCTCACCAGCAGGTAGAGGGTACACAGTTCCCTAAAACCCCTTCAGCATTTATTGTTTGTAGACTTTTTGCTGATGGTCAGTCGACTGGTGTGAGTTGAAACCTTTTTGTAGATTAGATTGCATGGGTCTAACACTCCGTGAGGTTGAGCTTTTATCCATTTTCCTTTTCTTTTTTTAAAAGAGCGTGAGTAAAACTTAACTCTTCATACTCTCTTCTTGAAACATTTGCCTGTGTTGAATTTTTTTGTCCATTCCCTACTTCAGCGCAATTTTTTAGGGCAGGTGTCCTTTACAGCCCTGAGTCCTTGGGAATGTTAAGTGACCATGAGCTGTGAGTTTAAAGCTGCTCCTGCAGGGAAAGGTCAGAAGGTGGCAGCATTTCTCCTTTACCAAATTTGGTTACTGGGGAAACAGAGCCTTAATGGAAGTGGTGTTCTAGGTTGTAAATTAGAATGGAATGTGCCAGGAAAAAGCCCTGTAAGTTTATGTCTCATTACTTCTTGTTGATATGTGCAATTTACTTTTTATTTTTTATCCCAGCAAATTTGATTACAATGGTTTGTTTGTTCTAGGTGTGCAAGATGTGGTTCTTTCACACATATTCGTGTATCTATTCTTCCTCGCATCCTTTTTCCATGTAGGTTATGACACAATGTTGAGTAGTCTCTCTCCTGGTCTTCCGTACGTCTTTGGTGAGTATATATTTCACATGGTTTGTATATCTCTGTTGACCCCAATATGGTAATGTATCCAATCCTCATCCCTTTCTACTTGGTGAACCATAAGTTTTTTAATGAATCTGTGGTTGCCTTTCTCTGTGGAAATATCTTCATTGGTATCAATTTTTAAGTAACTCCTAAAAGTGATATGATAGGATATGTGTCTTTTGCTTTCTCACTTACTACACGTGGCGTGATTACGTCTAGACTCATCTATGGTGCTGCAAATGGCATTGTTTCACTTTTTTCACTAGCGAATATTCCATCTGTACATGGAGGAGTTCTTCTTTGTCCACCCATCTGTTGGTGGACTTTTTGGTTACTTCCATATCTTGGCTATTGTAATACTGTGCCGTGCAGATTTGCCTGCCTGTGTCTTTGCAATTCTCTCTTCTTAGATTTTAGGTCGAGGAGTGGGCCTGCTGGATCATATGGTAGCTCAATGTTGACCTTTTTAAGGCACCTCCATTCTGTTCTCATTCGTGGCCCTTTCCAAGTTACGTCCCACTTGAAGTTGAGGGTATGCACTTCTCCACAACACCTTCAGCATTTATTGTTTGTAGTTTTCTTAAAGATGGTGATTCTGACAAGTGTGAGCTGATACCTTTTTGCGGTTGAATTCGCACGTGCCTCATAATCCGTTGAAATTGAGCTTTAAGGCATGTCCTTTTTATTTTTCTAGCTGTGATTACCCCCTTAGTTCTTCAAAGTGTTCTCTTAAAGTATGTGTCACATTTTGAAATGTTTTGGCCATGACCCCCCTCAAGACATTTTGAGGGCAGGTTTCATTTACAGTTCTGCAGTACTTGTTCCTATGAAATGACCGTTAGCACAGCCTTTAAAGCTGCTTTTGCAGGTAACTGCCAGAGGGTGGCAGCCTTTCTATGTCCCCCACCCTGGTACCTAGGGAAAAGCCCTTGCGGCCTGTGGTGTTTCTCGGTTATAAATTAGAGTGGAGTGTGCCCGGACAAACCCACACAAGCTGATGTCTCCTTACTTTTGTTGGTGTTTTAAATTTACTTTTTATTTTTCATTGGAGTAGTTTTCCACTGTGTACGTGGACCACTTCTACTTTGTGCATTCCTCGGTTGATGGACATTTTCATTGCTTCCGAGTGTTGGCTATGGTAAATATTGTTGGCGTGCAGGATTGCCAGCCTGTGACTTTTTGATTCTCATTTTCTCAGGTGATAGGCCCAGCAGTGGTTGGGATTGATTGACTGGTAGCACCGCGTTACCCTTTTCAAAGCACCTTCTTTGTGTTTTCATTAGTGGCTCTTACCACGTCCCCCTTAGAATCGAGGGTACGCATTTCTCCACAATCGCTTCAGCATTTATTGTTTGCAGCATTTATGCTAATGGCCCTTCTGGCTGCTGTGAGCTGATAGGTTTTTGTAATTTGGGTTTGCATGTCTTTGAAAATTCGTAAAACTCATCATTTTTCTCTGCCGTTTTCTTTTCTGTTAAAAAAAGGAAACAATTGGGAGTACAGTATAACTCTTGAAATTGTCTTCTTGGAAGGTTTCCCTCTTTTGAATTTTTCGGTCGATTTTCCACCCCAGAATTTTTTTAGAGAGCAGGTGTCATTTACCGAACTGCAAGTTTGGTGACTATTTAGTGACCTTTGGCAATGGATTTACAGCTGCTGTTGTGGGAAGTGGCCTCAAGGAGGCAGCATTTCTCCATTCCCAAATCTGGGTACTAGGGCAGCAGAGTCTTTCTGGAAGTCGTGTTCCTAGGTTGTAAATTACATTGGAATGTGCATGGAGAAACCCCCATAAGATTATGTCTCATTATTTCTTCTTGGTTTTAAAAATTGCTTTAATTGGGGTAAAGCTTAGAATATTCTTTCTCCTAGGTGTACACGATCTGGTTCATTTGTACATTATATATGTCTATTCAAGTACAGATCCTCTTCCCATGTAAAATGTTACTGAGGGTTCCGCAGACCTCCCTTGCTATATGGTCGGTCTTTTTGATATATGTATATAATATGTGTTTGTATGCATACAGTAACACTAATCTTAATTTATCCATTCCCCCCACCTTTCCTTTCAGATGAGCATAGTTTGCTTTCTAAGTCTGTGAGTGTCTTTCTCTGTGGAAATATGTTCATTTGTGTCAGTTATTAGATAACGCCTGTAAGTGATATCATAGAATATAGGTCTTTTGCTTTCCGACTTACCTCATGGTTCGTGATTATCTCCAGACTCATTTGTGGTGCCTCAGAGAGCAATGGTTCATTGTCTTCCATGGCTAATATTCCATTGTGGACATGGACCACTTCTTCTTTATCCATTCACCTCTTGTTGGACATTTTGATTGCTTCACTGTCTTGGCTATTGTGAATAAGGCTGCACTGCAGCTTTTGCGGCCTGTGTCTTCTCGATTCTTGTCTTCTCAGGTGACAGGTCCAATGGTGCGCCTGCTGGATTGAATGGTGCCTCCATTTTTACTTTTAAACACAGCTCCTTTCTGTTCTCATTATTGGCTGTTACCCCTTTACGTCTCACCAGCAGGTAGAGGGTACACAGTTCCCTAAAACCCCTTCAGCATTTATTGTTTGTAGACTTTTTGCTGATGGTCAGTCGACTGGTGTGAGTTGAAACCTTTTTGTAGATTAGATTGCATGGGTCTAACACTCCCTGAGGTTGAGCTTTTATCCATTTTCCTTTTCTTTTTTTAAAAGAGCGTGAGTAAAACTTAACTCTTCATACTCTCTTCTTGAAACATTTGCCTGTGTTGAATTTTTTTGTCCATTCCCTACTTCAGCGCAATTTTTTAGGGCAGGTGTCCTTTACAGCCCTGAGTCCTTGGGAATGTTAAGTGACCATGAGCTGTGAGTTTAAAGCTGCTCCTGCAGGGAAAGGTCAGAAGGTGGCAGCATTTCTCCTTTACCAAATTTGGTTACTGGGGAAACAGAGCCTTAATGGAAGTGGTGTTCTAGGTTGTAAATTAGAATGGAATGTGCCAGGAAAAAGCCCTGTAAGTTTATGTCTCATTACTTCTTGTTGATATGTGCAATTTACTTTTTATTTTTTATCCCAGCAAATTTGATTACAATGGTTTGTTTGTTCTAGGTGTGCAAGATGTGGTTCTTTCACACATATTCGTGTATCTATTCTTCCTCGCATCCTTTTTCCATGTAGGTTATGACACAATGTTGAGTAGTCTCTCTCCTGGTCTTCCGTACGTCTTTGGTGAGTATATATTTCACATGGTTTGTATATCTCTGTTGACCCCAATATGGTAATGTATCCAATCCTCATCCCTTTCTACTTGGTGAACCATAAGTTTTTTAATGAATCTGTGGTTGCCTTTCTCTGTGGAAATATCTTCATTGGTATCAATTTTTAAGTAACTCCTAAAAGTGATATGATAGGATATGTGTCTTTTGCTTTCTCACTTACTACACGTGGCGTGATTACGTCTAGACTCATCTATGGTGCTGCAAATGGCATTGTTTCACTTTTTTCACTAGCGAATATTCCATCTGTACATGGAGGAGTTCTTCTTTGTCCACCCATCTGTTGGTGGACTTTTTGGTTACTTCCATATCTTGGCTATTGTAATACTGTGCCGTGCAGATTTGCCTGCCTGTGTCTTTGCAATTCTCTCTTCTTAGATTTTAGGTCGAGGAGTGGGCCTGCTGGATCATATGGTAGCTCAATGTTGACCTTTTTAAGGCACCTCCATTCTGTTCTCATTCGTGGCCCTTTCCAAGTTACGTCCCACTTGAAGTTGAGGGTATGCACTTCTCCACAACACCTTCAGCATTTATTGTTTGTAGTTTTCTTAAAGATGGTGATTCTGACAAGTGTGAGCTGATACCTTTTTGCGGTTGAATTCGCACGTGCCTCATAATCCGTTGAAATTGAGCTTTAAGGCATGTCCTTTTTATTTTTCTAGCTGTGATTACCCCCTTAGTTCTTCAAAGTGTTCTCTTAAAGTATGTGTCACATTTTGAAATGTTTTGGCCATGACCCCCCTCAAGACATTTTGAGGGCAGGTTTCATTTACAGTTCTACAGTACTTGTTCCTATGAAATGATGGTTAGCACAGCCTTTAAAGCTGCTTTTGCAGGTAACTGCCAGAGGGTGGCAGCCTTTCTATGTCCCCCACCCTGGTACCTAGGGAAAAGCCCTTGCGGCCTGTGGTGTTTCTCGGTTATAAATTAGAGTGGAGTGTGCCCGGACAAACCCACACAAGCTGATGTCTCCTTACTTTTGTTGGTGTTTTAAATTTACTTTTTATTTTTCATTGGAGTAGTTTTCCACTGTGTACGTGGACCACTTCTACTTTGTGCATTCCTCGGTTGATGGACATTTTCATTGCTTCCGAGTGTTGGCTATGGTAAATATTGTTGGCGTGCAGGATTGCCAGCCTGTGACTTTTTGATTTTCATTTTCTCAGGTGATAGGCCCAGCAGTGGTTGGGATTGATTGACTGGTAGCACCGCGTTACCCTTTTCAAAGCACCTTCTTTGTGTTTTCATTAGTGGCTCTTACCACGTCCCCCTTAGAATCGAGGGTACGCATTTCTCCACAATCGCTTCAGCATTTATTGTTTGCAGCATTTATGCTAATGGCCCTTCTGGCTGCTGTGAGCTGATAGGTTTTTGTAATTTGGGTTTGCATGTCTTTGAAAATTCGTAAAACTCATCATTTTTCTCTGCCGTTTTCTTTTCTGTTAAAAAAAGGAAACAATTGGGAGTACAGTATAACTCTTGTAATTGTCTTCTTGGAAGGTTGCCCTCTTTTGAATTTTTCGGTCGATTTTCCACCCCAGAATTTTTTTAGAGAGCAGGTGTCATTTACCGAACTGCAAGTTTGGTGACTATTTAGTGACCTTTGGCAATGGATTTACAGCTGCTGTTGTGGGAAGTGGCCTCAAGGAGGCAGCATTTCTCCATTCCCAAATCTGGGTACTAGGGCAGCAGAGTCTTTCTGGAAGTCGTGTTCCTAGGTTGTAAATTACATTGGAATGTGCATGGAGAAACCCCCATAAGATTATGTCTCATTATTTCTTCTTGGTTTTAAAAATTGCTTTAATTGGGGTAAAGCTTAGAATATTCTTTCTCCTAGGTGTACACGATCTGGTTCATTTGTACATTATATATGTCTATTCAAGTACAGATCCTCTTCCCATGTAAAATGTTACTGAGGGTTCCGCAGACCTCCCTTGCTATATGGTCGGTCTTTTTGATATATGTATATAATATGTGTTTGTATGCATACAGTAACACTAATCTTAATTTATCCATTCCCCCCACCTTTCCTTTCAGATGAGCATAGTTTGCTTTCTAAGTCTGTGAGTGTCTTTCTCTGTGGAAATATGTTCATTTGTGTCAGTTATTAGATAACGCCTGTAAGTGATATCATAGAATATAGGTCTTTTGCTTTCCGACTTACCTCATGGTTCGTGATTATCTCCAGACTCATTTGTGGTGCCTCAGAGAGCAATGGTTCATTGTCTTCCATGGCTAATATTCCATTGTGGACATGGACCACTTCTTCTTTATCCATTCACCTCTTGTTGGACATTTTGATTGCTTCACTGTCTTGGCTATTGTGAATAAGGCTGCACTGCAGCTTTTGCGGCCTGTGTCTTCTCGATTCTTGTCTTCTCAGGTGAGAGGTCCAATGGTGCGCCTGCTGGATTGAATGGTGCCTCCATTTTTACTTTTAAACACAGCTCCTTTCTGTTCTCATTATTGGCTGTTACCCCTTTACGTCTCACCAGCAGGTAGAGGGTACACAGTTCCCTAAAACCCCTTCAGCATTTATTGTTTGTAGACTTTTTGCTGATGGTCAGTCGACTGGTGTGAGTTGAAACCTTTTTGTAGATTAGATTGCATGGGTCTAACACTCCCTGAGGTTGAGCTTTTATCCATTTTCCTTTTCTTTTTTTAAAAGAGCGTGAGTAAAACTTAACTCTTCATACTCTCTTCTTGAAACATTTGCCTGTGTTGAATTTTTTTGTCCATTCCCTACTTCAGCGCAATTTTTTAGGGCAGGTGTCCTTTACAGCCCTGAGTCCTTGGGAATGTTAAGTGACCATGAGCTGTGAGTTTAAAGCTGCTCCTGCAGGGAAAGGTCAGAAGGTGGCAGCATTTCTCCTTTACCAAATTTGGTTACTGGGGAAACAGAGCCTTAATGGAAGTGGTGTTCTAGGTTGTAAATTAGAATGGAATGTGCCAGGAAAAAGCCCTGTAAGTTTATGTCTCATTACTTCTTGTTGATATGTGCAATTTACTTTTTATTTTTTATCCCAGCAAATTTGATTACAATGGTTTGTTTGTTCTAGGTGTGCAAGATGTGGTTCTTTCACACATATTCGTGTATCTATTCTTCCTCGCATCCTTTTTCCATGTAGGTTATGACACAATGTTGAGTAGTCTCTCTCCTGGTCTTCCGTACGTCTTTGGTGAGTA
This sequence comes from Balaenoptera borealis, assembly GCF_965194805.1. Taxonomy (NCBI): domain Eukaryota; kingdom Metazoa; phylum Chordata; class Mammalia; order Artiodactyla; family Balaenopteridae; genus Balaenoptera; species Balaenoptera borealis. The sequence goes on from NW_028123762.1 coordinate 324,577, forward strand.
TATATTTCACATGGTTTGTATATCTCTGTTGACCCCAATATGGTAATGTATCCAATCCTCATCCCTTTCTACTTGGTGAACCATAAGTTTTTTAATGAATCTGTGGTTGCCTTTCTCTGTGGAAATATCTTCATTGGTATCAATTTTTAAGTAACTCCTAAAAGTGATATGATAGGATATGTGTCTTTTGCTTTCTCACTTACTACACGTGGCGTGATTACGTCTAGACTCATCTATGGTGCTGCAAATGGCATTGTTTCACTTTTTTCACTAGCGAATATTCCATCTGTACATGGAGGAGTTCTTCTTTGTCCACCCATCTGTTGGTGGACTTTTTGGTTACTTCCATATCTTGGCTATTGTAATACTGTGCCGTGCAGATTTGCCTGCCTGTGTCTTTGCAATTCTCTCTTCTTAGATTTTAGGTCGAGGAGTGGGCCTGCTGGATCATATGGTAGCTCAATGTTGACCTTTTTAAGGCACCTCCATTCTGTTCTCATTCGTGGCCCTTTCCAAGTTACGTCCCACTTGAAGTTGAGGGTATGCACTTCTCCACAACACCTTCAGCATTTATTGTTTGTAGTTTTCTTAAAGATGGTGATTCTGACAAGTGTGAGCTGATACCTTTTTGCGGTTGAATTCGCACGTGCCTCATAATCCGTTGAAATTGAGCTTTAAGGCATGTCCTTTTTATTTTTCTAGCTGTGATTACCCCCTTAGTTCTTCAAAGTGTTCTCTTAAAGTATGTGTCACATTTTGAAATGTTTTGGCCATGACCCCCCTCAAGACATTTTGAGGGCAGGTTTCATTTACAGTTCTACAGTACTTGTTCCTATGAAATGATGGTTAGCACAGCCTTTAAAGCTGCTTTTGCAGGTAACTGCCAGAGGGTGGCAGCCTTTCTATGTCCCCCACCCTGGTACCTAGGGAAAAGCCCTTGCGGCCTGTGGTGTTTCTCGGTTATAAATTAGAGTGGAGTGTGCCCGGACAAACCCACACAAGCTGATGTCTCCTTACTTTTGTTGGTGTTTTAAATTTACTTTTTATTTTTCATTGGAGTAGTTTTCCACTGTGTACGTGGACCACTTCTACTTTGTGCATTCCTCGGTTGATGGACATTTTCATTGCTTCCGAGTGTTGGCTATGGTAAATATTGTTGGCGTGCAGGATTGCCAGCCTGTGACTTTTTGATTTTCATTTTCTCAGGTGATAGGCCCAGCAGTGGTTGGGATTGATTGACTGGTAGCACCGCGTTACCCTTTTCAAAGCACCTTCTTTGTGTTTTCATTAGTGGCTCTTACCACGTCCCCCTTAGAATCGAGGGTACGCATTTCTCCACAATCGCTTCAGCATTTATTGTTTGCAGCATTTATGCTAATGGCCCTTCTGGCTGCTGTGAGCTGATAGGTTTTTGTAATTTGGGTTTGCATGTCTTTGAAAATTCGTAAAACTCATCATTTTTCTCTGCCGTTTTCTTTTCTGTTAAAAAAAGGAAACAATTGGGAGTACAGTATAACTCTTGTAATTGTCTTCTTGGAAGGTTGCCCTCTTTTGAATTTTTCGGTCGATTTTCCACCCCAGAATTTTTTTAGAGAGCAGGTGTCATTTACCGAACTGCAAGTTTGGTGACTATTTAGTGACCTTTGGCAATGGATTTACAGCTGCTGTTGTGGGAAGTGGCCTCAAGGAGGCAGCATTTCTCCATTCCCAAATCTGGGTACTAGGGCAGCAGAGTCTTTCTGGAAGTCGTGTTCCTAGGTTGTAAATTACATTGGAATGTGCATGGAGAAACCCCCATAAGATTAGGTCTCATTATTTCTTCTTGGTTTTAAAAATTGCTTTAATTGGGGTAAAGCTTAGAATATTCTTTCTCCTAGGTGTACACGATCTGGTTCATTTGTACATTATATATGTCTATTCAAGTACAGATCCTCTTCCCATGTAAAATGTTACTGAGGGTTCCGCAGACCTCCCTTGCTATATGGTCGGTCTTTTTGATATATGTATATAATATGTGTTTGTATGCATACAGTAACACTAATCTTAATTTATCCATTCCCCCCACCTTTCCTTTCAGATGAGCATAGTTTGCTTTCTAAGTCTGTGAGTGTCTTTCTCTGTGGAAATATGTTCATTTGTGTCAGTTATTAGATAACGCCTGTAAGTGATATCATAGAATATAGGTCTTTTGCTTTCCGACTTACCTCATGGTTCGTGATTATCTCCAGACTCATTTGTGGTGCCTCAGAGAGCAATGGTTCATTGTCTTCCATGGCTAATATTCCATTGTGGACATGGACCACTTCTTCTTTATCCATTCACCTCTTGTTGGACATTTTGATTGCTTCACTGTCTTGGCTATTGTGAATAAGGCTGCACTGCAGCTTTTGCGGCCTGTGTCTTCTCGATTCTTGTCTTCTCAGGTGAGAGGTCCAATGGTGCGCCTGCTGGATTGAATGGTGCCTCCATTTTTACTTTTAAACACAGCTCCTTTCTGTTCTCATTATTGGCTGTTACCCCTTTACGTCTCACCAGCAGGTAGAGGGTACACAGTTCCCTAAAACCCCTTCAGCATTTATTGTTTGTAGACTTTTTGCTGATGGTCAGTCGACTGGTGTGAGTTGAAACCTTTTTGTAGATTAGATTGCATGGGTCTAACACTCCCTGAGGTTGAGCTTTTATCCATTTTCCTTTTCTTTTTTTAAAAGAGCGTGAGTAAAACTTAACTCTTCATACTCTCTTCTTGAAACATTTGCCTGTGTTGAATTTTTTTGTCCATTCCCTACTTCAGCGCAATTTTTTAGGGCAGGTGTCCTTTACAGCCCTGAGTCCTTGGGAATGTTAAGTGACCATGAGCTGTGAGTTTAAAGCTGCTCCTGCAGGGAAAGGTCAGAAGGTGGCAGCATTTCTCCTTTACCAAATTTGGTTACTGGGGAAACAGAGCCTTAATGGAAGTGGTGTTCTAGGTTGTAAATTAGAATGGAATGTGCCAGGAAAAAGCCCTGTAAGTTTATGTCTCATTACTTCTTGTTGATATGTGCAATTTACTTTTTATTTTTTATCCCAGCAAATTTGATTACAATGGTTTGTTTGTTCTAGGTGTGCAAGATGTGGTTCTTTCACACATATTCGTGTATCTATTCTTCCTCGCATCCTTTTTCCATGTAGGTTATGACACAATGTTGAGTAGTCTCTCTCCTGGTCTTCCGTACGTCTTTGGTGAGTATATATTTCACATGGTTTGTATATCTCTGTTGACCCCAATATGGTAATGTATCCAATCCTCATCCCTTTCTACTTGGTGAACCATAAGTTTTTTAATGAATCTGTGGTTGCCTTTCTCTGTGGAAATATCTTCATTGGTATCAATTTTTAAGTAACTCCTAAAAGTGATATGATAGGATATGTGTCTTTTGCTTTCTCACTTACTACACGTGGCGTGATTACGTCTAGACTCATCTATGGTGCTGCAAATGGCATTGTTTCACTTTTTTCACTAGCGAATATTCCATCTGTACATGGAGGAGTTCTTCTTTGTCCACCCATCTGTTGGTGGACTTTTTGGTTACTTCCATATCTTGGCTATTGTAATACTGTGCAGTGCAGATTTGCCTGCCTGTGTCTTTGCAATTCTCTCTTCTTAGATTTTAGGTCGAGGAGTGGGCCTGCTGGATCATATGGTAGCTCAATGTTGACCTTTTTAAGGCACCTCCATTCTGTTCTCATTCGTGGCCCTTTCCAAGTTACGTCCCACTTGAAGTTGAGGGTATGCACTTCTCCACAACACCTTCAGCATTTATTGTTTGTAGTTTTCTTAAAGATGGTGATTCTGACAAGTGTGAGCTGATACCTTTTTGCGGTTGAATTCGCACGTGCCTCATAATCCGTTGAAATTGAGCTTTAAGGCATGTCCTTTTTATTTTTCTAGCTGTGATTACCCCCTTAGTTCTTCAAAGTGTTCTCTTAAAGTATGTGTCACATTTTGAAATGTTTTGGCCATGACCCCCCTCAAGACATTTTGAGGGCAGGTTTCATTTACAGTTCTGCAGTACTTGTTCCTATGAAATGACCGTTAGCACAGCCTTTAAAGCTGCTTTTGCAGGTAACTGCCAGAGGGTGGCAGCCTTTCTATGTCCCCCACCCTGGTACCTAGGGAAAAGCCCTTGCGGCCTGTGGTGTTTCTCGGTTATAAATTAGAGTGGAGTGTGCCCGGACAAACCCACACAAGCTGATGTCTCCTTACTTTTGTTGGTGTTTTAAATTTACTTTTTATTTTTCATTGGAGTAGTTTTCCACTGTGTACGTGGACCACTTCTACTTTGTGCATTCCTCGGTTGATGGACATTTTCATTGCTTCCGAGTGTTGGCTATGGTAAATATTGTTGGCGTGCAGGATTGCCAGCCTGTGACTTTTTGATTCTCATTTTCTCAGGTGATAGGCCCAGCAGTGGTTGGGATTGATTGACTGGTAGCACCGCGTTACCCTTTTCAAAGCACCTTCTTTGTGTTTTCATTAGTGGCTCTTACCACGTCCCCCTTAGAATCGAGGGTACGCATTTCTCCACAATCGCTTCAGCATTTATTGTTTGCAGCATTTATGCTAATGGCCCTTCTGGCTGCTGTGAGCTGATAGGTTTTTGTAATTTGGGTTTGCATGTCTTTGAAAATTCGTAAAACTCATCATTTTTCTCTGCCGTTTTCTTTTCTGTTAAAAAAAGGAAACAATTGGGAGTACAGTATAACTCTTGAAATTGTCTTCTTGGAAGGTTTCCCTCTTTTGAATTTTTCGGTCGATTTTCCACCCCAGAATTTTTTTAGAGAGCAGGTGTCATTTACCGAACTGCAAGTTTGGTGACTATTTAGTGACCTTTGGCAATGGATTTACAGCTGCTGTTGTGGGAAGTGGCCTCAAGGAGGCAGCATTTCTCCATTCCCAAATCTGGGTACTAGGGCAGCAGAGTCTTTCTGGAAGTCGTGTTCCTAGGTTGTAAATTACATTGGAATGTGCATGGAGAAACCCCCATAAGATTATGTCTCATTATTTCTTCTTGGTTTTAAAAATTGCTTTAATTGGGGTAAAGCTTAGAATATTCTTTCTCCTAGGTGTACACGATCTGGTTCATTTGTACATTATATATGTCTATTCAAGTACAGATCCTCTTCCCATGTAAAATGTTACTGAGGGTTCCGCAGACCTCCCTTGCTATATGGTCGGTCTTTTTGATATATGTATATAATATGTGTTTGTATGCATACAGTAACACTAATCTTAATTTATCCATTCCCCCCACCTTTCCTTTCAGATGAGCATAGTTTGCTTTCTAAGTCTGTGAGTGTCTTTCTCTGTGGAAATATGTTCATTTGTGTCAGTTATTAGATAACGCCTGTAAGTGATATCATAGAATATAGGTCTTTTGCTTTCCGACTTACCTCATGGTTCGTGATTATCTCCAGACTCATTTGTGGTGCCTCAGAGAGCAATGGTTCATTGTCTTCCATGGCTAATATTCCATTGTGTACATGGACCACTTCTTCTTTATCCATTCACCTCTTGTTGGACATTTTGATTGCTTCACTGTCTTGGCTATTGTGAATAAGGCTGCACTGCAGCTTTTGCGGCCTGTGTCTTCTCGATTCTTGTCTTCTCAGGTGAGAGGTCCAATGGTGCGCCTGCTGGATTGAATGGTGCCTCCATTTTTACTTTTAAACACAGCTCCTTTCTGTTCTCATTATTGGCTGTTACCCCTTTACGTCTCACCAGCAGGTAGAGGGTACACAGTTCCCTAAAACCCCTTCAGCATTTATTGTTTGTAGACTTTTTGCTGATGGTCAGTCGACTGGTGTGAGTTGAAACCTTTTTGTAGATTAGATTGCATGGGTCTAACACTCCCTGAGGTTGAGCTTTTATCCATTTTCCTTTTCTTTTTTTAAAAGAGCGTGAGTAAAACTTAACTCTTCATACTCTCTTCTTGAAACATTTGCCTGTGTTGAATTTTTTTGTCCATTCCCTACTTCAGCGCAATTTTTTAGGGCAGGTGTCCTTTACAGCCCTGAGTCCTTGGGAATGTTAAGTGACCATGAGCTGTGAGTTTAAAGCTGCTCCTGCAGGGAAAGGTCAGAAGGTGGCAGCATTTCTCCTTTACCAAATTTGGTTACTGGGGAAACAGAGCCTTAATGGAAGTGGTGTTCTAGGTTGTAAATTAGAACGGAATGTGCCAGGAAAAAGCCCTGTAAGTTTATGTCTCATTACTTCTTGTTGATATGTGCAATTTACTTTTTATTTTTTATCCCAGCAAATTTGATTACAATGGTTTGTTTGTTCTAGGTGTGCAAGATGTGGTTCTTTCACACATATTCGTGTATCTATTCTTCCTCGCATCCTTTTTCCATGTAGGTTATGACACAATGTTGAGTAGTCTCTCTCCTGGTCTTCCGTACGTCTTTGGTGAGTATATATTTCACATGGTTTGTATATCTCTGTTGACCCCAATATGGTAATGTATCCAATCCTCATCCCTTTCTACTTGGTGAACCATAAGTTTTTTAATGAATCTGTGGTTGCCTTTCTCTGTGGAAATATCTTCATTGGTATCAATTTTTAAGTAACTCCTAAAAGTGATATGATAGGATATGTGTCTTTTGCTTTCTCACTTACTACACGTGGCGTGATTACGTCTAGACTCATCTATGGTGCTGCAAATGGCATTGTTTCACTTTTTTCACTAGCGAATATTCCATCTGTACATGGAGGAGTTCTTCTTTGTCCACCCATCTGTTGGTGGACTTTTTGGTTACTTCCATATCTTGGCTATTGTAATACTGTGCCGTGCAGATTTGCCTGCCTGTGTCTTTGCAATTCTCTCTTCTTAGATTTTAGGTCGAGGAGTGGGCCTGCTGGATCATATGGTAGCTCAATGTTGACCTTTTTAAGGCACCTCCATTCTGTTCTCATTCGTGGCCCTTTCCAAGTTACGTCCCACTTGAAGTTGAGGGTATGCACTTCTCCACAACACCTTCAGCATTTATTGTTTGTAGTTTTCTTAAAGATGGTGATTCTGACAAGTGTGAGCTGATACCTTTTTGCGGTTGAATTCGCACGTGCCTCATAATCCGTTGAAATTGAGCTTTAAGGCATGTCCTTTTTATTTTTCTAGCTGTGATTACCCCCTTAGTTCTTCAAAGTGTTCTCTTAAAGTATGTGTCACATTTTGAAATGTTTTGGCCATGACCCCCCTCAAGACATTTTGAGGGCAGGTTTCATTTACAGTTCTGCAGTACTTGTTCCTATGAAATGATGGTTAGCACAGCCTTTAAAGCTGCTTTTGCAGGTAACTGCCAGAGGGTGGCAGCCTTTCTATGTCCCCCACCCTGGTACCTAGGGAAAAGCCCTTGCGGCCTGTGGTGTTTCTCGGTTATAAATTAGAGTGGAGTGTGCCCGGACAAACCCACACAAGCTGATGTCTCCTTACTTTTGTTGGTTTTTTAAATTTACTTTTTATTTTTCATTGGAATAGTTTTCCACTGTGTACGTGGACCACTTCTACTTTGTGCATTCCTCGGTTGATGGACATTTTCATTGCTTCCGAGTGTTGGCTATGGTAAATATTGTTGGCGTGCAGGATTGCCAGCCTGTGACTTTTTGATTTTCATTTTCTCAGGTGATAGGCCCAGCAGTGGTTGGGATTGATTGACTGGTAGCACCGCGTTACCCTTTTCAAAGCACCTTCTTTGTGTTTTCATTAGTGGCTCTTACCACGTCCCCCTTAGAATCGAGGGTACGCATTTCTCCACAATCGCTTCAGCATTTATTGTTTGCAGCATTTATGCTAATGGCCCTTCTGGCTGCTGTGAGCTGATAGGTTTTTGTAATTTGGGTTTGCATGTCTTTGAAAATTCGTAAAACTCATCATTTTTCTCTGCCGTTTTCTTTTCTGTTAAAAAAAGGAAACAATTGGGAGTACAGTATAACTCTTGTAATTGTCTTCTTGGAAGGTTGCCCTCTTTTGAATTTTTCGGTCGATTTTCCACCCCAGAATTTTTTTAGAGAGCAGGTGTCATTTACCGAACTGCAAGTTTGGTGACTATTTAGTGACCTTTGGCAATGGATTTACAGCTGCTGTTGTGGGAAGTGGCCTCAAGGAGGCAGCATTTCTCCATTCCCAAATCTGGGTACTAGGGCAGCAGAGTCTTTCTGGAAGTCGTGTTCCTAGGTTGTAAATTACATTGGAATGTGCATGGAGAAACCCCCATAAGATTATGTCTCATTATTTCTTCTTGGTTTTAAAAATTGCTTTAATTGGGGTAAAGCTTAGAATATTGTTTCTCCTAGGTGTACACGATCTGGTTCATTTGTACATTATATATGTCTATTCAAGTACAGATCCTCTTCCCATGTAAAATGTTACTGAGGGTTCCGCAGACCTCCCTTGCTATATGGTCGGTCTTTTTGATATATGTATATAATATGTGTTTGTATGCATACAGTAACACTAATCTTAATTTATCCATTCCCCCCACCTTTCCTTTCAGATGAGCATAGTTTGCTTTCTAAGTCTGTGAGTGTCTTTCTCTGTGGAAATATGTTCATTTGTGTCAGTTATTAGATAACGCCTATAAGTGATATCATAGAATATAGGTCTTTTGCTTTCCGACTTACCTCATGGTTCGTGATTATCTCCAGACTCATTTGTGGTGCCTCAGAGAGCAATGGTTCATTGTCTTCCATGGCTAATATTCCATTGTGGACATGGACCACTTCTTCTTTATCCATTCACCTCTTGTTGGACATTTTGATTGCTTCACTGTCTTGGCTATTGTGAATAAGGCTGCACTGCAGCTTTTGCGGCCTGTGTCTTCTCGATTCTTGTCTTCTCAGGTGAGAGGTCCAATGGTGCGCCTGCTGGATTGAATGGTGCCTCCATTTTTACTTTTAAACACAGCTCCTTTCTGTTCTCATTATTGGCTGTTACCCCTTTACGTCTCACCAGCAGGTAGAGGGTACACAGTTCCCTAAAACCCCTTCAGCATTTATTGTTTGTAGACTTTTTGCTGATGGTCAGTCGACTGGTGTGAGTTGAAACCTTTTTGTAGATTAGATTGCATGGGTCTAACACTCCCTGAGGTTGAGCTTTTATCCATTTTCCTTTTCTTTTTTTAAAAGAGCGTGAGTAAAACTTAACTCTTCATACTCTCTTCTTGAAACATTTGCCTGTGTTGAATTTTTTTGTCCATTCCCTACTTCAGCGCAATTTTTTAGGGCAGGTGTCCTTTACAGCCCTGAGTCCTTGGGAATGTTAAGTGACCATGAGCTGTGAGTTTAAAGCTGCTCCTGCAGGGAAAGGTCAGAAGGTGGCAGCATTTCTCCTTTACCAAATTTGGTTACTGGGGAAACAGAGCCTTAATGGAAGTGGTGTTCTAGGTTGTAAATTAGAATGGAATGTGCCAGGAAAAAGCCCTGTAAGTTTATGTCTCATTACTTCTTGTTGATATGTGCAATTTACTTTTTATTTTTTATCCCAGCAAATTTGATTACAATGGTTTGTTTGTTCTAGGTGTGCAAGATGTGGTTCTTTCACACATATTCGTGTATCTATTCTTCCTCGCATCCTTTTTCCATGTAGGTTATGACACAATGTTGAGTAGTCTCTCTCCTGGTCTTCCGTACGTCTTTGGTGAGTATATATTTCACATGGTTTGTATATCTCTGTTGACCCCAATATGGTAATGTATCCAATCCTCATCCCTTTCTACTTGGTGAACCATAAGTTTTTTAATGAATCTGTGGTTGCCTTTCTCTGTGGAAATATCTTCATTGGTATCAATTTTTAAGTAACTCCTAAAAGTGATATGATAGGATATGTGTCTTTTGCTTTCTCACTTACTACACGTGGCGTGATTACGTCTAGACTCATCTATGGTGCTGCAAATGGCATTGTTTCACTTTTTTCACTAGCGAATATTCCATCTGTACATGGAGGAGTTCTTCTTTGTCCACCCATCTGTTGGTGGACTTTTTGGTTACTTCCATATCTTGGCTATTGTAATACTGTGCCGTGCAGATTTGCCTGCCTGTGTCTTTGCAATTCTCTCTTCTTAGATTTTAGGTCGAGGAGTGGGCCTGCTGGATCATATGGTAGCTCAATGTTGACCTTTTTAAGGCACCTCCATTCTGTTCTCATTCGTGGCCCTTTCCAAGTTACGTCCCACTTGAAGTTGAGGGTATGCACTTCTCCACAACACCTTCAGCATTTATTGTTTGTAGTTTTCTTAAAGATGGTGATTCTGACAAGTGTGAGCTGATACCTTTTTGCGGTTGAATTCGCACGTGCCTCATAATCCGTTGAAATTGAGCTTTAAGGCATGTCCTTTTTATTTTTCTAGCTGTGATTACCCCCTTAGTTCTTCAAAGTGTTCTCTTAAAGTATGTGTCACATTTTGAAATGTTTTGGCCATGACCCCCCTCAAGACATTTTGAGGGCAGGTTTCATTTACAGTTCTGCAGTACTTGTTCCTATGAAATGACCGTTAGCACAGCCTTTAAAGCTGCTTTTGCAGGTAACTGCCAGAGGGTGGCAGCCTTTCTATGTCCCCCACCCTGGTACCTAGGGAAAAGCCCTTGCGGCCTGTGGTGTTTCTCGGTTATAAATTAGAGTGGAGTGTGCCCGGACAAACCCACACAAGCTGATGTCTCCTTACTTTTGTTGGTGTTTTAAATTTACTTTTTATTTTTCATTGGAGTAGTTTTCCACTGTGTACGTGGACCACTTCTACTTTGTGCATTCCTCGGTTGATGGACATTTTCATTGCTTCCGAGTGTTGGCTATGGTAAATATTGTTGGCGTGCAGGATTGCCAGCCTGTGACTTTTTGATTCTCATTTTCTCAGGTGATAGGCCCAGCAGTGGTTGGGATTGATTGACTGGTAGCACCGCGTTACCCTTTTCAAAGCACCTTCTTTGTGTTTTCATTAGTGGCTCTTACCACGTCCCCCTTAGAATCGAGGGTACGCATTTCTCCACAATCGCTTCAGCATTTATTGTTTGCAGCATTTATGCTAATGGCCCTTCTGGCTGCTGTGAGCTGATAGGTTTTTGTAATTTGGGTTTGCATGTCTTTGAAAATTCGTAAAACTCATCATTTTTCTCTGCCGTTTTCTTTTCTGTTAAAAAAAGGAAACAATTGGGAGTACAGTATAACTCTTGAAATTGTCTTCTTGGAAGGTTTCCCTCTTTTGAATTTTTCGGTCGATTTTCCACCCCAGAATTTTTTTAGAGAGCAGGTGTCATTTACCGAACTGCAAGTTTGGTGACTATTTAGTGACCTTTGGCAATGGATTTACAGCTGCTGTTGTGGGAAGTGGCCTCAAGGAGGCAGCATTTCTCCATTCCCAAATCTGGGTACTAGGGCAGCAGAGTCTTTCTGGAAGTCGTGTTCCTAGGTTGTAAATTACATTGGAATGTGCATGGAGAAACCCCCATAAGATTATGTCTCATTATTTCTTCTTGGTTTTAAAAATTGCTTTAATTGGGGTAAAGCTTAGAATATTCTTTCTCCTAGGTGTACACGATCTGGTTCATTTGTACATTATATATGTCTATTCAAGTACAGATCCTCTTCCCATGTAAAATGTTACTGAGGGTTCCGCAGACCTCCCTTGCTATATGGTCGGTCTTTTTGATATATGTATATAATATGTGTTTGTATGCATACAGTAACACTAATCTTAATTTATCCATTCCCCCCACCTTTCCTTTCAGATGAGCATAGTTTGCTTTCTAAGTCTGTGAGTGTCTTTCTCTGTGGAAATATGTTCATTTGTGTCAGTTATTAGATAACGCCTGTAAGTGATATCATAGAATATAGGTCTTTTGCTTTCCGACTTACCTCATGGTTCATGATTATCTCCAGACTCATTTGTGGTGCCTCAGAGAGCAATGGTTCATTGTCTTCCATGGCTAATATTCCATTGTGTACATGGACCACTTCTTCTTTATCCATTCACCTCTTGTTGGACATTTTGATTGCTTCACTGTCTTGGCTATTGTGAATAAGGCTGCACTGCAGCTTTTGCGGCCTGTGTCTTCTCGATTCTTGTCTTCTCAGGTGAGAGGTCCAATGGTGCGCCTGCTGGATTGAATGGTGCCTCCATTTTTACTTTTAAACACAGCTCCTTTCTGTTCTCATTATTGGCTGTTACCCCTTTACGTCTCACCAGCAGGTAGAGGGTACACAGTTCCCTAAAACCCCTTCAGCATTTATTGTTTGTAGACTTTTTGCTGATGGTCAGTCGACTGGTGTGAGTTGAAACCTTTTTGTAGATTAGATTGCATGGGTCTAACACTCCCTGAGGTTGAGCTTTTATCCATTTTCCTTTTCTTTTTTTAAAAGAGCGTGAGTAAAACTTAACTCTTCATACTCTCTTCTTGAAACATTTGCCTGTGTTGAATTTTTTTGTCCATTCCCTACTTCAGCGCAATTTTTTAGGGCAGGTGTCCTTTACAGCCCTGAGTCCTTGGGAATGTTAAGTGACCATGAGCTGTGAGTTTAAAGCTGCTCCTGCAGGGAAAGGTCAGAAGGTGGCAGCATTTCTCCTTTACCAAATTTGGTTACTGGGGAAACAGAGCCTTAATGGAAGTGGTGTTCTAGGTTGTAAATTAGAACGGAATGTGCCAGGAAAAAGCCCTGTAAGTTTATGTCTCATTACTTCTTGTTGATATGTGCAATTTACTTTTTATTTTTTATCCCAGCAAATTTGATTACAATGGTTTGTTTGTTCTAGGTGTGCAAGATGTGGTTCTTTCACACATATTCGTGTATCTATTCTTCCTCGCATCCTTTTTCCATGTAGGTTATGACACAATGTTGAGTAGTCTCTCTCCTGGTCTTCCGTACGTCTTTGGTGAGTATATATTTCACATGGTTTGTATATCTCTGTTGACCCCAATATGGTAATGTATCCAATCCTCATCCCTTTCTACTTGGTGAACCATAAGTTTTTTAATGAATCTGTGGTTGCCTTTCTCTGTGGAAATATCTTCATTGGTATCAATTTTTAAGTAACTCCTAAAAGTGATATGATAGGATATGTGTCTTTTGCTTTCTCACTTACTACACGTGGCGTGATTACGTCTAGACTCATCTATGGTGCTGCAAATGGCATTGTTTCACTTTTTTCACTAGCGAATATTCCATCTGTACATGGAGGAGTTCTTCTTTGTCCACCCATCTGTTGGTGGACTTTTTGGTTACTTCCATATCTTGGCTATTGTAATACTGTGCCGTGCAGATTTGCCTGCCTGTGTCTTTGCAATTCTCTCTTCTTAGATTTTAGGTCGAGGAGTGGGCCTGCTGGATCATATGGTAGCTCAATGTTGACCTTTTTAAGGCACCTCCATTCTGTTCTCATTCGTGGCCCTTTCCAAGTTACGTCCCACTTGAAGTTGAGGGTATGCACTTCTCCACAACACCTTCAGCATTTATTGTTTGTAGTTTTCTTAAAGATGGTGATTCTGACAAGTGTGAGCTGATACCTTTTTGCGGTTGAATTCGCACGTGCCTCATAATCCGTTGAAATTGAGCTTTAAGGCATGTCCTTTTTATTTTTCTAGCTGTGATTACCCCCTTAGTTCTTCAAAGTGTTCTCTTAAAGTATGTGTCACATTTTGAAATGTTTTGGCCATGACCCCCCTCAAGACATTTTGAGGGCAGGTTTCATTTACAGTTCTGCAGTACTTGTTCCTATGAAATGATGGTTAGCACAGCCTTTAAAGCTGCTTTTGCAGGTAACTGCCAGAGGGTGGCAGCCTTTCTATGTCCCCCACCCTGGTACCTAGGGAAAAGCCCTTGCGGCCTGTGGTGTTTCTCGGTTATAAATTAGAGTGGAGTGTGCCCAGACAAACCCACACAAGCTGATGTCTCCTTACTTTTGTTGGTTTTTTAAATTTACTTTTTATTTTTCATTGGAGTAGTTTTCCACTGTGTACGTGGACCACTTCTACTTTGTGCATTCCTCGGTTGATGGACATTTTCATTGCTTCCGAGTGTTGGCTATGGTAAATATTGTTGGCGTGCAGGATTGCCAGCCTGTGACTTTTTGATTTTCATTTTCTCAGGTGATAGGCCCAGCAGTGGTTGGGATTGATTGACTGGTAGCACCGCGTTACCCTTTTCAAAGCACCTTCTTTGTGTTTTCATTAGTGGCTCTTACCACGTCCCCCTTAGAATCGAGGGTACGCATTTCTCCACAATCGCTTCAGCATTTATTGTTTGCAGCATTTATGCTAATGGCCCTTCTGGCTGCTGTGAGCTGATAGGTTTTTGTAATTTGGGTTTGCATGTCTTTGAAAATTCGTAAAACTCATCATTTTTCTCTGCCGTTTTCTTTTCTGTTAAAAAAAGGAAACAATTGGGAGTACAGTATAACTCTTGTAATTGTCTTCTTGGAAGGTTGCCCTCTTTTGAATTTTTCGGTCGATTTTCCACCCCAGAATTTTTTTAGAGAGCAGGTGTCATTTACCGAACTGCAAGTTTGGTGACTATTTAGTGACCTTTGGCAATGGATTTACAGCTGCTGTTGTGGGAAGTGGCCTCAAGGAGGCAGCATTTCTCCATTCCCAAATCTGGGTACTAGGGCAGCAGAGTCTTTCTGGAAGTCGTGTTCCTAGGTTGTAAATTACATTGGAATGTGCATGGAGAAACCCCCATAAGATTATGTCTCATTATTTCTTCTTGGTTTTAAAAATTGCTTTAATTGGGGTAAAGCTTAGAATATTGTTTCTCCTAGGTGTACACGATCTGGTTCATTTGTACATTATATATGTCTATTCAAGTACAGATCCTCTTCCCATGTAAAATGTTACTGAGGGTTCCGCAGACCTCCCTTGCTATATGGTCGGTCTTTTTGATATATGTATATAATATGTGTTTGTATGCATACAGTAACACTAATCTTAATTTATCCATTCCCCCCACCTTTCCTTTCAGATGAGCATAGTTTGCTTTCTAAGTCTGTGAGTGTCTTTCTCTGTGGAAATATGTTCATTTGTGTCAGTTATTAGATAACGCCTGTAAGTGATATCATAGAATATAGGTCTTTTGCTTTCCGACTTACCTCATGGTTCGTGATTATCTCCAGACTCATTTGTGGTGCCTCAGAGAGCAATGGTTCATTGTCTTCCATGGCTAATATTCCATTGTGGACATGGACCACTTCTTCTTTATCCATTCACCTCTTGTTGGACATTTTGATTGCTTCACTGTCTTGGCTATTGTGAATAAGGCTGCACTGCAGCTTTTGCGGCCTGTGTCTTCTCGATTCTTGTCTTCTCAGGTGACAGGTCCAATGGTGCGCCTGCTGGATTGAATGGTGCCTCCATTTTTACTTTTAAACACAGCTCCTTTCTGTTCTCATTATTGGCTGTTACCCCTTTACGTCTCACCAGCAGGTAGAGGGTACACAGTTCCCTAAAACCCCTTCAGCATTTATTGTTTGTAGACTTTTTGCTGATGGTCAGTCGACTGGTGTGAGTTGAAACCTTTTTGTAGATTAGATTGCATGGGTCTAACACTCCCTGAGGTTGAGCTTTTATCCATTTTCCTTTTCTTTTTTTAAAAGAGCGTGAGTAAAACTTAACTCTTCATACTCTCTTCTTGAAACATTTGCCTGTGTTGAATTTTTTTGTCCATTCCCTACTTCAGCGCAATTTTTTAGGGCAGGTGTCCTTTACAGCCCTGAGTCCTTGGGAATGTTAAGTGACCATGAGCTGTGAGTTTAAAGCTGCTCCTGCAGGGAAAGGTCAGAAGGTGGCAGCATTTCTCCTTTACCAAATTTGGTTACTGGGGAAACAGAGCCTTAATGGAAGTGGTGTTCTAGGTTGTAAATTAGAATGGAATGTGCCAGGAAAAAGCCCTGTAAGTTTATGTCTCATTACTTCTTGTTGATATGTGCAATTTACTTTTTATTTTTTATCCCAGCAAATTTGATTACAATGGTTTGTTTGTTCTAGGTGTGCAAGATGTGGTTCTTTCACACATATTCGTGTATCTATTCTTCCTCGCATCCTTTTTCCATGTAGGTTATGACACAATGTTGAGTAGTCTCTCTCCTGGTCTTCCGTACGTCTTTGGTGAGTATATATTTCACATGGTTTGTATATCTCTGTTGACCCCAATATGGTAATGTATCCAATCCTCATCCCTTTCTACTTGGTGAACCATAAGTTTTTTAATGAATCTGTGGTTGCCTTTCTCTGTGGAAATATCTTCATTGGTATCAATTTTTAAGTAACTCCTAAAAGTGATATGATAGGATATGTGTCTTTTGCTTTCTCACTTACTACACGTGGCGTGATTACGTCTAGACTCATCTATGGTGCTGCAAATGGCATTGTTTCACTTTTTTCACTAGCGAATATTCCATCTGTACATGGAGGAGTTCTTCTTTGTCCACCCATCTGTTGGTGGACTTTTTGGTTACTTCCATATCTTGGCTATTGTAATACTGTGCAGTGCAGATTTGCCTGCCTGTGTCTTTGCAATTCTCTCTTCTTAGATTTTAGGTCGAGGAGTGGGCCTGCTGGATCATATGGTAGCTCAATGTTGACCTTTTTAAGGCACCTCCATTCTGTTCTCATTCGTGGCCCTTTCCAAGTTACGTCCCACTTGAAGTTGAGGGTATGCACTTCTCCACAACACCTTCAGCATTTATTGTTTGTAGTTTTCTTAAAGATGGTGATTCTGACAAGTGTGAGCTGATACCTTTTTGCGGTTGAATTCGCACGTGCCTCATAATCCGTTGAAATTGAGCTTTAAGGCATGTCCTTTTTATTTTTCTAGCTGTGATTACCCCCTTAGTTCTTCAAAGTGTTCTCTTAAAGTATGTGTCACATTTTGAAATGTTTTGGCCATGACCCCCCTCAAGACATTTTGAGGGCAGGTTTCATTTACAGTTCTGCAGTACTTGTTCCTATGAAATGGCCGTTAGCACAGCCTTTAAAGCTGCTTTTGCAGGTAACTGCCAGAGGGTGGTAGCCTTTCTATGTCCCCCACCCTGGTACCTAGGGAAAAGCCCTTGCGGCCTGTGGTGTTTCTCGGTTATAAATTAGAGTGGAGTGTGCCCGGACAAACCCACACAAGCTGATGTCTCCTTACTTTTGTTGGTTTTTTAAATTTACTTTTTATTTTTCATTGGAGTAGTTTTCCACTGTGTACGTGGACCACTTCTACTTTGTGCATTCCTCGGTTGATGGACATTTTCATTGCTTCCAAGTGTTGGCTATGGTAAATATTGTTGGCGTGCAGGATTGCCAGCCTGTGACTTTTTGATTTTCATTTTCTCAGGTGATAGGCCCAGCAGTGGTTGGGATTGATTGACTGGTAGCACCGCGTTACCCTTTTCAAAGCACCTTCTTTGTGTTTTCATTAGTGGCTCTTACCACGTCCCCCTTAGAATCGAGGGTACGCTTTTCTCCACAATCGCTTCAGCATTTATTGTTTGCAGCATTTATGCTAATGGCCCTTCTGGCTGCTGTGAGCTGATAGGTTTTTGTAATTTGGGTTTGCATGTCTTTGAAAATTCGTAAAACTCATCATTTTTCTCTGCCGTTTTCTTTTCTGTTAAAAAAAGGAAACAATTGGGAGTACAGTATAACTCTTGAAATTGTCTTCTTGGAAGGTTGCCCTCTTTTGAATTTTTCGGTCGATTTTCCACCCCAGAATTTTTTTAGAGAGCAGGTGTCATTTACCGAACTGCAAGTTTGGTGACTATTTAGTGACCTTTGGCAATGGATTTAAAGCTGCTGTTGTGGGAAGTGGCCTCAAGGAGGCAGCATTTCTCCATTCCCAAATCTGGGTACTAGGGCAGCAGAGTCTTTCTGGAAGTCGTGTTCCTAGGTTGTAAATTACATTGGAATGTGCATGGAGAAACCCCCATAAGATTAGGTCTCATTATTTCTTCTTGGTTTTAAAAATTGCTTTAATTGGGGTAAAGCTTAGAATATTGTTTCTCCTAGGTGTACACGATCTGGTTCATTTGTACATTATATATGTCTATTCAAGTACAGATCCTCTTCCCATGTAAAATGTTACTGAGGGTTCCGCAGACCTCCCTTGCTATATGGTCGGTCTTTTTGATATATGTATATAATATGTGTTTGTATGCATACAGTAACACTAATCTTAATTTATCCATTCCCCCCACCTTTCCTTTCAGATGAGCATAGTTTGCTTTCTAAGTCTGTGAGTGTCTTTCTCTGTGGAAATATGTTCATTTGTGTCAGTTATTAGATAACGCCTGTAAGTGATATCATAGAATATAGGTCTTTTGCTTTCCGACTTACCTCATGGTTCGTGATTATCTCCAGACTCATTTGTGGTGCCTCAGAGAGCAATGGTTCATTGTCTTCCATGGCTAATATTCCATTGTGGACATGGACCACTTCTTCTTTATCCATTCACCTCTTGTTGGACATTTTGATTGCTTCACTGTCTTGGCTATTGTGAATAAGGCTGCACTGCAGCTTTTGCGGCCTGTGTCTTCTCGATTCTTGTCTTCTCAGGTGAGAGGTCCAATGGTGCGCCTGCTGGATTGAATGGTGCCTCCATTTTTACTTTTAAACACAGCTCCTTTCTGTTCTCATTATTGGCTGTTACCCCTTTACGTCTCACCAGCAGGTAGAGGGTACACAGTTCCCTAAAACCCCTTCAGCATTTATTGTTTGTAGACTTTTTGCTGATGGTCAGTCGACTGGTGTGAGTTGAAACCTTTTTGTAGATTAGATTGCATGGGTCTAACACTCCCTGAGGTTGAGCTTTTATCCATTTTCCTTTTCTTTTTTTAAAAGAGCGTGAGTAAAACTTAACTCTTCATACTCTCTTCTTGAAACATTTGCCTGTGTTGAATTTTTTTGTCCATTCCCTACTTCAGCGCAATTTTTTAGGGCAGGTGTCCTTTACAGCCCTGAGTCCTTGGGAATGTTAAGTGACCATGAGCTGTGAGTTTAAAGCTGCTCCTGCAGGGAAAGGTCAGAAGGTGGCAGCATTTCTCCTTTACCAAATTTGGTTACTGGGGAAACAGAGCCTTAATGGAAGTGGTGTTCTAGGTTGTAAATTAGAATGGAATGTGCCAGGAAAAAGCCCTGTAAGTTTATGTCTCATTACTTCTTGTTGATATGTGCAATTTACTTTTTATTTTTTATCCCAGCAAATTTGATTACAATGGTTTGTTTGTTCTAGGTGTGCAAGATGTGGTTCTTTCACACATATTCGTGTATCTATTCTTCCTCGCATCCTTTTTCCATGTAGGTTATGACACAATGTTGAGTAGTCTCTCTCCTGGTCTTCCGTACGTCTTTGGTGAGTATATATTTCACATGGTTTGTATATCTCTGTTGACCCCAATATGGTAATGTATCCAATCCTCATCCCTTTCTACTTGGTGAACCATAAGTTTTTTAATGAATCTGTGGTTGCCTTTCTCTGTGGAAATATCTTCATTGGTATCAATTTTTAAGTAACTCCTAAAAGTGATATGATAGGATATGTGTCTTTTGCTTTCTCACTTACTACACGTGGCGTGATTACGTCTAGACTCATCTATGGTGCTGCAAATGGCATTGTTTCACTTTTTTCACTAGCGAATATTCCATCTGTACATGGAGGAGTTCTTCTTTGTCCACCCATCTGTTGGTGGACTTTTTGGTTACTTCCATATCTTGGCTATTGTAATACTGTGCAGTGCAGATTTGCCTGCCTGTGTCTTTGCAATTCTCTCTTCTTAGATTTTAGGTCGAGGAGTGGGCCTGCTGGATCATATGGTAGCTCAATGTTGACCTTTTTAAGGCACCTCCATTCTGTTCTCATTCGTGGCCCTTTCCAAGTTACGTCCCACTTGAAGTTGAGGGTATGCACTTCTCCACAACACCTTCAGCATTTATTGTTTGTAGTTTTCTTAAAGATGGTGATTCTGACAAGTGTGAGCTGATACCTTTTTGCGGTTGAATTCGCACGTGCCTCATAATCCGTTGAAATTGAGCTTTAAGGCATGTCCTTTTTATTTTTCAAGCTGTGATTACCCCCTTAGTTCTTCAAAGTGTTCTCTTAAAGTATGTGTCACATTTTGAAATGTTTTGGCCATGACCCCCCTCAAGACATTTTGAGGGCAGGTTTCATTTACAGTTCTGCAGTACTTGTTCCTATGAAATGACCGTTAGCACAGCCTTTAAAGCTGCTTTTGCAGGTAACTGCCAGAGGGTGGCAGCCTTTCTATGTCCCCCACCCTGGTACCTAGGGAAAAGCCCTTGCGGCCTGTGGTGTTTCTCGGTTATAAATTAGAGTGGAGTGTGCCCGGACAAACCCACACAAGCTGATGTCTCCTTACTTTTGTTGGTGTTTTAAATTTACTTTTTATTTTTCATTGGAGTAGTTTTCCACTGTGTACGTGGACCACTTCTACTTTGTGCATTCCTCGGTTGATGGACATTTTCATTGCTTCCGAGTGTTGGCTATGGTAAATATTGTTGGCGTGCAGGATTGCCAGCCTGTGACTTTTTGATTCTCATTTTCTCAGGTGATAGGCCCAGCAGTGGTTGGGATTGATTGACTGGTAGCACCGTGTTACCCTTTTCAAAGCACCTTCTTTGTGTTTTCATTAGTGGCTCTTACCACGTCCCCCTTAGAATCGAGGGTACGCATTTCTCCACAATCGCTTCAGCATTTATTGTTTGCAGCATTTATGCTAATGGCCCTTCTGGCTGCTGTGAGCTGATAGGTTTTTGTAATTTGGGTTTGCATGTCTTTGAAAATTCGTAAAACTCATCATTTTTCTCTGCCGTTTTCTTTTCTGTTAAAAAAAGGAAACAATTGGGAGTACAGTATAACTCTTGAAATTGTCTTCTTGGAAGGTTGCCCTCTTTTGAATTTTTCGGTCGATTTTCCACCCCAGAATTTTTTTAGAGAGCAGGTGTCATTTACCGAACTGCAAGTTTGGTGACTATTTAGTGACCTTTGGCAATGGATTTAAAGCTGCTGTTGTGGGAAGTGGCCTCAAGGAGGCAGCATTTCTCCATTCCCAAATCTGGGTACTAGGGCAGCAGAGTCTTTCTGGAAGTCGTGTTCCTAGGTTGTAAATTACATTGGAATGTGCATGGAGAAACCCCCATAAGATTAGGTCTCATTATTTCTTCTTGGTTTTAAAAATTGCTTTAATTGGGGTAAAGCTTAGAATATTGTTTCTCCTAGGTGTACACGATCTGGTTCATTTGTACATTATATATGTCTATTCAAGTACAGATCCTCTTCCCATGTAAAATGTTACTGAGGGTTCCGCAGACCTCCCTTGCTATATGGTCGGTCTTTTTGAGATATGTATATAATATGTGTTTGTATGCATACAGTAACACTAATCTTAATTTATCCATTCCCCCCACCTTTCCTTTCAGATGAGCATAGTTTGCTTTCTAAGTCTGTGAGTGTCTTTCTCTGTGGAAATATGTTCATTTGTGTCAGTTATTAGATAACGCCTGTAAGTGATATCATAGAATATAGGTCTTTTGCTTTCCGACTTACCTCATGGTTCGTGATTATCTCCAGACTCATTTGTGGTGCCTCAGAGAGCAATGGTTCATTGTCTTCCATGGCTAATATTCCATTGTGGACATGGACCACTTCTTCTTTATCCATTCACCTCTTGTTGGACATTTTGATTGCTTCACTGTCTTGGCTATTGTGAATAAGGCTGCACTGCAGCTTTTGCGGCCTGTGTCTTCTCGATTCTTGTCTTCTCAGGTGAGAGGTCCAATGGTGCGCCTGCTGGATTGAATGGTGCCTCCATTTTTACTTTTAAACACAGCTCCTTTCTGTTCTCATTATTGGCTGTTACCCCTTTACGTCTCACCAGCAGGTAGAGGGTACACAGTTCCCTAAAACCCCTTCAGCATTTATTGTTTGTAGACTTTTTGCTGATGGTCAGTCGACTGGTGTGAGTTGAAACCTTTTTGTAGATTAGATTGCATGGGTCTAACACTCCCTGAGGTTGAGCTTTTATCCATTTTCCTTTTCTTTTTTTAAAAGAGCGTGAGTAAAACTTAACTCTTCATACTCTCTTCTTGAAACATTTGCCTGTGTTGAATTTTTTTGTCCATTCCCTACTTCAGCACAATTTTTTAGGGCAGGTGTCCTTTACAGCCCTGAGTCCTTGGGAATGTTAAGTGACCATGAGCTGTGAGTTTAAAGCTGCTCCTGCAGGGAAAGGTCAGAAGGTGGCAGCATTTCTCCTTTACCAAATTTGGTTACTGGGGAAACAGAGCCTTAATGGAAGTGGTGTTCTAGGTTGTAAATTAGAACGGAATGTGCCAGGAAAAAGCCCTGTAAGTTTATGTCTCATTACTTCTTGTTGATATGTGCAATTTACTTTTTATTTTTTATCCCAGCAAATTTGATTACAATGGTTTGTTTGTTCTAGGTGTGCAAGATGTGGTTCTTTCACACATATTCGTGTATCTATTCTTCCTCGCATCCTTTTTCCATGTAGGTTATGACACAATGTTGAGTAGTCTCTCTCCTGGTCTTCCGTACGTCTTTGGTGAGTATATATTTCACATGGTTTGTATATCTCTGTTGACCCCAATATGGTAATGTATCCAATCCTCATCCCTTTCTACTTGGTGAACCATAAGTTTTTTAATGAATCTGTGGTTGCCTTTCTCTGTGGAAATATCTTCATTGGTATCAATTTTTAAGTAACTCCTAAAAGTGATATGATAGGATATGTGTCTTTTGCTTTCTCACTTACTACACGTGGCGTGATTACGTCTAGACTCATCTATGGTGCTGCAAATGGCATTGTTTCACTTTTTTCACTAGCGAATATTCCATCTGTACATGGAGGAGTTCTTCTTTGTCCACCCATCTGTTGGTGGACTTTTTGGTTACTTCCATATCTTGGCTATTGTAATACTGTGCAGTGCAGATTTGCCTGCCTGTGTCTTTGCAATTCTCTCTTCTTAGATTTTAGGTCGAGGAGTGGGCCTGCTGGATCATATGGTAGCTCAATGTTGACCTTTTTAAGGCACCTCCATTCTGTTCTCATTCGTGGCCCTTTCCAAGTTACGTCCCACTTGAAGTTGAGGGTATGCACTTCTCCACAACACCTTCAGCATTTATTGTTTGTAGTTTTCTTAAAGATGGTGATTCTGACAAGTGTGAGCTGATACCTTTTTGCGGTTGAATTCGCACGTGCCTCATAATCCGTTGAAATTGAGCTTTAAGGCATGTCCTTTTTATTTTTCAAGCTGTGATTACCCCCTTAGTTCTTCAAAGTGTTCTCTTAAAGTATGTGTCACATTTTGAAATGTTTTGGCCATGACCCCCCTCAAGACATTTTGAGGGCAGGTTTCATTTACAGTTCTGCAGTACTTGTTCCTATGAAATGGCCGTTAGCACAGCCTTTAAAGCTGCTTTTGCAGGTAACTGCCAGAGGGTGGTAGCCTTTCTATGTCCCCCACCCTGGTACCTAGGGAAAAGCCCTTGCGGCCTGTGGTGTTTCTCGGTTATAAATTAGAGTGGAGTGTGCCCGGACAAACCCACACAAGCTGATGTCTCCTTACTTTTGTTGGTTTTTTAAATTTACTTTTTATTTTTCATTGGAGTAGTTTTCCACTGTGTACGTGGACCACTTCTACTTTGTGCATTCCTCGGTTGATGGACATTTTCATTGCTTCCAAGTGTTGGCTATGGTAAATATTGTTGGCGTGCAGGATTGCCAGCCTGTGACTTTTTGATTTTCATTTTCTCAGGTGATAGGCCCAGCAGTGGTTGGGATTGATTGACTGGTAGCACCGCGTTACCCTTTTCAAAGCACCTTCTTTGTGTTTTCATTAGTGGCTCTTACCACGTCCCCCTTAGAATCGAGGGTACGCTTTTCTCCACAATCGCTTCAGCATTTATTGTTTGCAGCATTTATGCTAATGGCCCTTCTGGCTGCTGTGAGCTGATAGGTTTTTGTAATTTGGGTTTGCATGTCTTTGAAAATTCGTAAAACTCATCATTTTTCTCTGCCGTTTTCTTTTCTGTTAAAAAAAGGAAACAATTGGGAGTACAGTATAACTCTTGAAATTGTCTTCTTGGAAGGTTGCCCTCTTTTGAATTTTTCGGTCGATTTTCCACCCCAGAATTTTTTTAGAGAGCAGGTGTCATTTACCGAACTGCAAGTTTGGTGACTATTTAGTGACCTTTGGCAATGGATTTAAAGCTGCTGTTGTGGGAAGTGGCCTCAAGGAGGCAGCATTTCTCCATTCCCAAATCTGGGTACTAGGGCAGCAGAGTCTTTCTGGAAGTCGTGTTCCTAGGTTGTAAATTACATTGGAATGTGCATGGAGAAACCCCCATAAGATTAGGTCTCATTATTTCTTCTTGGTTTTAAAAATTGCTTTAATTGGGGTAAAGCTTAGAATATTGTTTCTCCTAGGTGTACACGATCTGGTTCATTTGTACATTATATATGTCTATTCAAGTACAGATCCTCTTCCCATGTAAAATGTTACTGAGGGTTCCGCAGACCTCCCTTGCTATATGGTCGGTCTTTTTGATATATGTATATAATATGTGTTTGTATGCATACAGTAACACTAATCTTAATTTATCCATTCCCCCCACCTTTCCTTTCAGATGAGCATAGTTTGCTTTCTAAGTCTGTGAGTGTCTTTCTCTGTGGAAATATGTTCATTTGTGTCAGTTATTAGATAACGCCTGTAAGTGATATCATAGAATATAGGTCTTTTGCTTTCCGACTTACCTCATGGTTCGTGATTATCTCCAGACTCATTTGTGGTGCCTCAGAGAGCAATGGTTCATTGTCTTCCATGGCTAATATTCCATTGTGGACATGGACCACTTCTTCTTTATCCATTCACCTCTTGTTGGACATTTTGATTGCTTCACTGTCTTGGCTATTGTGAATAAGGCTGCACTGCAGCTTTTGCGGCCTGTGTCTTCTCGATTCTTGTCTTCTCAGGTGAGAGGTCCAATGGTGCGCCTGCTGGATTGAATGGTGCCTCCATTTTTACTTTTAAACACAGCTCCTTTCTGTTCTCATTATTGGCTGTTACCCCTTTACGTCTCACCAGCAGGTAGAGGGTACACAGTTCCCTAAAACCCCTTCAGCATTTATTGTTTGTAGACTTTTTGCTGATGGTCAGTCGACTGGTGTGAGTTGAAACCTTTTTGTAGATTAGATTGCATGGGTCTAACACTCCCTGAGGTTGAGCTTTTATCCATTTTCCTTTTCTTTTTTTAAAAGAGCGTGAGTAAAACTTAACTCTTCATACTCTCTTCTTGAAACATTTGCCTGTGTTGAATTTTTTTGTCCATTCCCTACTTCAGCGCAATTTTTTAGGGCAGGTGTCCTTTACAGCCCTGAGTCCTTGGGAATGTTAAGTGACCATGAGCTGTGAGTTTAAAGCTGCTCCTGCAGGGAAAGGTCAGAAGGTGGCAGCATTTCTCCTTTACCAAATTTGGTTACTGGGGAAACAGAGCCTTAATGGAAGTGGTGTTCTAGGTTGTAAATTAGAATGGAATGTGCCAGGAAAAAGCCCTGTAAGTTTATGTCTCATTACTTCTTGTTGATATGTGTAATTTACTTTTTATTTTTTATCCCAGCAAATTTGATTACAATGGTTTGTTTGTTCTAGGTGTGCAAGATGTGGTTCTTTCACACATATTCGTGTATCTATTCTTCCTCGCATCCTTTTTCCATGTAGGTTATGACACAATGTTGAGTAGTCTCTCTCCTGGTCTTCCGTACGTCTTTGGTGAGTATATATTTCACATGGTTTGTATATCTCTGTTGACCCCAATATGGTAATGTATCCAATCCTCATCCCTTTCTACTTGGTGAACCATAAGTTTTTTAATGAATCTGTGGTTGCCTTTCTCTGTGGAAATATCTTCATTGGTATCAATTTTTAAGTAACTCCTAAAAGTGATATGATAGGATATGTGTCTTTTGCTTTCTCCCTTACTACACGTGGCGTGATTACGTCTAGACTCATCTATGGTGCTGCAAATGGCATTGTTTCACTTTTTTCACTAGCGAATATTCCATCTGTACATGGAGGAGTTCTTCTTTGTCCACCCATCTGTTGGTGGACTTTTTGGTTACTTCCATATCTTGGCTATTGTAATACTGTGCAGTGCAGATTTGCCTGCCTGTGTCTTTGCAATTCTCTCTTCTTAGATTTTAGGTCGAGGAGTGGGCCTGCTGGATCATATGGTAGCTCAATGTTGACCTTTTTAAGGCACCTCCATTCTGTTCTCATTCGTGGCCCTTTCCAAGTTACGTCCCACTTGAAGTTGAGGGTATGCACTTCTCCACAACACCTTCAGCATTTATTGTTTGTAGTTTTCTTAAAGATGGTGATTCGGACAAGTGTGAGCTGATACCTTTTTGCGGTTGAATTCGCACGTGCCTCATAATCCGTTGAAATTGAGCTTTAAGGCATGTCCTTTTTATTTTTCAAGCTGTGATTACCCCCTTAGTTCTTCAAAGTGTTCTCTTAAAGTATGTGTCACATTTTGAAATGTTTTGGCCATGACCCCCCTCAAGACATTTTGAGGGCAGGTTTCATTTACAGTTCTGCAGTACTTGTTCCTATGAAATGACCGTTAGCACAGCCTTTAAAGCTGCTTTTGCAGGTAACTGCCAGAGGGTGGCAGCCTTTCTATGTCCCCCACCCTGGTACCTAGGGAAAAGCCCTTGCGGCCTGTGGTGTTTCTCGGTTATAAATTAGAGTGGAGTGTGCCCGGACAAACCCACACAAGCTGATGTCTCCTTACTTTTGTTGGTGTTTTAAATTTACTTTTTATTTTTCATTGGAGTAGTTTTCCACTGTGTACGTGGACCACTTCTACTTTGTGCATTCCTCGGTTGATGGACATTTTCATTGCTTCCGAGTGTTGGCTATGGTAAATATTGTTGGCGTGCAGGATTGCCAGCCTGTGACTTTTTGATTCTCATTTTCTCAGGTGATAGGCCCAGCAGTGGTTGGGATTGATTGACTGGTAGCACCGTGTTACCCTTTTCAAAGCACCTTCTTTGTGTTTTCATTAGTGGCTCTTACCACGTCCCCCTTAGAATCGAGGGTACGCATTTCTCCACAATCGCTTCAGCATTTATTGTTTGCAGCATTTATGCTAATGGCCCTTCTGGCTGCTGTGAGCTGATAGGTTTTTGTAATTTGGGTTTGCATGTCTTTGAAAATTCGTAAAACTCATCATTTTTCTCTGCCGTTTTCTTTTCTGTTAAAAAAAGGAAACAATTGGGAGTACAGTATAACTCTTGAAATTGTCTTCTTGGAAGGTTGCCCTCTTTTGAATTTTTCGGTCGATTTTCCACCCCAGAATTTTTTTAGAGAGCAGGTGTCATTTACCGAACTGCAAGTTTGGTGACTATTTAGTGACCTTTGGCAATGGATTTAAAGCTGCTGTTGTGGGAAGTGGCCTCAAGGAGGCAGCATTTCTCCATTCCCAAATCTGGGTACTAGGGCAGCAGAGTCTTTCTGGAAGTCGTGTTCCTAGGTTGTAAATTACATTGGAATGTGCATGGAGAAACCCCCATAAGATTATGTCTCATTATTTCTTCTTGGTTTTAAAAATTGCTTTAATTGGGGTAAAGCTTAGAATATTCTTTCTCCTAGGTGTACACGATCTGGTTCATTTGTACATTATATATGTCTATTCAAGTACAGATCCTCTTCCCATGTAAAATGTTACTGAGGGTTCCGCAGACCTCCCTTGCTATATGGTCGGTCTTTTTGATATATGTATATAATATGTGTTTGTATGCATACAGTAACACTAATCTTAATTTATCCATTCCCCCCACCTTTCCTTTCAGATGAGCATAGTTTGCTTTCTAAGTCTGTGAGTGTCTTTCTCTGTGGAAATATGTTCATTTGTGTCAGTTATTAGATAACGCCTGTAAGTGATATCATAGAATATAGGTCTTTTGCTTTCCGACTTACCTCATGGTTCGTGATTATCTCCAGACTCATTTGTGGTGCCTCAGAGAGCAATGGTTCATTGTCTTCCATGGCTAATATTCCATTGTGGACATGGACCACTTCTTCTTTATCCATTCACCTCTTGTTGGACATTTTGATTGCTTCACTGTCTTGGCTATTGTGAATAAGGCTGCACTGCAGCTTTTGCGGCCTGTGTCTTCTCGATTCTTGTCTTCTCAGGTGAGAGGTCCAATGGTGCGCCTGCTGGATTGAATGGTGCCTCCATTTTTACTTTTAAACACAGCTCCTTTCTGTTCTCATTATTGGCTGTTACCCCTTTACGTCTCACCAGCAGGTAGAGGGTACACAGTTCCCTAAAACCCCTTCAGCATTTATTGTTTGTAGACTTTTTGCTGATGGTCAGTCGACTGGTGTGAGTTGAAACCTTTTTGTAGATTAGATTGCATGGGTCTAACACTCCGTGAGGTTGAGCTTTTATCCATTTTCCTTTTCTTTTTTTAAAAGAGCGTGAGTAAAACTTAACTCTTCATACTCTCTTCTTGAAACATTTGCCTGTGTTGAATTTTTTTGTCCATTCCCTACTTCAGCGCAATTTTTTAGGGCAGGTGTCCTTTACAGCCCTGAGTCCTTGGGAATGTTAAGTGACCATGAGCTGTGAGTTTAAAGCTGCTCCTGCAGGGAAAGGTCAGAAGGTGGCAGCATTTCTCCTTTACCAAATTTGGTTACTGGGGAAACAGAGCCTTAATGGAAGTGGTGTTCTAGGTTGTAAATTAGAATGGAATGTGCCAGGAAAAAGCCCTGTAAGTTTATGTCTCATTACTTCTTGTTGATATGTGCAATTTACTTTTTATTTTTTATCCCAGCAAATTTGATTACAATGGTTTGTTTGTTCTAGGTGTGCAAGATGTGGTTCTTTCACACATATTCGTGTATCTATTCTTCCTCGCATCCTTTTTCCATGTAGGTTATGACACAATGTTGAGTAGTCTCTCTCCTGGTCTTCCGTACGTCTTTGGTGAGTATATATTTCACATGGTTTCTATATCTCTGTTGACCCCAATATGGTAATGTATCCAATCCTCATCCCTTTCTACTTGGTGAACCATAAGTTTTTTAATGAATCTGTGGTTGCCTTTCTCTGTGGAAATATCTTCATTGGTATCAATTTTTAAGTAACTCCTAAAAGTGATATGATAGGATATGTGTCTTTTGCTTTCTCACTTACTACACGTGGCGTGATTACGTCTAGACTCATCTATGGTGCTGCAAATGGCATTGTTTCACTTTTTTCACTAGCGAATATTCCATCTGTACATGGAGGAGTTCTTCTTTGTCCACCCATCTGTTGGTGGACTTTTTGGTTACTTCCATATCTTGGCTATTGTAATACTGTGCAGTGCAGATTTGCCTGCCTGTGTCTTTGCAATTCTCTCTTCTTAGATTTTAGGTCGAGGAGTGGGCCTGCTGGATCATATGGTAGCTCAATGTTGACCTTTTTAAGGCACCTCCATTCTGTTCTCATTCGTGGCCCTTTCCAAGTTACGTCCCACTTGAAGTTGAGGGTATGCACTTCTCCACAACACCTTCAGCATTTATTGTTTGTAGTTTTCTTAAAGATGGTGATTCTGACAAGTGTGAGCTGATACCTTTTTGCGGTTGAATTCGCACGTGCCTCATAATCCGTTGAAATTGAGCTTTAAGGCATGTCCTTTTTATTTTTCAAGCTGTGATTACCCCCTTAGTTCTTCAAAGTGTTCTCTTAAAGTATGTGTCACATTTTGAAATGTTTTGGCCATGACCCCCCTCAAGACATTTTGAGGGCAGGTTTCATTTACAGTTCTGCAGTACTTGTTCCTATGAAATGGCCGTTAGCACAGCCTTTAAAGCTGCTTTTGCAGGTAACTGCCAGAGGGTGGTAGCCTTTCTATGTCCCCCACCCTGGTACCTAGGGAAAAGCCCTTGCGGCCTGTGGTGTTTCTCGGTTATAAATTAGAGTGGAGTGTGCCCGGACAAACCCACACAAGCTGATGTCTCCTTACTTTTGTTGGTGTTTTAAATTTACTTTTTATTTTTCATTGGAGTAGTTTTCCACTGTGTACGTGGACCACTTCTACTTTGTGCATTCCTCGGTTGATGGACATTTTCATTGCTTCCGAGTGTTGGCTATGGTAAATATTGTTGGCGTGCAGGATTGCCAGCCTGTGACTTTTTGATTCTCATTTTCTCAGGTGATAGGCCCAGCAGTGGTTGGGATTGATTGACTGGTAGCACCGCGTTACCCTTTTCAAAGCACCTTCTTTGTGTTTTCATTAGTGGCTCTTACCACGTCCCCCTTAGAATCGAGGGTACGCATTTCTCCACAATCGCTTCAGCATTTATTGTTTGCAGCATTTATGCTAATGGCCCTTCTGGCTGCTGTGAGCTGATAGGTTTTTGTAATTTGGGTTTGCATGTCTTTGAAAATTCGTAAAACTCATCATTTTTCTCTGCCGTTTTCTTTTCTGTTAAAAAAAGGAAACAATTGGGAGTACAGTATAACTCTTGAAATTGTCTTCTTGGAAGGTTGCCCTCTTTTGAATTTTTCGGTCGATTTTCCACCCCAGAATTTTTTTAGAGAGCAGGTGTCATTTACCGAACTGCAAGTTTGGTGACTATTTAGTGACCTTTGGCAATGGATTTAAAGCTGCTGTTGTGGGAAGTGGCCTCAAGGAGGCAGCATTTCTCCATTCCCAAATCTGGGTACTAGGGCAGCAGAGTCTTTCTGGAAGTCGTGTTCCTAGGTTGTAAATTACATTGGAATGTGCATGGAGAAACCCCCATAAGATTATGTCTCATTATTTCTTCTTGGTTTTAAAAATTGCTTTAATTGGGGTAAAGCTTAGAATATTGTTTCTCCTAGGTGTACACGATCTGGTTCATTTGTACATTATATATGTCTATTCAAGTACAGATCCTCTTCCCATGTAAAATGTTACTGAGGGTTCCGCAGACCTCCCTTGCTATATGGTCGGTCTTTTTGATATATGTATATAATATGTGTTTGTATGCATACAGTAACACTAATCTTAATTTATCCATTCCCCCCACCTTTCCTTTCAGATGAGCATAGTTTGCTTTCTAAGTCTGTGAGTGTCTTTCTCTGTGGAAATATGTTCATTTGTGTCAGTTATTAGATAACGCCTGTAAGTGATATCATAGAATATAGGTCTTTTGCTTTCCGACTTACCTCATGGTTCGTGATTATCTCCAGACTCATTTGTGGTGCCTCAGAGAGCAATGGTTCATTGTCTTCCATGGCTAATATTCCATTGTGGACATGGACCACTTCTTCTTTATCCATTCACCTCTTGTTGGACATTTTGATTGCTTCACTGTCTTGGCTATTGTGAATAAGGCTGCACTGCAGCTTTTGCGGCCTGTGTCTTCTCGATTCTTGTCTTCTCAGGTGAGAGGTCCAATGGTGCGCCTGCTGGATTGAATGGTGCCTCCATTTTTACTTTTAAACACAGCTCCTTTCTGTTCTCATTATTGGCTGTTACCCCTTTACGTCTCACCAGCAGGTAGAGGGTACACAGTTCCCTAAAACCCCTTCAGCATTTATTGTTTGTAGACTTTTTGCTGATGGTCAGTCGACTGGTGTGAGTTGAAACCTTTTTGTAGATTAGATTGCATGGGTCTAACACTCCCTGAGGTTGAGCTTTTATCCATTTTCCTTTTCTTTTTTTAAAAGAGCGTGAGTAAAACTTAACTCTTCATACTCTCTTCTTGAAACATTTGCCTGTGTTGAATTTTTTTGTCCATTCCCTACTTCAGCGCAATTTTTTAGGGCAGGTGTCCTTTACAGCCCTGAGTCCTTGGGAATGTTAAGTGACCATGAGCTGTGAGTTTAAAGCTGCTCCTGCAGGGAAAGGTCAGAAGGTGGCAGCATTTCTCCTTTACCAAATTTGGTTACTGGGGAAACAGAGCCTTAATGGAAGTGGTGTTCTAGGTTGTAAATTAGAATGGAATGTGCCAGGAAAAAGCCCTGTAAGTTTATGTCTCATTACTTCTTGTTGATATGTGCAATTTACTTTTTATTTTTTATCCCAGCAAATTTGATTACAATGGTTTGTTTGTTCTAGGTGTGCAAGATGTGGTTCTTTCACACATATTCGTGTATCTATTCTTCCTCGCATCCTTTTTCCATGTAGGTTATGACACAATGTTGAGTAGTCTCTCTCCTGGTCTTCCGTACGTCTTTGGTGAGTATATATTTCACATGGTTTGTATATCTCTGTTGACCCCAATATGGTAATGTATCCAATCCTCATCCCTTTCTACTTGGTGAACCATAAGTTTTTTAATGAATCTGTGGTTGCCTTTCTCTGTGGAAATATCTTCATTGGTATCAATTTTTAAGTAACTCCTAAAAGTGATATGATAGGATATGTGTCTTTTGCTTTCTCACTTACTACACGTGGCGTGATTACGTCTAGACTCATCTATGGTGCTGCAAATGGCATTGTTTCACTTTTTTCACTAGCGAATATTCCATCTGTACATGGAGGAGTTCTTCTTTGTCCACCCATCTGTTGGTGGACTTTTTGGTTACTTCCATATCTTGGCTATTGTAATACTGTGCAGTGCAGATTTGCCTGCCTGTGTCTTTGCAATTCTCTCTTCTTAGATTTTAGGTCGAGGAGTGGGCCTGCTGGATCATATGGTAGCTCAATGTTGACCTTTTTAAGGCACCTCCATTCTGTTCTCATTCGTGGCCCTTTCCAAGTTACGTCCCACTTGAAGTTGAGGGTATGCACTTCTCCACAACACCTTCAGCATTTATTGTTTGTAGTTTTCTTAAAGATGGTGATTCTGACAAGTGTGAGCTGATACCTTTTTGCGGTTGAATTCGCACGTGCCTCATAATCCGTTGAAATTGAGCTTTAAGGCATGTCCTTTTTATTTTTCAAGCTGTGATTACCCCCTTAGTTCTTCAAAGTGTTCTCTTAAAGTATGTGTCACATTTTGAAATGTTTTGGCCATGACCCCCCTCAAGACATTTTGAGGGCAGGTTTCATTTACAGTTCTGCAGTACTTGTTCCTATGAAATGACCGTTAGCACAGCCTTTAAAGCTGCTTTTGCAGGTAACTGCCAGAGGGTGGCAGCCTTTCTATGTCCCCCACCCTGGTACCTAGGGAAAAGCCCTTGCGGCCTGTGGTGTTTCTCGGTTATAAATTAGAGTGGAGTGTGCCCGGACAAACCCACACAAGCTGATGTCTCCTTACTTTTGTTGGTGTTTTAAATTTACTTTTTATTTTTCATTGGAGTAGTTTTCCACTGTGTACGTGGACCACTTCTACTTTGTGCATTCCTCGGTTGATGGACATTTTCATTGCTTCCGAGTGTTGGCTATGGTAAATATTGTTGGCGTGCAGGATTGCCAGCCTGTGACTTTTTGATTCTCATTTTCTCAGGTGATAGGCCCAGCAGTGGTTGGGATTGATTGACTGGTAGCACCGTGTTACCCTTTTCAAAGCACCTTCTTTGTGTTTTCATTAGTGGCTCTTACCACGTCCCCCTTAGAATCGAGGGTACGCATTTCTCCACAATCGCTTCAGCATTTATTGTTTGCAGCATTTATGCTAATGGCCCTTCTGGCTGCTGTGAGCTGATAGGTTTTTGTAATTTGGGTTTGCATGTCTTTGAAAATTCGTAAAACTCATCATTTTTCTCTGCCGTTTTCTTTTCTGTTAAAAAAAGGAAACAATTGGGAGTACAGTATAACTCTTGAAATTGTCTTCTTGGAAGGTTGCCCTCTTTTGAATTTTTCGGTCGATTTTCCACCCCAGAATTTTTTTAGAGAGCAGGTGTCATTTACCGAACTGCAAGTTTGGTGACTATTTAGTGACCTTTGGCAATGGATTTAAAGCTGCTGTTGTGGGAAGTGGCCTCAAGGAGGCAGCATTTCTCCATTCCCAAATCTGGGTACTAGGGCAGCAGAGTCTTTCTGGAAGTCGTGTTCCTAGGTTGTAAATTACATTGGAATGTGCATGGAGAAACCCCCATAAGATTAGGTCTCATTATTTCTTCTTGGTTTTAAAAATTGCTTTAATTGGGGTAAAGCTTAGAATATTGTTTCTCCTAGGTGTACACGATCTGGTTCATTTGTACATTATATATGTCTATTCAAGTACAGATCCTCTTCCCATGTAAAATGTTACTGAGGGTTCCGCAGACCTCCCTTGCTATATGGTCGGTCTTTTTGATATATGTATATAATATGTGTTTGTATGCATACAGTAACACTAATCTTAATTTATCCATTCCCCCCACCTTTCCTTTCAGATGAGCATAGTTTGCTTTCTAAGTCTGTGAGTGTCTTTCTCTGTGGAAATATGTTCATTTGTGTCAGTTATTAGATAACGCCTGTAAGTGATATCATAGAATATAGGTCTTTTGCTTTCCGACTTACCTCATGGTTCGTGATTATCTCCAGACTCATTTGTGGTGCCTCAGAGAGCAATGGTTCATTGTCTTCCATGGCTAATATTCCATTGTGGACATGGACCACTTCTTCTTTATCCATTCACCTCTTGTTGGACATTTTGATTGCTTCACTGTCTTGGCTATTGTGAATAAGGCTGCACTGCAGCTTTTGCGGCCTGTGTCTTCTCGATTCTTGTCTTCTCAGGTGAGAGGTCCAATGGTGCGCCTGCTGGATTGAATGGTGCCTCCATTTTTACTTTTAAACACAGCTCCTTTCTGTTCTCATTATTGGCTGTTACCCCTTTACGTCTCACCAGCAGGTAGAGGGTACACAGTTCCCTAAAACCCCTTCAGCATTTATTGTTTGTAGACTTTTTGCTGATGGTCAGTCGACTGGTGTGAGTTGAAACCTTTTTGTAGATTAGATTGCATGGGTCTAACACTCCCTGAGGTTGAGCTTTTATCCATTTTCCTTTTCTTTTTTTAAAAGAGCGTGAGTAAAACTTAACTCTTCATACTCTCTTCTTGAAACATTTGCCTGTGTTGAATTTTTTTGTCCATTCCCTACTTCAGCGCAATTTTTTAGGGCAGGTGTCCTTTACAGCCCTGAGTCCTTGGGAATGTTAAGTGACCATGAGCTGTGAGTTTAAAGCTGCTCCTGCAGGGAAAGGTCAGAAGGTGGCAGCATTTCTCCTTTACCAAATTTGGTTACTGGGGAAACAGAGCCTTAATGGAAGTGGTGTTCTAGGTTGTAAATTAGAATGGAATGTGCCAGGAAAAAGCCCTGTAAGTTTATGTCTCATTACTTCTTGTTGATATGTGCAATTTACTTTTTATTTTTTATCCCAGCAAATTTGATTACAATGGTTTGTTTGTTCTAGGTGTGCAAGATGTGGTTCTTTCACACATATTCGTGTATCTATTCTTCCTCGCATCCTTTTTCCATGTAGGTTATGACACAATGTTGAGTAGTCTCTCTCCTGGTCTTCCGTACGTCTTTGGTGAGTATATATTTCACATGGTTTGTATATCTCTGTTGACCCCAATATGGTAATGTATCCAATCCTCATCCCTTTCTACTTGGTGAACCATAAGTTTTTTAATGAATCTGTGGTTGCCTTTCTCTGTGGAAATATCTTCATTGGTATCAATTTTTAAGTAACTCCTAAAAGTGATATGATAGGATATGTGTCTTTTGCTTTCTCACTTACTACACGTGGCGTGATTACGTCTAGACTCATCTATGGTGCTGCAAATGGCATTGTTTCACTTTTTTCACTAGCGAATATTCCATCTGTACATGGAGGAGTTCTTCTTTGTCCACCCATCTGTTGGTGGACTTTTTGGTTACTTCCATATCTTGGCTATTGTAATACTGTGCAGTGCAGATTTGCCTGCCTGTGTCTTTGCAATTCTCTCTTCTTAGATTTTAGGTCGAGGAGTGGGCCTGCTGGATCATATGGTAGCTCAATGTTGACCTTTTTAAGGCACCTCCATTCTGTTCTCATTCGTGGCCCTTTCCAAGTTACGTCCCACTTGAAGTTGAGGGTATGCACTTCTCCACAACACCTTCAGCATTTATTGTTTGTAGTTTTCTTAAAGATGGTGATTCTGACAAGTGTGAGCTGATACCTTTTTGCGGTTGAATTCGCACGTGCCTCATAATCCGTTGAAATTGAGCTTTAAGGCATGTCCTTTTTATTTTTCAAGCTGTGATTACCCCCTTAGTTCTTCAAAGTGTTCTCTTAAAGTATGTGTCACATTTTGAAATGTTTTGGCCATGACCCCCCTCAAGACATTTTGAGGGCAGGTTTCATTTACAGTTCTGCAGTACTTGTTCCTATGAAATGGCCGTTAGCACAGCCTTTAAAGCTGCTTTTGCAGGTAACTGCCAGAGGGTGGTAGCCTTTCTATGTCCCCCACCCTGGTACCTAGGGAAAAGCCCTTGCGGCCTCTGGTGTTTCTCGGTTATAAATTAGAGTGGAGTGTGCCCGGACAAACCCACACAAGCTGATGTCTCCTTACTTTTGTTGGTTTTTTAAATTTACTTTTTATTTTTCATTGGAGTAGTTTTCCACTGTGTACGTGGACCACTTCTACTTTGTGCATTCCTCGGTTGATGGACATTTTCATTGCTTCCAAGTGTTGGCTATGGTAAATATTGTTGGCGTGCAGGATTGCCAGCCTGTGACTTTTTGATTTTCATTTTCTCAGGTGATAGGCCCAGCAGTGGTTGGGATTGATTGACTGGTAGCACCGCGTTACCCTTTTCAAAGCACCTTCTTTGTGTTTTCATTAGTGGCTCTTACCACGTCCCCCTTAGAATCGAGGGTACGCTTTTCTCCACAATCGCTTCAGCATTTATTGTTTGCAGCATTTATGCTAATGGCCCTTCTGGCTGCTGTGAGCTGATAGGTTTTTGTAATTTGGGTTTGCATGTCTTTGAAAATTCGTAAAACTCATCATTTTTCTCTGCCGTTTTCTTTTCTGTTAAAAAAAGGAAACAATTGGGAGTACAGTATAACTCTTGAAATTGTCTTCTTGGAAGGTTGCCCTCTTTTGAATTTTTCGGTCGATTTTCCACCCCAGAATTTTTTTAGAGAGCAGGTGTCATTTACCGAACTGCAAGTTTGGTGACTATTTAGTGACCTTTGGCAATGGATTTAAAGCTGCTGTTGTGGGAAGTGGCCTCAAGGAGGCAGCATTTCTCCATTCCCAAATCTGGGTACTAGGGCAGCAGAGTCTTTCTGGAAGTCGTGTTCCTAGGTTGTAAATTACATTGGAATGTGCATGGAGAAACCCCCATAAGATTAGGTCTCATTATTTCTTCTTGGTTTTAAAAATTGCTTTAATTGGGGTAAAGCTTAGAATATTGTTTCTCCTAGGTGTACACGATCTGGTTCATTTGTACATTATATATGTCTATTCAAGTACAGATCCTCTTCCCATGTAAAATGTTACTGAGGGTTCCGCAGACCTCCCTTGCTATATGGTCGGTCTTTTTGATATATGTATATAATATGTGTTTGTATGCATACAGTAACACTAATCTTAATTTATCCATTCCCCCCACCTTTCCTTTCAGATGAGCATAGTTTGCTTTCTAAG
This sequence comes from Balaenoptera borealis, assembly GCF_965194805.1. Classification (NCBI taxonomy): domain Eukaryota; kingdom Metazoa; phylum Chordata; class Mammalia; order Artiodactyla; family Balaenopteridae; genus Balaenoptera; species Balaenoptera borealis. The sequence goes on from NW_028123762.1 coordinate 362,163, forward strand.
TCTGTGAGTGTCTTTCTCTGTGGAAATATGTTCATTTGTGTCAGTTATTAGATAACGCCTGTAAGTGATATCATAGAATATAGGTCTTTTGCTTTCCGACTTACCTCATGGTTCGTGATTATCTCCAGACTCATTTGTGGTGCCTCAGAGAGCAATGGTTCATTGTCTTCCATGGCTAATATTCCATTGTGGACATGGACCACTTCTTCTTTATCCATTCACCTCTTGTTGGACATTTTGATTGCTTCACTGTCTTGGCTATTGTGAATAAGGCTGCACTGCAGCTTTTGCGGCCTGTGTCTTCTCGATTCTTGTCTTCTCAGGTGAGAGGTCCAATGGTGCGCCTGCTGGATTGAATGGTGCCTCCATTTTTACTTTTAAACACAGCTCCTTTCTGTTCTCATTATTGGCTGTTACCCCTTTACGTCTCACCAGCAGGTAGAGGGTACACAGTTCCCTAAAACCCCTTCAGCATTTATTGTTTGTAGACTTTTTGCTGATGGTCAGTCGACTGGTGTGAGTTGAAACCTTTTTGTAGATTAGATTGCATGGGTCTAACACTCCCTGAGGTTGAGCTTTTATCCATTTTCCTTTTCTTTTTTTAAAAGAGCGTGAGTAAAACTTAACTCTTCATACTCTCTTCTTGAAACATTTGCCTGTGTTGAATTTTTTTGTCCATTCCCTACTTCAGCGCAATTTTTTAGGGCAGGTGTCCTTTACAGCCCTGAGTCCTTGGGAATGTTAAGTGACCATGAGCTGTGAGTTTAAAGCTGCTCCTGCAGGGAAAGGTCAGAAGGTGGCAGCATTTCTCCTTTACCAAATTTGGTTACTGGGGAAACAGAGCCTTAATGGAAGTGGTGTTCTAGGTTGTAAATTAGAATGGAATGTGCCAGGAAAAAGCCCTGTAAGTTTATGTCTCATTACTTCTTGTTGATATGTGCAATTTACTTTTTATTTTTTATCCCAGCAAATTTGATTACTATGGTTTGTTTGTTCTAGGTGTGCAAGATGTGGTTCTTTCACACATATTCGTGTATCTATTCTTCCTCGCATCCTTTTTCCATGTAGGTTATGACACAATGTTGAGTAGTCTCTCTCCTGGTCTTCCGTACGTCTTTGGTGAGTATATATTTCACATGGTTTGTATATCTCTGTTGACCCCAATATGGTAATGTATCCAATCCTCATCCCTTTCTACTTGGTGAACCATAAGTTTTTTAATGAATCTGTGGTTGCCTTTCTCTGTGGAAATATCTTCATTGGTATCAATTTTTAAGTAACTCCTAAAAGTGATATGATGGGATATGTGTCTTTTGCTTTCTCACTTACTACACGTGGCGTGATTACGTCTAGACTCATCTATGGTGCTGCAAATGGCATTGTTTCACTTTTTTCACTAGCGAATATTCCATCTGTACATGGAGGAGTTCTTCTTTGTCCACCCATCTGTTGGTGGACTTTTTGGTTACTTCCATATCTTGGCTATTGTAATACTGTGCAGTGCAGATTTGCCTGCCTGTGTCTTTGCAATTCTCTCTTCTTAGATTTTAGGTCGAGGAGTGGGCCTGCTGGATCATATGGTAGCTCAATGTTGACCTTTTTAAGGCACCTCCATTCTGTTCTCATTCGTGGCCCTTTCCAAGTTACGTCCCACTTGAAGTTGAGGGTATGCACTTCTCCACAACACCTTCAGCATTTATTGTTTGTAGTTTTCTTAAAGATGGTGATTCTGACAAGTGTGAGCTGATACCTTTTTGCGGTTGAATTCGCACGTGCCTCATAATCCGTTGAAATTGAGCTTTAAGGCATGTCCTTTTTATTTTTCAAGCTGTGATTACCCCCTTAGTTCTTCAAAGTGTTCTCTTAAAGTATGTGTCACATTTTGAAATGTTTTGGCCATGACCCCCCTCAAGACATTTTGAGGGCAGGTTTCATTTACAGTTCTGCAGTACTTGTTCCTATGAAATGACCGTTAGCACAGCCTTTAAAGCTGCTTTTGCAGGTAACTGCCAGAGGGTGGCAGCCTTTCTATGTCCCCCACCCTGGTACCTAGGGAAAAGCCCTTGCGGCCTGTGGTGTTTCTCGGTTATAAATTAGAGTGGAGTGTGCCCGGACAAACCCACACAAGCTGATGTCTCCTTACTTTTGTTGGTGTTTTAAATTTACTTTTTATTTTTCATTGGAGTAGTTTTCCACTGTGTACGTGGACCACTTCTACTTTGTGCATTCCTCGGTTGATGGACATTTTCATTGCTTCCGAGTGTTGGCTATGGTAAATATTGTTGGCGTGCAGGATTGCCAGCCTGTGACTTTTTGATTCTCATTTTCTCAGGTGATAGGCCCAGCAGTGGTTGGGATTGATTGACTGGTAGCACCGCGTTACCCTTTTCAAAGCACCTTCTTTGTGTTTTCATTAGTGGCTCTTACCACGTCCCCCTTAGAATCGAGGGTACGCATTTCTCCACAATCGCTTCAGCATTTATTGTTTGCAGCATTTATGCTAATGGCCCTTCTGGCTGCTGTGAGCTGATAGGTTTTTGTAATTTGGGTTTGCATGTCTTTGAAAATTCGTAAAACTCATCATTTTTCTCTGCCGTTTTCTTTTCTGTTAAAAAAAGGAAACAATTGGGAGTACAGTATAACTCTTGTAATTGTCTTCTTGGAAGGTTGCCCTCTTTTGAATTTTTCGGTCGATTTTCCACCCCAGAATTTTTTTAGAGAGCAGGTGTCATTTACCGAACTGCAAGTTTGGTGACTATTTAGTGACCTTTGGCAATGGATTTAAAGCTGCTGTTGTGGGAAGTGGCCTCAAGGAGGCAGCATTTCTCCATTCCCAAATCTGGGTACTAGGGCAGCAGAGTCTTTCTGGAAGTCGTGTTCCTAGGTTGTAAATTACATTGGAATGTGCATGGAGAAACCCCCATAAGATTATGTCTCATTATTTCTTCTTGGTTTTAAAAATTGCTTTAATTGGGGTAAAGCTTAGAATATTGTTTCTCCTAGGTGTACACGATCTGGTTCATTTGTACATTATATATGTCTATTCAAGTACAGATCCTCTTCCCATGTAAAATGTTACTGAGGGTTCCGCAGACCTCCCTTGCTATATGGTCGGTCTTTTTGATATATGTATATAATATGTGTTTGTATGCATACAGTAACACTAATCTTAATTTATCCATTCCCCCCACCTTTCCTTTCAGATGAGCATAGTTTGCTTTCTAAGTCTGTGAGTGTCTTTCTCTGTGGAAATATGTTCATTTGTGTCAGTTATTAGATAACGCCTGTAAGTGATATCATAGAATATAGGTCTTTTGCTTTCCGACTTACCTCATGGTTCGTGATTATCTCCAGACTCATTTGTGGTGCCTCAGAGAGCAATGGTTCATTGTCTTCCATGGCTAATATTCCATTGTGGACATGGACCACTTCTTCTTTATCCATTCACCTCTTGTTGGACATTTTGATTGCTTCACTGTCTTGGCTATTGTGAATAAGGCTGCACTGCAGCTTTTGCGGCCTGTGTCTTCTCGATTCTTGTCTTCTCAGGTGAGAGGTCCAATGGTGCGCCTGCTGGATTGAATGGTGCCTCCATTTTTACTTTTAAACACAGCTCCTTTCTGTTCTCATTATTGGCTGTTACCCCTTTACGTCTCACCAGCAGGTAGAGGGTACACAGTTCCCTAAAACCCCTTCAGCATTTATTGTTTGTAGACTTTTTGCTGATGGTCAGTCGACTGGTGTGAGTTGAAACCTTTTTGTAGATTAGATTGCATGGGTCTAACACTCCCTGAGGTTGAGCTTTTATCCATTTTCCTTTTCTTTTTTTAAAAGAGCGTGAGTAAAACTTAACTCTTCATACTCTCTTCTTGAAACATTTGCCTGTGTTGAATTTTTTTGTCCATTCCCTACTTCAGCGCAATTTTTTAGGGCAGGTGTCCTTTACAGCCCTGAGTCCTTGGGAATGTTAAGTGACCATGAGCTGTGAGTTTAAAGCTGCTCCTGCAGGGAAAGGTCAGAAGGTGGCAGCATTTCTCCTTTACCAAATTTGGTTACTGGGGAAACAGAGCCTTAATGGAAGTGGTGTTCTAGGTTGTAAATTAGAATGGAATGTGCCAGGAAAAAGCCCTGTAAGTTTATGTCTCATTACTTCTTGTTGATATGTGCAATTTACTTTTTATTTTTTATCCCAGCAAATTTGATTACAATGGTTTGTTTGTTCTAGGTGTGCAAGATGTGGTTCTTTCACACATATTCGTGTATCTATTCTTCCTCGCATCCTTTTTCCATGTAGGTTATGACACAATGTTGAGTAGTCTCTCTCCTGGTCTTCCGTACGTCTTTGGTGAGTATATATTTCACATGGTTTGTATATCTCTGTTGACCCCAATATGGTAATGTATCCAATCCTCATCCCTTTCTACTTGGTGAACCATAAGTTTTTTAATGAATCTGTGGTTGCCTTTCTCTGTGGAAATATCTTCATTGGTATCAATTTTTAAGTAACTCCTAAAAGTGATATGATAGGATATGTGTCTTTTGCTTTCTCACTTACTACACGTGGCGTGATTACGTCTAGACTCATCTATGGTGCTGCAAATGGCATTGTTTCACTTTTTTCACTAGCGAATATTCCATCTGTACATGGAGGAGTTCTTCTTTGTCCACCCATCTGTTGGTGGACTTTTTGGTTACTTCCATATCTTGGCTATTGTAATACTGTGCAGTGCAGATTTGCCTGCCTGTGTCTTTGCAATTCTCTCTTCTTAGATTTTAGGTCGAGGAGTGGGCCTGCTGGATCATATGGTAGCTCAATGTTGACCTTTTTAAGGCACCTCCATTCTGTTCTCATTCGTGGCCCTTTCCAAGTTACGTCCCACTTGAAGTTGAGGGTATGCACTTCTCCACAACACCTTCAGCATTTATTGTTTGTAGTTTTCTTAAAGATGGTGATTCTGACAAGTGTGAGCTGATACCTTTTTGCGGTTGAATTCGCACGTGCCTCATAATCCGTTGAAATTGAGCTTTAAGGCATGTCCTTTTTATTTTTCAAGCTGTGATTACCCCCTTAGTTCTTCAAAGTGTTCTCTTAAAGTATGTGTCACATTTTGAAATGTTTTGGCCATGACCCCCCTCAAGACATTTTGAGGGCAGGTTTCATTTACAGTTCTGCAGTACTTGTTCCTATGAAATGGCCGTTAGCACAGCCTTTAAAGCTGCTTTTGCAGGTAACTGCCAGAGGGTGGTAGCCTTTCTATGTCCCCCACCCTGGTACCTAGGGAAAAGCCCTTGCGGCCTGTGGTGTTTCTCGGTTATAAATTAGAGTGGAGTGTGCCCGGACAAACCCACACAAGCTGATGTCTCCTTACTTTTGTTGGTGTTTTAAATTTACTTTTTATTTTTCATTGGAGTAGTTTTCCACTGTGTACGTGGACCACTTCTACTTTGTGCATTCCTCGGTTGATGGACATTTTCATTGCTTCCGAGTGTTGGCTATGGTAAATATTGTTGGCGTGCAGGATTGCCAGCCTGTGACTTTTTGATTCTCATTTTCTCAGGTGATAGGCCCAGCAGTGGTTGGGATTGATTGACTGGTAGCACCGCGTTACCCTTTTCAAAGCACCTTCTTTGTGTTTTCATTAGTGGCTCTTACCACGTCCCCCTTAGAATCGAGGGTACGCATTTCTCCACAATCGCTTCAGCATTTATTGTTTGCAGCATTTATGCTAATGGCCCTTCTGGCTGCTGTGAGCTGATAGGTTTTTGTAATTTGGGTTTGCATGTCTTTGAAAATTCGTAAAACTCATCATTTTTCTCTGCCGTTTTCTTTTCTGTTAAAAAAAGGAAACAATTGGGAGTACAGTATAACTCTTGTAATTGTCTTCTTGGAAGGTTGCCCTCTTTTGAATTTTTCGGTCGATTTTCCACCCCAGAATTTTTTTAGAGAGCAGGTGTCATTTACCGAACTGCAAGTTTGGTGACTATTTAGTGACCTTTGGCAATGGATTTAAAGCTGCTGTTGTGGGAAGTGGCCTCAAGGAGGCAGCATTTCTCCATTCCCAAATCTGGGTACTAGGGCAGCAGAGTCTTTCTGGAAGTCGTGTTCCTAGGTTGTAAATTACATTGGAATGTGCATGGAGAAACCCCCATAAGATTATGTCTCATTATTTCTTCTTGGTTTTAAAAATTGCTTTAATTGGGGTAAAGCTTAGAATATTGTTTCTCCTAGGTGTACACGATCTGGTTCATTTGTACATTATATATGTCTATTCAAGTACAGATCCTCTTCCCATGTAAAATGTTACTGAGGGTTCCGCAGACCTCCCTTGCTATATGGTCGGTCTTTTTGATATATGTATATAATATGTGTTTGTATGCATACAGTAACACTAATCTTAATTTATCCATTCCCCCCACCTTTCCTTTCAGATGAGCATAGTTTGCTTTCTAAGTCTGTGAGTGTCTTTCTCTGTGGAAATATGTTCATTTGTGTCAGTTATTAGATAACGCCTGTAAGTGATATCATAGAATATAGGTCTTTTGCTTTCCGACTTACCTCATGGTTCGTGATTATCTCCAGACTCATTTGTGGTGCCTCAGAGAGCAATGGTTCATTGTCTTCCATGGCTAATATTCCATTGTGGACATGGACCACTTCTTCTTTATCCATTCACCTCTTGTTGGACATTTTGATTGCTTCACTGTCTTGGCTATTGTGAATAAGGCTGCACTGCAGCTTTTGCGGCCTGTGTCTTCTCGATTCTTGTCTTCTCAGGTGAGAGGTCCAATGGTGCGCCTGCTGGATTGAATGGTGCCTCCATTTTTACTTTTAAACACAGCTCCTTTCTGTTCTCATTATTGGCTGTTACCCCTTTACGTCTCACCAGCAGGTAGAGGGTACACAGTTCCCTAAAACCCCTTCAGCATTTATTGTTTGTAGACTTTTTGCTGATGGTCAGTCGACTGGTGTGAGTTGAAACCTTTTTGTAGATTAGATTGCATGGGTCTAACACTCCCTGAGGTTGAGCTTTTATCCATTTTCCTTTTCTTTTTTTAAAAGAGCGTGAGTAAAACTTAACTCTTCATACTCTCTTCTTGAAACATTTGCCTGTGTTGAATTTTTTTGTCCATTCCCTACTTCAGCGCAATTTTTTAGGGCAGGTGTCCTTTACAGCCCTGAGTCCTTGGGAATGTTAAGTGACCATGAGCTGTGAGTTTAAAGCTGCTCCTGCAGGGAAAGGTCAGAAGGTGGCAGCATTTCTCCTTTACCAAATTTGGTTACTGGGGAAACAGAGCCTTAATGGAAGTGGTGTTCTAGGTTGTAAATTAGAATGGAATGTGCCAGGAAAAAGCCCTGTAAGTTTATGTCTCATTACTTCTTGTTGATATGTGCAATTTACTTTTTATTTTTTATCCCAGCAAATTTGATTACAATGGTTTGTTTGTTCTAGGTGTGCAAGATGTGGTTCTTTCACACATATTCGTGTATCTATTCTTCCTCGCATCCTTTTTCCATGTAGGTTATGACACAATGTTGAGTAGTCTCTCTCCTGGTCTTCCGTACGTCTTTGGTGAGTATATATTTCACATGGTTTGTATATCTCTGTTGACCCCAATATGGTAATGTATCCAATCCTCATCCCTTTCTACTTGGTGAACCATAAGTTTTTTAATGAATCTGTGGTTGCCTTTCTCTGTGGAAATATCTTCATTGGTATCAATTTTTAAGTAACTCCTAAAAGTGATATGATAGGATATGTGTCTTTTGCTTTCTCACTTACTACACGTGGCGTGATTACGTCTAGACTCATCTATGGTGCTGCAAATGGCATTGTTTCACTTTTTTCACTAGCGAATATTCCATCTGTACATGGAGGAGTTCTTCTTTGTCCACCCATCTGTTGGTGGACTTTTTGGTTACTTCCATATCTTGGCTATTGTAATACTGTGCAGTGCAGATTTGCCTGCCTGTGTCTTTGCAATTCTCTCTTCTTAGATTTTAGGTCGAGGAGTGGGCCTGCTGGATCATATGGTAGCTCAATGTTGACCTTTTTAAGGCACCTCCATTCTGTTCTCATTCGTGGCCCTTTCCAAGTTACGTCCCACTTGAAGTTGAGGGTATGCACTTCTCCACAACACCTTCAGCATTTATTGTTTGTAGTTTTCTTAAAGATGGTGATTCTGACAAGTGTGAGCTGATACCTTTTTGCGGTTGAATTCGCACGTGCCTCATAATCCGTTGAAATTGAGCTTTAAGGCATGTCCTTTTTATTTTTCAAGCTGTGATTACCCCCTTAGTTCTTCAAAGTGTTCTCTTAAAGTATGTGTCACATTTTGAAATGTTTTGGCCATGACCCCCCTCAAGACATTTTGAGGGCAGGTTTCATTTACAGTTCTGCAGTACTTGTTCCTATGAAATGGCCGTTAGCACAGCCTTTAAAGCTGCTTTTGCAGGTAACTGCCAGAGGGTGGTAGCCTTTCTATGTCCCCCACCCTGGTACCTAGGGAAAAGCCCTTGCGGCCTGTGGTGTTTCTCGGTTATAAATTAGAGTGGAGTGTGCCCGGACAAACCCACACAAGCTGATGTCTCCTTACTTTTGTTGGTGTTTTAAATTTACTTTTTATTTTTCATTGGAGTAGTTTTCCACTGTGTACGTGGACCACTTCTACTTTGTGCATTCCTCGGTTGATGGACATTTTCATTGCTTCCAAGTGTTGGCTATGGTAAATATTGTTGGCGTGCAGGATTGCCAGCCTGTGACTTTTTGATTCTCATTTTCTCAGGTGATAGGCCCAGCAGTGGTTGGGATTGATTGACTGGTAGCACCGCGTTACCCTTTTCAAAGCACCTTCTTTGTGTTTTCATTAGTGGCTCTTACCACGTCCCCCTTAGAATCGAGGGTACGCTTTTCTCCACAATCGCTTCAGCATTTATTGTTTGCAGCATTTATGCTAATGGCCCTTCTGGCTGCTGTGAGCTGATAGGTTTTTGTAATTTGGGTTTGCATGTCTTTGAAAATTCGTAAAACTCATCATTTTTCTCTGCCGTTTTCTTTTCTGTTAAAAAAAGGAAACAATTGGGAGTACAGTATAACTCTTGTAATTGTCTTCTTGGAAGGTTGCCCTCTTTTGAATTTTTCGGTCGATTTTCCACCCCAGAATTTTTTTAGAGAGCAGGTGTCATTTACCGAACTGCAAGTTTGGTGACTATTTAGTGACCTTTGGCAATGGATTTAAAGCTGCTGTTGTGGGAAGTGGCCTCAAGGAGGCAGCATTTCTCCATTCCCAAATCTGGGTACTAGGGCAGCAGAGTCTTTCTGGAAGTCGTGTTCCTAGGTTGTAAATTACATTGGAATGTGCATGGAGAAACCCCCATAAGATTAGGTCTCATTATTTCTTCTTGGTTTTAAAAATTGCTTTAATTGGGGTAAAGCTTAGAATATTGTTTCTCCTAGGTGTACACGATCTGGTTCATTTGTACATTATATATGTCTATTCAAGTACAGATCCTCTTCCCATGTAAAATGTTACTGAGGGTTCCGCAGACCTCCCTTGCTATATGGTCGGTCTTTTTGAGATATGTATATAATATGTGTTTGTATGCATACAGTAACACTAATCTTAATTTATCCATTCCCCCCACCTTTCCTTTCAGATGAGCATAGTTTGCTTTCTAAGTCTGTGAGTGTCTTTCTCTGTGGAAATATGTTCATTTGTGTCAGTTATTAGATAACGCCTGTAAGTGATATCATAGAATATAGGTCTTTTGCTTTCCGACTTACCTCATGGTTCGTGATTATCTCCAGACTCATTTGTGGTGCCTCAGAGAGCAATGGTTCATTGTCTTCCATGGCTAATATTCCATTGTGGACATGGACCACTTCTTCTTTATCCATTCACCTCTTGTTGGACATTTTGATTGCTTCACTGTCTTGGCTATTGTGAATAAGGCTGCACTGCAGCTTTTGCGGCCTGTGTCTTCTCGATTCTTGTCTTCTCAGGTGAGAGGTCCAATGGTGCGCCTGCTGGATTGAATGGTGCCTCCATTTTTACTTTTAAACACAGCTCCTTTCTGTTCTCATTATTGGCTGTTACCCCTTTACGTCTCACCAGCAGGTAGAGGGTACACAGTTCCCTAAAACCCCTTCAGCATTTATTGTTTGTAGACTTTTTGCTGATGGTCAGTCGACTGGTGTGAGTTGAAACCTTTTCGTAGATTAGATTGCATGGGTCTAACACTCCCTGAGGTTGAGCTTTTATCCATTTTCCTTTTCTTTTTTTAAAAGAGCGTGAGTAAAACTTAACTCTTCATACTCTCTTCTTGAAACATTTGCCTGTGTTGAATTTTTTTGTCCATTCCCTACTTCAGCACAATTTTTTAGGGCAGGTGTCCTTTACAGCCCTGAGTCCTTGGGAATGTTAAGTGACCATGAGCTGTGAGTTTAAAGCTGCTCCTGCAGGGAAAGGTCAGAAGGTGGCAGCATTTCTCCTTTACCAAATTTGGTTACTGGGGAAACAGAGCCTTAATGGAAGTGGTGTTCTAGGTTGTAAATTAGAATGGAATGTGCCAGGAAAAAGCCCTGTAAGTTTATGTCTCATTACTTCTTGTTGATATGTGTAATTTACTTTTTATTTTTTATCCCAGCAAATTTGATTACAATGGTTTGTTTGTTCTAGGTGTGCAAGATGTGGTTCTTTCACACATATTCGTGTATCTATTCTTCCTCGCATCCTTTTTCCATGTAGGTTATGACACAATGTTGAGTAGTCTCTCTCCTGGTCTTCCGTACGTCTTTGGTGAGTATATATTTCACATGGTTTGTATATCTCTGTTGACCCCAATATGGTAATGTATCCAATCCTCATCCCTTTCTACTTGGTGAACCATAAGTTTTTTAATGAATCTGTGGTTGCCTTTCTCTGTGGAAATATCTTCATTGGTATCAATTTTTAAGTAACTCCTAAAAGTGATATGATAGGATATGTGTCTTTTGCTTTCTCACTTACTACACGTGGCGTGATTACGTCTAGACTCATCTATGGTGCTGCAAATGGCATTGTTTCACTTTTTTCACTAGCGAATATTCCATCTGTACATGGAGGAGTTCTTCTTTGTCCACCCATCTGTTGGTGGACTTTTTGGTTACTTCCATATCTTGGCTATTGTAATACTGTGCAGTGCAGATTTGCCTGCCTGTGTCTTTGCAATTCTCTCTTCTTAGATTTTAGGTCGAGGAGTGGGCCTGCTGGATCATATGGTAGCTCAATGTTGACCTTTTTAAGGCACCTCCATTCTGTTCTCATTCGTGGCCCTTTCCAAGTTACGTCCCACTTGAAGTTGAGGGTATGCACTTCTCCACAACACCTTCAGCATTTATTGTTTGTAGTTTTCTTAAAGATGGTGATTCTGACAAGTGTGAGCTGATACCTTTTTGCGGTTGAATTCGCACGTGCCTCATAATCCGTTGAAATTGAGCTTTAAGGCATGTCCTTTTTATTTTTCAAGCTGTGATTACCCCCTTAGTTCTTCAAAGTGTTCTCTTAAAGTATGTGTCACATTTTGAAATGTTTTGGCCATGACCCCCCTCAAGACATTTTGAGGGCAGGTTTCATTTACAGTTCTGCAGTACTTGTTCCTATGAAATGACCGTTAGCACAGCCTTTAAAGCTGCTTTTGCAGGTAACTGCCAGAGGGTGGCAGCCTTTCTATGTCCCCCACCCTGGTACCTAGGGAAAAGCCCTTGCGGCCTGTGGTGTTTCTCGGTTATAAATTAGAGTGGAGTGTGCCCGGACAAACCCACACAAGCTGATGTCTCCTTACTTTTGTTGGTGTTTTAAATTTACTTTTTATTTTTCATTGGAGTAGTTTTCCACTGTGTACGTGGACCACTTCTACTTTGTGCATTCCTCGGTTGATGGACATTTTCATTGCTTCCGAGTGTTGGCTATGGTAAATATTGTTGGCGTGCAGGATTGCCAGCCTGTGACTTTTTGATTCTCATTTTCTCAGGTGATAGGCCCAGCAGTGGTTGGGATTGATTGACTGGTAGCACCGCGTTACCCTTTTCAAAGCACCTTCTTTGTGTTTTCATTAGTGGCTCTTACCACGTCCCCCTTAGAATCGAGGGTACGCTTTTCTCCACAATCGCTTCAGCATTTATTGTTTGCAGCATTTATGCTAATGGCCCTTCTGGCTGCTGTGAGCTGATAGGTTTTTGTAATTTGGGTTTGCATGTCTTTGAAAATTCGTAAAACTCATCATTTTTCTCTGCCGTTTTCTTTTCTGTTAAAAAAAGGAAACAATTGGGAGTACAGTATAACTCTTGAAATTGTCTTCTTGGAAGGTTGCCCTCTTTTGAATTTTTCGGTCGATTTTCCACCCCAGAATTTTTTTAGAGAGCAGGTGTCATTTACCGAACTGCAAGTTTGGTGACTATTTAGTGACCTTTGGCAATGGATTTAAAGCTGCTGTTGTGGGAAGTGGCCTCAAGGAGGCAGCATTTCTCCATTCCCAAATCTGGGTACTAGGGCAGCAGAGTCTTTCTGGAAGTCGTGTTCCTAGGTTGTAAATTACATTGGAATGTGCATGGAGAAACCCCCATAAGATTAGGTCTCATTATTTCTTCTTGGTTTTAAAAATTGCTTTAATTGGGGTAAAGCTTAGAATATTGTTTCTCCTAGGTGTACACGATCTGGTTCATTTGTACATTATATATGTCTATTCAAGTACAGATCCTCTTCCCATGTAAAATGTTACTGAGGGTTCCGCAGACCTCCCTTGCTATATGGTCGGTCTTTTTGATATATGTATATAATATGTGTTTGTATGCATACAGTAACACTAATCTTAATTTATCCATTCCCCCCACCTTTCCTTTCAGATGAGCATAGTTTGCTTTCTAAGTCTGTGAGTGTCTTTCTCTGTGGAAATATGTTCATTTGTGTCAGTTATTAGATAACGCCTGTAAGTGATATCATAGAATATAGGTCTTTTGCTTTCCGACTTACCTCATGGTTCGTGATTATCTCCAGACTCATTTGTGGTGCCTCAGAGAGCAATGGTTCATTGTCTTCCATGGCTAATATTCCATTGTGGACATGGACCACTTCTTCTTTATCCATTCACCTCTTGTTGGACATTTTGATTGCTTCACTGTCTTGGCTATTGTGAATAAGGCTGCACTGCAGCTTTTGCGGCCTGTGTCTTCTCGATTCTTGTCTTCTCAGGTGAGAGGTCCAATGGTGCGCCTGCTGGATTGAATGGTGCCTCCATTTTTACTTTTAAACACAGCTCCTTTCTGTTCTCATTATTGGCTGTTACCCCTTTACGTCTCACCAGCAGGTAGAGGGTACACAGTTCCCTAAAACCCCTTCAGCATTTATTGTTTGTAGACTTTTTGCTGATGGTCAGTCGACTGGTGTGAGTTGAAACCTTTTTGTAGATTAGATTGCATGGGTCTAACACTCCCTGAGGTTGAGCTTTTATCCATTTTCCTTTTCTTTTTTTAAAAGAGCGTGAGTAAAACTTAACTCTTCATACTCTCTTCTTGAAACATTTGCCTGTGTTGAATTTTTTTGTCCATTCCCTACTTCAGCGCAATTTTTTAGGGCAGGTGTCCTTTACAGCCCTGAGTCCTTGGGAATGTTAAGTGACCATGAGCTGTGAGTTTAAAGCTGCTCCTGCAGGGAAAGGTCAGAAGGTGGCAGCATTTCTCCTTTACCAAATTTGGTTACTGGGGAAACAGAGCCTTAATGGAAGTGGTGTTCTAGGTTGTAAATTAGAATGGAATGTGCCAGGAAAAAGCCCTGTAAGTTTATGTCTCATTACTTCTTGTTGATATGTGCAATTTACTTTTTATTTTTTATCCCAGCAAATTTGATTACAATGGTTTGTTTGTTCTAGGTGTGCAAGATGTGGTTCTTTCACACATATTCGTGTATCTATTCTTCCTCGCATCCTTTTTCCATGTAGGTTATGACACAATGTTGAGTAGTCTCTCTCCTGGTCTTCCGTACGTCTTTGGTGAGTATATATTTCACATGGTTTGTATATCTCTGTTGACCCCAATATGGTAATGTATCCAATCCTCATCCCTTTCTACTTGGTGAACCATAAGTTTTTTAATGAATCTGTGGTTGCCTTTCTCTGTGGAAATATCTTCATTGGTATCAATTTTTAAGTAACTCCTAAAAGTGATATGATAGGATATGTGTCTTTTGCTTTCTCACTTACTACACGTGGCGTGATTACGTCTAGACTCATCTATGGTGCTGCAAATGGCATTGTTTCACTTTTTTCACTAGCGAATATTCCATCTGTACATGGAGGAGTTCTTCTTTGTCCACCCATCTGTTGGTGGACTTTTTGGTTACTTCCATATCTTGGCTATTGTAATACTGTGCAGTGCAGATTTGCCTGCCTGTGTCTTTGCAATTCTCTCTTCTTAGATTTTAGGTCGAGGAGTGGGCCTGCTGGATCATATGGTAGCTCAATGTTGACCTTTTTAAGGCACCTCCATTCTGTTCTCATTCGTGGCCCTTTCCAAGTTACGTCCCACTTGAAGTTGAGGGTATGCACTTCTCCACAACACCTTCAGCATTTATTGTTTGTAGTTTTCTTAAAGATGGTGATTCTGACAAGTGTGAGCTGATACCTTTTTGCGGTTGAATTCGCACGTGCCTCATAATCCGTTGAAATTGAGCTTTAAGGCATGTCCTTTTTATTTTTCAAGCTGTGATTACCCCCTTAGTTCTTCAAAGTGTTCTCTTAAAGTATGTGTCACATTTTGAAATGTTTTGGCCATGACCCCCCTCAAGACATTTTGAGGGCAGGTTTCATTTACAGTTCTGCAGTACTTGTTCCTATGAAATGGCCGTTAGCACAGCCTTTAAAGCTGCTTTTGCAGGTAACTGCCAGAGGGTGGTAGCCTTTCTATGTCCCCCACCCTGGTACCTAGGGAAAAGCCCTTGCGGCCTGTGGTGTTTCTCGGTTATAAATTAGAGTGGAGTGTGCCCGGACAAACCCACACAAGCTGATGTCTCCTTACTTTTGTTGGTTTTTTAAATTTACTTTTTATTTTTCATTGGAGTAGTTTTCCACTGTGTACGTGGACCACTTCTACTTTGTGCATTCCTCGGTTGATGGACATTTTCATTGCTTCCAAGTGTTGGCTATGGTAAATATTGTTGGCGTGCAGGATTGCCAGCCTGTGACTTTTTGATTCTCATTTTCTCAGGTGATAGGCCCAGCAGTGGTTGGGATTGATTGACTGGTAGCACCGCGTTACCCTTTTCAAAGCACCTTCTTTGTGTTTTCATTAGTGGCTCTTACCACGTCCCCCTTAGAATCGAGGGTACGCATTTCTCCACAATCGCTTCAGCATTTATTGTTTGCAGCATTTATGCTAATGGCCCTTCTGGCTGCTGTGAGCTGATAGGTTTTTGTAATTTGGGTTTGCATGTCTTTGAAAATTCGTAAAACTCATCATTTTTCTCTGCCGTTTTCTTTTCTGTTAAAAAAAGGAAACAATTGGGAGTACAGTATAACTCTTGAAATTGTCTTCTTGGAAGGTTGCCCTCTTTTGAATTTTTCGGTCGATTTTCCACCCCAGAATTTTTTTAGAGAGCAGGTGTCATTTACCGAACTGCAAGTTTGGTGACTATTTAGTGACCTTTGGCAATGGATTTAAAGCTGCTGTTGTGGGAAGTGGCCTCAAGGAGGCAGCATTTCTCCATTCCCAAATCTGGGTACTAGGGCAGCAGAGTCTTTCTGGAAGTCGTGTTCCTAGGTTGTAAATTACATTGGAATGTGCATGGAGAAACCCCCATAAGATTAGGTCTCATTATTTCTTCTTGGTTTTAAAAATTGCTTTAATTGGGGTAAAGCTTAGAATATTGTTTCTCCTAGGTGTACACGATCTGGTTCATTTGTACATTATATATGTCTATTCAAGTACAGATCCTCTTCCCATGTAAAATGTTACTGAGGGTTCCGCAGACCTCCCTTGCTATATGGTCGGTCTTTTTGATATATGTATATAATATGTGTTTGTATGCATACAGTAACACTAATCTTAATTTATCCATTCCCGCCACCTTTCCTTTCAGATGAGCATAGTTTGCTTTCTAAGTCTGTGAGTGTCTTTCTCTGTGGAAATATGTTCATTTGTGTCAGTTATTAGATAACGCCTGTAAGTGATATCATAGAATATAGGTCTTTTGCTTTCCGACTTACCTCATGGTTCGTGATTATCTCCAGACTCATTTGTGGTGCCTCAGAGAGCAATGGTTCATTGTCTTCCATGGCTAATATTCCATTGTGGACATGGACCACTTCTTCTTTATCCATTCACCTCTTGTTGGACATTTTGATTGCTTCACTGTCTTGGCTATTGTGAATAAGGCTGCACTGCAGCTTTTGCGGCCTGTGTCTTCTCGATTCTTGTCTTCTCAGGTGAGAGGTCCAATGGTGCGCCTGCTGGATTGAATGGTGCCTCCATTTTTACTTTTAAACACAGCTCCTTTCTGTTCTCATTATTGGCTGTTACCCCTTTACGTCTCACCAGCAGGTAGAGGGTACACAGTTCCCTAAAACCCCTTCAGCATTTATTGTTTGTAGACTTTTTGCTGATGGTCAGTCGACTGGTGTGAGTTGAAACCTTTTTGTAGATTAGATTGCATGGGTCTAACACTCCCTGAGGTTGAGCTTTTATCCATTTTCCTTTTCTTTTTTTAAAAGAGCGTGAGTAAAACTTAACTCTTCATACTCTCTTCTTGAAACATTTGCCTGTGTTGAATTTTTTTGTCCATTCCCTACTTCAGCACAATTTTTTAGGGCAGGTGTCCTTTACAGCCCTGAGTCCTTGGGAATGTTAAGTGACCATGAGCTGTGAGTTTAAAGCTGCTCCTGCAGGGAAAGGTCAGAAGGTGGCAGCATTTCTCCTTTACCAAATTTGGTTACTGGGGAAACAGAGCCTTAATGGAAGTGGTGTTCTAGGTTGTAAATTAGAATGGAATGTGCCAGGAAAAAGCCCTGTAAGTTTATGTCTCATTACTTCTTGTTGATATGTGTAATTTACTTTTTATTTTTTATCCCAGCAAATTTGATTACAATGGTTTGTTTGTTCTAGGTGTGCAAGATGTGGTTCTTTCACACATATTCGTGTATCTATTCTTCCTCGCATCCTTTTTCCATGTAGGTTATGACACAATGTTGAGTAGTCTCTCTCCTGGTCTTCCGTACGTCTTTGGTGAGTATATATTTCACATGGTTTGTATATCTCTGTTGACCCCAATATGGTAATGTATCCAATCCTCATCCCTTTCTACTTGGTGAACCATAAGTTTTTTAATGAATCTGTGGTTGCCTTTCTCTGTGGAAATATCTTCATTGGTATCAATTTTTAAGTAACTCCTAAAAGTGATATGATAGGATATGTGTCTTTTGCTTTCTCACTTACTACACGTGGCGTGATTACGTCTAGACTCATCTATGGTGCTGCAAATGGCATTGTTTCACTTTTTTCACTAGCGAATATTCCATCTGTACATGGAGGAGTTCTTCTTTGTCCACCCATCTGTTGGTGGACTTTTTGGTTACTTCCATATCTTGGCTATTGTAATACTGTGCCGTGCAGATTTGCCTGCCTGTGTCTTTGCAATTCTCTCTTCTTAGATTTTAGGTCGAGGAGTGGGCCTGCTGGATCATATGGTAGCTCAATGTTGACCTTTTTAAGGCACCTCCATTCTGTTCTCATTCGTGGCCCTTTCCAAGTTACGTCCCACTTGAAGTTGAGGGTATGCACTTCTCCACAACACCTTCAGCATTTATTGTTTGTAGTTTTCTTAAAGATGGTGATTCTGACAAGTGTGAGCTGATACCTTTTTGCGGTTGAATTCGCACGTGCCTCATAATCCGTTGAAATTGAGCTTTAAGGCATGTCCTTTTTATTTTTCTAGCTGTGATTACCCCCTTAGTTCTTCAAAGTGTTCTCTTAAAGTATGTGTCACATTTTGAAATGTTTTGGCCATGACCCCCCTCAAGACATTTTGAGGGCAGGTTTCATTTACAGTTCTGCAGTACTTGTTCCTATGAAATGACCGTTAGCACAGCCTTTAAAGCTGCTTTTGCAGGTAACTGCCAGAGGGTGGCAGCCTTTCTATGTCCCCCACCCTGGTACCTAGGGAAAAGCCCTTGCGGCCTGTGGTGTTTCTCGGTTATAAATTAGAGTGGAGTGTGCCCGGACAAACCCACACAAGCTGATGTCTCCTTACTTTTGTTGGTGTTTTAAATTTACTTTTTATTTTTCATTGGAGTAGTTTTCCACTGTGTACGTGGACCACTTCTACTTTGTGCATTCCTCGGTTGATGGACATTTTCATTGCTTCCGAGTGTTGGCTATGGTAAATATTGTTGGCGTGCAGGATTGCCAGCCTGTGACTTTTTGATTCTCATTTTCTCAGGTGATAGGCCCAGCAGTGGTTGGGATTGATTGACTGGTAGCACCGCGTTACCCTTTTCAAAGCACCTTCTTTGTGTTTTCATTAGTGGCTCTTACCACGTCCCCCTTAGAATCGAGGGTACGCATTTCTCCACAATCGCTTCAGCATTTATTGTTTGCAGCATTTATGCTAATGGCCCTTCTGGCTGCTGTGAGCTGATAGGTTTTTGTAATTTGGGTTTGCATGTCTTTGAAAATTCGTAAAACTCATCATTTTTCTCTGCCGTTTTCTTTTCTGTTAAAAAAAGGAAACAATTGGGAGTACAGTATAACTCTTGAAATTGTCTTCTTGGAAGGTTGCCCTCTTTTGAATTTTTCGGTCGATTTTCCACCCCAGAATTTTTTTAGAGAGCAGGTGTCATTTACCGAACTGCAAGTTTGGTGACTATTTAGTGACCTTTGGCAATGGATTTAAAGCTGCTGTTGTGGGAAGTGGCCTCAAGGAGGCAGCATTTCTCCATTCCCAAATCTGGGTACTAGGGCAGCAGAGTCTTTCTGGAAGTCGTGTTCCTAGGTTGTAAATTACATTGGAATGTGCATGGAGAAACCCCCATAAGATTAGGTCTCATTATTTCTTCTTGGTTTTAAAAATTGCTTTAATTGGGGTAAAGCTTAGAATATTGTTTCTCCTAGGTGTACACGATCTGGTTCATTTGTACATTATATATGTCTATTCAAGTACAGATCCTCTTCCCATGTAAAATGTTACTGAGGGTTCCGCAGACCTCCCTTGCTATATGGTCGGTCTTTTTGAGATATGTATATAATATGTGTTTGTATGCATACAGTAACACTAATCTTAATTTATCCATTCCCCCCACCTTTCCTTTCAGATGAGCATAGTTTGCTTTCTAAGTCTGTGAGTGTCTTTCTCTGTGGAAATATGTTCATTTGTGTCAGTTATTAGATAACGCCTGTAAGTGATATCATAGAATATAGGTCTTTTGCTTTCCGACTTACCTCATGGTTCGTGATTATCTCCAGACTCATTTGTGGTGCCTCAGAGAGCAATGGTTCATTGTCTTCCATGGCTAATATTCCATTGTGGACATGGACCACTTCTTCTTTATCCATTCACCTCTTGTTGGACATTTTGATTGCTTCACTGTCTTGGCTATTGTGAATAAGGCTGCACTGCAGCTTTTGCGGCCTGTGTCTTCTCGATTCTTGTCTTCTCAGGTGAGAGGTCCAATGGTGCGCCTGCTGGATTGAATGGTGCCTCCATTTTTACTTTTAAACACAGCTCCTTTCTGTTCTCATTATTGGCTGTTACCCCTTTACCTCTCACCAGCAGGTAGAGGGTACACAGTTCCCTAAAACCCCTTCAGCATTTATTGTTTGTAGACTTTTTGCTGATGGTCAGTCGACTGGTGTGAGTTGAAACCTTTTCGTAGATTAGATTGCATGGGTCTAACACTCCCTGAGGTTGAGCTTTTATCCATTTTCCTTTTCTTTTTTTAAAAGAGCGTGAGTAAAACTTAACTCTTCATACTCTCTTCTTGAAACATTTGCCTGTGTTGAATTTTTTTGTCCATTCCCTACTTCAGCGCAATTTTTTAGGGCAGGTGTCCTTTACAGCCCTGAGTCCTTGGGAATGTTAAGTGACCATGAGCTGTGAGTTTAAAGCTGCTCCTGCAGGGAAAGGTCAGAAGGTGGCAGCATTTCTCCTTTACCAAATTTGGTTACTGGGGAAACAGAGCCTTAATGGAAGTGGTGTTCTAGGTTGTAAATTAGAATGGAATGTGCCAGGAAAAAGCCCTGTAAGTTTATGTCTCATTACTTCTTGTTGATATTTGTAATTTACTTTTTATTTTTTATCCCAGCAAATTTGATTACAATGGTTTGTTTGTTCTAGGTGTGCAAGATGTGGTTCTTTCACACATATTCGTGTATCTATTCTTCCTCGCATCCTTTTTCCATGTAGGTTATGACACAATGTTGAGTAGTCTCTCTCCTGGTCTTCCGTACGTCTTTGGTGAGTATATATTTCACATGGTTTCTATATCTCTGTTGACCCCAATATGGTAATGTATCCAATCCTCATCCCTTTCTACTTGGTGAACCATAAGTTTTTTAATGAATCTGTGGTTGCCTTTCTCTGTGGAAATATCTTCATTGGTATCAATTTTTAAGTAACTCCTAAAAGTGATATGATAGGATATGTGTCTTTTGCTTTCTCACTTACTACACGTGGCGTGATTACGTCTAGACTCATCTATGGTGCTGCAAATGGCATTGTTTCACTTTTTTCACTAGCGAATATTCCATCTGTACATGGAGGAGTTCTTCTTTGTCCACCCATCTGTTGGTGGACTTTTTGGTTACTTTCATATCTTGGCTATTGTAATACTGTGCCGTGCAGATTTGCCTGCCTGTGTCTTTGCAATTCTCTCTTCTTAGATTTTAGGTCGAGGAGTGGGCCTGCTGGATCATATGGTAGCTCAATGTTGACCTTTTTAAGGCACCTCCATTCTGTTCTCATTCGTGGCCCTTTCCAAGTTACGTCCCACTTGAAGTTGAGGGTATGCACTTCTCCACAACACCTTCAGCATTTATTGTTTGTAGTTTTCTTAAAGATGGTGATTCTGACAAGTGTGAGCTGATACCTTTTTGCGGTTGAATTCGCACGTGCCTCATAATCCGTTGAAATTGAGCTTTAAGGCATGTCCTTTTTATTTTTCTAGCTGTGATTACCCCTTAGTTCTTCAAAGTGTTCTCTTAAAGTATGTGTCACATTTTGAAATGTTTTGGCCATGACCCCCCTCAAGACATTTTGAGGGCAGGTTTCATTTACAGTTCTGCAGTACTTGTTCCTATGAAATGGCCGTTAGCACAGCCTTTAAAGCTGCTTTTGCAGGTAACTGCCAGAGGGTGGTAGCCTTTCTATGTCCCCCACCCTGGTACCTAGGGAAAAGCCCTTGCGGCCTGTGGTGTTTCTCGGTTATAAATTAGAGTGGAGTGTGCCCGGACAAACCCACACAAGCTGATGTCTCCTTACTTTTGTTGGTTTTTTAAATTTACTTTTTATTTTTCATTGGAGTAGTTTTCCACTGTGTACGTGGACCACTTCTACTTTGTGCATTCCTCGGTTGATGGACATTTTCATTGCTTCCAAGTGTTGGCTATGGTAAATATTGTTGGCGTGCAGGATTGCCAGCCTGTGACTTTTTGATTCTCATTTTCTCAGGTGATAGGCCCAGCAGTGGTTGGGATTGATTGACTGGTAGCACCGCGTTACCCTTTTCAAAGCACCTTCTTTGTGTTTTCATTAGTGGCTCTTACCACGTCCCCCTTAGAATCGAGGGTACGCATTTCTCCACAATCGCTTCAGCATTTATTGTTTGCAGCATTTATGCTAATGGCCCTTCTGGCTGCTGTGAGCTGATAGGTTTTTGTAATTTGGGTTTGCATGTCTTTGAAAATTCGTAAAACTCATCATTTTTCTCTGCCGTTTTCTTTTCTGTTAAAAAAAGGAAACAATTGGGAGTACAGTATAACTCTTGAAATTGTCTTCTTGGAAGGTTGCCCTCTTTTGAATTTTTCGGTCGATTTTCCACCCCAGAATTTTTTTAGAGAGCAGGTGTCATTTACCGAACTGCAAGTTTGGTGACTATTTAGTGACCTTTGGCAATGGATTTAAAGCTGCTGTTGTGGGAAGTGGCCTCAAGGAGGCAGCATTTCTCCATTCCCAAATCTGGGTACTAGGGCAGCAGAGTCTTTCTGGAAGTCGTGTTCCTAGGTTGTAAATTACATTGGAATGTGCATGGAGAAACCCCCATAAGATTAGGTCTCATTATTTCTTCTTGGTTTTAAAAATTGCTTTAATTGGGGTAAAGCTTAGAATATTGTTTCTCCTAGGTGTACACGATCTGGTTCATTTGTACATTATATATGTCTATTCAAGTACAGATCCTCTTCCCATGTAAAATGTTACTGAGGGTTCCGCAGACCTCCCTTGCTATATGGTCGGTCTTTTTGATATATGTATATAATATGTGTTTGTATGCATACAGTAACACTAATCTTAATTTATCCATTCCCCCCACCTTTCCTTTCAGATGAGCATAGTTTGCTTTCTAAGTCTGTGAGTGTCTTTCTCTGTGGAAATATGTTCATTTGTGTCAGTTATTAGATAACGCCTGTAAGTGATATCATAGAATATAGGTCTTTTGCTTTCCGACTTACCTCATGGTTCGTGATTATCTCCAGACTCATTTGTGGTGCCTCAGAGAGCAATGGTTCATTGTCTTCCATGGCTAATATTCCATTGTGGACATGGACCACTTCTTCTTTATCCATTCACCTCTTGTTGGACATTTTGATTGCTTCACTGTCTTGGCTATTGTGAATAAGGCTGCACTGCAGCTTTTGCGGCCTGTGTCTTCTCGATTCTTGTCTTCTCAGGTGAGAGGTCCAATGGTGCGCCTGCTGGATTGAATGGTGCCTCCATTTTTACTTTTAAACACAGCTCCTTTCTGTTCTCATTATTGGCTGTTACCCCTTTACGTCTCACCAGCAGGTAGAGGGTACACAGTTCCCTAAAACCCCTTCAGCATTTATTGTTTGTAGACTTTTTGCTGATGGTCAGTCGACTGGTGTGAGTTGAAACCTTTTTGTAGATTAGATTGCATGGGTCTAACACTCCCTGAGGTTGAGCTTTTATCCATTTTCCTTTTCTTTTTTTAAAAGAGCGTGAGTAAAACTTAACTCTTCATACTCTCTTCTTGAAACATTTGCCTGTGTTGAATTTTTTTGTCCATTCCCTACTTCAGCACAATTTTTTAGGGCAGGTGTCCTTTACAGCCCTGAGTCCTTGGGAATGTTAAGTGACCATGAGCTGTGAGTTTAAAGCTGCTCCTGCAGGGAAAGGTCAGAAGGTGGCAGCATTTCTCCTTTACCAAATTTGGTTACTGGGGAAACAGAGCCTTAATGGAAGTGGTGTTCTAGGTTGTAAATTAGAATGGAATGTGCCAGGAAAAAGCCCTGTAAGTTTATGTCTCATTACTTCTTGTTGATATGTGTAATTTACTTTTTATTTTTTATCCCAGCAAATTTGATTACAATGGTTTGTTTGTTCTAGGTGTGCAAGATGTGGTTCTTTCACACATATTCGTGTATCTATTCTTCCTCGCATCCTTTTTCCATGTAGGTTATGACACAATGTTGAGTAGTCTCTCTCCTGGTCTTCCGTACGTCTTTGGTGAGTATATATTTCACATGGTTTCTATATCTCTGTTGACCCCAATATGGTAATGTATCCAATCCTCATCCCTTTCTACTTGGTGAACCATAAGTTTTTTAATGAATCTGTGGTTGCCTTTCTCTGTGGAAATATCTTCATTGGTATCAATTTTTAAGTAACTCCTAAAAGTGATATGATAGGATATGTGTCTTTTGCTTTCTCACTTACTACACGTGGCGTGATTACGTCTAGACTCATCTATGGTGCTGCAAATGGCATTGTTTCACTTTTTTCACTAGCGAATATTCCATCTGTACATGGAGGAGTTCTTCTTTGTCCACCCATCTGTTGGTGGACTTTTTGGTTACTTCCATATCTTGGCTATTGTAATACTGTGCCGTGCAGATTTGCCTGCCTGTGTCTTTGCAATTCTCTCTTCTTAGATTTTAGGTCGAGGAGTGGGCCTGCTGGATCATATGGTAGCTCAATGTTGACCTTTTTAAGGCACCTCCATTCTGTTCTCATTCGTGGCCCTTTCCAAGTTACGTCCCACTTGAAGTTGAGGGTATGCACTTCTCCACAACACCTTCAGCATTTATTGTTTGTAGTTTTCTTAAAGATGGTGATTCTGACAAGTGTGAGCTGATACCTTTTTGCGGTTGAATTCGCACGTGCCTCATAATCCGTTGAAATTGAGCTTTAAGGCATGTCCTTTTTATTTTTCTAGCTGTGATTACCCCCTTAGTTCTTCAAAGTGTTCTCTTAAAGTATGTGTCACATTTTGAAATGTTTTGGCCATGACCCCCCTCAAGACATTTTGAGGGCAGGTTTCATTTACAGTTCTGCAGTACTTGTTCCTATGAAATGACCGTTAGCACAGCCTTTAAAGCTGCTTTTGCAGGTAACTGCCAGAGGGTGGCAGCCTTTCTATGTCCCCCACCCTGGTACCTAGGGAAAAGCCCTTGCGGCCTGTGGTGTTTCTCGGTTATAAATTAGAGTGGAGTGTGCCCGGACAAACCCACACAAGCTGATGTCTCCTTACTTTTGTTGGTGTTTTAAATTTACTTTTTATTTTTCATTGGAGTAGTTTTCCACTGTGTACGTGGACCACTTCTACTTTGTGCATTCCTCGGTTGATGGACATTTTCATTGCTTCCGAGTGTTGGCTATGGTAAATATTGTTGGCGTGCAGGATTGCCAGCCTGTGACTTTTTGATTCTCATTTTCTCAGGTGATAGGCCCAGCAGTGGTTGGGATTGATTGACTGGTAGCACCGCGTTACCCTTTTCAAAGCACCTTCTTTGTGTTTTCATTAGTGGCTCTTACCACGTCCCCCTTAGAATCGAGGGTACGCATTTCTCCACAATCGCTTCAGCATTTATTGTTTGCAGCATTTATGCTAATGGCCCTTCTGGCTGCTGTGAGCTGATAGGTTTTTGTAATTTGGGTTTGCATGTCTTTGAAAATTCGTAAAACTCATCATTTTTCTCTGCCGTTTTCTTTTCTGTTAAAAAAAGGAAACAATTGGGAGTACAGTATAACTCTTGAAATTGTCTTCTTGGAAGGTTGCCCTCTTTTGAATTTTTCGGTCGATTTTCCACCCCAGAATTTTTTTAGAGAGCAGGTGTCATTTACCGAACTGCAAGTTTGGTGACTATTTAGTGACCTTTGGCAATGGATTTAAAGCTGCTGTTGTGGGAAGTGGCCTCAAGGAGGCAGCATTTCTCCATTCCCAAATCTGGGTACTAGGGCAGCAGAGTCTTTCTGGAAGTCGTGTTCCTAGGTTGTAAATTACATTGGAATGTGCATGGAGAAACCCCCATAAGATTAGGTCTCATTATTTCTTCTTGGTTTTAAAAATTGCTTTAATTGGGGTAAAGCTTAGAATATTGTTTCTCCTAGGTGTACACGATCTGGTTCATTTGTACATTATATATGTCTATTCAAGTACAGATCCTCTTCCCATGTAAAATGTTACTGAGGGTTCCGCAGACCTCCCTTGCTATATGGTCGGTCTTTTTGAGATATGTATATAATATGTGTTTGTATGCATACAGTAACACTAATCTTAATTTATCCATTCCCCCCACCTTTCCTTTCAGATGAGCATAGTTTGCTTTCTAAGTCTGTGAGTGTCTTTCTCTGTGGAAATATGTTCATTTGTGTCAGTTATTAGATAACGCCTGTAAGTGATATCATAGAATATAGGTCTTTTGCTTTCCGACTTACCTCATGGTTCGTGATTATCTCCAGACTCATTTGTGGTGCCTCAGAGAGCAATGGTTCATTGTCTTCCATGGCTAATATTCCATTGTGGACATGGACCACTTCTTCTTTATCCATTCACCTCTTGTTGGACATTTTGATTGCTTCACTGTCTTGGCTATTGTGAATAAGGCTGCACTGCAGCTTTTGCGGCCTGTGTCTTCTCGATTCTTGTCTTCTCAGGTGAGAGGTCCAATGGTGCGCCTGCTGGATTGAATGGTGCCTCCATTTTTACTTTTAAACACAGCTCCTTTCTGTTCTCATTATTGGCTGTTACCCCTTTACCTCTCACCAGCAGGTAGAGGGTACACAGTTCCCTAAAACCCCTTCAGCATTTATTGTTTGTAGACTTTTTGCTGATGGTCAGTCGACTGGTGTGAGTTGAAACCTTTTCGTAGATTAGATTGCATGGGTCTAACACTCCCTGAGGTTGAGCTTTTATCCATTTTCCTTTTCTTTTTTTAAAAGAGCGTGAGTAAAACTTAACTCTTCATACTCTCTTCTTGAAACATTTGCCTGTGTTGAATTTTTTTGTCCATTCCCTACTTCAGCGCAATTTTTTAGGGCAGGTGTCCTTTACAGCCCTGAGTCCTTGGGAATGTTAAGTGACCATGAGCTGTGAGTTTAAAGCTGCTCCTGCAGGGAAAGGTCAGAAGGTGGCAGCATTTCTCCTTTACCAAATTTGGTTACTGGGGAAACAGAGCCTTAATGGAAGTGGTGTTCTAGGTTGTAAATTAGAATGGAATGTGCCAGGAAAAAGCCCTGTAAGTTTATGTCTCATTACTTCTTGTTGATATTTGTAATTTACTTTTTATTTTTTATCCCAGCAAATTTGATTACAATGGTTTGTTTGTTCTAGGTGTGCAAGATGTGGTTCTTTCACACATATTCGTGTATCTATTCTTCCTCGCATCCTTTTTCCATGTAGGTTATGACACAATGTTGAGTAGTCTCTCTCCTGGTCTTCCGTACGTCTTTGGTGAGTATATATTTCACATGGTTTCTATATCTCTGTTGACCCCAATATGGTAATGTATCCAATCCTCATCCCTTTCTACTTGGTGAACCATAAGTTTTT
This sequence comes from Balaenoptera borealis, assembly GCF_965194805.1. Lineage (NCBI taxonomy): Eukaryota > Metazoa > Chordata > Mammalia > Artiodactyla > Balaenopteridae > Balaenoptera > Balaenoptera borealis. The sequence goes on from NW_028123762.1 coordinate 389,188, forward strand.
TAATGAATCTGTGGTTGCCTTTCTCTGTGGAAATATCTTCATTGGTATCAATTTTTAAGTAACTCCTAAAAGTGATATGATAGGATATGTGTCTTTTGCTTTCTCACTTACTACACGTGGCGTGATTACGTCTAGACTCATCTATGGTGCTGCAAATGGCATTGTTTCACTTTTTTCACTAGCGAATATTCCATCTGTACATGGAGGAGTTCTTCTTTGTCCACCCATCTGTTGGTGGACTTTTTGGTTACTTTCATATCTTGGCTATTGTAATACTGTGCCGTGCAGATTTGCCTGCCTGTGTCTTTGCAATTCTCTCTTCTTAGATTTTAGGTCGAGGAGTGGGCCTGCTGGATCATATGGTAGCTCAATGTTGACCTTTTTAAGGCACCTCCATTCTGTTCTCATTCGTGGCCCTTTCCAAGTTACGTCCCACTTGAAGTTGAGGGTATGCACTTCTCCACAACACCTTCAGCATTTATTGTTTGTAGTTTTCTTAAAGATGGTGATTCTGACAAGTGTGAGCTGATACCTTTTTGCGGTTGAATTCGCACGTGCCTCATAATCCGTTGAAATTGAGCTTTAAGGCATGTCCTTTTTATTTTTCTAGCTGTGATTACCCCTTAGTTCTTCAAAGTGTTCTCTTAAAGTATGTGTCACATTTTGAAATGTTTTGGCCATGACCCCCCTCAAGACATTTTGAGGGCAGGTTTCATTTACAGTTCTGCAGTACTTGTTCCTATGAAATGGCCGTTAGCACAGCCTTTAAAGCTGCTTTTGCAGGTAACTGCCAGAGGGTGGTAGCCTTTCTATGTCCCCCACCCTGGTACCTAGGGAAAAGCCCTTGCGGCCTGTGGTGTTTCTCGGTTATAAATTAGAGTGGAGTGTGCCCGGACAAACCCACACAAGCTGATGTCTCCTTACTTTTGTTGGTTTTTTAAATTTACTTTTTATTTTTCATTGGAGTAGTTTTCCACTGTGTACGTGGACCACTTCTACTTTGTGCATTCCTCGGTTGATGGACATTTTCATTGCTTCCGAGTGTTGGCTATGGTAAATATTGTTGGCGTGCAGGATTGCCAGCCTGTGACTTTTTGATTTTCATTTTCTCAGGTGATAGGCCCAGCAGTGGTTGGGATTGATTGACTGGTAGCACCGCGTTACCCTTTTCAAAGCACCTTCTTTGTGTTTTCATTAGTGGCTCTTACCACGTCCCCCTTAGAATCGAGGGTACGCATTTCTCCACAATCGCTTCAGCATTTATTGTTTGCAGCATTTATGCTAATGGCCCTTCTGGCTGCTGTGAGCTGATAGGTTTTTGTAATTTGGGTTTGCATGTCTTTGAAAATTCGTAAAACTCATCATTTTTCTCTGCCGTTTTCTTTTCTGTTAAAAAAAGGAAACAATTGGGAGTACAGTATAACTCTTGTAATTGTCTTCTTGGAAGGTTGCCCTCTTTTGAATTTTTCGGTCGATTTTCCACCCCAGAATTTTTTTAGAGAGCAGGTGTCATTTACCGAACTGCAAGTTTGGTGACTATTTAGTGACCTTTGGCAATGGATTTAAAGCTGCTGTTGTGGGAAGTGGCCTCAAGGAGGCAGCATTTCTCCATTCCCAAATCTGGGTACTAGGGCAGCAGAGTCTTTCTGGAAGTCGTGTTCCTAGGTTGTAAATTACATTGGAATGTGCATGGAGAAACCCCCATAAGATTATGTCTCATTATTTCTTCTTGGTTTTAAAAATTGCTTTAATTGGGGTAAAGCTTAGAATATTGTTTCTCCTAGGTGTACACGATCTGGTTCATTTGTACATTATATATGTCTATTCAAGTACAGATCCTCTTCCCATGTAAAATGTTACTGAGGGTTCCGCAGACCTCCCTTGCTATATGGTCGGTCTTTTTGATATATGTATATAATATGTGTTTGTATGCATACAGTAACACTAATCTTAATTTATCCATTCCCCCCACCTTTCCTTTCAGATGAGCATAGTTTGCTTTCTAAGTCTGTGAGTGTCTTTCTCTGTGGAAATATGTTCATTTGTGTCAGTTATTAGATAACGCCTGTAAGTGATATCATAGAATATAGGTCTTTTGCTTTCCGACTTACCTCATGGTTCGTGATTATCTCCAGACTCATTTGTGGTGCCTCAGAGAGCAATGGTTCATTGTCTTCCATGGCTAATATTCCATTGTGGACATGGACCACTTCTTCTTTATCCATTCACCTCTTGTTGGACATTTTGATTGCTTCACTGTCTTGGCTATTGTGAATAAGGCTGCACTGCAGCTTTTGCGGCCTGTGTCTTCTCGATTCTTGTCTTCTCAGGTGAGAGGTCCAATGGTGCGCCTGCTGGATTGAATGGTGCCTCCATTTTTACTTTTAAACACAGCTCCTTTCTGTTCTCATTATTGGCTGTTACCCCTTTACCTCTCACCAGCAGGTAGAGGGTACACAGTTCCCTAAAACCCCTTCAGCATTTATTGTTTGTAGACTTTTTGCTGATGGTCAGTCGACTGGTGTGAGTTGAAACCTTTTCGTAGATTAGATTGCATGGGTCTAACACTCCCTGAGGTTGAGCTTTTATCCATTTTCCTTTTCTTTTTTTAAAAGAGCGTGAGTAAAACTTAACTCTTCATACTCTCTTCTTGAAACATTTGCCTGTGTTGAATTTTTTTGTCCATTCCCTACTTCAGCACAATTTTTTAGGGCAGGTGTCCTTTACAGCCCTGAGTCCTTGGGAATGTTAAGTGACCATGAGCTGTGAGTTTAAAGCTGCTCCTGCAGGGAAAGGTCAGAAGGTGGCAGCATTTCTCCTTTACCAAATTTGGTTACTGGGGAAACAGAGCCTTAATGGAAGTGGTGTTCTAGGTTGTAAATTAGAATGGAATGTGCCAGGAAAAAGCCCTGTAAGTTTATGTCTCATTACTTCTTGTTGATATTTGTAATTTACTTTTTATTTTTTATCCCAGCAAATTTGATTACAATGGTTTGTTTGTTCTAGGTGTGCAAGATGTGGTTCTTTCACACATATTCGTGTATCTATTCTTCCTCGCATCCTTTTTCCATGTAGGTTATGACACAATGTTGAGTAGTCTCTCTCCTGGTCTTCCGTACGTCTTTGGTGAGTATATATTTCACATGGTTTCTATATCTCTGTTGACCCCAATATGGTAATGTATCCAATCCTCATCCCTTTCTACTTGGTGAACCATAAGTTTTTTAATGAATCTGTGGTTGCCTTTCTCTGTGGAAATATCTTCATTGGTATCAATTTTTAAGTAACTCCTAAAAGTGATATGATAGGATATGTGTCTTTTGCTTTCTCACTTACTACACGTGGCGTGATTACGTCTAGACTCATCTATGGTGCTGCAAATGGCATTGTTTCACTTTTTTCACTAGCGAATATTCCATCTGTACATGGAGGAGTTCTTCTTTGTCCACCCATCTGTTGGTGGACTTTTTGGTTACTTCCATATCTTGGCTATTGTAATACTGTGCCGTGCAGATTTGCCTGCCTGTGTCTTTGCAATTCTCTCTTCTTAGATTTTAGGTCGAGGAGTGGGCCTGCTGGATCATATGGTAGCTCAATGTTGACCTTTTTAAGGCACCTCCATTCTGTTCTCATTCGTGGCCCTTTCCAAGTTACGTCCCACTTGAAGTTGAGGGTATGCACTTCTCCACAACACCTTCAGCATTTATTGTTTGTAGTTTTCTTAAAGATGGTGATTCTGACAAGTGTGAGCTGATACCTTTTTGCGGTTGAATTCGCACGTGCCTCATAATCCGTTGAAATTGAGCTTTAAGGCATGTCCTTTTTATTTTTCTAGCTGTGATTACCCCTTAGTTCTTCAAAGTGTTCTCTTAAAGTATGTGTCACATTTTGAAATGTTTTGGCCATGACCCCCCTCAAGACATTTTGAGGGCAGGTTTCATTTACAGTTCTGCAGTACTTGTTCCTATGAAATGGCCGTTAGCACAGCCTTTAAAGCTGCTTTTGCAGGTAACTGCCAGAGGGTGGTAGCCTTTCTATGTCCCCCACCCTGGTACCTAGGGAAAAGCCCTTGCGGCCTGTGGTGTTTCTCGGTTATAAATTAGAGTGGAGTGTGCCCGGACAAACCCACACAAGCTGATGTCTCCTTACTTTTGTTGGTTTTTTAAATTTACTTTTTATTTTTCATTGGAGTAGTTTTCCACTGTGTACGTGGACCACTTCTACTTTGTGCATTCCTCGGTTGATGGACATTTTCATTGCTTCCGAGTGTTGGCTATGGTAAATATTGTTGGCGTGCAGGATTGCCAGCCTGTGACTTTTTGATTTTCATTTTCTCAGGTGATAGGCCCAGCAGTGGTTGGGATTGATTGACTGGTAGCACCGCGTTACCCTTTTCAAAGCACCTTCTTTGTGTTTTCATTAGTGGCTCTTACCACGTCCCCCTTAGAATCGAGGGTACGCATTTCTCCACAATCGCTTCAGCATTTATTGTTTGCAGCATTTATGCTAATGGCCCTTCTGGCTGCTGTGAGCTGATAGGTTTTTGTAATTTGGGTTTGCATGTCTTTGAAAATTCGTAAAACTCATCATTTTTCTCTGCCGTTTTCTTTTCTGTTAAAAAAAAGGAAACAATTGGGAGTACAGTATAACTCTTGTAATTGTCTTCTTGGAAGGTTGCCCTCTTTTGAGTTTTTCGGTCGATTTTCCACCCCAGAATTTTTTTAGAGAGCAGGTGTCATTTACCGAACTGCAAGTTTGGTGACTATTTAGTGACCTTTGGCAATGGATTTAAAGCTGCTGTTGTGGGAAGTGGCCTCAAGGAGGCAGCATTTCTCCATTCCCAAATCTGGGTACTAGGGCAGCAGAGTCTTTCTGGAAGTCGTGTTCCTAGGTTGTAAATTACATTGGAATGTGCATGGAGAAACCCCCATAAGATTATGTCTCATTATTTCTTCTTGGTTTTAAAAATTGCTTTAATTGGGGTAAAGCTTAGAATATTGTTTCTCCTAGGTGTACACGATCTGGTTCATTTGTACATTATATATGTCTATTCAAGTACAGATCCTCTTCCCATGTAAAATGTTACTGAGGGTTCCGCAGACCTCCCTTGCTATATGGTCGGTCTTTTTGAGATATGTATATAATATGTGTTTGTATGCATACAGTAACACTAATCTTAATTTATCCATTCCCCCCACCTTTCCTTTCAGATGAGCATAGTTTGCTTTCTAAGTCTGTGAGTGTCTTTCTCTGTGGAAATATGTTCATTTGTGTCAGTTATTAGATAACGCCTGTAAGTGATATCATAGAATATAGGTCTTTTGCTTTCCGACTTACCTCATGGTTCGTGATTATCTCCAGACTCATTTGTGGTGCCTCAGAGAGCAATGGTTCATTGTCTTCCATGGCTAATATTCCATTGTGGACATGGACCACTTCTTCTTTATCCATTCACCTCTTGTTGGACATTTTGATTGCTTCACTGTCTTGGCTATTGTGAATAAGGCTGCACTGCAGCTTTTGCGGCCTGTGTCTTCTCGATTCTTGTCTTCTCAGGTGAGAGGTCCAATGGTGCGCCTGCTGGATTGAATGGTGCCTCCATTTTTACTTTTAAACACAGCTCCTTTCTGTTCTCATTATTGGCTGTTACCCCTTTACCTCTCACCAGCAGGTAGAGGGTACACAGTTCCCTAAAACCCCTTCAGCATTTATTGTTTGTAGACTTTTTGCTGATGGTCAGTCGACTGGTGTGAGTTGAAACCTTTTCGTAGATTAGATTGCATGGGTCTAACACTCCCTGAGGTTGAGCTTTTATCCATTTTCCTTTTCTTTTTTTAAAAGAGCGTGAGTAAAACTTAACTCTTCATACTCTCTTCTTGAAACATTTGCCTGTGTTGAATTTTTTTGTCCATTCCCTACTTCAGCGCAATTTTTTAGGGCAGGTGTCCTTTACAGCCCTGAGTCCTTGGGAATGTTAAGTGACCATGAGCTGTGAGTTTAAAGCTGCTCCTGCAGGGAAAGGTCAGAAGGTGGCAGCATTTCTCCTTTACCAAATTTGGTTACTGGGGAAACAGAGCCTTAATGGAAGTGGTGTTCTAGGTTGTAAATTAGAATGGAATGTGCCAGGAAAAAGCCCTGTAAGTTTATGTCTCATTACTTCTTGTTGATATTTGTAATTTACTTTTTATTTTTTATCCCAGCAAATTTGATTACAATGGTTTGTTTGTTCTAGGTGTGCAAGATGTGGTTCTTTCACACATATTCGTGTATCTATTCTTCCTCGCATCCTTTTTCCATGTAGGTTATGACACAATGTTGAGTAGTCTCTCTCCTGGTCTTCCGTACGTCTTTGGTGAGTATATATTTCACATGGTTTGTATATCTCTGTTGACCCCAATATGGTAATGTATCCAATCCTCATCCCTTTCTACTTGGTGAACCATAAGTTTTTTAATGAATCTGTGGTTGCCTTTCTCTGTGGAAATATCTTCATTGGTATCAATTTTTAAGTAACTCCTAAAAGTGATATGATAGGATATGTGTCTTTTGCTTTCTCACTTACTACACGTGGCGTGATTACGTCTAGACTCATCTATGGTGCTGCAAATGGCATTGTTTCACTTTTTTCACTAGCGAATATTCCATCTGTACATGGAGGAGTTCTTCTTTGTCCACCCATCTGTTGGTGGACTTTTTGGTTACTTCCATATCTTGGCTATTGTAATACTGTGCCGTGCAGATTTGCCTGCCTGTGTCTTTGCAATTCTCTCTTCTTAGATTTTAGGTCGAGGAGTGGGCCTGCTGGATCATATGGTAGCTCAATGTTGACCTTTTTAAGGCACCTCCATTCTGTTCTCATTCGTGGCCCTTTCCAAGTTACGTCCCACTTGAAGTTGAGGGTATGCACTTCTCCACAACACCTTCAGCATTTATTGTTTGTAGTTTTCTTAAAGATGGTGATTCTGACAAGTGTGAGCTGATACCTTTTTGCGGTTGAATTCGCACGTGCCTCATAATCCGTTGAAATTGAGCTTTAAGGCATGTCCTTTTTATTTTTCTAGCTGTGATTACCCCTTAGTTCTTCAAAGTGTTCTCTTAAAGTATGTGTCACATTTTGAAATGTTTTGGCCATGACCCCCCTCAAGACATTTTGAGGGCAGGTTTCATTTACAGTTCTGCAGTACTTGTTCCTATGAAATGGCCGTTAGCACAGCCTTTAAAGCTGCTTTTGCAGGTAACTGCCAGAGGGTGGTAGCCTTTCTATGTCCCCCACCCTGGTACCTAGGGAAAAGCCCTTGCGGCCTGTGGTGTTTCTCGGTTATAAATTAGAGTGGAGTGTGCCCGGACAAACCCACACAAGCTGATGTCTCCTTACTTTTGTTGGTGTTTTAAATTTACTTTTTATTTTTCATTGGAGTAGTTTTCCACTGTGTACGTGGACCACTTCTACTTTGTGCATTCCTCGGTTGATGGACATTTTCATTGCTTCCGAGTGTTGGCTATGGTAAATATTGTTGGCGTGCAGGATTGCCAGCCTGTGACTTTTTGATTTTCATTTTCTCAGGTGATAGGCCCAGCAGTGGTTGGGATTGATTGACTGGTAGCACCGCGTTACCCTTTTCAAAGCACCTTCTTTGTGTTTTCATTAGTGGCTCTTACCACGTCCCCCTTAGAATCGAGGGTACGCATTTCTCCACAATCGCTTCAGCATTTATTGTTTGCAGCATTTATGCTAATGGCCCTTCTGGCTGCTGTGAGCTGATAGGTTTTTGTAATTTGGGTTTGCATGTCTTTGAAAATTCGTAAAACTCATCATTTTTCTCTGCCGTTTTCTTTTCTGTTAAAAAAAAGGAAACAATTGGGAGTACAGTATAACTCTTGTAATTGTCTTCTTGGAAGGTTGCCCTCTTTTGAGTTTTTCGGTCGATTTTCCACCCCAGAATTTTTTTAGAGAGCAGGTGTCATTTACCGAACTGCAAGTTTGGTGACTATTTAGTGACCTTTGGCAATGGATTTAAAGCTGCTGTTGTGGGAAGTGGCCTCAAGGAGGCAGCATTTCTCCATTCCCAAATCTGGGTACTAGGGCAGCAGAGTCTTTCTGGAAGTCGTGTTCCTAGGTTGTAAATTACATTGGAATGTGCATGGAGAAACCCCCATAAGATTATGTCTCATTATTTCTTCTTGGTTTTAAAAATTGCTTTAATTGGGGTAAAGCTTAGAATATTGTTTCTCCTAGGTGTACACGATCTGGTTCATTTGTACATTATATATGTCTATTCAAGTACAGATCCTCTTCCCATGTAAAATGTTACTGAGGGTTCCGCAGACCTCCCTTGCTATATGGTCGGTCTTTTTGAGATATGTATATAATATGTGTTTGTATGCATACAGTAACACTAATCTTAATTTATCCATTCCCCCCACCTTTCCTTTCAGATGAGCATAGTTTGCTTTCTAAGTCTGTGAGTGTCTTTCTCTGTGGAAATATGTTCATTTGTGTCAGTTATTAGATAACGCCTGTAAGTGATATCATAGAATATAGGTCTTTTGCTTTCCGACTTACCTCATGGTTCGTGATTATCTCCAGACTCATTTGTGGTGCCTCAGAGAGCAATGGTTCATTGTCTTCCATGGCTAATATTCCATTGTGGACATGGACCACTTCTTCTTTATCCATTCACCTCTTGTTGGACATTTTGATTGCTTCACTGTCTTGGCTATTGAGAATAAGGCTGCACTGCAGCTTTTGCGGCCTGTGTCTTCTCGATTCTTGTCTTCTCAGGTGACAGGTCCAATGGTGCGCCTGCTGGATTGAATGGTGCCTCCATTTTTACTTTTAAACACAGCTCCTTTCTGTTCTCATTATTGGCTGTTACCCCTTTACGTCTCACCAGCAGGTAGAGGGTACACAGTTCCCTAAAACCCCTTCAGCATTTATTGTTTGTAGACTTTTTGCTGATGGTCAGTCGACTGGTGTGAGTTGAAACCTTTTTGTAGATTAGATTGCATGGGTCTAACACTCCCTGAGGTTGAGCTTTTATCCATTTTCCTTTTCTTTTTTTAAAAGAGCGTGAGTAAAACTTAACTCTTCATACTCTCTTCTTGAAACATTTGCCTGTGTTGAATTTTTTTGTCCATTCCCTACTTCAGCGCAATTTTTTAGGGCAGGTGTCCTTTACAGCCCTGAGTCCTTGGGAATGTTAAGTGACCATGAGCTGTGAGTTTAAAGCTGCTCCTGCAGGGAAAGGTCAGAAGGTGGCAGCATTTCTCCTTTACCAAATTTGGTTACTGGGGAAACAGAGCCTTAATGGAAGTGGTGTTCTAGGTTGTAAATTAGAATGGAATGTGCCAGGAAAAAGCCCTGTAAGTTTATGTCTCATTACTTCTTGTTGATATGTGCAATTTACTTTTTATTTTTTATCCCAGCAAATTTGATTACAATGGTTTGTTTGTTCTAGGTGTGCAAGATGTGGTTCTTTCACACATATTCGTGTATCTATTCTTCCTCGCATCCTTTTTCCATGTAGGTTATGACACAATGTTGAGTAGTCTCTCTCCTGGTCTTCCGTACGTCTTTGGTGAGTATATATTTCACATGGTTTGTATATCTCTGTTGACCCCAATATGGTAATGTATCCAATCCTCATCCCTTTCTACTTGGTGAACCATAAGTTTTTTAATGAATCTGTGGTTGCCTTTCTCTGTGGAAATATCTTCATTGGTATCAATTTTTAAGTAACTCCTAAAAGTGATATGATAGGATATGTGTCTTTTGCTTTCTCACTTACTACACGTGGCGTGATTACGTCTAGACTCATCTATGGTGCTGCAAATGGCATTGTTTCACTTTTTTCACTAGCGAATATTCCATCTGTACATGGAGGAGTTCTTCTTTGTCCACCCATCTGTTGGTGGACTTTTTGGTTACTTCCATATCTTGGCTATTGTAATACTGTGCCGTGCAGATTTGCCTGCCTGTGTCTTTGCAATTCTCTCTTCTTAGATTTTAGGTCGAGGAGTGGGCCTGCTGGATCATATGGTAGCTCAATGTTGACCTTTTTAAGGCACCTCCATTCTGTTCTCATTCGTGGCCCTTTCCAAGTTACGTCCCACTTGAAGTTGAGGGTATGCACTTCTCCACAACACCTTCAGCATTTATTGTTTGTAGTTTTCTTAAAGATGGTGATTCTGACAAGTGTGAGCTGATACCTTTTTGCGGTTGAATTCGCACGTGCCTCATAATCCGTTGAAATTGAGCTTTAAGGCATGTCCTTTTTATTTTTCTAGCTGTGATTACCCCTTAGTTCTTCAAAGTGTTCTCTTAAAGTATGTGTCACATTTTGAAATGTTTTGGCCATGACCCCCCTCAAGACATTTTGAGGGCAGGTTTCATTTACAGTTCTGCAGTACTTGTTCCTATGAAATGGCCGTTAGCACAGCCTTTAAAGCTGCTTTTGCAGGTAACTGCCAGAGGGTGGTAGCCTTTCTATGTCCCCCACCCTGGTACCTAGGGAAAAGCCCTTGCGGCCTGTGGTGTTTCTCGGTTATAAATTAGAGTGGAGTGTGCCCGGACAAACCCACACAAGCTGATGTCTCCTTACTTTTGTTGGTGTTTTAAATTTACTTTTTATTTTTCATTGGAGTAGTTTTCCACTGTGTACGTGGACCACTTCTACTTTGTGCATTCCTCGGTTGATGGACATTTTCATTGCTTCCGAGTGTTGGCTATGGTAAATATTGTTGGCGTGCAGGATTGCCAGCCTGTGACTTTTTGATTTTCATTTTCTCAGGTGATAGGCCCAGCAGTGGTTGGGATTGATTGACTGGTAGCACCGCGTTACCCTTTTCAAAGCACCTTCTTTGTGTTTTCATTAGTGGCTCTTACCACGTCCCCCTTAGAATCGAGGGTACGCATTTCTCCACAATCGCTTCAGCATTTATTGTTTGCAGCATTTATGCTAATGGCCCTTCTGGCTGCTGTGAGCTGATAGGTTTTTGTAATTTGGGTTTGCATGTCTTTGAAAATTCGTAAAACTCATCATTTTTCTCTGCCGTTTTCTTTTCTGTTAAAAAAAAGGAAACAATTGGGAGTACAGTATAACTCTTGTAATTGTCTTCTTGGAAGGTTGCCCTCTTTTGAATTTTTCGGTCGATTTTCCACCCCAGAATTTTTTTAGAGAGCAGGTGTCATTTACCGAACTGCAAGTTTGGTGACTATTTAGTGACCTTTGGCAATGGATTTAAAGCTGCTGTTGTGGGAAGTGGCCTCAAGGAGGCAGCATTTCTCCATTCCCAAATCTGGGTACTAGGGCAGCAGAGTCTTTCTGGAAGTCGTGTTCCTAGGTTGTAAATTACATTGGAATGTGCATGGAGAAACCCCCATAAGATTATGTCTCATTATTTCTTCTTGGTTTTAAAAATTGCTTTAATTGGGGTAAAGCTTAGAATATTGTTTCTCCTAGGTGTACACGATCTGGTTCATTTGTACATTATATATGTCTATTCAAGTACAGATCCTCTTCCCATGTAAAATGTTACTGAGGGTTCCGCAGACCTCCCTTGCTATATGGTCGGTCTTTTTGAGATATGTATATAATATGTGTTTGTATGCATACAGTAACACTAATCTTAATTTATCCATTCCCCCCACCTTTCCTTTCAGATGAGCATAGTTTGCTTTCTAAGTCTGTGAGTGTCTTTCTCTGTGGAAATATGTTCATTTGTGTCAGTTATTAGATAACGCCTGTAAGTGATATCATAGAATATAGGTCTTTTGCTTTCCGACTTACCTCATGGTTCGTGATTATCTCCAGACTCATTTGTGGTGCCTCAGAGAGCAATGGTTCATTGTCTTCCATGGCTAATATTCCATTGTGGACATGGACCACTTCTTCTTTATCCATTCACCTCTTGTTGGACATTTTGATTGCTTCACTGTCTTGGCTATTGAGAATAAGGCTGCACTGCAGCTTTTGCGGCCTGTGTCTTCTCGATTCTTGTCTTCTCAGGTGACAGGTCCAATGGTGCGCCTGCTGGATTGAATGGTGCCTCCATTTTTACTTTTAAACACAGCTCCTTTCTGTTCTCATTATTGGCTGTTACCCCTTTACGTCTCACCAGCAGGTAGAGGGTACACAGTTCCCTAAAACCCCTTCAGCATTTATTGTTTGTAGACTTTTTGCTGATGGTCAGTCGACTGGTGTGAGTTGAAACCTTTTTGTAGATTAGATTGCATGGGTCTAACACTCCCTGAGGTTGAGCTTTTATCCATTTTCCTTTTCTTTTTTTAAAAGAGCGTGAGTAAAACTTAACTCTTCATACTCTCTTCTTGAAACATTTGCCTGTGTTGAATTTTTTTGTCCATTCCCTACTTCAGCGCAATTTTTTAGGGCAGGTGTCCTTTACAGCCCTGAGTCCTTGGGAATGTTAAGTGACCATGAGCTGTGAGTTTAAAGCTGCTCCTGCAGGGAAAGGTCAGAAGGTGGCAGCATTTCTCCTTTACCAAATTTGGTTACTGGGGAAACAGAGCCTTAATGGAAGTGGTGTTCTAGGTTGTAAATTAGAATGGAATGTGCCAGGAAAAAGCCCTGTAAGTTTATGTCTCATTACTTCTTGTTGATATGTGCAATTTACTTTTTATTTTTTATCCCAGCAAATTTGATTACAATGGTTTGTTTGTTCTAGGTGTGCAAGATGTGGTTCTTTCACACATATTCGTGTATCTATTCTTCCTCGCATCCTTTTTCCATGTAGGTTATGACACAATGTTGAGTAGTCTCTCTCCTGGTCTTCCGTACGTCTTTGGTGAGTATATATTTCACATGGTTTGTATATCTCTGTTGACCCCAATATGGTAATGTATCCAATCCTCATCCCTTTCTACTTGGTGAACCATAAGTTTTTTAATGAATCTGTGGTTGCCTTTCTCTGTGGAAATATCTTCATTGGTATCAATTTTTAAGTAACTCCTAAAAGTGATATGATAGGATATGTGTCTTTTGCTTTCTCACTTACTACACGTGGCGTGATTACGTCTAGACTCATCTATGGTGCTGCAAATGGCATTGTTTCACTTTTTTCACTAGCGAATATTCCATCTGTACATGGAGGAGTTCTTCTTTGTCCACCCATCTGTTGGTGGACTTTTTGGTTACTTCCATATCTTGGCTATTGTAATACTGTGCAATGCAGATTTGCCTGCCTGTGTCTTTGCAATTCTCTCTTCTTAGATTTTAGGTCGAGGAGTGGGCCTGCTGGATCATATGGTAGCTCAATGTTGACCTTTTTAAGGCACCTCCATTCTGTTCTCATTCGTGGCCCTTTCCAAGTTACGTCCCACTTGAAGTTGAGGGTATGCACTTCTCCACAACACCTTCAGCATTTATTGTTTGTAGTTTTCTTAAAGATGGTGATTCTGACAAGTGTGAGCTGATACCTTTTTGCGGTTGAATTCGCACGTGCCTCATAATCCGTTGAAATTGAGCTTTAAGGCATGTCCTTTTTATTTTTCTAGCTGTGATTACCCCCTTAGTTCTTCAAAGTGTTCTCTTAAAGTATGTGTCACATTTTGAAATGTTTTGGCCATGACCCCCCTCAAGACATTTTGAGGGCAGGTTTCATTTACAGTTCTGCAGTACTTGTTCCTATGAAATGACCGTTAGCACAGCCTTTAAAGCTGCTTTTGCAGGTAACTGCCAGAGGGTGGCAGCCTTTCTATGTCCCCCACCCTGGTACCTAGGGAAAAGCCCTTGCGGCCTGTGGTGTTTCTCGGTTATAAATTAGAGTGGAGTGTGCCCGGACAAACCCACACAAGCTGATGTCTCCTTACTTTTGTTGGTGTTTTAAATTTACTTTTTATTTTTCATTGGAGTAGTTTTCCACTGTGTACGTGGACCACTTCTACTTTGTGCATTCCTCGGTTGATGGACATTTTCATTGCTTCCGAGTGTTGGCTATGGTAAATATTGTTGGCGTGCAGGATTGCCAGCCTGTGACTTTTTGATTCTCATTTTCTCAGGTGATAGGCCCAGCAGTGGTTGGGATTGATTGACTGGTAGCACCGCGTTACCCTTTTCAAAGCACCTTCTTTGTGTTTTCATTAGTGGCTCTTACCACGTCCCCCTTAGAATCGAGGGTACGCATTTCTCCACAATCGCTTCAGCATTTATTGTTTGCAGCATTTATGCTAATGGCCCTTCTGGCTGCTGTGAGCTGATAGGTTTTTGTAATTTGGGTTTGCATGTCTTTGAAAATTCGTAAAACTCATCATTTTTCTCTGCCGTTTTCTTTTCTGTTAAAAAAAGGAAACAATTGGGAGTACAGTATAACTCTTGTAATTGTCTTCTTGGAAGGTTGCCCTCTTTTGAATTTTTCGGTCGATTTTCCACCCCAGAATTTTTTTAGAGAGCAGGTGTCATTTACCGAACTGCAAGTTTGGTGACTATTTAGTGACCTTTGGCAATGGATTTAAAGCTGCTGTTGTGGGAAGTGGCCTCAAGGAGGCAGCATTTCTCCATTCCCAAATCTGGGTACTAGGGCAGCAGAGTCTTTCTGGAAGTCGTGTTCCTAGGTTGTAAATTACATTGGAATGTGCATGGAGAAACCCCCATAAGATTATGTCTCATTATTTCTTCTTGGTTTTAAAAATTGCTTTAATTGGGGTAAAGCTTAGAATATTGTTTCTCCTAGGTGTACACGATCTGGTTCATTTGTACATTATATATGTCTATTCAAGTACAGATCCTCTTCCCATGTAAAATGTTACTGAGGGTTCCGCAGACCTCCCTTGCTATATGGTCGGTCTTTTTGAGATATGTATATAATATGTGTTTGTATGCATACAGTAACACTAATCTTAATTTATCCATTCCCCCCACCTTTCCTTTCAGATGAGCATAGTTTGCTTTCTAAGTCTGTGAGTGTCTTTCTCTGTGGAAATATGTTCATTTGTGTCAGTTATTAGATAACGCCTGTAAGTGATATCATAGAATATAGGTCTTTTGCTTTCCGACTTACCTCATGGTTCGTGATTATCTCCAGACTCATTTGTGGTGCCTCAGAGAGCAATGGTTCATTGTCTTCCATGGCTAATATTCCATTGTGGACATGGACCACTTCTTCTTTATCCATTCACCTCTTGTTGGACATTTTGATTGCTTCACTGTCTTGGCTATTGTGAATAAGGCTGCACTGCAGCTTTTGCGGCCTGTGTCTTCTCGATTCTTGTCTTCTCAGGTGAGAGGTCCAATGGTGCGCCTGCTGGATTGAATGGTGCCTCCATTTTTACTTTTAAACACAGCTCCTTTCTGTTCTCATTATTGGCTGTTACCCCTTTACGTCTCACCAGCAGGTAGAGGGTACACAGTTCCCTAAAACCCCTTCAGCATTTATTGTTTGTAGACTTTTTGCTGATGGTCAGTCGACTGGTGTGAGTTGAAACCTTTTTGTAGATTAGATTGCATGGGTCTAACACTCCCTGAGGTTGAGCTTTTATCCATTTTCCTTTTCTTTTTTTAAAAGAGCGTGAGTAAAACTTAACTCTTCATACTCTCTTCTTGAAACATTTGCCTGTGTTGAATTTTTTTGTCCATTCCCTACTTCAGCGCAATTTTTTAGGGCAGGTGTCCTTTACAGCCCTGAGTCCTTGGGAATGTTAAGTGACCATGAGCTGTGAGTTTAAAGCTGCTCCTGCAGGGAAAGGTCAGAAGGTGGCAGCATTTCTCCTTTACCAAATTTGGTTACTGGGGAAACAGAGCCTTAATGGAAGTGGTGTTCTAGGTTGTAAATTAGAATGGAATGTGCCAGGAAAAAGCCCTGTAAGTTTATGTCTCATTACTTCTTGTTGATATGTGCAATTTACTTTTTATTTTTTATCCCAGCAAATTTGATTACAATGGTTTGTTTGTTCTAGGTGTGCAAGATGTGGTTCTTTCACACATATTCGTGTATCTATTCTTCCTCGCATCCTTTTTCCATGTAGGTTATGACACAATGTTGAGTAGTCTCTCTCCTGGTCTTCCGTACGTCTTTGGTGAGTATATATTTCACATGGTTTGTATATCTCTGTTGACCCCAATATGGTAATGTATCCAATCCTCATCCCTTTCTACTTGGTGAACCATAAGTTTTTTAATGAATCTGTGGTTGCCTTTCTCTGTGGAAATATCTTCATTGGTATCAATTTTTAAGTAACTCCTAAAAGTGATATGATAGGATATGTGTCTTTTGCTTTCTCACTTACTACACGTGGCGTGATTACGTCTAGACTCATCTATGGTGCTGCAAATGGCATTGTTTCACTTTTTTCACTAGCGAATATTCCATCTGTACATGGAGGAGTTCTTCTTTGTCCACCCATCTGTTGGTGGACTTTTTGGTTACTTCCATATCTTGGCTATTGTAATACTGTGCCGTGCAGATTTGCCTGCCTGTGTCTTTGCAATTCTCTCTTCTTAGATTTTAGGTCGAGGAGTGGGCCTGCTGGATCATATGGTAGCTCAATGTTGACCTTTTTAAGGCACCTCCATTCTGTTCTCATTCGTGGCCCTTTCCAAGTTACGTCCCACTTGAAGTTGAGGGTATGCACTTCTCCACAACACCTTCAGCATTTATTGTTTGTAGTTTTCTTAAAGATGGTGATTCTGACAAGTGTGAGCTGATACCTTTTTGCGGTTGAATTCGCACGTGCCTCATAATCCGTTGAAATTGAGCTTTAAGGCATGTCCTTTTTATTTTTCAAGCTGTGATTACCCCCTTAGTTCTTCAAAGTGTTCTCTTAAAGTATGTGTCACATTTTGAAATGTTTTGGCCATGACCCCCCTCAAGACATTTTGAGGGCAGGTTTCATTTACAGTTCTGCAGTACTTGTTCCTATGAAATGGCCGTTAGCACAGCCTTTAAAGCTGCTTTTGCAGGTAACTGCCAGAGGGTGGCAGCCTTTCTATGTCCCCCACCCTGGTACCTAGGGAAAAGCCCTTGCGGCCTGTGGTGTTTCTCGGTTATAAATTAGAGTGGAGTGTGCCCGGACAAACCCACACAAGCTGATGTCTCCTTACTTTTGTTGGTGTTTTAAATTTACTTTTTATTTTTCATTGGAGTAGTTTTCCACTGTGTACGTGGACCACTTCTACTTTGTGCATTCCTCGGTTGATGGACATTTTCATTGCTTCCGAGTGTTGGCTATGGTAAATATTGTTGGCGTGCAGGATTGCCAGCCTGTGACTTTTTGATTTTCATTTTCTCAGGTGATAGGCCCAGCAGTGGTTGGGATTGATTGACTGGTAGCACCGCGTTACCCTTTTCAAAGCACCTTCTTTGTGTTTTCATTAGTGGCTCTTACCACGTCCCCCTTAGAATCGAGGGTACGCATTTCTCCACAATCGCTTCAGCATTTATTGTTTGCAGCATTTATGCTAATGGCCCTTCTGGCTGCTGTGAGCTGATAGGTTTTTGTAATTTGGGTTTGCATGTCTTTGAAAATTCGTAAAACTCATCATTTTTCTCTGCCGTTTTCTTTTCTGTTAAAAAAAGGAAACAATTGGGAGTACAGTATAACTCTTGTAATTGTCTTCTTGGAAGGTTGCCCTCTTTTGAATTTTTCGGTCGATTTTCCACCCCAGAATTTTTTTAGAGAGCAGGTGTCATTTACCGAACTGCAAGTTTGGTGACTATTTAGTGACCTTTGGCAATGGATTTAAAGCTGCTGTTGTGGGAAGTGGCCTCAAGGAGGCAGCATTTCTCCATTCCCAAATCTGGGTACTAGGGCAGCAGAGTCTTTCTGGAAGTCGTGTTCCTAGGTTGTAAATTACATTGGAATGTGCATGGAGAAACCCCCATAAGATTATGTCTCATTATTTCTTCTTGGTTTTAAAAATTGCTTTAATTGGGGTAAAGCTTAGAATATTGTTTCTCCTAGGTGTACACGATCTGGTTCATTTGTACATTATATATGTCTATTCAAGTACAGATCCTCTTCCCATGTAAAATGTTACTGAGGGTTCCGCAGACCTCCCTTGCTATATGGTCGGTCTTTTTGAGATATGTATATAATATGTGTTTGTATGCATACAGTAACACTAATCTTAATTTATCCATTCCCCCCACCTTTCCTTTCAGATGAGCATAGTTTGCTTTCTAAGTCTGTGAGTGTCTTTCTCTGTGGAAATATGTTCATTTGTGTCAGTTATTAGATAACGCCTGTAAGTGATATCATAGAATATAGGTCTTTTGCTTTCCGACTTACCTCATGGTTCGTGATTATCTCCAGACTCATTTGTGGTGCCTCAGAGAGCAATGGTTCATTGTCTTCCATGGCTAATATTCCATTGTGGACATGGACCACTTCTTCTTTATCCATTCACCTCTTGTTGGACATTTTGATTGCTTCACTGTCTTGGCTATTGTGAATAAGGCTGCACTGCAGCTTTTGCGGCCTGTGTCTTCTCGATTCTTGTCTTCTCAGGTGAGAGGTCCAATGGTGCGCCTGCTGGATTGAATGGTGCCTCCATTTTTACTTTTAAACACAGCGCCTTTCTGTTCTCATTATTGGCTGTTACCCCTTTACGTCTCACCAGCAGGTAGAGGGTACACAGTTCCCTAAAACCCCTTCAGCATTTATTGTTTGTAGACTTTTTGCTGATGGTCAGTCGACTGGTGTGAGTTGAAACCTTTTTGTAGATTAGATTGCATGGGTCTAACACTCCCTGAGGTTGAGCTTTTATCCATTTTCCTTTTCTTTTTTTAAAAGAGCGTGAGTAAAACTTAACTCTTCATACTCTCTTCTTGAAACATTTGCCTGTGTTGAATTTTTTTGTCCATTCCCTACTTCAGCGCAATTTTTTAGGGCAGGTGTCCTTTACAGCCCTGAGTCCTTGGGAATGTTAAGTGACCATGAGCTGTGAGTTTAAAGCTGCTCCTGCAGGGAAAGGTCAGAAGGTGGCAGCATTTCTCCTTTACCAAATTTGGTTACTGGGGAAACAGAGCCTTAATGGAAGTGGTGTTCTAGGTTGTAAATTAGAATGGAATGTGCCAGGAAAAAGCCCTGTAAGTTTATGTCTCATTACTTCTTGTTGATATGTGCAATTTACTTTTTATTTTTTATCCCAGCAAATTTGATTACAATGGTTTGTTTGTTCTAGGTGTGCAAGATGTGGTTCTTTCACACATATTCGTGTATCTATTCTTCCTCGCATCCTTTTTCCATGTAGGTTATGACACAATGTTGAGTAGTCTCTCTCCTGGTCTTCCGTACGTCTTTGGTGAGTATATATTTCACATGGTTTGTATATCTCTGTTGACCCCAATATGGTAATGTATCCAATCCTCATCCCTTTCTACTTGGTGAACCATAAGTTTTTTAATGAATCTGTGGTTGCCTTTCTCTGTGGAAATATCTTCATTGGTATCAATTTTTAAGTAACTCCTAAAAGTGATATGATAGGATATGTGTCTTTTGCTTTCTCACTTACTACACGTGGCGTGATTACGTCTAGACTCATCTATGGTGCTGCAAATGGCATTGTTTCACTTTTTTCACTAGCGAATATTCCATCTGTACATGGAGGAGTTCTTCTTTGTCCACCCATCTGTTGGTGGACTTTTTGGTTACTTCCATATCTTGGCTATTGTAATACTGTGCCGTGCAGATTTGCCTGCCTGTGTCTTTGCAATTCTCTCTTCTTAGATTTTAGGTCGAGGAGTGGGCCTGCTGGATCATATGGTAGCTCAATGTTGACCTTTTTAAGGCACCTCCATTCTGTTCTCATTCGTGGCCCTTTCCAAGTTACGTCCCACTTGAAGTTGAGGGTATGCACTTCTCCACAACACCTTCAGCATTTATTGTTTGTAGTTTTCTTAAAGATGGTGATTCTGACAAGTGTGAGCTGATACCTTTTTGCGGTTGAATTCGCACGTGCCTCATAATCCGTTGAAATTGAGCTTTAAGGCATGTCCTTTTTATTTTTCTAGCTGTGATTACCCCCTTAGTTCTTCAAAGTGTTCTCTTAAAGTATGTGTCACATTTTGAAATGTTTTGGCCATGACCCCCCTCAAGACATTTTGAGGGCAGGTTTCATTTACAGTTCTGCAGTACTTGTTCCTATGAAATGACCGTTAGCACAGCCTTTAAAGCTGCTTTTGCAGGTAACTGCCAGAGGGTGGCAGCCTTTCTATGTCCCCCACCCTGGTACCTAGGGAAAAGCCCTTGCGGCCTGTGGTGTTTCTCGGTTATAAATTAGAGTGGAGTGTGCCCGGACAAACCCACACAAGCTGATGTCTCCTTACTTTTGTTGGTGTTTTAAATTTACTTTTTATTTTTCATTGGAGTAGTTTTCCACTGTGTACGTGGACCACTTCTACTTTGTGCATTCCTCGGTTGATGGACATTTTCATTGCTTCCGAGTGTTGGCTATGGTAAATATTGTTGGCGTGCAGGATTGCCAGCCTGTGACTTTTTGATTCTCATTTTCTCAGGTGATAGGCCCAGCAGTGGTTGGGATTGATTGACTGGTAGCACCGCGTTACCCTTTTCAAAGCACCTTCTTTGTGTTTTCATTAGTGGCTCTTACCACGTCCCCCTTAGAATCGAGGGTACGCATTTCTCCACAATCGCTTCAGCATTTATTGTTTGCAGCATTTATGCTAATGGCCCTTCTGGCTGCTGTGAGCTGATAGGTTTTTGTAATTTGGGTTTGCATGTCTTTGAAAATTCGTAAAACTCATCATTTTTCTCTGCCGTTTTCTTTTCTGTTAAAAAAAGGAAACAATTGGGAGTACAGTATAACTCTTGTAATTGTCTTCTTGGAAGGTTGCCCTCTTTTGAATTTTTCGGTCGATTTTCCACCCCAGAATTTTTTTAGAGAGCAGGTGTCATTTACCGAACTGCAAGTTTGGTGACTATTTAGTGACCTTTGGCAATGGATTTAAAGCTGCTGTTGTGGGAAGTGGCCTCAAGGAGGCAGCATTTCTCCATTCCCAAATCTGGGTACTAGGGCAGCAGAGTCTTTCTGGAAGTCGTGTTCCTAGGTTGTAAATTACATTGGAATGTGCATGGAGAAACCCCCATAAGATTATGTCTCATTATTTCTTCTTGGTTTTAAAAATTGCTTTAATTGGGGTAAAGCTTAGAATATTGTTTCTCCTAGGTGTACACGATCTGGTTCATTTGTACATTATATATGTCTATTCAAGTACAGATCCTCTTCCCATGTAAAATGTTACTGAGGGTTCCGCAGACCTCCCTTGCTATATGGTCGGTCTTTTTGAGATATGTATATAATATGTGTTTGTATGCATACAGTAACACTAATCTTAATTTATCCATTCCCCCCACCTTTCCTTTCAGATGAGCATAGTTTGCTTTCTAAGTCTGTGAGTGTCTTTCTCTGTGGAAATATGTTCATTTGTGTCAGTTATTAGATAACGCCTGTAAGTGATATCATAGAATATAGGTCTTTTGCTTTCCGACTTACCTCATGGTTCGTGATTATCTCCAGACTCATTTGTGGTGCCTCAGAGAGCAATGGTTCATTGTCTTCCATGGCTAATATTCCATTGTGGACATGGACCACTTCTTCTTTATCCATTCACCTCTTGTTGGACATTTTGATTGCTTCACTGTCTTGGCTATTGTGAATAAGGCTGCACTGCAGCTTTTGCGGCCTGTGTCTTCTCGATTCTTGTCTTCTCAGGTGAGAGGTCCAATGGTGCGCCTGCTGGATTGAATGGTGCCTCCATTTTTACTTTTAAACACAGCTCCTTTCTGTTCTCATTATTGGCTGTTACCCCTTTACGTCTCACCAGCAGGTAGAGGGTACACAGTTCCCTAAAACCCCTTCAGCATTTATTGTTTGTAGACTTTTTGCTGATGGTCAGTCGACTGGTGTGAGTTGAAACCTTTTTGTAGATTAGATTGCATGGGTCTAACACTCCCTGAGGTTGAGCTTTTATCCATTTTCCTTTTCTTTTTTTAAAAGAGCGTGAGTAAAACTTAACTCTTCATACTCTCTTCTTGAAACATTTGCCTGTGTTGAATTTTTTTGTCCATTCCCTACTTCAGCGCAATTTTTTAGGGCAGGTGTCCTTTACAGCCCTGAGTCCTTGGGAATGTTAAGTGACCATGAGCTGTGAGTTTAAAGCTGCTCCTGCAGGGAAAGGTCAGAAGGTGGCAGCATTTCTCCTTTACCAAATTTGGTTACTGGGGAAACAGAGCCTTAATGGAAGTGGTGTTCTAGGTTGTAAATTAGAATGGAATGTGCCAGGAAAAAGCCCTGTAAGTTTATGTCTCATTACTTCTTGTTGATATGTGCAATTTACTTTTTATTTTTTATCCCAGCAAATTTGATTACAATGGTTTGTTTGTTCTAGGTGTGCAAGATGTGGTTCTTTCACACATATTCGTGTATCTATTCTTCCTCGCATCCTTTTTCCATGTAGGTTATGACACAATGTTGAGTAGTCTCTCTCCTGGTCTTCCGTACGTCTTTGGTGAGTATATATTTCACATGGTTTGTATATCTCTGTTGACCCCAATATGGTAATGTATCCAATCCTCATCCCTTTCTACTTGGTGAACCATAAGTTTTTTAATGAATCTGTGGTTGCCTTTCTCTGTGGAAATATCTTCATTGGTATCAATTTTTAAGTAACTCCTAAAAGTGATATGATAGGATATGTGTCTTTTGCTTTCTCACTTACTACACGTGGCGTGATTACGTCTAGACTCATCTATGGTGCTGCAAATGGCATTGTTTCACTTTTTTCACTAGCGAATATTCCATCTGTACATGGAGGAGTTCTTCTTTGTCCACCCATCTGTTGGTGGACTTTTTGGTTACTTCCATATCTTGGCTATTGTAATACTGTGCCGTGCAGATTTGCCTGCCTGTGTCTTTGCAATTCTCTCTTCTTAGATTTTAGGTCGAGGAGTGGGCCTGCTGGATCATATGGTAGCTCAATGTTGACCTTTTTAAGGCACCTCCATTCTGTTCTCATTCGTGGCCCTTTCCAAGTTACGTCCCACTTGAAGTTGAGGGTATGCACTTCTCCACAACACCTTCAGCATTTATTGTTTGTAGTTTTCTTAAAGATGGTGATTCTGACAAGTGTGAGCTGATACCTTTTTGCGGTTGAATTCGCACGTGCCTCATAATCCGTTGAAATTGAGCTTTAAGGCATGTCCTTTTTATTTTTCTAGCTGTGATTACCCCCTTAGTTCTTCAAAGTGTTCTCTTAAAGTATGTGTCACATTTTGAAATGTTTTGGCCATGACCCCCCTCAAGACATTTTGAGGGCAGGTTTCATTTACAGTTCTGCAGTACTTGTTCCTATGAAATGACCGTTAGCACAGCCTTTAAAGCTGCTTTTGCAGGTAACTGCCAGAGGGTGGCAGCCTTTCTATGTCCCCCACCCTGGTACCTAGGGAAAAGCCCTTGCGGCCTGTGGTGTTTCTCGGTTATAAATTAGAGTGGAGTGTGCCCGGACAAACCCACACAAGCTGATGTCTCCTTACTTTTGTTGGTGTTTTAAATTTACTTTTTATTTTTCATTGGAGTAGTTTTCCACTGTGTACGTGGACCACTTCTACTTTGTGCATTCCTCGGTTGATGGACATTTTCATTGCTTCCGAGTGTTGGCTATGGTAAATATTGTTGGCGTGCAGGATTGCCAGCCTGTGACTTTTTGATTCTCATTTTCTCAGGTGATAGGCCCAGCAGTGGTTGGGATTGATTGACTGGTAGCACCGCGTTACCCTTTTCAAAGCACCTTCTTTGTGTTTTCATTAGTGGCTCTTACCACGTCCCCCTTAGAATCGAGGGTACGCATTTCTCCACAATCGCTTCAGCATTTATTGTTTGCAGCATTTATGCTAATGGCCCTTCTGGCTGCTGTGAGCTGATAGGTTTTTGTAATTTGGGTTTGCATGTCTTTGAAAATTCGTAAAACTCATCATTTTTCTCTGCCGTTTTCTTTTCTGTTAAAAAAAGGAAACAATTGGGAGTACAGTATAACTCTTGTAATTGTCTTCTTGGAAGGTTGCCCTCTTTTGAATTTTTCGGTCGATTTTCCACCCCAGAATTTTTTTAGAGAGCAGGTGTCATTTACCGAACTGCAAGTTTGGTGACTATTTAGTGACCTTTGGCAATGGATTTAAAGCTGCTGTTGTGGGAAGTGGCCTCAAGGAGGCAGCATTTCTCCATTCCCAAATCTGGGTACTAGGGCAGCAGAGTCTTTCTGGAAGTCGTGTTCCTAGGTTGTAAATTACATTGGAATGTGCATGGAGAAACCCCCATAAGATTATGTCTCATTATTTCTTCTTGGTTTTAAAAATTGCTTTAATTGGGGTAAAGCTTAGAATATTGTTTCTCCTAGGTGTACACGATCTGGTTCATTTGTACATTATATATGTCTATTCAAGTACAGATCCTCTTCCCATGTAAAATGTTACTGAGGGTTCCGCAGACCTCCCTTGCTATATGGTCGGTCTTTTTGAGATATGTATATAATATGTGTTTGTATGCATACAGTAACACTAATCTTAATTTATCCATTCCCCCCACCTTTCCTTTCAGATGAGCATAGTTTGCTTTCTAAGTCTGTGAGTGTCTTTCTCTGTGGAAATATGTTCATTTGTGTCAGTTATTAGATAACGCCTGTAAGTGATATCATAGAATATAGGTCTTTTGCTTTCCGACTTACCTCATGGTTCGTGATTATCTCCAGACTCATTTGTGGTGCCTCAGAGAGCAATGGTTCATTGTCTTCCATGGCTAATATTCCATTGTGGACATGGACCACTTCTTCTTTATCCATTCACCTCTTGTTGGACATTTTGATTGCTTCACTGTCTTGGCTATTGTGAATAAGGCTGCACTGCAGCTTTTGCGGCCTGTGTCTTCTCGATTCTTGTCTTCTCAGGTGAGAGGTCCAATGGTGCGCCTGCTGGATTGAATGGTGCCTCCATTTTTACTTTTAAACACAGCTCCTTTCTGTTCTCATTATTGGCTGTTACCCCTTTACGTCTCACCAGCAGGTAGAGGGTACACAGTTCCCTAAAACCCCTTCAGCATTTATTGTTTGTAGACTTTTTGCTGATGGTCAGTCGACTGGTGTGAGTTGAAACCTTTTTGTAGATTAGATTGCATGGGTCTAACACTCCCTGAGGTTGAGCTTTTATCCATTTTCCTTTTCTTTTTTTAAAAGAGCGTGAGTAAAACTTAACTCTTCATACTCTCTTCTTGAAACATTTGCCTGTGTTGAATTTTTTTGTCCATTCCCTACTTCAGCGCAATTTTTTAGGGCAGGTGTCCTTTACAGCCCTGAGTCCTTGGGAATGTTAAGTGACCATGAGCTGTGAGTTTAAAGCTGCTCCTGCAGGGAAAGGTCAGAAGGTGGCAGCATTTCTCCTTTACCAAATTTGGTTACTGGGGAAACAGAGCCTTAATGGAAGTGGTGTTCTAGGTTGTAAATTAGAATGGAATGTGCCAGGAAAAAGCCCTGTAAGTTTATGTCTCATTACTTCTTGTTGATATGTGCAATTTACTTTTTATTTTTTATCCCAGCAAATTTGATTACAATGGTTTGTTTGTTCTAGGTGTGCAAGATGTGGTTCTTTCACACATATTCGTGTATCTATTCTTCCTCGCATCCTTTTTCCATGTAGGTTATGACACAATGTTGAGTAGTCTCTCTCCTGGTCTTCCGTACGTCTTTGGTGAGTATATATTTCACATGGTTTGTATATCTCTGTTGACCCCAATATGGTAATGTATCCAATCCTCATCCCTTTCTACTTGGTGAACCATAAGTTTTTTAATGAATCTGTGGTTGCCTTTCTCTGTGGAAATATCTTCATTGGTATCAATTTTTAAGTAACTCCTAAAAGTGATATGATAGGATATGTGTCTTTTGCTTTCTCACTTACTACACGTGGCGTGATTACGTCTAGACTCATCTATGGTGCTGCAAATGGCATTGTTTCACTTTTTTCACTAGCGAATATTCCATCTGTACATGGAGGAGTTCTTCTTTGTCCACCCATCTGTTGGTGGACTTTTTGGTTACTTCCATATCTTGGCTATTGTAATACTGTGCCGTGCAGATTTGCCTGCCTGTGTCTTTGCAATTCTCTCTTCTTAGATTTTAGGTCGAGGAGTGGGCCTGCTGGATCATATGGTAGCTCAATGTTGACCTTTTTAAGGCACCTCCATTCTGTTCTCATTCGTGGCCCTTTCCAAGTTACGTCCCACTTGAAGTTGAGGGTATGCACTTCTCCACAACACCTTCAGCATTTATTGTTTGTAGTTTTCTTAAAGATGGTGATTCTGACAAGTGTGAGCTGATACCTTTTTGCGGTTGAATTCGCACGTGCCTCATAATCCGTTGAAATTGAGCTTTAAGGCATGTCCTTTTTATTTTTCTAGCTGTGATTACCCCCTTAGTTCTTCAAAGTGTTCTCTTAAAGTATGTGTCACATTTTGAAATGTTTTGGCCATGACCCCCCTCAAGACATTTTGAGGGCAGGTTTCATTTACAGTTCTGCAGTACTTGTTCCTATGAAATGACCGTTAGCACAGCCTTTAAAGCTGCTTTTGCAGGTAACTGCCAGAGGGTGGCAGCCTTTCTATGTCCCCCACCCTGGTACCTAGGGAAAAGCCCTTGCGGCCTGTGGTGTTTCTCGGTTATAAATTAGAGTGGAGTGTGCCCGGACAAACCCACACAAGCTGATGTCTCCTTACTTTTGTTGGTGTTTTAAATTTACTTTTTATTTTTCATTGGAGTAGTTTTCCACTGTGTACGTGGACCACTTCTACTTTGTGCATTCCTCGGTTGATGGACATTTTCATTGCTTCCGAGTGTTGGCTATGGTAAATATTGTTGGCGTGCAGGATTGCCAGCCTGTGACTTTTTGATTCTCATTTTCTCAGGTGATAGGCCCAGCAGTGGTTGGGATTGATTGACTGGTAGCACCGCGTTACCCTTTTCAAAGCACCTTCTTTGTGTTTTCATTAGTGGCTCTTACCACGTCCCCCTTAGAATCGAGGGTACGCATTTCTCCACAATCGCTTCAGCATTTATTGTTTGCAGCATTTATGCTAATGGCCCTTCTGGCTGCTGTGAGCTGATAGGTTTTTGTAATTTGGGTTTGCATGTCTTTGAAAATTCGTAAAACTCATCATTTTTCTCTGCCGTTTTCTTTTCTGTTAAAAAAAGGAAACAATTGGGAGTACAGTATAACTCTTGTAATTGTCTTCTTGGAAGGTTGCCCTCTTTTGAATTTTTCGGTCGATTTTCCACCCCAGAATTTTTTTAGAGAGCAGGTGTCATTTACCGAACTGCAAGTTTGGTGACTATTTAGTGACCTTTGGCAATGGATTTAAAGCTGCTGTTGTGGGAAGTGGCCTCAAGGAGGCAGCATTTCTCCATTCCCAAATCTGGGTACTAGGGCAGCAGAGTCTTTCTGGAAGTCGTGTTCCTAGGTTGTAAATTACATTGGAATGTGCATGGAGAAACCCCCATAAGATTAGGTCTCATTATTTCTTCTTGGTTTTAAAAATTGCTTTAATTGGGGTAAAGCTTAGAATATTGTTTCTCCTAGGTGTACACGATCTGGTTCATTTGTACATTATATATGTCTATTCAAGTACAGATCCTCTTCCCATGTAAAATGTTACTGAGGGTTCCGCAGACCTCCCTTGCTATATGGTCGGTCTTTTTGAGATATGTATATAATATGTGTTTGTATGCATACAGTAACACTAATCTTAATTTATCCATTCCCCCCACCTTTCCTTTCAGATGAGCATAGTTTGCTTTCTAAGTCTGTGAGTGTCTTTCTCTGTGGAAATATGTTCATTTGTGTCAGTTATTAGATAACGCCTGTAAGTGATATCATAGAATATAGGTCTTTTGCTTTCCGACTTACCTCATGGTTCGTGATTATCTCCAGACTCATTTGTGGTGCCTCAGAGAGCAATGGTTCATTGTCTTCCATGGCTAATATTCCATTGTGGACATGGACCACTTCTTCTTTATCCATTCACCTCTTGTTGGACATTTTGATTGCTTCACTGTCTTGGCTATTGTGAATAAGGCTGCACTGCAGCTTTTGCGGCCTGTGTCTTCTCGATTCTTGTCTTCTCAGGTGAGAGGTCCAATGGTGCGCCTGCTGGATTGAATGGTGCCTCCATTTTTACTTTTAAACACAGCTCCTTTCTGTTCTCATTATTGGCTGTTACCCCTTTACGTCTCACCAGCAGGTAGAGGGTACACAGTTCCCTAAAACCCCTTCAGCATTTATTGTTTGTAGACTTTTTGCTGATGGTCAGTCGACTGGTGTGAGTTGAAACCTTTTTGTAGATTAGATTGCATGGGTCTAACACTCCCTGAGGTTGAGCTTTTATCCATTTTCCTTTTCTTTTTTTAAAAGAGCGTGAGTAAAACTTAACTCTTCATACTCTCTTCTTGAAACATTTGCCTGTGTTGAATTTTTTTGTCCATTCCCTACTTCAGCGCAATTTTTTAGGGCAGGTGTCCTTTACAGCCCTGAGTCCTTGGGAATGTTAAGTGACCATGAGCTGTGAGTTTAAAGCTGCTCCTGCAGGGAAAGGTCAGAAGGTGGCAGCATTTCTCCTTTACCAAATTTGGTTACTGGGGAAACAGAGCCTTAATGGAAGTGGTGTTCTAGGTTGTAAATTAGAATGGAATGTGCCAGGAAAAAGCCCTGTAAGTTTATGTCTCATTACTTCTTGTTGATATGTGCAATTTACTTTTTATTTTTTATCCCAGCAAATTTGATTACAATGGTTTGTTTGTTCTAGGTGTGCAAGATGTGGTTCTTTCACACATATTCGTGTATCTATTCTTCCTCGCATCCTTTTTCCATGTAGGTTATGACACAATGTTGAGTAGTCTCTCTCCTGGTCTTCCGTACGTCTTTGGTGAGTATATATTTCACATGGTTTGTATATCTCTGTTGACCCCAATATGGTAATGTATCCAATCCTCATCCCTTTCTACTTGGTGAACCATAAGTTTTTTAATGAATCTGTGGTTGCCTTTCTCTGTGGAAATATCTTCATTGGTATCAATTTTTAAGTAACTCCTAAAAGTGATATGATAGGATATGTGTCTTTTGCTTTCTCACTTACTACACGTGGCGTGATTACGTCTAGACTCATCTATGGTGCTGCAAATGGCATTGTTTCACTTTTTTCACTAGCGAATATTCCATCTGTACATGGAGGAGTTCTTCTTTGTCCACCCATCTGTTGGTGGACTTTTTGGTTACTTCCATATCTTGGCTATTGTAATACTGTGCCGTGCAGATTTGCCTGCCTGTGTCTTTGCAATTCTCTCTTCTTAGATTTTAGGTCGAGGAGTGGGCCTGCTGGATCATATGGTAGCTCAATGTTGACCTTTTTAAGGCACCTCCATTCTGTTCTCATTCGTGGCCCTTTCCAAGTTACGTCCCACTTGAAGTTGAGGGTATGCACTTCTCCACAACACCTTCAGCATTTATTGTTTGTAGTTTTCTTAAAGATGGTGATTCTGACAAGTGTGAGCTGATACCTTTTTGCGGTTGAATTCGCACGTGCCTCATAATCCGTTGAAATTGAGCTTTAAGGCATGTCCTTTTTATTTTTCTAGCTGTGATTACCCCCTTAGTTCTTCAAAGTGTTCTCTTAAAGTATGTGTCACATTTTGAAATGTTTTGGCCATGACCCCCCTCAAGACATTTTGAGGGCAGGTTTCATTTACAGTTCTGCAGTACTTGTTCCTATGAAATGACCGTTAGCACAGCCTTTAAAGCTGCTTTTGCAGGTAACTGCCAGAGGGTGGCAGCCTTTCTATGTCCCCCACCCTGGTACCTAGGGAAAAGCCCTTGCGGCCTGTGGTGTTTCTCGGTTATAAATTAGAGTGGAGTGTGCCCGGACAAACCCACACAAGCTGATGTCTCCTTACTTTTGTTGGTGTTTTAAATTTACTTTTTATTTTTCATTGGAGTAGTTTTCCACTGTGTACGTGGACCACTTCTACTTTGTGCATTCCTCGGTTGATGGACATTTTCATTGCTTCCGAGTGTTGGCTATGGTAAATATTGTTGGCGTGCAGGATTGCCAGCCTGTGACTTTTTGATTCTCATTTTCTCAGGTGATAGGCCCAGCAGTGGTTGGGATTGATTGACTGGTAGCACCGCGTTACCCTTTTCAAAGCACCTTCTTTGTGTTTTCATTAGTGGCTCTTACCACGTCCCCCTTAGAATCGAGGGTACGCATTTCTCCACAATCTCTTCAGCATTTATTGTTTGCAGCATTTATGCTAATGGCCCTTCTGGCTGCTGTGAGCTGATAGGTTTTTGTAATTTGGGTTTGCATGTCTTTGAAAATTCGTAAAACTCATCATTTTTCTCTGCCGTTTTCTTTTCTGTTAAAAAAAGGAAACAATTGGGAGTACAGTATAACTCTTGTAATTGTCTTCTTGGAAGGTTGCCCTCTTTTGAATTTTTCGGTCGATTTTCCACCCCAGAATTTTTTTAGAGAGCAGGTGTCATTTACCGAACTGCAAGTTTGGTGACTATTTAGTGACCTTTGGCAATGGATTTAAAGCTGCTGTTGTGGGAAGTGGCCTCAAGGAGGCAGCATTTCTCCATTCCCAAATCTGGGTACTAGGGCAGCAGAGTCTTTCTGGAAGTCGTGTTCCTAGGTTGTAAATTACATTGGAATGTGCATGGAGAAACCCCCATAAGATTAGGTCTCATTATTTCTTCTTGGTTTTAAAAATTGCTTTAATTGGGGTAAAGCTTAGAATATTGTTTCTCCTAGGTGTACACGATCTGGTTCATTTGTACATTATATATGTCTATTCAAGTACAGATCCTCTTCCCATGTAAAATGTTACTGAGGGTTCCGCAGACCTCCCTTGCTATATGGTCGGTCTTTTTGATATATGTATATAATATGTGTTTGTATGCATACAGTAACACTAATCTTAATTTATCCATTCCCCCCACCTTTCCTTTCAGATGAGCATAGTTTGCTTTCTAAGTCTGTGAGTGTCTTTCTCTGTGGAAATATGTTCATTTGTGTCAGTTATTAGATAACGCCTGTAAGTGATATCATAGAATATAGGTCTTTTGCTTTCCGACTTACCTCATGGTTCGTGATTATCTCCAGACTCATTTGTGGTGCCTCAGAGAGCAATGGTTCATTGTCTTCCATGGCTAATATTCCATTGTGGACATGGACCACTTCTTCTTTATCCATTCACCTCTTGTTGGACATTTTGATTGCTTCACTGTCTTGGCTATTGTGAATAAGGCTGCACTGCAGCTTTTGCGGCCTGTGTCTTCTCGATTCTTGTCTTCTCAGGTGAGAGGTCCAATGGTGCGCCTGCTGGATTGAATGGTGCCTCCATTTTTACTTTTAAACACAGCTCCTTTCTGTTCTCATTATTGGCTGTTACCCCTTTACGTCTCACCAGCAGGTAGAGGGTACACAGTTCCCTAAAACCCCTTCAGCATTTATTGTTTGTAGACTTTTTGCTGATGGTCAGTCGACTGGTGTGAGTTGAAACCTTTTTGTAGATTAGATTGCATGGGTCTAACACTCCCTGAGGTTGAGCTTTTATCCATTTTCCTTTTCTTTTTTTAAAAGAGCGTGAGTAAAACTTAACTCTTCATACTCTCTTCTTGAAACATTTGCCTGTGTTGAATTTTTTTGTCCATTCCCTACTTCAGCGCAATTTTTTAGGGCAGGTGTCCTTTACAGCCCTGAGTCCTTGGGAATGTTAAGTGACCATGAGCTGTGAGTTTAAAGCTGCTCCTGCAGGGAAAGGTCAGAAGGTGGCAGCATTTCTCCTTTACCAAATTTGGTTACTGGGGAAACAGAGCCTTAATGGAAGTGGTGTTCTAGGTTGTAAATTAGAATGGAATGTGCCAGGAAAAAGCCCTGTAAGTTTATGTCTCATTACTTCTTGTTGATATGTGCAATTTACTTTTTATTTTTTATCCCAGCAAATTTGATTACAATGGTTTGTTTGTTCTAGGTGTGCAAGATGTGGTTCTTTCACACATATTCGTGTATCTATTCTTCCTCGCATCCTTTTTCCATGTAGGTTATGACACAATGTTGAGTAGTCTCTCTCCTGGTCTTCCGTACGTCTTTGGTGAGTATATATTTCACATGGTTTGTATATCTCTGTTGACCCCAATATGGTAATGTATCCAATCCTCATCCCTTTCTACTTGGTGAACCATAAGTTTTTTAATGAATCTGTGGTTGCCTTTCTCTGTGGAAATATCTTCATTGGTATCAATTTTTAAGTAACTCCTAAAAGTGATATGATAGGATATGTGTCTTTTGCTTTCTCACTTACTACACGTGGCGTGATTACGTCTAGACTCATCTATGGTGCTGCAAATGGCATTGTTTCACTTTTTTCACTAGCGAATATTCCATCTGTACATGGAGGAGTTCTTCTTTGTCCACCCATCTGTTGGTGGACTTTTTGGTTACTTCCATATCTTGGCTATTGTAATACTGTGCCGTGCAGATTTGCCTGCCTGTGTCTTTGCAATTCTCTCTTCTTAGATTTTAGGTCGAGGAGTGGGCCTGCTGGATCATATGGTAGCTCAATGTTGACCTTTTTAAGGCACCTCCATTCTGTTCTCATTCGTGGCCCTTTCCAAGTTACGTCCCACTTGAAGTTGAGGGTATGCACTTCTCCACAACACCTTCAGCATTTATTGTTTGTAGTTTTCTTAAAGATGGTGATTCTGACAAGTGTGAGCTGATACCTTTTTGCGGTTGAATTCGCACGTGCCTCATAATCCGTTGAAATTGAGCTTTAAGGCATGTCCTTTTTATTTTTCTAGCTGTGATTACCCCCTTAGTTCTTCAAAGTGTTCTCTTAAAGTATGTGTCACATTTTGAAATGTTTTGGCCATGACCCCCCTCAAGACATTTTGAGGGCAGGTTTCATTTACAGTTCTGCAGTACTTGTTCCTATGAAATGACCGTTAGCACAGCCTTTAAAGCTGCTTTTGCAGGTAACTGCCAGAGGGTGGCAGCCTTTCTATGTCCCCCACCCTGGTACCTAGGGAAAAGCCCTTGCGGCCTGTGGTGTTTCTCGGTTATAAATTAGAGTGGAGTGTGCCCGGACAAACCCACACAAGCTGATGTCTCCTTACTTTTGTTGGTGTTTTAAATTTACTTTTTATTTTTCATTGGAGTAGTTTTCCACTGTGTACGTGGACCACTTCTACTTTGTGCATTCCTCAGTTGATGGACATTTTCATTGCTTCCGAGTGTTGGCTATGGTAAATATTGTTGGCGTGCAGGATTGCCAGCCTGTGACTTTTTGATTCTCATTTTCTCAGGTGATAGGCCCAGCAGTGGTTGGGATTGATTGACTGGTAGCACCGCGTTACCCTTTTCAAAGCACCTTCTTTGTGTTTTCATTAGTGGCTCTTACCACGTCCCCCTTAGAATCGAGGGTACGCATTTCTCCACAATCGCTTCAGCATTTATTGTTTGCAGCATTTATGCTAATGGCCCTTCTGGCTGCTGTGAGCTGATAGGTTTTTGTAATTTGGGTTTGCATGTCTTTGAAAATTCGTAAAACTCATCATTTTTCTCTGCCGTTTTCTTTTCTGTTAAAAAAAGGAAACAATTGGGAGTACAGTATAACTCTTGTAATTGTCTTCTTGGAAGGTTGCCCTCTTTTGAATTTTTCGGTCGATTTTCCACCCCAGAATTTTTTTAGAGAGCAGGTGTCATTTACCGAACTGCAAGTTTGGTGACTATTTAGTGACCTTTGGCAATGGATTTAAAGCTGCTGTTGTGGGAAGTGGCCTCAAGGAGGCAGCATTTCTCCATTCCCAAATCTGGGTACTAGGGCAGCAGAGTCTTTCTGGAAGTCGTGTTCCTAGGTTGTAAATTACATTGGAATGTGCATGGAGAAACCCCCATAAGATTAGGTCTCATTATTTCTTCTTGGTTTTAAAAATTGCTTTAATTGGGGTAAAGCTTAGAATATTGTTTCTCCTAGGTGTACACGATCTGGTTCATTTGTACATTATATATGTCTATTCAAGTACAGATCCTCTTCCCATGTAAAATGTTACTGAGGGTTCCGCAGACCTCCCTTGCTATATGGTCGGTCTTTTTGAGATATGTATATAATATGTGTTTGTATGCATACAGTAACACTAATCTTAATTTATCCATTCCCCCCACCTTTCCTTTCAGATGAGCATAGTTTGCTTTCTAAGTCTGTGAGTGTCTTTCTCTGTGGAAATATGTTCATTTGTGTCAGTTATTAGATAACGCCTGTAAGTGATATCATAGAATATAGGTCTTTTGCTTTCCGACTTACCTCATGGTTCGTGATTATCTCCAGACTCATTTGTGGTGCCTCAGAGAGCAATGGTTCATTGTCTTCCATGGCTAATATTCCATTGTGGACATGGACCACTTCTTCTTTATCCATTCACCTCTTGTTGGACATTTTGATTGCTTCACTGTCTTGGCTATTGTGAATAAGGCTGCACTGCAGCTTTTGCGGCCTGTGTCTTCTCGATTCTTGTCTTCTCAGGTGAGAGGTCCAATGGTGCGCCTGCTGGATTGAATGGTGCCTCCATTTTTACTTTTAAACACAGCTCCTTTCTGTTCTCATTATTGGCTGTTACCCCTTTACGTCTCACCAGCAGGTAGAGGGTACACAGTTCCCTAAAACCCCTTCAGCATTTATTGTTTGTAGACTTTTTGCTGATGGTCAGTCGACTGGTGTGAGTTGAAACCTTTTTGTAGATTAGATTGCATGGGTCTAACACTCCCTGAGGTTGAGCTTTTATCCATTTTCCTTTTCTTTTTTTAAAAGAGCGTGAGTAAAACTTAACTCTTCATACTCTCTTCTTGAAACATTTGCCTGTGTTGAATTTTTTTGTCCATTCCCTACTTCAGCGCAATTTTTTAGGGCAGGTGTCCTTTACAGCCCTGAGTCCTTGGGAATGTTAAGTGACCATGAGCTGTGAGTTTAAAGCTGCTCCTGCAGGGAAAGGTCAGAAGGTGGCAGCATTTCTCCTTTACCAAATTTGGTTACTGGGGAAACAGAGCCTTAATGGAAGTGGTGTTCTAGGTTGTAAATTAGAATGGAATGTGCCAGGAAAAAGCCCTGTAAGTTTATGTCTCATTACTTCTTGTTGATATGTGCAATTTACTTTTTATTTTTTATCCCAGCAAATTTGATTACAATGGTTTGTTTGTTCTAGGTGTGCAAGATGTGGTTCTTTCACACATATTCGTGTATCTATTCTTCCTCGCATCCTTTTTCCATGTAGGTTATGACACAATGTTGAGTAGTCTCTCTCCTGGTCTTCCGTACGTCTTTGGTGAGTATATATTTCACATGGTTTGTATATCTCTGTTGACCCCAATATGGTAATGTATCCAATCCTCATCCCTTTCTACTTGGTGAACCATAAGTTTTTTAATGAATCTGTGGTTGCCTTTCTCTGTGGAAATATCTTCATTGGTATCAATTTTTAAGTAACTCCTAAAAGTGATATGATAGGATATGTGTCTTTTGCTTTCTCACTTACTACACGTGGCGTGATTACGTCTAGACTCATCTATGGTGCTGCAAATGGCATTGTTTCACTTTTTTCACTAGCGAATATTCCATCTGTACATGGAGGAGTTCTTCTTTGTCCACCCATCTGTTGGTGGACTTTTTGGTTACTTCCATATCTTGGCTATTGTAATACTGTGCCGTGCAGATTTGCCTGCCTGTGTCTTTGCAATTCTCTCTTCTTAGATTTTAGGTCGAGGAGTGGGCCTGCTGGATCATATGGTAGCTCAATGTTGACCTTTTTAAGGCACCTCCATTCTGTTCTCATTCGTGGCCCTTTCCAAGTTACGTCCCACTTGAAGTTGAGGGTATGCACTTCTCCACAACACCTTCAGCATTTATTGTTTGTAGTTTTCTTAAAGATGGTGATTCTGACAAGTGTGAGCTGATACCTTTTTGCGGTTGAATTCGCACGTGCCTCATAATCCGTTGAAATTGAGCTTTAAGGCATGTCCTTTTTATTTTTCTAGCTGTGATTACCCCCTTAGTTCTTCAAAGTGTTCTCTTAAAGTATGTGTCACATTTTGAAATGTTTTGGCCATGACCCCCCTCAAGACATTTTGAGGGCAGGTTTCATTTACAGTTCTGCAGTACTTGTTCCTATGAAATGACCGTTAGCACAGCCTTTAAAGCTGCTTTTGCAGGTAACTGCCAGAGGGTGGCAGCCTTTCTATGTCCCCCACCCTGGTACCTAGGGAAAAGCCCTTGCGGCCTGTGGTGTTTCTCGGTTATAAATTAGAGTGGAGTGTGCCCGGACAAACCCACACAAGCTGATGTCTCCTTACTTTTGTTGGTGTTTTAAATTTACTTTTTATTTTTCATTGGAGTAGTTTTCCACTGTGTACGTGGACCACTTCTACTTTGTGCATTCCTCGGTTGATGGACATTTTCATTGCTTCCGAGTGTTGGCTATGGTAAATATTGTTGGCGTGCAGGATTGCCAGCCTGTGACTTTTTGATTCTCATTTTCTCAGGTGATAGGCCCAGCAGTGGTTGGGATTGATTGACTGGTAGCACCGCGTTACCCTTTTCAAAGCACCTTCTTTGTGTTTTCATTAGTGGCTCTTACCACGTCCCCCTTAGAATCGAGGGTACGCATTTCTCCACAATCGCTTCAGCATTTATTGTTTGCAGCATTTATGCTAATGGCCCTTCTGGCTGCTGTGAGCTGATAGGTTTTTGTAATTTGGGTTTGCATGTCTTTGAAAATTCGTAAAACTCATCATTTTTCTCTGCCGTTTTCTTTTCTGTTAAAAAAAGGAAACAATTGGGAGTACAGTATAACTCTTGTAATTGTCTTCTTGGAAGGTTGCCCTCTTTTGAATTTTTCGGTCGATTTTCCACCCCAGAATTTTTTTAGAGAGCAGGTGTCATTTACCGAACTGCAAGTTTGGTGACTATTTAGTGACCTTTGGCAATGGATTTAAAGCTGCTGTTGTGGGAAGTGGCCTCAAGGAGGCAGCATTTCTCCATTCCCAAATCTGGGTACTAGGGCAGCAGAGTCTTTCTGGAAGTCGTGTTCCTAGGTTGTAAATTACATTGGAATGTGCATGGAGAAACCCCCATAAGATTAGGTCTCATTATTTCTTCTTGGTTTTAAAAATTGCTTTAATTGGGGTAAAGCTTAGAATATTGTTTCTCCTAGGTGTACACGATCTGGTTCATTTGTACATTATATATGTCTATTCAAGTACAGATCCTCTTCCCATGTAAAATGTTACTGAGGGTTCCGCAGACCTCCCTTGCTATATGGTCGGTCTTTTTGAGATATGTATATAATATGTGTTTGTATGCATACAGTAACACTAATCTTAATTTATCCATTCCCCCCACCTTTCCTTTCAGATGAGCATAGTTTGCTTTCTAAGTCTGTGAGTGTCTTTCTCTGTGGAAATATGTTCATTTGTGTCAGTTATTAGATAACGCCTGTAAGTGATATCATAGAATATAGGTCTTTTGCTTTCCGACTTACCTCATGGTTCGTGATTATCTCCAGACTCATTTGTGGTGCCTCAGAGAGCAATGGTTCATTGTCTTCCATGGCTAATATTCCATTGTGGACATGGACCACTTCTTCTTTATCCATTCACCTCTTGTTGGACATTTTGATTGCTTCACTGTCTTGGCTATTGTGAATAAG
The DNA here is from genome assembly GCF_965194805.1 of Balaenoptera borealis. Taxonomy (NCBI): domain Eukaryota; kingdom Metazoa; phylum Chordata; class Mammalia; order Artiodactyla; family Balaenopteridae; genus Balaenoptera; species Balaenoptera borealis. The sequence continues at coordinate 426,953 of NW_028123762.1, forward strand.
GCTGCACTGCAGCTTTTGCGGCCTGTGTCTTCTCGATTCTTGTCTTCTCAGGTGAGAGGTCCAATGGTGCGCCTGCTGGATTGAATGGTGCCTCCATTTTTACTTTTAAACACAGCTCCTTTCTGTTCTCATTATTGGCTGTTACCCCTTTACGTCTCACCAGCAGGTAGAGGGTACACAGTTCCCTAAAACCCCTTCAGCATTTATTGTTTGTAGACTTTTTGCTGATGGTCAGTCGACTGGTGTGAGTTGAAACCTTTTTGTAGATTAGATTGCATGGGTCTAACACTCCCTGAGGTTGAGCTTTTATCCATTTTCCTTTTCTTTTTTTAAAAGAGCGTGAGTAAAACTTAACTCTTCATACTCTCTTCTTGAAACATTTGCCTGTGTTGAATTTTTTTGTCCATTCCCTACTTCAGCGCAATTTTTTAGGGCAGGTGTCCTTTACAGCCCTGAGTCCTTGGGAATGTTAAGTGACCATGAGCTGTGAGTTTAAAGCTGCTCCTGCAGGGAAAGGTCAGAAGGTGGCAGCATTTCTCCTTTACCAAATTTGGTTACTGGGGAAACAGAGCCTTAATGGAAGTGGTGTTCTAGGTTGTAAATTAGAATGGAATGTGCCAGGAAAAAGCCCTGTAAGTTTATGTCTCATTACTTCTTGTTGATATGTGCAATTTACTTTTTATTTTTTATCCCAGCAAATTTGATTACAATGGTTTGTTTGTTCTAGGTGTGCAAGATGTGGTTCTTTCACACATATTTGTGTATCTATTCTTCCTCGCATCCTTTTTCCATGTAGGTTATGACACAATGTTGAGTAGTCTCTCTCCTGGTCTTCCGTACGTCTTTGGTGAGTATATATTTCACATGGTTTGTATATCTCTGTTGACCCCAATATGGTAATGTATCCAATCCTCATCCCTTTCTACTTGGTGAACCATAAGTTTTTTAATGAATCTGTGGTTGCCTTTCTCTGTGGAAATATCTTCATTGGTATCAATTTTTAAGTAACTCCTAAAAGTGATATGATAGGATATGTGTCTTTTGCTTTCTCACTTACTACACGTGGCGTGATTACGTCTAGACTCATCTATGGTGCTGCAAATGGCATTGTTTCACTTTTTTCACTAGCGAATATTCCATCTGTACATGGAGGAGTTCTTCTTTGTCCACCCATCTGTTGGTGGACTTTTTGGTTACTTCCATATCTTGGCTATTGTAATACTGTGCCGTGCAGATTTGCCTGCCTGTGTCTTTGCAATTCTCTCTTCTTAGATTTTAGGTCGAGGAGTGGGCCTGCTGGATCATATGGTAGCTCAATGTTGACCTTTTTAAGGCACCTCCATTCTGTTCTCATTCGTGGCCCTTTCCAAGTTACGTCCCACTTGAAGTTGAGGGTATGCACTTCTCCACAACACCTTCAGCATTTATTGTTTGTAGTTTTCTTAAAGATGGTGATTCTGACAAGTGTGAGCTGATACCTTTTTGCGGTTGAATTCGCACGTGCCTCATAATCCGTTGAAATTGAGCTTTAAGGCATGTCCTTTTTATTTTTCTAGCTGTGATTACCCCCTTAGTTCTTCAAAGTGTTCTCTTAAAGTATGTGTCACATTTTGAAATGTTTTGGCCATGACCCCCCTCAAGACATTTTGAGGGCAGGTTTCATTTACAGTTCTGCAGTACTTGTTCCTATGAAATGACCGTTAGCACAGCCTTTAAAGCTGCTTTTGCAGGTAACTGCCAGAGGGTGGCAGCCTTTCTATGTCCCCCACCCTGGTACCTAGGGAAAAGCCCTTGCGGCCTGTGGTGTTTCTCGGTTATAAATTAGAGTGGAGTGTGCCCGGACAAACCCACACAAGCTGATGTCTCCTTACTTTTGTTGGTGTTTTAAATTTACTTTTTATTTTTCATTGGAGTAGTTTTCCACTGTGTACGTGGACCACTTCTACTTTGTGCATTCCTCGGTTGATGGACATTTTCATTGCTTCCGAGTGTTGGCTATGGTAAATATTGTTGGCGTGCAGGATTGCCAGCCTGTGACTTTTTGATTCTCATTTTCTCAGGTGATAGGCCCAGCAGTGGTTGGGATTGATTGACTGGTAGCACCGCGTTACCCTTTTCAAAGCACCTTCTTTGTGTTTTCATTAGTGGCTCTTACCACGTCCCCCTTAGAATCGAGGGTACGCATTTCTCCACAATCGCTTCAGCATTTATTGTTTGCAGCATTTATGCTAATGGCCCTTCTGGCTGCTGTGAGCTGATAGGTTTTTGTAATTTGGGTTTGCATGTCTTTGAAAATTCGTAAAACTCATCATTTTTCTCTGCCGTTTTCTTTTCTGTTAAAAAAAGGAAACAATTGGGAGTACAGTATAACTCTTGTAATTGTCTTCTTGGAAGGTTGCCCTCTTTTGAATTTTTCGGTCGATTTTCCACCCCAGAATTTTTTTAGAGAGCAGGTGTCATTTACCGAACTGCAAGTTTGGTGACTATTTAGTGACCTTTGGCAATGGATTTAAAGCTGCTGTTGTGGGAAGTGGCCTCAAGGAGGCAGCATTTCTCCATTCCCAAATCTGGGTACTAGGGCAGCAGAGTCTTTCTGGAAGTCGTGTTCCTAGGTTGTAAATTACATTGGAATGTGCATGGAGAAACCCCCATAAGATTAGGTCTCATTATTTCTTCTTGGTTTTAAAAATTGCTTTAATTGGGGTAAAGCTTAGAATATTGTTTCTCCTAGGTGTACACGATCTGGTTCATTTGTACATTATATATGTCTATTCAAGTACAGATCCTCTTCCCATGTAAAATGTTACTGAGGGTTCCGCAGACCTCCCTTGCTATATGGTCGGTCTTTTTGAGATATGTATATAATATGTGTTTGTATGCATACAGTAACACTAATCTTAATTTATCCATTCCCCCCACCTTTCCTTTCAGATGAGCATAGTTTGCTTTCTAAGTCTGTGAGTGTCTTTCTCTGTGGAAATATGTTCATTTGTGTCAGTTATTAGATAACGCCTGTAAGTGATATCATAGAATATAGGTCTTTTGCTTTCCGACTTACCTCATGGTTCGTGATTATCTCCAGACTCATTTGTGGTGCCTCAGAGAGCAATGGTTCATTGTCTTCCATGGCTAATATTCCATTGTGGACATGGACCACTTCTTCTTTATCCATTCACCTCTTGTTGGACATTTTGATTGCTTCACTGTCTTGGCTATTGTGAATAAGGCTGCACTGCAGCTTTTGCGGCCTGTGTCTTCTCGATTCTTGTCTTCTCAGGTGAGAGGTCCAATGGTGCGCCTGCTGGATTGAATGGTGCCTCCATTTTTACTTTTAAACACAGCTCCTTTCTGTTCTCATTATTGGCTGTTACCCCTTTACGTCTCACCAGCAGGTAGAGGGTACACAGTTCCCTAAAACCCCTTCAGCATTTATTGTTTGTAGACTTTTTGCTGATGGTCAGTCGACTGGTGTGAGTTGAAACCTTTTTGTAGATTAGATTGCATGGGTCTAACACTCCCTGAGGTTGAGCTTTTATCCATTTTCCTTTTCTTTTTTTAAAAGAGCGTGAGTAAAACTTAACTCTTCATACTCTCTTCTTGAAACATTTGCCTGTGTTGAATTTTTTTGTCCATTCCCTACTTCAGCGCAATTTTTTAGGGCAGGTGTCCTTTACAGCCCTGAGTCCTTGGGAATGTTAAGTGACCATGAGCTGTGAGTTTAAAGCTGCTCCTGCAGGGAAAGGTCAGAAGGTGGCAGCATTTCTCCTTTACCAAATTTGGTTACTGGGGAAACAGAGCCTTAATGGAAGTGGTGTTCTAGGTTGTAAATTAGAATGGAATGTGCCAGGAAAAAGCCCTGTAAGTTTATGTCTCATTACTTCTTGTTGATATGTGCAATTTACTTTTTATTTTTTATCCCAGCAAATTTGATTACAATGGTTTGTTTGTTCTAGGTGTGCAAGATGTGGTTCTTTCACACATATTCGTGTATCTATTCTTCCTCGCATCCTTTTTCCATGTAGGTTATGACACAATGTTGAGTAGTCTCTCTCCTGGTCTTCCGTACGTCTTTGGTGAGTATATATTTCACATGGTTTGTATATCTCTGTTGACCCCAATATGGTAATGTATCCAATCCTCATCCCTTTCTACTTGGTGAACCATAAGTTTTTTAATGAATCTGTGGTTGCCTTTCTCTGTGGAAATATCTTCATTGGTATCAATTTTTAAGTAACTCCTAAAAGTGATATGATAGGATATGTGTCTTTTGCTTTCTCACTTACTACACGTGGCGTGATTACGTCTAGACTCATCTATGGTGCTGCAAATGGCATTGTTTCACTTTTTTCACTAGCGAATATTCCATCTGTACATGGAGGAGTTCTTCTTTGTGCACCCATCTGTTGGTGGACTTTTTGGTTACTTCCATATCTTGGCTATTGTAATACTGTGCCGTGCAGATTTGCCTGCCTGTGTCTTTGCAATTCTCTCTTCTTAGATTTTAGGTCGAGGAGTGGGCCTGCTGGATCATATGGTAGCTCAATGTTGACCTTTTTAAGGCACCTCCATTCTGTTCTCATTCGTGGCCCTTTCCAAGTTACGTCCCACTTGAAGTTGAGGGTATGCACTTCTCCACAACACCTTCAGCATTTATTGTTTGTAGTTTTCTTAAAGATGGTGATTCTGACAAGTGTGAGCTGATACCTTTTTGCGGTTGAATTCGCACGTGCCTCATAATCCGTTGAAATTGAGCTTTAAGGCATGTCCTTTTTATTTTTCTAGCTGTGATTACCCCCTTAGTTCTTCAAAGTGTTCTCTTAAAGTATGTGTCACATTTTGAAATGTTTTGGCCATGACCCCCCTCAAGACATTTTGAGGGCAGGTTTCATTTACAGTTCTGCAGTACTTGTTCCTATGAAATGACCGTTAGCACAGCCTTTAAAGCTGCTTTTGCAGGTAACTGCCAGAGGGTGGCAGCCTTTCTATGTCCCCCACCCTGGTACCTAGGGAAAAGCCCTTGCGGCCTGTGGTGTTTCTCGGTTATAAATTAGAGTGGAGTGTGCCCGGACAAACCCACACAAGCTGATGTCTCCTTACTTTTGTTGGTGTTTTAAATTTACTTTTTATTTTTCATTGGAGTAGTTTTCCACTGTGTACGTGGACCACTTCTACTTTGTGCATTCCTCGGTTGATGGACATTTTCATTGCTTCCGAGTGTTGGCTATGGTAAATATTGTTGGCGTGCAGGATTGCCAGCCTGTGACTTTTTGATTCTCATTTTCTCAGGTGATAGGCCCAGCAGTGGTTGGGATTGATTGACTGGTAGCACCGCGTTACCCTTTTCAAAGCACCTTCTTTGTGTTTTCATTAGTGGCTCTTACCACGTCCCCCTTAGAATCGAGGGTACGCATTTCTCCACAATCGCTTCAGCATTTATTGTTTGCAGCATTTATGCTAATGGCCCTTCTGGCTGCTGTGAGCTGATAGGTTTTTGTAATTTGGGTTTGCATGTCTTTGAAAATTCGTAAAACTCATCATTTTTCTCTGCCGTTTTCTTTTCTGTTAAAAAAAGGAAACAATTGGGAGTACAGTATAACTCTTGTAATTGTCTTCTTGGAAGGTTGCCCTCTTTTGAATTTTTCGGTCGATTTTCCACCCCAGAATTTTTTTAGAGAGCAGGTGTCATTTACCGAACTGCAAGTTTGGTGACTATTTAGTGACCTTTGGCAATGGATTTAAAGCTGCTGTTGTGGGAAGTGGCCTCAAGGAGGCAGCATTTCTCCATTCCCAAATCTGGGTACTAGGGCAGCAGAGTCTTTCTGGAAGTCGTGTTCCTAGGTTGTAAATTACATTGGAATGTGCATGGAGAAACCCCCATAAGATTATGTCTCATTATTTCTTCTTGGTTTTAAAAATTGCTTTAATTGGGGTAAAGCTTAGAATATTGTTTCTCCTAGGTGTACACGATCTGGTTCATTTGTACATTATATATGTCTATTCAAGTACAGATCCTCTTCCCATGTAAAATGTTACTGAGGGTTCCGCAGACCTCCCTTGCTATATGGTCGGTCTTTTTGAGATATGTATATAATATGTGTTTGTATGCATACAGTAACACTAATCTTAATTTATCCATTCCCCCCACCTTTCCTTTCAGATGAGCATAGTTTGCTTTCTAAGTCTGTGAGTGTCTTTCTCTGTGGAAATATGTTCATTTGTGTCAGTTATTAGATAACGCCTGTAAGTGATATCATAGAATATAGGTCTTTTGCTTTCCGACTTACCTCATGGTTCGTGATTATCTCCAGACTCATTTGTGGTGCCTCAGAGAGCAATGGTTCATTGTCTTCCATGGCTAATATTCCATTGTGGACATGGACCACTTCTTCTTTATCCATTCACCTCTTGTTGGACATTTTGATTGCTTCACTGTCTTGGCTATTGTGAATAAGGCTGCACTGCAGCTTTTGCGGCCTGTGTCTTCTCGATTCTTGTCTTCTCAGGTGAGAGGTCCAATGGTGCGCCTGCTGGATTGAATGGTGCCTCCATTTTTACTTTTAAACACAGCTCCTTTCTGTTCTCATTATTGGCTGTTACCCCTTTACGTCTCACCAGCAGGTAGAGGGTACACAGTTCCCTAAAACCCCTTCAGCATTTATTGTTTGTAGACTTTTTGCTGATGGTCAGTCGACTGGTGTGAGTTGAAACCTTTTTGTAGATTAGATTGCATGGGTCTAACACTCCCTGAGGTTGAGCTTTTATCCATTTTCCTTTTCTTTTTTTAAAAGAGCGTGAGTAAAACTTAACTCTTCATACTCTCTTCTTGAAACATTTGCCTGTGTTGAATTTTTTTGTCCATTCCCTACTTCAGCGCAATTTTTTAGGGCAGGTGTCCTTTACAGCCCTGAGTCCTTGGGAATGTTAAGTGACCATGAGCTGTGAGTTTAAAGCTGCTCCTGCAGGGAAAGGTCAGAAGGTGGCAGCATTTCTCCTTTACCAAATTTGGTTACTGGGGAAACAGAGCCTTAATGGAAGTGGTGTTCTAGGTTGTAAATTAGAATGGAATGTGCCAGGAAAAAGCCCTGTAAGTTTATGTCTCATTACTTCTTGTTGATATGTGCAATTTACTTTTTATTTTTTATCCCAGCAAATTTGATTACAATGGTTTGTTTGTTCTAGGTGTGCAAGATGTGGTTCTTTCACACATATTCGTGTATCTATTCTTCCTCGCATCCTTTTTCCATGTAGGTTATGACACAATGTTGAGTAGTCTCTCTCCTGGTCTTCCGTACGTCTTTGGTGAGTATATATTTCACATGGTTTGTATATCTCTGTTGACCCCAATATGGTAATGTATCCAATCCTCATCCCTTTCTACTTGGTGAACCATAAGTTTTTTAATGAATCTGTGGTTGCCTTTCTCTGTGGAAATATCTTCATTGGTATCAATTTTTAAGTAACTCCTAAAAGTGATATGATAGGATATGTGTCTTTTGCTTTCTCACTTACTACACGTGGCGTGATTACGTCTAGACTCATCTATGGTGCTGCAAATGGCATTGTTTCACTTTTTTCACTAGCGAATATTCCATCTGTACATGGAGGAGTTCTTCTTTGTGCACCCATCTGTTGGTGGACTTTTTGGTTACTTCCATATCTTGGCTATTGTAATACTGTGCCGTGCAGATTTGCCTGCCTGTGTCTTTGCAATTCTCTCTTCTTAGATTTTAGGTCGAGGAGTGGGCCTGCTGGATCATATGGTAGCTCAATGTTGACCTTTTTAAGGCACCTCCATTCTGTTCTCATTCGTGGCCCTTTCCAAGTTACGTCCCACTTGAAGTTGAGGGTATGCACTTCTCCACAACACCTTCAGCATTTATTGTTTGTAGTTTTCTTAAAGATGGTGATTCTGACAAGTGTGAGCTGATACCTTTTTGCGGTTGAATTCGCACGTGCCTCATAATCCGTTGAAATTGAGCTTTAAGGCATGTCCTTTTTATTTTTCTAGCTGTGATTACCCCCTTAGTTCTTCAAAGTGTTCTCTTAAAGTATGTGTCACATTTTGAAATGTTTTGGCCATGACCCCCCTCAAGACATTTTGAGGGCAGGTTTCATTTACAGTTCTGCAGTACTTGTTCCTATGAAATGACCGTTAGCACAGCCTTTAAAGCTGCTTTTGCAGGTAACTGCCAGAGGGTGGCAGCCTTTCTATGTCCCCCACCCTGGTACCTAGGGAAAAGCCCTTGCGGCCTGTGGTGTTTCTCGGTTATAAATTAGAGTGGAGTGTGCCCGGACAAACCCACACAAGCTGATGTCTCCTTACTTTTGTTGGTGTTTTAAATTTACTTTTTATTTTTCATTGGAGTAGTTTTCCACTGTGTACGTGGACCACTTCTACTTTGTGCATTCCTCGGTTGATGGACATTTTCATTGCTTCCGAGTGTTGGCTATGGTAAATATTGTTGGCGTGCAGGATTGCCAGCCTGTGACTTTTTGATTCTCATTTTCTCAGGTGATAGGCCCAGCAGTGGTTGGGATTGATTGACTGGTAGCACCGCGTTACCCTTTTCAAAGCACCTTCTTTGTGTTTTCATTAGTGGCTCTTACCACGTCCCCCTTAGAATCGAGGGTACGCATTTCTCCACAATCGCTTCAGCATTTATTGTTTGCAGCATTTATGCTAATGGCCCTTCTGGCTGCTGTGAGCTGATAGGTTTTTGTAATTTGGGTTTGCATGTCTTTGAAAATTCGTAAAACTCATCATTTTTCTCTGCCGTTTTCTTTTCTGTTAAAAAAAGGAAACAATTGGGAGTACAGTATAACTCTTGAAATTGTCTTCTTGGAAGGTTGCCCTCTTTTGAATTTTTCGGTCGATTTTCCACCCCAGAATTTTTTTAGAGAGCAGGTGTCATTTACCGAACTGCAAGTTTGGTGACTATTTAGTGACCTTTGGCAATGGATTTAAAGCTGCTGTTGTGGGAAGTGGCCTCAAGGAGGCAGCATTTCTCCATTCCCAAATCTGGGTACTAGGGCAGCAGAGTCTTTCTGGAAGTCGTGTTCCTAGGTTGTAAATTACATTGGAATGTGCATGGAGAAACCCCCATAAGATTATGTCTCATTATTTCTTCTTGGTTTTAAAAATTGCTTTAATTGGGGTAAAGCTTAGAATATTGTTTCTCCTAGGTGTACACGATCTGGTTCATTTGTACATTATATATGTCTATTCAAGTACAGATCCTCTTCCCATGTAAAATGTTACTGAGGGTTCCGCAGACCTCCCTTGCTATATGGTCGGTCTTTTTGATATATGTATATAATATGTGTTTGTATGCATACAGTAACACTAATCTTAATTTATCCATTCCCCCCACCTTTCCTTTCAGATGAGCATAGTTTGCTTTCTAAGTCTGTGAGTGTCTTTCTCTGTGGAAATATGTTCATTTGTGTCAGTTATTAGATAACGCCTGTAAGTGATATCATAGAATATAGGTCTTTTGCTTTCCGACTTACCTCATGGTTCGTGATTATCTCCAGACTCATTTGTGGTGCCTCAGAGAGCAATGGTTCATTGTCTTCCATGGCTAATATTCCATTGTGGACATGGACCACTTCTTCTTTATCCATTCACCTCTTGTTGGACATTTTGATTGCTTCACTGTCTTGGCTATTGTGAATAAGGCTGCACTGCAGCTTTTGCGGCCTGTGTCTTCTCGATTCTTGTCTTCTCAGGTGAGAGGTCCAATGGTGCGCCTGCTGGATTGAATGGTGCCTCCATTTTTACTTTTAAACACAGCTCCTTTCTGTTCTCATTATTGGCTGTTACCCCTTTACGTCTCACCAGCAGGTAGAGGGTACACAGTTCCCTAAAACCCCTTCAGCATTTATTGTTTGTAGACTTTTTGCTGATGGTCAGTCGACTGGTGTGAGTTGAAACCTTTTTGTAGATTAGATTGCATGGGTCTAACACTCCCTGAGGTTGAGCTTTTATCCATTTTCCTTTTCTTTTTTTAAAAGAGCGTGAGTAAAACTTAACTCTTCATACTCTCTTCTTGAAACATTTGCCTGTGTTGAATTTTTTTGTCCATTCCCTACTTCAGCGCAATTTTTTAGGGCAGGTGTCCTTTACAGCCCTGAGTCCTTGGGAATGTTAAGTGACCATGAGCTGTGAGTTTAAAGCTGCTCCTGCAGGGAAAGGTCAGAAGGTGGCAGCATTTCTCCTTTACCAAATTTGGTTACTGGGGAAACAGAGCCTTAATGGAAGTGGTGTTCTAGGTTGTAAATTAGAATGGAATGTGCCAGGAAAAAGCCCTGTAAGTTTATGTCTCATTACTTCTTGTTGATATGTGCAATTTACTTTTTATTTTTTATCCCAGCAAATTTGATTACAATGGTTTGTTTGTTCTAGGTGTGCAAGATGTGGTTCTTTCACACATATTCGTGTATCTATTCTTCCTCGCATCCTTTTTCCATGTAGGTTATGACACAATGTTGAGTAGTCTCTCTCCTGGTCTTCCGTACGTCTTTGGTGAGTATATATTTCACATGGTTTGTATATCTCTGTTGACCCCAATATGGTAATGTATCCAATCCTCATCCCTTTCTACTTGGTGAACCATAAGTTTTTTAATGAATCTGTGGTTGCCTTTCTCTGTGGAAATATCTTCATTGGTATCAATTTTTAAGTAACTCCTAAAAGTGATATGATAGGATATGTGTCTTTTGCTTTCTCACTTACTACACGTGGCGTGATTACGTCTAGACTCATCTATGGTGCTGCAAATGGCATTGTTTCACTTTTTTCACTAGCGAATATTCCATCTGTACATGGAGGAGTTCTTCTTTGTGCACCCATCTGTTGGTGGACTTTTTGGTTACTTCCATATCTTGGCTATTGTAATACTGTGCCGTGCAGATTTGCCTGCCTGTGTCTTTGCAATTCTCTCTTCTTAGATTTTAGGTTGAGGAGTGGGCCTGCTGGATCATATGGTAGCTCAATGTTGACCTTTTTAAGGCACCTCCATTCTGTTCTCATTCGTGGCCCTTTCCAAGTTACGTCCCACTTGAAGTTGAGGGTATGCACTTCTCCACAACACCTTCAGCATTTATTGTTTGTAGTTTTCTTAAAGATGGTGATTCTGACAAGTGTGAGCTGATACCTTTTTGCGGTTGAATTCGCACGTGCCTCATAATCCGTTGAAATTGAGCTTTAAGGCATGTCCTTTTTATTTTTCTAGCTGTGATTACCCCCTTAGTTCTTCAAAGTGTTCTCTTAAAGTATGTGTCACATTTTGAAATGTTTTGGCCATGACCCCCCTCAAGACATTTTGAGGGCAGGTTTCATTTACAGTTCTGCAGTACTTGTTCCTATGAAATGACCGTTAGCACAGCCTTTAAAGCTGCTTTTGCAGGTAACTGCCAGAGGGTGGCAGCCTTTCTATGTCCCCCACCCTGGTACCTAGGGAAAAGCCCTTGCGGCCTGTGGTGTTTCTCGGTTATAAATTAGAGTGGAGTGTGCCCGGACAAACCCACACAAGCTGATGTCTCCTTACTTTTGTTGGTGTTTTAAATTTACTTTTTATTTTTCATTGGAGTAGTTTTCCACTGTGTACGTGGACCACTTCTACTTTGTGCATTCCTCGGTTGATGGACATTTTCATTGCTTCCGAGTGTTGGCTATGGTAAATATTGTTGGCGTGCAGGATTGCCAGCCTGTGACTTTTTGATTCTCATTTTCTCAGGTGATAGGCCCAGCAGTGGTTGGGATTGATTGACTGGTAGCACCGCGTTACCCTTTTCAAAGCACCTTCTTTGTGTTTTCATTAGTGGCTCTTACCACGTCCCCCTTAGAATCGAGGGTACGCATTTCTCCACAATCGCTTCAGCATTTATTGTTTGCAGCATTTATGCTAATGGCCCTTCTGGCTGCTGTGAGCTGATAGGTTTTTGTAATTTGGGTTTGCATGTCTTTGAAAATTCGTAAAACTCATCATTTTTCTCTGCCGTTTTCTTTTCTGTTAAAAAAAGGAAACAATTGGGAGTACAGTATAACTCTTGAAATTGTCTTCTTGGAAGGTTGCCCTCTTTTGAATTTTTCGGTCGATTTTCCACCCCAGAATTTTTTTAGAGAGCAGGTGTCATTTACCGAACTGCAAGTTTGGTGACTATTTAGTGACCTTTGGCAATGGATTTAAAGCTGCTGTTGTGGGAAGTGGCCTCAAGGAGGCAGCATTTCTCCATTCCCAAATCTGGGTACTAGGGCAGCAGAGTCTTTCTGGAAGTCGTGTTCCTAGGTTGTAAATTACATTGGAATGTGCATGGAGAAACCCCCATAAGATTATGTCTCATTATTTCTTCTTGGTTTTAAAAATTGCTTTAATTGGGGTAAAGCTTAGAATATTGTTTCTCCTAGGTGTACACGATCTGGTTCATTTGTACATTATATATGTCTATTCAAGTACAGATCCTCTTCCCATGTAAAATGTTACTGAGGGTTCCGCAGACCTCCCTTGCTATATGGTCGGTCTTTTTGATATATGTATATAATATGTGTTTGTATGCATACAGTAACACTAATCTTAATTTATCCATTCCCCCCACCTTTCCTTTCAGATGAGCATAGTTTGCTTTCTAAGTCTGTGAGTGTCTTTCTCTGTGGAAATATGTTCATTTGTGTCAGTTATTAGATAACGCCTGTAAGTGATATCATAGAATATAGGTCTTTTGCTTTCCGACTTACCTCATGGTTCGTGATTATCTCCAGACTCATTTGTGGTGCCTCAGAGAGCAATGGTTCATTGTCTTCCATGGCTAATATTCCATTGTGGACATGGACCACTTCTTCTTTATCCATTCACCTCTTGTTGGACATTTTGATTGCTTCACTGTCTTGGCTATTGTGAATAAGGCTGCACTGCAGCTTTTGCGGCCTGTGTCTTCTCGATTCTTGTCTTCTCAGGTGAGAGGTCCAATGGTGCGCCTGCTGGATTGAATGGTGCCTCCATTTTTACTTTTAAACACAGCTCCTTTCTGTTCTCATTATTGGCTGTTACCCCTTTACGTCTCACCAGCAGGTAGAGGGTACACAGTTCCCTAAAACCCCTTCAGCATTTATTGTTTGTAGACTTTTTGCTGATGGTCAGTCGACTGGTGTGAGTTGAAACCTTTTTGTAGATTAGATTGCATGGGTCTAACACTCCCTGAGGTTGAGCTTTTATCCATTTTCCTTTTCTTTTTTTAAAAGAGCGTGAGTAAAACTTAACTCTTCATACTCTCTTCTTGAAACATTTGCCTGTGTTGAATTTTTTTGTCCATTCCCTACTTCAGCGCAATTTTTTAGGGCAGGTGTCCTTTACAGCCCTGAGTCCTTGGGAATGTTAAGTGACCATGAGCTGTGAGTTTAAAGCTGCTCCTGCAGGGAAAGGTCAGAAGGTGGCAGCATTTCTCCTTTACCAAATTTGGTTACTGGGGAAACAGAGCCTTAATGGAAGTGGTGTTCTAGGTTGTAAATTAGAATGGAATGTGCCAGGAAAAAGCCCTGTAAGTTTATGTCTCATTACTTCTTGTTGATATGTGCAATTTACTTTTTATTTTTTATCCCAGCAAATTTGATTACAATGGTTTGTTTGTTCTAGGTGTGCAAGATGTGGTTCTTTCACACATATTCGTGTATCTATTCTTCCTCGCATCCTTTTTCCATGTAGGTTATGACACAATGTTGAGTAGTCTCTCTCCTGGTCTTCCGTACGTCTTTGGTGAGTATATATTTCACATGGTTTGTATATCTCTGTTGACCCCAATATGGTAATGTATCCAATCCTCATCCCTTTCTACTTGGTGAACCATAAGTTTTTTAATGAATCTGTGGTTGCCTTTCTCTGTGGAAATATCTTCATTGGTATCAATTTTTAAGTAACTCCTAAAAGTGATATGATAGGATATGTGTCTTTTGCTTTCTCACTTACTACACGTGGCGTGATTACGTCTAGACTCATCTATGGTGCTGCAAATGGCATTGTTTCACTTTTTTCACTAGCGAATATTCCATCTGTACATGGAGGAGTTCTTCTTTGTGCACCCATCTGTTGGTGGACTTTTTGGTTACTTCCATATCTTGGCTATTGTAATACTGTGCCGTGCAGATTTGCCTGCCTGTGTCTTTGCAATTCTCTCTTCTTAGATTTTAGGTTGAGGAGTGGGCCTGCTGGATCATATGGTAGCTCAATGTTGACCTTTTTAAGGCACCTCCATTCTGTTCTCATTCGTGGCCCTTTCCAAGTTACGTCCCACTTGAAGTTGAGGGTATGCACTTCTCCACAACACCTTCAGCATTTATTGTTTGTAGTTTTCTTAAAGATGGTGATTCTGACAAGTGTGAGCTGATACCTTTTTGCGGTTGAATTCGCACGTGCCTCATAATCCGTTGAAATTGAGCTTTAAGGCATGTCCTTTTTATTTTTCTAGCTGTGATTACCCCCTTAGTTCTTCAAAGTGTTCTCTTAAAGTATGTGTCACATTTTGAAATGTTTTGGCCATGACCCCCCTCAAGACATTTTGAGGGCAGGTTTCATTTACAGTTCTGCAGTACTTGTTCCTATGAAATGACCGTTAGCACAGCCTTTAAAGCTGCTTTTGCAGGTAACTGCCAGAGGGTGGCAGCCTTTCTATGTCCCCCACCCTGGTACCTAGGGAAAAGCCCTTGCGGCCTGTGGTGTTTCTCGGTTATAAATTAGAGTGGAGTGTGCCCGGACAAACCCACACAAGCTGATGTCTCCTTACTTTTGTTGGTGTTTTAAATTTACTTTTTATTTTTCATTGGAGTAGTTTTCCACTGTGTACGTGGACCACTTCTACTTTGTGCATTCCTCGGTTGATGGACATTTTCATTGCTTCCGAGTGTTGGCTATGGTAAATATTGTTGGCGTGCAGGATTGCCAGCCTGTGACTTTTTGATTCTCATTTTCTCAGGTGATAGGCCCAGCAGTGGTTGGGATTGATTGACTGGTAGCACCGCGTTACCCTTTTCAAAGCACCTTCTTTGTGTTTTCATTAGTGGCTCTTACCACGTCCCCCTTAGAATCGAGGGTACGCATTTCTCCACAATCGCTTCAGCATTTATTGTTTGCAGCATTTATGCTAATGGCCCTTCTGGCTGCTGTGAGCTGATAGGTTTTTGTAATTTGGGTTTGCATGTCTTTGAAAATTCGTAAAACTCATCATTTTTCTCTGCCGTTTTCTTTTCTGTTAAAAAAAGGAAACAATTGGGAGTACAGTATAACTCTTGAAATTGTCTTCTTGGAAGGTTGCCCTCTTTTGAATTTTTCGGTCGATTTTCCACCCCAGAATTTTTTTAGAGAGCAGGTGTCATTTACCGAACTGCAAGTTTGGTGACTATTTAGTGACCTTTGGCAATGGATTTAAAGCTGCTGTTGTGGGAAGTGGCCTCAAGGAGGCAGCATTTCTCCATTCCCAAATCTGGGTACTAGGGCAGCAGAGTCTTTCTGGAAGTCGTGTTCCTAGGTTGTAAATTACATTGGAATGTGCATGGAGAAACCCCCATAAGATTATGTCTCATTATTTCTTCTTGGTTTTAAAAATTGCTTTAATTGGGGTAAAGCTTAGAATATTGTTTCTCCTAGGTGTACACGATCTGGTTCATTTGTACATTATATATGTCTATTCAAGTACAGATCCTCTTCCCATGTAAAATGTTACTGAGGGTTCCGCAGACCTCCCTTGCTATATGGTCGGTCTTTTTGATATATGTATATAATATGTGTTTGTATGCATACAGTAACACTAATCTTAATTTATCCATTCCCCCCACCTTTCCTTTCAGATGAGCATAGTTTGCTTTCTAAGTCTGTGAGTGTCTTTCTCTGTGGAAATATGTTCATTTGTGTCAGTTATTAGATAACGCCTGTAAGTGATATCATAGAATATAGGTCTTTTGCTTTCCGACTTACCTCATGGTTCGTGATTATCTCCAGACTCATTTGTGGTGCCTCAGAGAGCAATGGTTCATTGTCTTCCATGGCTAATATTCCATTGTGGACATGGACCACTTCTTCTTTATCCATTCACCTCTTGTTGGACATTTTGATTGCTTCACTGTCTTGGCTATTGTGAATAAGGCTGCACTGCAGCTTTTGCGGCCTGTGTCTTCTCGATTCTTGTCTTCTCAGGTGAGAGGTCCAATGGTGCGCCTGCTGGATTGAATGGTGCCTCCATTTTTACTTTTAAACACAGCTCCTTTCTGTTCTCATTATTGGCTGTTACCCCTTTACGTCTCACCAGCAGGTAGAGGGTACACAGTTCCCTAAAACCCCTTCAGCATTTATTGTTTGTAGACTTTTTGCTGATGGTCAGTCGACTGGTGTGAGTTGAAACCTTTTTGTAGATTAGATTGCATGGGTCTAACACTCCCTGAGGTTGAGCTTTTATCCATTTTCCTTTTCTTTTTTTAAAAGAGCGTGAGTAAAACTTAACTCTTCATACTCTCTTCTTGAAACATTTGCCTGTGTTGAATTTTTTTGTCCATTCCCTACTTCAGCGCAATTTTTTAGGGCAGGTGTCCTTTACAGCCCTGAGTCCTTGGGAATGTTAAGTGACCATGAGCTGTGAGTTTAAAGCTGCTCCTGCAGGGAAAGGTCAGAAGGTGGCAGCATTTCTCCTTTACCAAATTTGGTTACTGGGGAAACAGAGCCTTAATGGAAGTGGTGTTCTAGGTTGTAAATTAGAATGGAATGTGCCAGGAAAAAGCCCTGTAAGTTTATGTCTCATTACTTCTTGTTGATATGTGCAATTTACTTTTTATTTTTTATCCCAGCAAATTTGATTACAATGGTTTGTTTGTTCTAGGTGTGCAAGATGTGGTTCTTTCACACATATTCGTGTATCTATTCTTCCTCGCATCCTTTTTCCATGTAGGTTATGACACAATGTTGAGTAGTCTCTCTCCTGGTCTTCCGTACGTCTTTGGTGAGTATATATTTCACATGGTTTGTATATCTCTGTTGACCCCAATATGGTAATGTATCCAATCCTCATCCCTTTCTACTTGGTGAACCATAAGTTTTTTAATGAATCTGTGGTTGCCTTTCTCTGTGGAAATATCTTCATTGGTATCAATTTTTAAGTAACTCCTAAAAGTGATATGATAGGATATGTGTCTTTTGCTTTCTCACTTACTACACGTGGCGTGATTACGTCTAGACTCATCTATGGTGCTGCAAATGGCATTGTTTCACTTTTTTCACTAGCGAATATTCCATCTGTACATGGAGGAGTTCTTCTTTGTGCACCCATCTGTTGGTGGACTTTTTGGTTACTTCCATATCTTGGCTATTGTAATACTGTGCCGTGCAGATTTGCCTGCCTGTGTCTTTGCAATTCTCTCTTCTTAGATTTTAGGTTGAGGAGTGGGCCTGCTGGATCATATGGTAGCTCAATGTTGACCTTTTTAAGGCACCTCCATTCTGTTCTCATTCGTGGCCCTTTCCAAGTTACGTCCCACTTGAAGTTGAGGGTATGCACTTCTCCACAACACCTTCAGCATTTATTGTTTGTAGTTTTCTTAAAGATGGTGATTCTGACAAGTGTGAGCTGATACCTTTTTGCGGTTGAATTCGCACGTGCCTCATAATCCGTTGAAATTGAGCTTTAAGGCATGTCCTTTTTATTTTTCTAGCTGTGATTACCCCCTTAGTTCTTCAAAGTGTTCTCTTAAAGTATGTGTCACATTTTGAAATGTTTTGGCCATGACCCCCCTCAAGACATTTTGAGGGCAGGTTTCATTTACAGTTCTGCAGTACTTGTTCCTATGAAATGACCGTTAGCACAGCCTTTAAAGCTGCTTTTGCAGGTAACTGCCAGAGGGTGGCAGCCTTTCTATGTCCCCCACCCTGGTACCTAGGGAAAAGCCCTTGCGGCCTGTGGTGTTTCTCGGTTATAAATTAGAGTGGAGTGTGCCCGGACAAACCCACACAAGCTGATGTCTCCTTACTTTTGTTGGTGTTTTAAATTTACTTTTTATTTTTCATTGGAGTAGTTTTCCACTGTGTACGTGGACCACTTCTACTTTGTGCATTCCTCGGTTGATGGACATTTTCATTGCTTCCGAGTGTTGGCTATGGTAAATATTGTTGGCGTGCAGGATTGCCAGCCTGTGACTTTTTGATTCTCATTTTCTCAGGTGATAGGCCCAGCAGTGGTTGGGATTGATTGACTGGTAGCACCGCGTTACCCTTTTCAAAGCACCTTCTTTGTGTTTTCATTAGTGGCTCTTACCACGTCCCCCTTAGAATCGAGGGTACGCATTTCTCCACAATCGCTTCAGCATTTATTGTTTGCAGCATTTATGCTAATGGCCCTTCTGGCTGCTGTGAGCTGATAGGTTTTTGTAATTTGGGTTTGCATGTCTTTGAAAATTCGTAAAACTCATCATTTTTCTCTGCCGTTTTCTTTTCTGTTAAAAAAAGGAAACAATTGGGAGTACAGTATAACTCTTGAAATTGTCTTCTTGGAAGGTTGCCCTCTTTTGAATTTTTCGGTCGATTTTCCACCCCAGAATTTTTTTAGAGAGCAGGTGTCATTTACCGAACTGCAAGTTTGGTGACTATTTAGTGACCTTTGGCAATGGATTTAAAGCTGCTGTTGTGGGAAGTGGCCTCAAGGAGGCAGCATTTCTCCATTCCCAAATCTGGGTACTAGGGCAGCAGAGTCTTTCTGGAAGTCGTGTTCCTAGGTTGTAAATTACATTGGAATGTGCATGGAGAAACCCCCATAAGATTATGTCTCATTATTTCTTCTTGGTTTTAAAAATTGCTTTAATTGGGGTAAAGCTTAGAATATTGTTTCTCCTAGGTGTACACGATCTGGTTCATTTGTACATTATATATGTCTATTCAAGTACAGATCCTCTTCCCATGTAAAATGTTACTGAGGGTTCCGCAGACCTCCCTTGCTATATGGTCGGTCTTTTTGATATATGTATATAATATGTGTTTGTATGCATACAGTAACACTAATCTTAATTTATCCATTCCCCCCACCTTTCCTTTCAGATGAGCATAGTTTGCTTTCTAAGTCTGTGAGTGTCTTTCTCTGTGGAAATATGTTCATTTGTGTCAGTTATTAGATAACGCCTGTAAGTGATATCATAGAATATAGGTCTTTTGCTTTCCGACTTACCTCATGGTTCGTGATTATCTCCAGACTCATTTGTGGTGCCTCAGAGAGCAATGGTTCATTGTCTTCCATGGCTAATATTCCATTGTGGACATGGACCACTTCTTCTTTATCCATTCACCTCTTGTTGGACATTTTGATTGCTTCACTGTCTTGGCTATTGTGAATAAGGCTGCACTGCAGCTTTTGCGGCCTGTGTCTTCTCGATTCTTGTCTTCTCAGGTGAGAGGTCCAATGGTGCGCCTGCTGGATTGAATGGTGCCTCCATTTTTACTTTTAAACACAGCTCCTTTCTGTTCTCATTATTGGCTGTTACCCCTTTACGTCTCACCAGCAGGTAGAGGGTACACAGTTCCCTAAAACCCCTTCAGCATTTATTGTTTGTAGACTTTTTGCTGATGGTCAGTCGACTGGTGTGAGTTGAAACCTTTTTGTAGATTAGATTGCATGGGTCTAACACTCCCTGAGGTTGAGCTTTTATCCATTTTCCTTTTCTTTTTTTAAAAGAGCGTGAGTAAAACTTAACTCTTCATACTCTCTTCTTGAAACATTTGCCTGTGTTGAATTTTTTTGTCCATTCCCTACTTCAGCGCAATTTTTTAGGGCAGGTGTCCTTTACAGCCCTGAGTCCTTGGGAATGTTAAGTGACCATGAGCTGTGAGTTTAAAGCTGCTCCTGCAGGGAAAGGTCAGAAGGTGGCAGCATTTCTCCTTTACCAAATTTGGTTACTGGGGAAACAGAGCCTTAATGGAAGTGGTGTTCTAGGTTGTAAATTAGAATGGAATGTGCCAGGAAAAAGCCCTGTAAGTTTATGTCTCATTACTTCTTGTTGATATGTGCAATTTACTTTTTATTTTTTATCCCAGCAAATTTGATTACAATGGTTTGTTTGTTCTAGGTGTGCAAGATGTGGTTCTTTCACACATATTCGTGTATCTATTCTTCCTCGCATCCTTTTTCCATGTAGGTTATGACACAATGTTGAGTAGTCTCTCTCCTGGTCTTCCGTACGTCTTTGGTGAGTATATATTTCACATGGTTTGTATATCTCTGTTGACCCCAATATGGTAATGTATCCAATCCTCATCCCTTTCTACTTGGTGAACCATAAGTTTTTTAATGAATCTGTGGTTGCCTTTCTCTGTGGAAATATCTTCATTGGTATCAATTTTTAAGTAACTCCTAAAAGTGATATGATAGGATATGTGTCTTTTGCTTTCTCACTTACTACACGTGGCGTGATTACGTCTAGACTCATCTATGGTGCTGCAAATGGCATTGTTTCACTTTTTTCACTAGCGAATATTCCATCTGTACATGGAGGAGTTCTTCTTTGTCCACTCATCTGTTGGTGGACTTTTTGGTTACTTCCATATCTTGGCTATTGTAATACTGTGCCGTGCAGATTTGCCTGCCTGTGTCTTTGCAATTCTCTCTTCTTAGATTTTAGGTCGAGGAGTGGGCCTGCTGGATCATATGGTAGCTCAATGTTGACCTTTTTAAGGCACCTCCATTCTGTTCTCATTCGTGGCCCTTTCCAAGTTACGTCCCACTTGAAGTTGAGGGTATGCACTTCTCCACAACACCTTCAGCATTTATTGTTTGTAGTTTTCTTAAAGATGGTGATTCTGACAAGTGTGAGCTGATACCTTTTTGCGGTTGAATTCGCACGTGCCTCATAATCCGTTGAAATTGAGCTTTAAGGCATGTCCTTTTTATTTTTCTAGCTGTGATTACCCCCTTAGTTCTTCAAAGTGTTCTCTTAAAGTATGTGTCACATTTTGAAATGTTTTGGCCATGACCCCCCTCAAGACATTTTGAGGGCAGGTTTCATTTACAGTTCTGCAGTACTTGTTCCTATGAAATGACCGTTAGCACAGCCTTTAAAGCTGCTTTTGCAGGTAACTGCCAGAGGGTGGCAGCCTTTCTATGTCCCCCACCCTGGTACCTAGGGAAAAGCCCTTGCGGCCTGTGGTGTTTCTCGGTTATA
Organism: Balaenoptera borealis; assembly: GCF_965194805.1. NCBI lineage: Eukaryota > Metazoa > Chordata > Mammalia > Artiodactyla > Balaenopteridae > Balaenoptera > Balaenoptera borealis. The sequence continues at coordinate 448,128 of NW_028123762.1, forward strand.
AATTAGAGTGGAGTGTGCCCGGACAAACCCACACAAGCTGATGTCTCCTTACTTTTGTTGGTGTTTTAAATTTACTTTTTATTTTTCATTGGAGTAGTTTTCCACTGTGTACGTGGACCACTTCTACTTTGTGCATTCCTCGGTTGATGGACATTTTCATTGCTTCCGAGTGTTGGCTATGGTAAATATTGTTGGCGTGCAGGATTGCCAGCCTGTGACTTTTTGATTCTCATTTTCTCAGGTGATAGGCCCAGCAGTGGTTGGGATTGATTGACTGGTAGCACCGCGTTACCCTTTTCAAAGCACCTTCTTTGTGTTTTCATTAGTGGCTCTTACCACGTCCCCCTTAGAATCGAGGGTACGCATTTCTCCACAATCGCTTCAGCATTTATTGTTTGCAGCATTTATGCTAATGGCCCTTCTGGCTGCTGTGAGCTGATAGGTTTTTGTAATTTGGGTTTGCATGTCTTTGAAAATTCGTAAAACTCATCATTTTTCTCTGCCGTTTTCTTTTCTGTTAAAAAAAGGAAACAATTGGGAGTACAGTATAACTCTTGAAATTGTCTTCTTGGAAGGTTGCCCTCTTTTGAATTTTTCGGTCGATTTTCCACCCCAGAATTTTTTTAGAGAGCAGGTGTCATTTACCGAACTGCAAGTTTGGTGACTATTTAGTGACCTTTGGCAATGGATTTAAAGCTGCTGTTGTGGGAAGTGGCCTCAAGGAGGCAGCATTTCTCCATTCCCAAATCTGGGTACTAGGGCAGCAGAGTCTTTCTGGAAGTCGTGTTCCTAGGTTGTAAATTACATTGGAATGTGCATGGAGAAACCCCCATAAGATTAGGTCTCATTATTTCTTCTTGGTTTTAAAAATTGCTTTAATTGGGGTAAAGCTTAGAATATTGTTTCTCCTAGGTGTACACGATCTGGTTCATTTGTACATTATATATGTCTATTCAAGTACAGATCCTCTTCCCATGTAAAATGTTACTGAGGGTTCCGCAGACCTCCCTTGCTATATGGTCGGTCTTTTTGATATATGTATATAATATGTGTTTGTATGCATACAGTAACACTAATCTTAATTTATCCATTCCCCCCACCTTTCCTTTCAGATGAGCATAGTTTGCTTTCTAAGTCTGTGAGTGTCTTTCTCTGTGGAAATATGTTCATTTGTGTCAGTTATTAGATAACGCCTGTAAGTGATATCATAGAATATAGGTCTTTTGCTTTCCGACTTACCTCATGGTTCGTGATTATCTCCAGACTCATTTGTGGTGCCTCAGAGAGCAATGGTTCATTGTCTTCCATGGCTAATATTCCATTGTGGACATGGACCACTTCTTCTTTATCCATTCACCTCTTGTTGGACATTTTGATTGCTTCACTGTCTTGGCTATTGTGAATAAGGCTGCACTGCAGCTTTTGCGGCCTGTGTCTTCTCGATTCTTGTCTTCTCAGGTGAGAGGTCCAATGGTGCGCCTGCTGGATTGAATGGTGCCTCCATTTTTACTTTTAAACACAGCTCCTTTCTGTTCTCATTATTGGCTGTTACCCCTTTACGTCTCACCAGCAGGTAGAGGGTACACAGTTCCCTAAAACCCCTTCAGCATTTATTGTTTGTAGACTTTTTGCTGATGGTCAGTCGACTGGTGTGAGTTGAAACCTTTTTGTAGATTAGATTGCATGGGTCTAACACTCCCTGAGGTTGAGCTTTTATCCATTTTCCTTTTCTTTTTTTAAAAGAGCGTGAGTAAAACTTAACTCTTCATACTCTCTTCTTGAAACATTTGCCTGTGTTGAATTTTTTTGTCCATTCCCTACTTCAGCGCAATTTTTTAGGGCAGGTGTCCTTTACAGCCCTGAGTCCTTGGGAATGTTAAGTGACCATGAGCTGTGAGTTTAAAGCTGCTCCTGCAGGGAAAGGTCAGAAGGTGGCAGCATTTCTCCTTTACCAAATTTGGTTACTGGGGAAACAGAGCCTTAATGGAAGTGGTGTTCTAGGTTGTAAATTAGAATGGAATGTGCCAGGAAAAAGCCCTGTAAGTTTATGTCTCATTACTTCTTGTTGATATGTGCAATTTACTTTTTATTTTTTATCCCAGCAAATTTGATTACAATGGTTTGTTTGTTCTAGGTGTGCAAGATGTGGTTCTTTCACACATATTCGTGTATCTATTCTTCCTCGCATCCTTTTTCCATGTAGGTTATGACACAATGTTGAGTAGTCTCTCTCCTGGTCTTCCGTACGTCTTTGGTGAGTATATATTTCACATGGTTTGTATATCTCTGTTGACCCCAATATGGTAATGTATCCAATCCTCATCCCTTTCTACTTGGTGAACCATAAGTTTTTTAATGAATCTGTGGTTGCCTTTCTCTGTGGAAATATCTTCATTGGTATCAATTTTTAAGTAACTCCTAAAAGTGATATGATAGGATATGTGTCTTTTGCTTTCTCACTTACTACACGTGGCGTGATTACGTCTAGACTCATCTATGGTGCTGCAAATGGCATTGTTTCACTTTTTTCACTAGCGAATATTCCATCTGTACATGGAGGAGTTCTTCTTTGTCCACTCATCTGTTGGTGGACTTTTTGGTTACTTCCATATCTTGGCTATTGTAATACTGTGCCGTGCAGATTTGCCTGCCTGTGTCTTTGCAATTCTCTCTTCTTAGATTTTAGGTCGAGGAGTGGGCCTGCTGGATCATATGGTAGCTCAATGTTGACCTTTTTAAGGCACCTCCATTCTGTTCTCATTCGTGGCCCTTTCCAAGTTACGTCCCACTTGAAGTTGAGGGTATGCACTTCTCCACAACACCTTCAGCATTTATTGTTTGTAGTTTTCTTAAAGATGGTGATTCTGACAAGTGTGAGCTGATACCTTTTTGCGGTTGAATTCGCACGTGCCTCATAATCCGTTGAAATTGAGCTTTAAGGCATGTCCTTTTTATTTTTCTAGCTGTGATTACCCCCTTAGTTCTTCAAAGTGTTCTCTTAAAGTATGTGTCACATTTTGAAATGTTTTGGCCATGACCCCCCTCAAGACATTTTGAGGGCAGGTTTCATTTACAGTTCTGCAGTACTTGTTCCTATGAAATGACCGTTAGCACAGCCTTTAAAGCTGCTTTTGCAGGTAACTGCCAGAGGGTGGCAGCCTTTCTATGTCCCCCACCCTGGTACCTAGGGAAAAGCCCTTGCGGCCTGTGGTGTTTCTCGGTTATAAATTAGAGTGGAGTGTGCCCGGACAAACCCACACAAGCTGATGTCTCCTTACTTTTGTTGGTGTTTTAAATTTACTTTTTATTTTTCATTGGAGTAGTTTTCCACTGTGTACGTGGACCACTTCTACTTTGTGCATTCCTCGGTTGATGGACATTTTCATTGCTTCCGAGTGTTGGCTATGGTAAATATTGTTGGCGTGCAGGATTGCCAGCCTGTGACTTTTTGATTCTCATTTTCTCAGGTGATAGGCCCAGCAGTGGTTGGGATTGATTGACTGGTAGCACCGTGTTACCCTTTTCAAAGCACCTTCTTTGTGTTTTCATTAGTGGCTCTTACCACGTCCCCCTTAGAATCGAGGGTACGCATTTCTCCACAATCGCTTCAGCATTTATTGTTTGCAGCATTTATGCTAATGGCCCTTCTGGCTGCTGTGAGCTGATAGGTTTTTGTAATTTGGGTTTGCATGTCTTTGAAAATTCGTAAAACTCATCATTTTTCTCTGCCGTTTTCTTTTCTGTTAAAAAAAGGAAACAATTGGGAGTACAGTATAACTCTTGAAATTGTCTTCTTGGAAGGTTGCCCTCTTTTGAATTTTTCGGTCGATTTTCCACCCCAGAATTTTTTTAGAGAGCAGGTGTCATTTACCGAACTGCAAGTTTGGTGACTATTTAGTGACCTTTGGCAATGGATTTAAAGCTGCTGTTGTGGGAAGTGGCCTCAAGGAGGCAGCATTTCTCCATTCCCAAATCTGGGTACTAGGGCAGCAGAGTCTTTCTGGAAGTCGTGTTCCTAGGTTGTAAATTACATTGGAATGTGCATGGAGAAACCCCCATAAGATTAGGTCTCATTATTTCTTCTTGGTTTTAAAAATTGCTTTAATTGGGGTAAAGCTTAGAATATTGTTTCTCCTAGGTGTACACGATCTGGTTCATTTGTACATTATATATGTCTATTCAAGTACAGATCCTCTTCCCATGTAAAATGTTACTGAGGGTTCCGCAGACCTCCCTTGCTATATGGTCGGTCTTTTTGATATATGTATATAATATGTGTTTGTATGCATACAGTAACACTAATCTTAATTTATCCATTCCCCCCACCTTTCCTTTCAGATGAGCATAGTTTGCTTTCTAAGTCTGTGAGTGTCTTTCTCTGTGGAAATATGTTCATTTGTGTCAGTTATTAGATAACGCCTGTAAGTGATATCATAGAATATAGGTCTTTTGCTTTCCGACTTACCTCATGGTTCGTGATTATCTCCAGACTCATTTGTGGTGCCTCAGAGAGCAATGGTTCATTGTCTTCCATGGCTAATATTCCATTGTGGACATGGACCACTTCTTCTTTATCCATTCACCTCTTGTTGGACATTTTGATTGCTTCACTGTCTTGGCTATTGTGAATAAGGCTGCACTGCAGCTTTTGCGGCCTGTGTCTTCTCGATTCTTGTCTTCTCAGGTGAGAGGTCCAATGGTGCGCCTGCTGGATTGAATGGTGCCTCCATTTTTATTTTTAAACACAGCTCCTTTCTGTTCTCATTATTGGCTGTTACCCCTTTACGTCTCACCAGCAGGTAGAGGGTACACAGTTCCCTAAAACCCCTTCAGCATTTATTGTTTGTAGACTTTTTGCTGATGGTCAGTCGACTGGTGTGAGTTGAAACCTTTTTGTAGATTAGATTGCATGGGTCTAACACTCCCTGAGGTTGAGCTTTTATCCATTTTCCTTTTCTTTTTTTAAAAGAGCGTGAGTAAAACTTAACTCTTCATACTCTCTTCTTGAAACATTTGCCTGTGTTGAATTTTTTTGTCCATTCCCTACTTCAGCGCAATTTTTTAGGGCAGGTGTCCTTTACAGCCCTGAGTCCTTGGGAATGTTAAGTGACCATGAGCTGTGAGTTTAAAGCTGCTCCTGCAGGGAAAGGTCAGAAGGTGGCAGCATTTCTCCTTTACCAAATTTGGTTACTGGGGAAACAGAGCCTTAATGGAAGTGGTGTTCTAGGTTGTAAATTAGAATGGAATGTGCCAGGAAAAAGCCCTGTAAGTTTATGTCTCATTACTTCTTGTTGATATGTGCAATTTACTTTTTATTTTTTATCCCAGCAAATTTGATTACAATGGTTTGTTTGTTCTAGGTGTGCAAGATGTGGTTCTTTCACACATATTCGTGTATCTATTCTTCCTCGCATCCTTTTTCCATGTAGGTTATGACACAATGTTGAGTAGTCTCTCTCCTGGTCTTCCGTACGTCTTTGGTGAGTATATATTTCACATGGTTTGTATATCTCTGTTGACCCCAATATGGTAATGTATCCAATCCTCATCCCTTTCTACTTGGTGAACCATAAGTTTTTTAATGAATCTGTGGTTGCCTTTCTCTGTGGAAATATCTTCATTGGTATCAATTTTTAAGTAACTCCTAAAAGTGATATGATAGGATATGTGTCTTTTGCTTTCTCACTTACTACACGTGGCGTGATTACGTCTAGACTCATCTATGGTGCTGCAAATGGCATTGTTTCACTTTTTTCACTAGCGAATATTCCATCTGTACATGGAGGAGTTCTTCTTTGTCCACTCATCTGTTGGTGGACTTTTTGGTTACTTCCATATCTTGGCTATTGTAATACTGTGCCGTGCAGATTTGCCTGCCTGTGTCTTTGCAATTCTCTCTTCTTAGATTTTAGGTCGAGGAGTGGGCCTGCTGGATCATATGGTAGCTCAATGTTGACCTTTTTAAGGCACCTCCATTCTGTTCTCATTCGTGGCCCTTTCCAAGTTACGTCCCACTTGAAGTTGAGGGTATGCACTTCTCCACAACACCTTCAGCATTTATTGTTTGTAGTTTTCTTAAAGATGGTGATTCTGACAAGTGTGAGCTGATACCTTTTTGCGGTTGAATTCGCACGTGCCTCATAATCCGTTGAAATTGAGCTTTAAGGCATGTCCTTTTTATTTTTCTAGCTGTGATTACCCCCTTAGTTCTTCAAAGTGTTCTCTTAAAGTATGTGTCACATTTTGAAATGTTTTGGCCATGACCCCCCTCAAGACATTTTGAGGGCAGGTTTCATTTACAGTTCTGCAGTACTTGTTCCTATGAAATGACCGTTAGCACAGCCTTTAAAGCTGCTTTTGCAGGTAACTGCCAGAGGGTGGCAGCCTTTCTATGTCCCCCACCCTGGTACCTAGGGAAAAGCCCTTGCGGCCTGTGGTGTTTCTCGGTTATAAATTAGAGTGGAGTGTGCCCGGACAAACCCACACAAGCTGATGTCTCCTTACTTTTGTTGGTGTTTTAAATTTACTTTTTATTTTTCATTGGAGTAGTTTTCCACTGTGTACGTGGACCACTTCTACTTTGTGCATTCCTCGGTTGATGGACATTTTCATTGCTTCCGAGTGTTGGCTATGGTAAATATTGTTGGCGTGCAGGATTGCCAGCCTGTGACTTTTTGATTCTCATTTTCTCAGGTGATAGGCCCAGCAGTGGTTGGGATTGATTGACTGGTAGCACCGTGTTACCCTTTTCAAAGCACCTTCTTTGTGTTTTCATTAGTGGCTCTTACCACGTCCCCCTTAGAATCGAGGGTACGCATTTCTCCACAATCGCTTCAGCATTTATTGTTTGCAGCATTTATGCTAATGGCCCTTCTGGCTGCTGTGAGCTGATAGGTTTTTGTAATTTGGGTTTGCATGTCTTTGAAAATTCGTAAAACTCATCATTTTTCTCTGCCGTTTTCTTTTCTGTTAAAAAAAGGAAACAATTGGGAGTACAGTATAACTCTTGAAATTGTCTTCTTGGAAGGTTGCCCTCTTTTGAATTTTTCGGTCGATTTTCCACCCCAGAATTTTTTTAGAGAGCAGGTGTCATTTACCGAACTGCAAGTTTGGTGACTATTTAGTGACCTTTGGCAATGGATTTAAAGCTGCTGTTGTGGGAAGTGGCCTCAAGGAGGCAGCATTTCTCCATTCCCAAATCTGGGTACTAGGGCAGCAGAGTCTTTCTGGAAGTCGTGTTCCTAGGTTGTAAATTACATTGGAATGTGCATGGAGAAACCCCCATAAGATTATGTCTCATTATTTCTTCTTGGTTTTAAAAATTGCTTTAATTGGGGTAAAGCTTAGAATATTGTTTCTCCTAGGTGTACACGATCTGGTTCATTTGTACATTATATATGTCTATTCAAGTACAGATCCTCTTCCCATGTAAAATGTTACTGAGGGTTCCGCAGACCTCCCTTGCTATATGGTCGGTCTTTTTGATATATGTATATAATATGTGTTTGTATGCATACAGTAACACTAATCTTAATTTATCCATTCCCCCCACCTTTCCTTTCAGATGAGCATAGTTTGCTTTCTAAGTCTGTGAGTGTCTTTCTCTGTGGAAATATGTTCATTTGTGTCAGTTATTAGATAACGCCTGTAAGTGATATCATAGAATATAGGTCTTTTGCTTTCCGACTTACCTCATGGTTCGTGATTATCTCCAGACTCATTTGTGGTGCCTCAGAGAGCAATGGTTCATTGTCTTCCATGGCTAATATTCCATTGTGGACATGGACCACTTCTTCTTTATCCATTCACCTCTTGTTGGACATTTTGATTGCTTCACTGTCTTGGCTATTGTGAATAAGGCTGCACTGCAGCTTTTGCGGCCTGTGTCTTCTCGATTCTTGTCTTCTCAGGTGAGAGGTCCAATGGTGCGCCTGCTGGATTGAATGGTGCCTCCATTTTTACTTTTAAACACAGCTCCTTTCTGTTCTCATTATTGGCTGTTACCCCTTTACGTCTCACCAGCAGGTAGAGGGTACACAGTTCCCTAAAACCCCTTCAGCATTTATTGTTTGTAGACTTTTTGCTGATGGTCAGTCGACTGGTGTGAGTTGAAACCTTTTTGTAGATTAGATTGCATGGGTCTAACACTCCCTGAGGTTGAGCTTTTATCCATTTTCCTTTTCTTTTTTTAAAAGAGCGTGAGTAAAACTTAACTCTTCATACTCTCTTCTTGAAACATTTGCCTGTGTTGAATTTTTTTGTCCATTCCCTACTTCAGCACAATTTTTTAGGGCAGGTGTCCTTTACAGCCCTGAGTCCTTGGGAATGTTAAGTGACCATGAGCTGTGAGTTTAAAGCTGCTCCTGCAGGGAAAGGTCAGAAGGTGGCAGCATTTCTCCTTTACCAAATTTGGTTACTGGGGAAACAGAGCCTTAATGGAAGTGGTGTTCTAGGTTGTAAATTAGAATGGAATGTGCCAGGAAAAAGCCCTGTAAGTTTATGTCTCATTACTTCTTGTTGATATGTGCAATTTACTTTTTATTTTTTATCCCAGCAAATTTGATTACAATGGTTTGTTTGTTCTAGGTGTGCAAGATGTGGTTCTTTCACACATATTCGTGTATCTATTCTTCCTCGCATCCTTTTTCCATGTAGGTTATGACACAATGTTGAGTAGTCTCTCTCCTGGTCTTCCGTACGTCTTTGGTGAGTATATATTTCACATGGTTTGTATATCTCTGTTGACCCCAATATGGTAATGTATCCAATCCTCATCCCTTTCTACTTGGTGAACCATAAGTTTTTTAATGAATCTGTGGTTGCCTTTCTCTGTGGAAATATCTTCATTGGTATCAATTTTTAAGTAACTCCTAAAAGTGATATGATAGGATATGTGTCTTTTGCTTTCTCACTTACTACACGTGGCGTGATTACGTCTAGACTCATCTATGGTGCTGCAAATGGCATTGTTTCACTTTTTTCACTAGCGAATATTCCATCTGTACATGGAGGAGTTCTTCTTTGTCCACTCATCTGTTGGTGGACTTTTTGGTTACTTCCATATCTTGGCTATTGTAATACTGTGCCGTGCAGATTTGCCTGCCTGTGTCTTTGCAATTCTCTCTTCTTAGATTTTAGGTCGAGGAGTGGGCCTGCTGGATCATATGGTAGCTCAATGTTGACCTTTTTAAGGCACCTCCATTCTGTTCTCATTCGTGGCCCTTTCCAAGTTACGTCCCACTTGAAGTTGAGGGTATGCACTTCTCCACAACACCTTCAGCATTTATTGTTTGTAGTTTTCTTAAAGATGGTGATTCGGACAAGTGTGAGCTGATACCTTTTTGCGGTTGAATTCGCACGTGCCTCATAATCCGTTGAAATTGAGCTTTAAGGCATGTCCTTTTTATTTTTCTAGCTGTGATTACCCCCTTAGTTCTTCAAAGTGTTCTCTTAAAGTATGTGTCACATTTTGAAATGTTTTGGCCATGACCCCCCTCAAGACATTTTGAGGGCAGGTTTCATTTACAGTTCTGCAGTACTTGTTCCTATGAAATGACCGTTAGCACAGCCTTTAAAGCTGCTTTTGCAGGTAACTGCCAGAGGGTGGCAGCCTTTCTATGTCCCCCACCCTGGTACCTAGGGAAAAGCCCTTGCGGCCTGTGGTGTTTCTCGGTTATAAATTAGAGTGGAGTGTGCCCGGACAAACCCACACAAGCTGATGTCTCCTTACTTTTGTTGGTGTTTTAAATTTACTTTTTATTTTTCATTGGAGTAGTTTTCCACTGTGTACGTGGACCACTTCTACTTTGTGCATTCCTCGGTTGATGGACATTTTCATTGCTTCCGAGTGTTGGCTATGGTAAATATTGTTGGCGTGCAGGATTGCCAGCCTGTGACTTTTTGATTCTCATTTTCTCAGGTGATAGGCCCAGCAGTGGTTGGGATTGATTGACTGGTAGCACCGCGTTACCCTTTTCAAAGCACCTTCTTTGTGTTTTCATTAGTGGCTCTTACCACGTCCCCCTTAGAATCGAGGGTACGCATTTCTCCACAATCGCTTCAGCATTTATTGTTTGCAGCATTTATGCTAATGGCCCTTCTGGCTGCTGTGAGCTGATAGGTTTTTGTAATTTGGGTTTGCATGTCTTTGAAAATTCGTAAAACTCATCATTTTTCTCTGCCGTTTTCTTTTCTGTTAAAAAAAGGAAACAATTGGGAGTACAGTATAACTCTTGAAATTGTCTTCTTGGAAGGTTGCCCTCTTTTGAATTTTTCGGTCGATTTTCCACCCCAGAATTTTTTTAGAGAGCAGGTGTCATTTACCGAACTGCAAGTTTGGTGACTATTTAGTGACCTTTGGCAATGGATTTAAAGCTGCTGTTGTGGGAAGTGGCCTCAAGGAGGCAGCATTTCTCCATTCCCAAATCTGGGTACTAGGGCAGCAGAGTCTTTCTGGAAGTCGTGTTCCTAGGTTGTAAATTACATTGGAATGTGCATGGAGAAACCCCCATAAGATTAGGTCTCATTATTTCTTCTTGGTTTTAAAAATTGCTTTAATTGGGGTAAAGCTTAGAATATTGTTTCTCCTAGGTGTACACGATCTGGTTCATTTGTACATTATATATGTCTATTCAAGTACAGATCCTCTTCCCATGTAAAATGTTACTGAGGGTTCCGCAGACCTCCCTTGCTATATGGTCGGTCTTTTTGATATATGTATATAATATGTGTTTGTATGCATACAGTAACACTAATCTTAATTTATCCATTCCCCCCACCTTTCCTTTCAGATGAGCATAGTTTGCTTTCTAAGTCTGTGAGTGTCTTTCTCTGTGGAAATATGTTCATTTGTGTCAGTTATTAGATAACGCCTGTAAGTGATATCATAGAATATAGGTCTTTTGCTTTCCGACTTACCTCATGGTTCGTGATTATCTCCAGACTCATTTGTGGTGCCTCAGAGAGCAATGGTTCATTGTCTTCCATGGCTAATATTCCATTGTGGACATGGACCACTTCTTCTTTATCCATTCACCTCTTGTTGGACATTTTGATTGCTTCACTGTCTTGGCTATTGTGAATAAGGCTGCACTGCAGCTTTTGCGGCCTGTGTCTTCTCGATTCTTGTCTTCTCAGGTGAGAGGTCCAATGGTGCGCCTGCTGGATTGAATGGTGCCTCCATTTTTACTTTTAAACACAGCTCCTTTCTGTTCTCATTATTGGCTGTTACCCCTTTACGTCTCACCAGCAGGTAGAGGGTACACAGTTCCCTAAAACCCCTTCAGCATTTATTGTTTGTAGACTTTTTGCTGATGGTCAGTCGACTGGTGTGAGTTGAAACCTTTTTGTAGATTAGATTGCATGGGTCTAACACTCCCTGAGGTTGAGCTTTTATCCATTTTCCTTTTCTTTTTTTAAAAGAGCGTGAGTAAAACTTAACTCTTCATACTCTCTTCTTGAAACATTTGCCTGTGTTGAATTTTTTTGTCCATTCCCTACTTCAGCACAATTTTTTAGGGCAGGTGTCCTTTACAGCCCTGAGTCCTTGGGAATGTTAAGTGACCATGAGCTGTGAGTTTAAAGCTGCTCCTGCAGGGAAAGGTCAGAAGGTGGCAGCATTTCTCCTTTACCAAATTTGGTTACTGGGGAAACAGAGCCTTAATGGAAGTGGTGTTCTAGGTTGTAAATTAGAATGGAATGTGCCAGGAAAAAGCCCTGTAAGTTTATGTCTCATTACTTCTTGTTGATATGTGCAATTTACTTTTTATTTTTTATCCCAGCAAATTTGATTACAATGGTTTGTTTGTTCTAGGTGTGCAAGATGTGGTTCTTTCACACATATTCGTGTATCTATTCTTCCTCGCATCCTTTTTCCATGTAGGTTATGACACAATGTTGAGTAGTCTCTCTCCTGGTCTTCCGTACGTCTTTGGTGAGTATATATTTCACATGGTTTGTATATCTCTGTTGACCCCAATATGGTAATGTATCCAATCCTCATCCCTTTCTACTTGGTGAACCATAAGTTTTTTAATGAATCTGTGGTTGCCTTTCTCTGTGGAAATATCTTCATTGGTATCAATTTTTAAGTAACTCCTAAAAGTGATATGATAGGATATGTGTCTTTTGCTTTCTCACTTACTACACGTGGCGTGATTACGTCTAGACTCATCTATGGTGCTGCAAATGGCATTGTTTCACTTTTTTCACTAGCGAATATTCCATCTGTACATGGAGGAGTTCTTCTTTGTCCACCCATCTGTTGGTGGACTTTTTGGTTACTTCCATATCTTGGCTATTGTAATACTGTGCCGTGCAGATTTGCCTGCCTGTGTCTTTGCAATTCTCTCTTCTTAGATTTTAGGTCGAGGAGTGGGCCTGCTGGATCATATGGTAGCTCAATGTTGACCTTTTTAAGGCACCTCCATTCTGTTCTCATTCGTGGCCCTTTCCAAGTTACGTCCCACTTGAAGTTGAGGGTATGCACTTCTCCACAACACCTTCAGCATTTATTGTTTGTAGTTTTCTTAAAGATGGTGATTCTGACAAGTGTGAGCTGATACCTTTTTGCGGTTGAATTCGCACGTGCCTCATAATCCGTTGAAATTGAGCTTTAAGGCATGTCCTTTTTATTTTTCTAGCTGTGATTACCCCCTTAGTTCTTCAAAGTGTTCTCTTAAAGTATGTGTCACATTTTGAAATGTTTTGGCCATGACCCCCCTCAAGACATTTTGAGGGCAGGTTTCATTTACAGTTCTGCAGTACTTGTTCCTATGAAATGACCGTTAGCACAGCCTTTAAAGCTGCTTTTGCAGGTAACTGCCAGAGGGTGGCAGCCTTTCTATGTCCCCCACCCTGGTACCTAGGGAAAAGCCCTTGCGGCCTGTGGTGTTTCTCGGTTATAAATTAGAGTGGAGTGTGCCCGGACAAACCCACACAAGCTGATGTCTCCTTACTTTTGTTGGTGTTTTAAATTTACTTTTTATTTTTCATTGGAGTAGTTTTCCACTGTGTACGTGGACCACTTCTACTTTGTGCATTCCTCGGTTGATGGACATTTTCATTGCTTCCGAGTGTTGGCTATGGTAAATATTGTTGGCGTGCAGGATTGCCAGCCTGTGACTTTTTGATTCTCATTTTCTCAGGTGATAGGCCCAGCAGTGGTTGGGATTGATTGACTGGTAGCACCGTGTTACCCTTTTCAAAGCACCTTCTTTGTGTTTTCATTAGTGGCTCTTACCACGTCCCCCTTAGAATCGAGGGTACGCATTTCTCCACAATCGCTTCAGCATTTATTGTTTGCAGCATTTATGCTAATGGCCCTTCTGGCTGCTGTGAGCTGATAGGTTTTTGTAATTTGGGTTTGCATGTCTTTGAAAATTCGTAAAACTCATCATTTTTCTCTGCCGTTTTCTTTTCTGTTAAAAAAAGGAAACAATTGGGAGTACAGTATAACTCTTGAAATTGTCTTCTTGGAAGGTTGCCCTCTTTTGAATTTTTCGGTCGATTTTCCACCCCAGAATTTTTTTAGAGAGCAGGTGTCATTTACCGAACTGCAAGTTTGGTGACTATTTAGTGACCTTTGGCAATGGATTTAAAGCTGCTGTTGTGGGAAGTGGCCTCAAGGAGGCAGCATTTCTCCATTCCCAAATCTGGGTACTAGGGCAGCAGAGTCTTTCTGGAAGTCGTGTTCCTAGGTTGTAAATTACATTGGAATGTGCATGGAGAAACCCCCATAAGATTATGTCTCATTATTTCTTCTTGGTTTTAAAAATTGCTTTAATTGGGGTAAAGCTTAGAATATTGTTTCTCCTAGGTGTACACGATCTGGTTCATTTGTACATTATATATGTCTATTCAAGTACAGATCCTCTTCCCATGTAAAATGTTACTGAGGGTTCCGCAGACCTCCCTTGCTATATGGTCGGTCTTTTTGATATATGTATATAATATGTGTTTGTATGCATACAGTAACACTAATCTTAATTTATCCATTCCCCCCACCTTTCCTTTCAGATGAGCATAGTTTGCTTTCTAAGTCTGTGAGTGTCTTTCTCTGTGGAAATATGTTCATTTGTGTCAGTTATTAGATAACGCCTGTAAGTGATATCATAGAATATAGGTCTTTTGCTTTCCGACTTACCTCATGGTTCGTGATTATCTCCAGACTCATTTGTGGTGCCTCAGAGAGCAATGGTTCATTGTCTTCCATGGCTAATATTCCATTGTGGACATGGACCACTTCTTCTTTATCCATTCACCTCTTGTTGGACATTTTGATTGCTTCACTGTCTTGGCTATTGTGAATAAGGCTGCACTGCAGCTTTTGCGGCCTGTGTCTTCTCGATTCTTGTCTTCTCAGGTGAGAGGTCCAATGGTGCGCCTGCTGGATTGAATGGTGCCTCCATTTTTATTTTTAAACACAGCTCCTTTCTGTTCTCATTATTGGCTGTTACCCCTTTACGTCTCACCAGCAGGTAGAGGGTACACAGTTCCCTAAAACCCCTTCAGCATTTATTGTTTGTAGACTTTTTGCTGATGGTCAGTCGACTGGTGTGAGTTGAAACCTTTTTGTAGATTAGATTGCATGGGTCTAACACTCCCTGAGGTTGAGCTTTTATCCATTTTCCTTTTCTTTTTTTAAAAGAGCGTGAGTAAAACTTAACTCTTCATACTCTCTTCTTGAAACATTTGCCTGTGTTGAATTTTTTTGTCCATTCCCTACTTCAGCGCAATTTTTTAGGGCAGGTGTCCTTTACAGCCCTGAGTCCTTGGGAATGTTAAGTGACCATGAGCTGTGAGTTTAAAGCTGCTCCTGCAGGGAAAGGTCAGAAGGTGGCAGCATTTCTCCTTTACCAAATTTGGTTACTGGGGAAACAGAGCCTTAATGGAAGTGGTGTTCTAGGTTGTAAATTAGAATGGAATGTGCCAGGAAAAAGCCCTGTAAGTTTATGTCTCATTACTTCTTGTTGATATGTGCAATTTACTTTTTATTTTTTATCCCAGCAAATTTGATTACAATGGTTTGTTTGTTCTAGGTGTGCAAGATGTGGTTCTTTCACACATATTCGTGTATCTATTCTTCCTCGCATCCTTTTTCCATGTAGGTTATGACACAATGTTGAGTAGTCTCTCTCCTGGTCTTCCGTACGTCTTTGGTGAGTATATATTTCACATGGTTTGTATATCTCTGTTGACCCCAATATGGTAATGTATCCAATCCTCATCCCTTTCTACTTGGTGAACCATAAGTTTTTTAATGAATCTGTGGTTGCCTTTCTCTGTGGAAATATCTTCATTGGTATCAATTTTTAAGTAACTCCTAAAAGTGATATGATAGGATATGTGTCTTTTGCTTTCTCACTTACTACACGTGGCGTGATTACGTCTAGACTCATCTATGGTGCTGCAAATGGCATTGTTTCACTTTTTTCACTAGCGAATATTCCATCTGTACATGGAGGAGTTCTTCTTTGTCCACTCATCTGTTGGTGGACTTTTTGGTTACTTCCATATCTTGGCTATTGTAATACTGTGCCGTGCAGATTTGCCTGCCTGTGTCTTTGCAATTCTCTCTTCTTAGATTTTAGGTCGAGGAGTGGGCCTGCTGGATCATATGGTAGCTCAATGTTGACCTTTTTAAGGCACCTCCATTCTGTTCTCATTCGTGGCCCTTTCCAAGTTACGTCCCACTTGAAGTTGAGGGTATGCACTTCTCCACAACACCTTCAGCATTTATTGTTTGTAGTTTTCTTAAAGATGGTGATTCTGACAAGTGTGAGCTGATACCTTTTTGCGGTTGAATTCGCACGTGCCTCATAATCCGTTGAAATTGAGCTTTAAGGCATGTCCTTTTTATTTTTCTAGCTGTGATTACCCCCTTAGTTCTTCAAAGTGTTCTCTTAAAGTATGTGTCACATTTTGAAATGTTTTGGCCATGACCCCCCTCAAGACATTTTGAGGGCAGGTTTCATTTACAGTTCTGCAGTACTTGTTCCTATGAAATGACCGTTAGCACAGCCTTTAAAGCTGCTTTTGCAGGTAACTGCCAGAGGGTGGCAGCCTTTCTATGTCCCCCACCCTGGTACCTAGGGAAAAGCCCTTGCGGCCTGTGGTGTTTCTCGGTTATAAATTAGAGTGGAGTGTGCCCGGACAAACCCACACAAGCTGATGTCTCCTTACTTTTGTTGGTGTTTTAAATTTACTTTTTATTTTTCATTGGAGTAGTTTTCCACTGTGTACGTGGACCACTTCTACTTTGTGCATTCCTCGGTTGATGGACATTTTCATTGCTTCCGAGTGTTGGCTATGGTAAATATTGTTGGCGTGCAGGATTGCCAGCCTGTGACTTTTTGATTCTCATTTTCTCAGGTGATAGGCCCAGCAGTGGTTGGGATTGATTGACTGGTAGCACCGTGTTACCCTTTTCAAAGCACCTTCTTTGTGTTTTCATTAGTGGCTCTTACCACGTCCCCCTTAGAATCGAGGGTACGCATTTCTCCACAATCGCTTCAGCATTTATTGTTTGCAGCATTTATGCTAATGGCCCTTCTGGCTGCTGTGAGCTGATAGGTTTTTGTAATTTGGGTTTGCATGTCTTTGAAAATTCGTAAAACTCATCATTTTTCTCTGCCGTTTTCTTTTCTGTTAAAAAAAGGAAACAATTGGGAGTACAGTATAACTCTTGAAATTGTCTTCTTGGAAGGTTGCCCTCTTTTGAATTTTTCGGTCGATTTTCCACCCCAGAATTTTTTTAGAGAGCAGGTGTCATTTACCGAACTGCAAGTTTGGTGACTATTTAGTGACCTTTGGCAATGGATTTAAAGCTGCTGTTGTGGGAAGTGGCCTCAAGGAGGCAGCATTTCTCCATTCCCAAATCTGGGTACTAGGGCAGCAGAGTCTTTCTGGAAGTCGTGTTCCTAGGTTGTAAATTACATTGGAATGTGCATGGAGAAACCCCCATAAGATTATGTCTCATTATTTCTTCTTGGTTTTAAAAATTGCTTTAATTGGGGTAAAGCTTAGAATATTGTTTCTCCTAGGTGTACACGATCTGGTTCATTTGTACATTATATATGTCTATTCAAGTACAGATCCTCTTCCCATGTAAAATGTTACTGAGGGTTCCGCAGACCTCCCTTGCTATATGGTCGGTCTTTTTGATATATGTATATAATATGTGTTTGTATGCATACAGTAACACTAATCTTAATTTATCCATTCCCCCCACCTTTCCTTTCAGATGAGCATAGTTTGCTTTCTAAGTCTGTGAGTGTCTTTCTCTGTGGAAATATGTTCATTTGTGTCAGTTATTAGATAACGCCTGTAAGTGATATCATAGAATATAGGTCTTTTGCTTTCCGACTTACCTCATGGTTCGTGATTATCTCCAGACTCATTTGTGGTGCCTCAGAGAGCAATGGTTCATTGTCTTCCATGGCTAATATTCCATTGTGGACATGGACCACTTCTTCTTTATCCATTCACCTCTTGTTGGACATTTTGATTGCTTCACTGTCTTGGCTATTGTGAATAAGGCTGCACTGCAGCTTTTGCGGCCTGTGTCTTCTCGATTCTTGTCTTCTCAGGTGAGAGGTCCAATGGTGCGCCTGCTGGATTGAATGGTGCCTCCATTTTTACTTTTAAACACAGCTCCTTTCTGTTCTCATTATTGGCTGTTACCCCTTTACGTCTCACCAGCAGGTAGAGGGTACACAGTTCCCTAAAACCCCTTCAGCATTTATTGTTTGTAGACTTTTTGCTGATGGTCAGTCGACTGGTGTGAGTTGAAACCTTTTTGTAGATTAGATTGCATGGGTCTAACACTCCCTGAGGTTGAGCTTTTATCCATTTTCCTTTTCTTTTTTTAAAAGAGCGTGAGTAAAACTTAACTCTTCATACTCTCTTCTTGAAACATTTGCCTGTGTTGAATTTTTTTGTCCATTCCCTACTTCAGCACAATTTTTTAGGGCAGGTGTCCTTTACAGCCCTGAGTCCTTGGGAATGTTAAGTGACCATGAGCTGTGAGTTTAAAGCTGCTCCTGCAGGGAAAGGTCAGAAGGTGGCAGCATTTCTCCTTTACCAAATTTGGTTACTGGGGAAACAGAGCCTTAATGGAAGTGGTGTTCTAGGTTGTAAATTAGAATGGAATGTGCCAGGAAAAAGCCCTGTAAGTTTATGTCTCATTACTTCTTGTTGATATGTGCAATTTACTTTTTATTTTTTATCCCAGCAAATTTGATTACAATGGTTTGTTTGTTCTAGGTGTGCAAGATGTGGTTCTTTCACACATATTCGTGTATCTATTTTTCCTCGCATCCTTTTTCCATGTAGGTTATGACACAATGTTGAGTAGTCTCTCTCCTGGTCTTCCGTACGTCTTTGGTGAGTATATATTTCACATGGTTTGTATATCTCTGTTGACCCCAATATGGTAATGTATCCAATCCTCATCCCTTTCTACTTGGTGAACCATAAGTTTTTTAATGAATCTGTGGTTGCCTTTCTCTGTGGAAATATCTTCATTGGTATCAATTTTTAAGTAACTCCTAAAAGTGATATGATAGGATATGTGTCTTTTGCTTTCTCACTTACTACACGTGGCGTGATTACGTCTAGACTCATCTATGGTGCTGCAAATGGCATTGTTTCACTTTTTTCACTAGCGAATATTCCATCTGTACATGGAGGAGTTCTTCTTTGTCCACCCATCTGTTGGTGGACTTTTTGGTTACTTCCATATCTTGGCTATTGTAATACTGTGCCGTGCAGATTTGCCTGCCTGTGTCTTTGCAATTCTCTCTTCTTAGATTTTAGGTCGAGGAGTGGGCCTGCTGGATCATATGGTAGCTCAATGTTGACCTTTTTAAGGCACCTCCATTCTGTTCTCATTCGTGGCCCTTTCCAAGTTACGTCCCACTTGAAGTTGAGGGTATGCACTTCTCCACAACACCTTCAGCATTTATTGTTTGTAGTTTTCTTAAAGATGGTGATTCGGACAAGTGTGAGCTGATACCTTTTTGCGGTTGAATTCGCACGTGCCTCATAATCCGTTGAAATTGAGCTTTAAGGCATGTCCTTTTTATTTTTCTAGCTGTGATTACCCCTTAGTTCTTCAAAGTGTTCTCTTAAAGTATGTGTCACATTTTGAAATGTTTTGGCCATGACCCCCCTCAAGACATTTTGAGGGCAGGTTTCATTTACAGTTCTGCAGTACTTGTTCCTATGAAATGGCCGTTAGCACAGCCTTTAAAGCTGCTTTTGCAGGTAACTGCCAGAGGGTGGTAGCCTTTCTATGTCCCCCACCCTGGTACCTAGGGAAAAGCCCTTGCGGCCTGTGGTGTTTCTCGGTTATAAATTAGAGTGGAGTGTGCCCGGACAAACCCACACAAGCTGATGTCTCCTTACTTTTGTTGGTGTTTTAAATTTACTTTTTATTTTTCATTGGAGTAGTTTTCCACTGTGTACGTGGACCACTTCTACTTTGTGCATTCCTCGGTTGATGGACATTTTCATTGCTTCCGAGTGTTGGCTATGGTAAATATTGTTGGCGTGCAGGATTGCCAGCCTGTGACTTTTTGATTTTCATTTTCTCAGGTGATAGGCCCAGCAGTGGTTGGGATTGATTGACTGGTAGCACCGCGTTACCCTTTTCAAAGCACCTTCTTTGTGTTTTCATTAGTGGCTCTTACCACGTCCCCCTTAGAATCGAGGGTACGCATTTCTCCACAATCGCTTCAGCATTTATTGTTTGCAGCATTTATGCTAATGGCCCTTCTGGCTGCTGTGAGCTGATAGGTTTTTGTAATTTGGGTTTGCATGTCTTTGAAAATTCGTAAAACTCATCATTTTTCTCTGCCGTTTTCTTTTCTGTTAAAAAAAGGAAACAATTGGGAGTACAGTATAACTCTTGAAATTGTCTTCTTGGAAGGTTGCCCTCTTTTGAATTTTTCGGTCGATTTTCCACCCCAGAATTTTTTTAGAGAGCAGGTGTCATTTACCGAACTGCAAGTTTGGTGACTATTTAGTGACCTTTGGCAATGGATTTAAAGCTGCTGTTGTGGGAAGTGGCCTCAAGGAGGCAGCATTTCTCCATTCCCAAATCTGGGTACTAGGGCAGCAGAGTCTTTCTGGAAGTCGTGTTCCTAGGTTGTAAATTACATTGGAATGTGCATGGAGAAACCCCCATAAGATTATGTCTCATTATTTCTTCTTGGTTTTAAAAATTGCTTTAATTGGGGTAAAGCTTAGAATATTGTTTCTCCTAGGTGTACACGATCTGGTTCATTTGTACATTATATATGTCTATTCAAGTACAGATCCTCTTCCCATGTAAAATGTTACTGAGGGTTCCGCAGACCTCCCTTGCTATATGGTCGGTCTTTTTGATATATGTATATAATATGTGTTTGTATGCATACAGTAACACTAATCTTAATTTATCCATTCCCCCCACCTTTCCTTTCAGATGAGCATAGTTTGCTTTCTAAGTCTGTGAGTGTCTTTCTCTGTGGAAATATGTTCATTTGTGTCAGTTATTAGATAACGCCTGTAAGTGATATCATAGAATATAGGTCTTTTGCTTTCCGACTTACCTCATGGTTCGTGATTATCTCCAGACTCATTTGTGGTGCCTCAGAGAGCAATGGTTCATTGTCTTCCATGGCTAATATTCCATTGTGGACATGGACCACTTCTTCTTTATCCATTCACCTCTTGTTGGACATTTTGATTGCTTCACTGTCTTGGCTATTGTGAATAAGGCTGCACTGCAGCTTTTGCGGCCTGTGTCTTCTCGATTCTTGTCTTCTCAGGTGAGAGGTCCAATGGTGCGCCTGCTGGATTGAATGGTGCCTCCATTTTTACTTTTAAACACAGCTCCTTTCTGTTCTCATTATTGGCTGTTACCCCTTTACGTCTCACCAGCAGGTAGAGGGTACACAGTTCCCTAAAACCCCTTCAGCATTTATTGTTTGTAGACTTTTTGCTGATGGTCAGTCGACTGGTGTGAGTTGAAACCTTTTTGTAGATTAGATTGCATGGGTCTAACACTCCCTGAGGTTGAGCTTTTATCCATTTTCCTTTTCTTTTTTTAAAAGAGCGTGAGTAAAACTTAACTCTTCATACTCTCTTCTTGAAACATTTGCCTGTGTTGAATTTTTTTGTCCATTCCCTACTTCAGCGCAATTTTTTAGGGCAGGTGTCCTTTACAGCCCTGAGTCCTTGGGAATGTTAAGTGACCATGAGCTGTGAGTTTAAAGCTGCTCCTGCAGGGAAAGGTCAGAAGGTGGCAGCATTTCTCCTTTACCAAATTTGGTTACTGGGGAAACAGAGCCTTAATGGAAGTGGTGTTCTAGGTTGTAAATTAGAATGGAATGTGCCAGGAAAAAGCCCTGTAAGTTTATGTCTCATTACTTCTTGTTGATATGTGCAATTTACTTTTTATTTTTTATCCCAGCAAATTTGATTACAATGGTTTGTTTGTTCTAGGTGTGCAAGATGTGGTTCTTTCACACATATTCGTGTATCTATTCTTCCTCGCATCCTTTTTCCATGTAGGTTATGACACAATGTTGAGTAGTCTCTCTCCTGGTCTTCCGTACGTCTTTGGTGAGTATATATTTCACATGGTTTGTATATCTCTGTTGACCCCAATATGGTAATGTATCCAATCCTCATCCCTTTCTACTTGGTGAACCATAAGTTTTTTAATGAATCTGTGGTTGCCTTTCTCTGTGGAAATATCTTCATTGGTATCAATTTTTAAGTAACTCCTAAAAGTGATATGATAGGATATGTGTCTTTTGCTTTCTCACTTACTACACGTGGCGTGATTACGTCTAGACTCATCTATGGTGTTGCAAATGGCATTGTTTCACCTTTTTCACTAGCGAATATTCCATCTGTACATGGAGGAGTTCTTCTTTGTCCACCCATCTGTTGGTGGACTTTTTGGTTACTTCCATATCTTGGCTATTGTAATACTGTGCCGTGCAGATTTGCCTGCCTGTGTCTTTGCAATTCTCTCTTCTTAGATTTTAGGTCGAGGAGTGGGCCTGCTGGATCATATGGTAGCTCAATGTTGACCTTTTTAAGGCACCTCCATTCTGTTCTCATTCGTGGCCCTTTCCAAGTTACGTCCCACTTGAAGTTGAGGGTATGCACTTCTCCACAACACCTTCAGCATTTATTGTTTGTAGTTTTCTTAAAGATGGTGATTCGGACAAGTGTGAGCTGATACCTTTTTGCGGTTGAATTCGCACGTGCCTCATAATCCGTTGAAATTGAGCTTTAAGGCATGTCCTTTTTATTTTTCTAGCTGTGATTACCCCTTAGTTCTTCAAAGTGTTCTCTTAAAGTATGTGTCACATTTTGAAATGTTTTGGCCATGACCCCCCTCAAGACATTTTGAGGGCAGGTTTCATTTACAGTTCTGCAGTACTTGTTCCTATGAAATGGCCGTTAGCACAGCCTTTAAAGCTGCTTTTGCAGGTAACTGCCAGAGGGTGGTAGCCTTTCTATGTCCCCCACCCTGGTACCTAGGGAAAAGCCCTTGCGGCCTGTGGTGTTTCTCGGTTATAAATTAGAGTGGAGTGTGCCCGGACAAACCCACACAAGCTGATGTCTCCTTACTTTTGTTGGTGTTTTAAATTTACTTTTTATTTTTCATTGGAGTAGTTTTCCACTGTGTACGTGGACCACTTCTACTTTGTGCATTCCTCGGTTGATGGACATTTTCATTGCTTCCGAGTGTTGGCTATGGTAAATATTGTTGGCGTGCAGGATTGCCAGCCTGTGACTTTTTGATTTTCATTTTCTCAGGTGATAGGCCCAGCAGTGGTTGGGATTGATTGACTGGTAGCACCGCGTTACCCTTTTCAAAGCACCTTCTTTGTGTTTTCATTAGTGGCTCTTACCACGTCCCCCTTAGAATCGAGGGTACGCATTTCTCCACAATCGCTTCAGCATTTATTGTTTGCAGCATTTATGCTAATGGCCCTTCTGGCTGCTGTGAGCTGATAGGTTTTTGTAATTTGGGTTTGCATGTCTTTGAAAATTCGTAAAACTCATCATTTTTCTCTGCCGTTTTCTTTTCTGTTAAAAAAAGGAAACAATTGGGAGTACAGTATAACTCTTGAAATTGTCTTCTTGGAAGGTTGCCCTCTTTTGAATTTTTCGGTCGATTTTCCACCCCAGAATTTTTTTAGAGAGCAGGTGTCATTTACCGAACTGCAAGTTTGGTGACTATTTAGTGACCTTTGGCAATGGATTTAAAGCTGCTGTTGTGGGAAGTGGCCTCAAGGAGGCAGCATTTCTCCATTCCCAAATCTGGGTACTAGGGCAGCAGAGTCTTTCTGGAAGTCGTGTTCCTAGGTTGTAAATTACATTGGAATGTGCATGGAGAAACCCCCATAAGATTATGTCTCATTATTTCTTCTTGGTTTTAAAAATTGCTTTAATTGGGGTAAAGCTTAGAATATTGTTTCTCCTAGGTGTACACGATCTGGTTCATTTGTACATTATATATGTCTATTCAAGTACAGATCCTCTTCCCATGTAAAATGTTACTGAGGGTTCCGCAGACCTCCCTTGCTATATGGTCGGTCTTTTTGATATATGTATATAATATGTGTTTGTATGCATACAGTAACACTAATCTTAATTTATCCATTCCCCCCACCTTTCCTTTCAGATGAGCATAGTTTGCTTTCTAAGTCTGTGAGTGTCTTTCTCTGTGGAAATATGTTCATTTGTGTCAGTTATTAGATAACGCCTGTAAGTGATATCATAGAATATAGGTCTTTTGCTTTCCGACTTACCTCATGGTTCGTGATTATCTCCAGACTCATTTGTGGTGCCTCAGAGAGCAATGGTTCATTGTCTTCCATGGCTAATATTCCATTGTGGACATGGACCACTTCTTCTTTATCCATTCACCTCTTGTTGGACATTTTGATTGCTTCACTGTCTTGGCTATTGTGAATAAGGCTGCACTGCAGCTTTTGCGGCCTGTGTCTTCTCGATTCTTGTCTTCTCAGGTGACAGGTCCAATGGTGCGCCTGCTGGATTGAATGGTGCCTCCATTTTTACTTTTAAACACAGCTCCTTTCTGTTCTCATTATTGGCTGTTACCCCTTTACGTCTCACCAGCAGGTAGAGGGTACACAGTTCCCTAAAACCCCTTCAGCATTTATTGTTTGTAGACTTTTTGCTGATGGTCAGTCGACTGGTGTGAGTTGAAACCTTTTTGTAGATTAGATTGCATGGGTCTAACACTCCCTGAGGTTGAGCTTTTATCCATTTTCCTTTTCTTTTTTTAAAAGAGCGTGAGTAAAACTTAACTCTTCATACTCTCTTCTTGAAACATTTGCCTGTGTTGAATTTTTTTGTCCATTCCCTACTTCAGCGCAATTTTTTAGGGCAGGTGTCCTTTACAGCCCTGAGTCCTTGGGAATGTTAAGTGACCATGAGCTGTGAGTTTAAAGCTGCTCCTGCAGGGAAAGGTCAGAAGGTGGCAGCATTTCTCCTTTACCAAATTTGGTTACTGGGGAAACAGAGCCTTAATGGAAGTGGTGTTCTAGGTTGTAAATTAGAATGGAATGTGCCAGGAAAAAGCCCTGTAAGTTTATGTCTCATTACTTCTTGTTGATATGTGCAATTTACTTTTTATTTTTTATCCCAGCAAATTTGATTACAATGGTTTGTTTGTTCTAGGTGTGCAAGATGTGGTTCTTTCACACATATTCGTGTATCTATTCTTCCTCGCATCCTTTTTCCATGTAGGTTATGACACAATGTTGAGTAGTCTCTCTCCTGGTCTTCCGTACGTCTTTGGTGAGTATATATTTCACATGGTTTGTATATCTCTGTTGACCCCAATATGGTAATGTATCCAATCCTCATCCCTTTCTACTTGGTGAACCATAAGTTTTTTAATGAATCTGTGGTTGCCTTTCTCTGTGGAAATATCTTCATTGGTATCAATTTTTAAGTAACTCCTAAAAGTGATATGATAGGATATGTGTCTTTTGCTTTCTCACTTACTACACGTGGCGTGATTACGTCTAGACTCATCTATGGTGTTGCAAATGGCATTGTTTCACCTTTTTCACTAGCGAATATTCCATCTGTACATGGAGGAGTTCTTCTTTGTCCACCCATCTGTTGGTGGACTTTTTGGTTACTTCCATATCTTGGCTATTGTAATACTGTGCCGTGCAGATTTGCCTGCCTGTGTCTTTGCAATTCTCTCTTCTTAGATTTTAGGTCGAGGAGTGGGCCTGCTGGATCATATGGTAGCTCAATGTTGACCTTTTTAAGGCACCTCCATTCTGTTCTCATTCGTGGCCCTTTCCAAGTTACGTCCCACTTGAAGTTGAGGGTATGCACTTCTCCACAACACCTTCAGCATTTATTGTTTGTAGTTTTCTTAAAGATGGTGATTCTGACAAGTGTGAGCTGATACCTTTTTGCGGTTGAATTCGCACGTGCCTCATAATCCGTTGAAATTGAGCTTTAAGGCATGTCCTTTTTATTTTTCAAGCTGTGATTACCCCCTTAGTTCTTCAAAGTGTTCTCTTAAAGTATGTGTCACATTTTGAAATGTTTTGGCCATGACCCCCCTCAAGACATTTTGAGGGCAGGTTTCATTTACAGTTCTGCAGTACTTGTTCCTATGAAATGGCCGTTAGCACAGCCTTTAAAGCTGCTTTTGCAGGTAACTGCCAGAGGGTGGTAGCCTTTCTATGTCCCCCACCCTGGTACCTAGGGAAAAGCCCTTGCGGCCTGTGGTGTTTCTCGGTTATAAATTAGAGTGGAGTGTGCCCGGACAAACCCACACAAGCTGATGTCTCCTTACTTTTGTTGGTGTTTTAAATTTACTTTTTATTTTTCATTGGAGTAGTTTTCCACTGTGTACGTGGACCACTTCTACTTTGTGCATTCCTCGGTTGATGGACATTTTCATTGCTTCCGAGTGTTGGCTATGGTAAATATTGTTGGCGTGCAGGATTGCCAGCCTGTGACTTTTTGATTTTCATTTTCTCAGGTGATAGGCCCAGCAGTGGTTGGGATTGATTGACTGGTAGCACCGCGTTACCCTTTTCAAAGCACCTTCTTTGTGTTTTCATTAGTGGCTCTTACCACGTCCCCCTTAGAATCGAGGGTACGCATTTCTCCACAATCGCTTCAGCATTTATTGTTTGCAGCATTTATGCTAATGGCCCTTCTGGCTGCTGTGAGCTGATAGGTTTTTGTAATTTGGGTTTGCATGTCTTTGAAAATTCGTAAAACTCATCATTTTTCTCTGCCGTTTTCTTTTCTGTTAAAAAAAGGAAACAATTGGGAGTACAGTATAACTCTTGAAATTGTCTTCTTGGAAGGTTGCCCTCTTTTGAATTTTTCGGTCGATTTTCCACCCCAGAATTTTTTTAGAGAGCAGGTGTCATTTACCGAACTGCAAGTTTGGTGACTATTTAGTGACCTTTGGCAATGGATTTAAAGCTGCTGTTGTGGGAAGTGGCCTCAAGGAGGCAGCATTTCTCCATTCCCAAATCTGGGTACTAGGGCAGCGGAGTCTTTCTGGAAGTCGTGTTCCTAGGTTGTAAATTACATTGGAATGTGCATGGAGAAACCCCCATAAGATTATGTCTCATTATTTCTTCTTGGTTTTAAAAATTGCTTTAATTGGGGTAAAGCTTAGAATATTGTTTCTCCTAGGTGTACACGATCTGGTTCATTTGTACATTATATATGTCTATTCAAGTACAGATCCTCTTCCCATGTAAAATGTTACTGAGGGTTCCGCAGACCTCCCTTGCTATATGGTCGGTCTTTTTGATATATGTATATAATATGTGTTTGTATGCATACAGTAACACTAATCTTAATTTATCCATTCCCCCCACCTTTCCTTTCAGATGAGCATAGTTTGCTTTCTAAGTCTGTGAGTGTCTTTCTCTGTGGAAATATGTTCATTTGTGTCAGTTATTAGATAACGCCTGTAAGTGATATCATAGAATATAGGTCTTTTGCTTTCCGACTTACCTCATGGTTCGTGATTATCTCCAGACTCATTTGTGGTGCCTCAGAGAGCAATGGTTCATTGTCTTCCATGGCTAATATTCCATTGTGGACATGGACCACTTCTTCTTTATCCATTCACCTCTTGTTGGACATTTTGATTGCTTCACTGTCTTGGCTATTGTGAATAAGGCTGCACTGCAGCTTTTGCGGCCTGTGTCTTCTCGATTCTTGTCTTCTCAGGTGACAGGTCCAATGGTGCGCCTGCTGGATTGAATGGTGCCTCCATTTTTACTTTTAAACACAGCTCCTTTCTGTTCTCATTATTGGCTGTTACCCCTTTACGTCTCACCAGCAGGTAGAGGGTACACAGTTCCCTAAAACCCCTTCAGCATTTATTGTTTGTAGACTTTTTGCTGATGGTCAGTCGACTGGTGTGAGTTGAAACCTTTTTGTAGATTAGATTGCATGGGTCTAACACTCCCTGAGGTTGAGCTTTTATCCATTTTCCTTTTCTTTTTTTAAAAGAGCGTGAGTAAAACTTAACTCTTCATACTCTCTTCTTGAAACATTTGCCTGTGTTGAATTTTTTTGTCCATTCCCTACTTCAGCGCAATTTTTTAGGGCAGGTGTCCTTTACAGCCCTGAGTCCTTGGGAATGTTAAGTGACCATGAGCTGTGAGTTTAAAGCTGCTCCTGCAGGGAAAGGTCAGAAGGTGGCAGCATTTCTCCTTTACCAAATTTGGTTACTGGGGAAACAGAGCCTTAATGGAAGTGGTGTTCTAGGTTGTAAATTAGAATGGAATGTGCCAGGAAAAAGCCCTGTAAGTTTATGTCTCATTACTTCTTGTTGATATGTGCAATTTACTTTTTATTTTTTATCCCAGCAAATTTGATTACAATGGTTTGTTTGTTCTAGGTGTGCAAGATGTGGTTCTTTCACACATATTCGTGTATCTATTCTTCCTCGCATCCTTTTTCCATGTAGGTTATGACACAATGTTGAGTAGTCTCTCTCCTGGTCTTCCGTACGTCTTTGGTGAGTATATATTTCACATGGTTTGTATATCTCTGTTGACCCCAATATGGTAATGTATCCAATCCTCATCCCTTTCTACTTGGTGAACCATAAGTTTTTTAATGAATCTGTGGTTGCCTTTCTCTGTGGAAATATCTTCATTGGTATCAATTTTTAAGTAACTCCTAAAAGTGATATGATAGGATATGTGTCTTTTGCTTTCTCACTTACTACACGTGGCGTGATTACGTCTAGACTCATCTATGGTGCTGCAAATGGCATTGTTTCACTTTTTTCACTAGCGAATATTCCATCTGTACATGGAGGAGTTCTTCTTTGTCCACCCATCTGTTGGTGGACTTTTTGGTTACTTCCATATCTTGGCTATTGTAATACTGTGCCGTGCAGATTTGCCTGCCTGTGTCTTTGCAATTCTCTCTTCTTAGATTTTAGGTCGAGGAGTGGGCCTGCTGGATCATATGGTAGCTCAATGTTGACCTTTTTAAGGCACCTCCATTCTGTTCTCATTCGTGGCCCTTTCCAAGTTACGTCCCACTTGAAGTTGAGGGTATGCACTTCTCCACAACACCTTCAGCATTTATTGTTTGTAGTTTTCTTAAAGATGGTGATTCTGACAAGTGTGAGCTGATACCTTTTTGCGGTTGAATTCGCACGTGCCTCATAATCCGTTGAAATTGAGCTTTAAGGCATGTCCTTTTTATTTTTCAAGCTGTGATTACCCCCTTAGTTCTTCAAAGTGTTCTCTTAAAGTATGTGTCACATTTTGAAATGTTTTGGCCATGACCCCCCTCAAGACATTTTGAGGGCAGGTTTCATTTACAGTTCTGCAGTACTTGTTCCTATGAAATGGCCGTTAGCACAGCCTTTAAAGCTGCTTTTGCAGGTAACTGCCAGAGGGTGGTAGCCTTTCTATGTCCCCCACCCTGGTACCTAGGGAAAAGCCCTTGCGGCCTGTGGTGTTTCTCGGTTATAAATTAGAGTGGAGTGTGCCCGGACAAACCCACACAAGCTGATGTCTCCTTACTTTTGTTGGTGTTTTAAATTTACTTTTTATTTTTCATTGGAGTAGTTTTCCACTGTGTACGTGGACCACTTCTACTTTGTGCATTCCTCGGTTGATGGACATTTTCATTGCTTCCGAGTGTTGGCTATGGTAAATATTGTTGGCGTGCAGGATTGCCAGCCTGTGACTTTTTGATTTTCATTTTCTCAGGTGATAGGCCCAGCAGTGGTTGGGATTGATTGACTGGTAGCACCGCGTTACCCTTTTCAAAGCACCTTCTTTGTGTTTTCATTAGTGGCTCTTACCACGTCCCCCTTAGAATCGAGGGTACGCATTTCTCCACAATCGCTTCAGCATTTATTGTTTGCAGCATTTATGCTAATGGCCCTTCTGGCTGCTGTGAGCTGATAGGTTTTTGTAATTTGGGTTTGCATGTCTTTGAAAATTCGTAAAACTCATCATTTTTCTCTGCCGTTTTCTTTTCTGTTAAAAAAAGGAAACAATTGGGAGTACAGTATAACTCTTGAAATTGTCTTCTTGGAAGGTTGCCCTCTTTTGAATTTTTCGGTCGATTTTCCACCCCAGAATTTTTTTAGAGAGCAGGTGTCATTTACCGAACTGCAAGTTTGGTGACTATTTAGTGACCTTTGGCAATGGATTTAAAGCTGCTGTTGTGGGAAGTGGCCTCAAGGAGGCAGCATTTCTCCATTCCCAAATCTGGGTACTAGGGCAGCGGAGTCTTTCTGGAAGTCGTGTTCCTAGGTTGTAAATTACATTGGAATGTGCATGGAGAAACCCCCATAAGATTATGTCTCATTATTTCTTCTTGGTTTTAAAAATTGCTTTAATTGGGGTAAAGCTTAGAATATTGTTTCTCCTAGGTGTACACGATCTGGTTCATTTGTACATTATATATGTCTATTCAAGTACAGATCCTCTTCCCATGTAAAATGTTACTGAGGGTTCCGCAGACCTCCCTTGCTATATGGTCGGTCTTTTTGATATATGTATATAATATGTGTTTGTATGCATACAGTAACACTAATCTTAATTTATCCATTCCCCCCACCTTTCCTTTCAGATGAGCATAGTTTGCTTTCTAAGTCTGTGAGTGTCTTTCTCTGTGGAAATATGTTCATTTGTGTCAGTTATTAGATAACGCCTGTAAGTGATATCATAGAATATAGGTCTTTTGCTTTCCGACTTACCTCATGGTTCGTGATTATCTCCAGACTCATTTGTGGTGCCTCAGAGAGCAATGGTTCATTGTCTTCCATGGCTAATATTCCATTGTGGACATGGACCACTTCTTCTTTATCCATTCACCTCTTGTTGGACATTTTGATTGCTTCACTGTCTTGGCTATTGTGAATAAGGCTGCACTGCAGCTTTTGCGGCCTGTGTCTTCTCGATTCTTGTCTTCTCAGGTGACAGGTCCAATGGTGCGCCTGCTGGATTGAATGGTGCCTCCATTTTTACTTTTAAACACAGCTCCTTTCTGTTCTCATTATTGGCTGTTACCCCTTTACGTCTCACCAGCAGGTAGAGGGTACACAGTTCCCTAAAACCCCTTCAGCATTTATTGTTTGTAGACTTTTTGCTGATGGTCAGTCGACTGGTGTGAGTTGAAACCTTTTTGTAGATTAGATTGCATGGGTCTAACACTCCCTGAGGTTGAGCTTTTATCCATTTTCCTTTTCTTTTTTTAAAAGAGCGTGAGTAAAACTTAACTCTTCATACTCTCTTCTTGAAACATTTGCCTGTGTTGAATTTTTTTGTCCATTCCCTACTTCAGCGCAATTTTTTAGGGCAGGTGTCCTTTACAGCCCTGAGTCCTTGGGAATGTTAAGTGACCATGAGCTGTGAGTTTAAAGCTGCTCCTGCAGGGAAAGGTCAGAAGGTGGCAGCATTTCTCCTTTACCAAATTTGGTTACTGGGGAAACAGAGCCTTAATGGAAGTGGTGTTCTAGGTTGTAAATTAGAATGGAATGTGCCAGGAAAAAGCCCTGTAAGTTTATGTCTCATTACTTCTTGTTGATATGTGCAATTTACTTTTTATTTTTTATCCCAGCAAATTTGATTACAATGGTTTGTTTGTTCTAGGTGTGCAAGATGTGGTTCTTTCACACATATTCGTGTATCTATTCTTCCTCGCATCCTTTTTCCATGTAGGTTATGACACAATGTTGAGTAGTCTCTCTCCTGGTCTTCCGTACGTCTTTGGTGAGTATATATTTCACATGGTTTGTATATCTCTGTTGACCCCAATATGGTAATGTATCCAATCCTCATCCCTTTCTACTTGGTGAACCATAAGTTTTTTAATGAATCTGTGGTTGCCTTTCTCTGTGGAAATATCTTCATTGGTATCAATTTTTAAGTAACTCCTAAAAGTGATATGATAGGATATGTGTCTTTTGCTTTCTCACTTACTACACGTGGCGTGATTACGTCTAGACTCATCTATGGTGCTGCAAATGGCATTGTTTCACTTTTTTCACTAGCGAATATTCCATCTGTACATGGAGGAGTTCTTCTTTGTCCACCCATCTGTTGGTGGACTTTTTGGTTACTTCCATATCTTGGCTATTGTAATACTGTGCAGTGCAGATTTGCCTGCCTGTGTCTTTGCAATTCTCTCTTCTTAGATTTTAGGTCGAGGAGTGGGCCTGCTGGATCATATGGTAGCTCAATGTTGACCTTTTTAAGGCACCTCCATTCTGTTCTCATTCGTGGCCCTTTCCAAGTTACGTCCCACTTGAAGTTGAGGGTATGCACTTCTCCACAACACCTTCAGCATTTATTGTTTGTAGTTTTCTTAAAGATGGTGATTCTGACAAGTGTGAGCTGATACCTTTTTGCGGTTGAATTCGCACGTGCCTCATAATCCGTTGAAATTGAGCTTTAAGGCATGTCCTTTTTATTTTTCTAGCTGTGATTACCCCTTAGTTCTTCAAAGTGTTCTCTTAAAGTATGTGTCACATTTTGAAATGTTTTGGCCATGACCCCCCTCAAGACATTTTGAGGGCAGGTTTCATTTACAGTTCTGCAGTACTTGTTCCTATGAAATGGCCGTTAGCACAGCCTTTAAAGCTGCTTTTGCAGGTAACTGCCAGAGGGTGGTAGCCTTTCTATGTCCCCCACCCTGGTACCTAGGGAAAAGCCCTTGCGGCCTGTGGTGTTTCTCGGTTATAAATTAGAGTGGAGTGTGCCCGGACAAACCCACACAAGCTGATGTCTCCTTACTTTTGTTGGTGTTTTAAATTTACTTTTTATTTTTCATTGGAGTAGTTTTCCACTGTGTACGTGGACCACTTCTACTTTGTGCATTCCTCGGTTGATGGACATTTTCATTGCTTCCGAGTGTTGGCTATGGTAAATATTGTTGGCGTGCAGGATTGCCAGCCTGTGACTTTTTGATTTTCATTTTCTCAGGTGATAGGCCCAGCAGTGGTTGGGATTGATTGACTGGTAGCACCGCGTTACCCTTTTCAAAGCACCTTCTTTGTGTTTTCATTAGTGGCTCTTACCACGTCCCCCTTAGAATCGAGGGTACGCATTTCTCCACAATCGCTTCAGCATTTATTGTTTGCAGCATTTATGCTAATGGCCCTTCTGGCTGCTGTGAGCTGATAGGTTTTTGTAATTTGGGTTTGCATGTCTTTGAAAATTCGTAAAACTCATCATTTTTCTCTGCCGTTTTCTTTTCTGTTAAAAAAAGGAAACAATTGGGAGTACAGTATAACTCTTGAAATTGTCTTCTTGGAAGGTTGCCCTCTTTTGAATTTTTCGGTCGATTTTCCACCCCAGAATTTTTTTAGAGAGCAGGTGTCATTTACCGAACTGCAAGTTTGGTGACTATTTAGTGACCTTTGGCAATGGATTTAAAGCTGCTGTTGTGGGAAGTGGCCTCAAGGAGGCAGCATTTCTCCATTCCCAAATCTGGGTACTAGGGCAGCAGAGTCTTTCTGGAAGTCGTGTTCCTAGGTTGTAAATTACATTGGAATGTGCATGGAGAAACCCCCATAAGATTAGGTCTCATTATTTCTTCTTGGTTTTAAAAATTGCTTTAATTGGGGTAAAGCTTAGAATATTGTTTCTCCTAGGTGTACACGATCTGGTTCATTTGTACATTATATATGTCTATTCAAGTACAGATCCTCTTCCCATGTAAAATGTTACTGAGGGTTCCGCAGACCTCCCTTGCTATATGGTCGGTCTTTTTGATATATGTATATAATATGTGTTTGTATGCATACAGTAACACTAATCTTAATTTATCCATTCCCCCCACCTTTCCTTTCAGATGAGCATAGTTTGCTTTCTAAGTCTGTGAGTGTCTTTCTCTGTGGAAATATGTTCATTTGTGTCAGTTATTAGATAACGCCTGTAAGTGATATCATAGAATATAGGTCTTTTGCTTTCCGACTTACCTCATGGTTCGTGATTATCTCCAGACTCATTTGTGGTGCCTCAGAGAGCAATGGTTCATTGTCTTCCATGGCTAATATTCCATTGTGGACATGGACCACTTCTTCTTTATCCATTCACCTCTTGTTGGACATTTTGATTGCTTCACTGTCTTGGCTATTGTGAATAAGGCTGCACTGCAGCTTTTGCGGCCTGTGTCTTCTCGATTCTTGTCTTCTCAGGTGAGAGGTCCAATGGTGCGCCTGCTGGATTGAATGGTGCCTCCATTTTTACTTTTAAACACAGCTCCTTTCTGTTCTCATTATTGGCTGTTACCCCTTTACGTCTCACCAGCAGGTAGAGGGTACACAGTTCCCTAAAACCCCTTCAGCATTTATTGTTTGTAGACTTTTTGCTGATGGTCAGTCGACTGGTGTGAGTTGAAACCTTTTTGTAGATTAGATTGCATGGGTCTAACACTCCCTGAGGTTGAGCTTTTATCCATTTTCCTTTTCTTTTTTTAAAAGAGCGTGAGTAAAACTTAACTCTTCATACTCTCTTCTTGAAACATTTGCCTGTGTTGAATTTTTTTGTCCATTCCCTACTTCAGCACAATTTTTTAGGGCAGGTGTCCTTTACAGCCCTGAGTCCTTGGGAATGTTAAGTGACCATGAGCTGTGAGTTTAAAGCTGCTCCTGCAGGGAAAGGTCAGAAGGTGGCAGCATTTCTCCTTTACCAAATTTGGTTACTGGGGAAACAGAGCCTTAATGGAAGTGGTGTTCTAGGTTGTAAATTAGAATGGAATGTGCCAGGAAAAAGCCCTGTAAGTTTATGTCTCATTACTTCTTGTTGATATGTGTAATTTACTTTTTATTTTTTATCCCAGCAAATTTGATTACAATGGTTTGTTTGTTCTAGGTGTGCAAGATGTGGTTCTTTCACACATATTCGTGTATCTATTCTTCCTCGCATCCTTTTTCCATGTAGGTTATGACACAATGTTGAGTAGTCTCTCTCCTGGTCTTCCGTACGTCTTTGGTGAGTATATATTTCACATGGTTTGTATATCTCTGTTGACCCCAATATGGTAATGTATCCAATCCTCATCCCTTTCTACTTGGTGAACCATAAGTTTTTTAATGAATCTGTGGTTGCCTTTCTCTGTGGAAATATCTTCATTGGTATCAATTTTTAAGTAACTCCTAAAAGTGATATGATAGGATATGTGTCTTTTGCTTTCTCACTTACTACACGTGGCGTGATTACGTCTAGACTCATCTATGGTGCTGCAAATGGCATTGTTTCACTTTTTTCACTAGCGAATATTCCATCTGTACATGGAGGAGTTCTTCTTTGTCCACCCATCTGTTGGTGGACTTTTTGGTTACTTCCATATCTTGGCTATTGTAATACTGTGCCGTGCAGATTTGCCTGCCTGTGTCTTTGCAATTCTCTCTTCTTAGATTTTAGGTCGAGGAGTGGGCCTGCTGGATCATATGGTAGCTCAATGTTGACCTTTTTAAGGCACCTCCATTCTGTTCTCATTCGTGGCCCTTTCCAAGTTACGTCCCACTTGAAGTTGAGGGTATGCACTTCTCCACAACACCTTCAGCATTTATTGTTTGTAGTTTTCTTAAAGATGGTGATTCTGACAAGTGTGAGCTGATACCTTTTTGCGGTTGAATTCGCACGTGCCTCATAATCCGTTGAAATTGAGCTTTAAGGCATGTCCTTTTTATTTTTCTAGCTGTGATTACCCCTTAGTTCTTCAAAGTGTTCTCTTAAAGTATGTGTCACATTTTGAAATGTTTTGGCCATGACCCCCCTCAAGACATTTTGAGGGCAGGTTTCATTTACAGTTCTGCAGTACTTGTTCCTATGAAATGGCCGTTAGCACAGCCTTTAAAGCTGCTTTTGCAGGTAACTGCCAGAGGGTGGTAGCCTTTCTATGTCCCCCACCCTGGTACCTAGGGAAAAGCCCTTGCGGCCTGTGGTGTTTCTCGGTTATAAATTAGAGTGGAGTGTGCCCGGACAAACCCACACAAGCTGATGTCTCCTTACTTTTGTTGGTGTTTTAAATTTACTTTTTATTTTTCATTGGAGTAGTTTTCCACTGTGTACGTGGACCACTTCTACTTTGTGCATTCCTCGGTTGATGGACATTTTCATTGCTTCCGAGTGTTGGCTATGGTAAATATTGTTGGCGTGCAGGATTGCCAGCCTGTGACTTTTTGATTTTCATTTTCTCAGGTGATAGGCCCAGCAGTGGTTGGGATTGATTGACTGGTAGCACCGCGTTACCCTTTTCAAAGCACCTTCTTTGTGTTTTCATTAGTGGCTCTTACCACGTCCCCCTTAGAATCGAGGGTACGCATTTCTCCACAATCGCTTCAGCATTTATTGTTTGCAGCATTTATGCTAATGGCCCTTCTGGCTGCTGTGAGCTGATAGGTTTTTGTAATTTGGGTTTGCATGTCTTTGAAAATTCGTAAAACTCATCATTTTTCTCTGCCGTTTTCTTTTCTGTTAAAAAAAGGAAACAATTGGGAGTACAGTATAACTCTTGAAATTGTCTTCTTGGAAGGTTGCCCTCTTTTGAATTTTTCGGTCGATTTTCCACCCCAGAATTTTTTTAGAGAGCAGGTGTCATTTACCGAACTGCAAGTTTGGTGACTATTTAGTGACCTTTGGCAATGGATTTAAAGCTGCTGTTGTGGGAAGTGGCCTCAAGGAGGCAGCATTTCTCCATTCCCAAATCTGGGTACTAGGGCAGCAGAGTCTTTCTGGAAGTCGTGTTCCTAGGTTGTAAATTACATTGGAATGTGCATGGAGAAACCCCCATAAGATTAGGTCTCATTATTTCTTCTTGGTTTTAAAAATTGCTTTAATTGGGGTAAAGCTTAGAATATTGTTTCTCCTAGGTGTACACGATCTGGTTCATTTGTACATTATATATGTCTATTCAAGTACAGATCCTCTTCCCATGTAAAATGTTACTGAGGGTTCCGCAGACCTCCCTTGCTATATGGTCGGTCTTTTTGATATATGTATATAATATGTGTTTGTATGCATACAGTAACACTAATCTTAATTTATCCATTCCCCCCACCTTTCCTTTCAGATGAGCATAGTTTGCTTTCTAAGTCTGTGAGTGTCTTTCTCTGTGGAAATATGTTCATTTGTGTCAGTTATTAGATAACGCCTGTAAGTGATATCATAGAATATAGGTCTTTTGCTTTCCGACTTACCTCATGGTTCGTGATTATCTCCAGACTCATTTGTGGTGCCTCAGAGAGCAATGGTTCATTGTCTTCCATGGCTAATATTCCATTGTGGACATGGACCACTTC
The DNA here is from genome assembly GCF_965194805.1 of Balaenoptera borealis. NCBI lineage: Eukaryota > Metazoa > Chordata > Mammalia > Artiodactyla > Balaenopteridae > Balaenoptera > Balaenoptera borealis. Next base: position 484,951 of record NW_028123762.1, read on the forward strand.
TTCTTTATCCATTCACCTCTTGTTGGACATTTTGATTGCTTCACTGTCTTGGCTATTGTGAATAAGGCTGCACTGCAGCTTTTGCGGCCTGTGTCTTCTCGATTCTTGTCTTCTCAGGTGACAGGTCCAATGGTGCGCCTGCTGGATTGAATGGTGCCTCCATTTTTACTTTTAAACACAGCTCCTTTCTGTTCTCATTATTGGCTGTTACCCCTTTACGTCTCACCAGCAGGTAGAGGGTACACAGTTCCCTAAAACCACTTCAGCATTTATTGTTTGTAGACTTTTTGCTGATGGTCAGTCGACTGGTGTGAGTTGAAACCTTTTTGTAGATTAGATTGCATGGGTCTAACACTCCCTGAGGTTGAGCTTTTATCCATTTTCCTTTTCTTTTTTTAAAAGAGCGTGAGTAAAACTTAACTCTTCATACTCTCTTCTTGAAACATTTGCCTGTGTTGAATTTTTTTGTCCATTCCCTACTTCAGCACAATTTTTTAGGGCAGGTGTCCTTTACAGCCCTGAGTCCTTGGGAATGTTAAGTGACCATGAGCTGTGAGTTTAAAGCTGCTCCTGCAGGGAAAGGTCAGAAGGTGGCAGCATTTCTCCTTTACCAAATTTGGTTACTGGGGAAACAGAGCCTTAATGGAAGTGGTGTTCTAGGTTGTAAATTAGAATGGAATGTGCCAGGAAAAAGCCCTGTAAGTTTATGTCTCATTACTTCTTGTTGATATGTGTAATTTACTTTTTATTTTTTATCCCAGCAAATTTGATTACAATGGTTTGTTTGTTCTAGGTGTGCAAGATGTGGTTCTTTCACACATATTCGTGTATCTATTCTTCCTCGCATCCTTTTTCCATGTAGGTTATGACACAATGTTGAGTAGTCTCTCTCCTGGTCTTCCGTACGTCTTTGGTGAGTATATATTTCACATGGTTTGTATATCTCTGTTGACCCCAATATGGTAATGTATCCAATCCTCATCCCTTTCTACTTGGTGAACCATAAGTTTTTTAATGAATCTGTGGTTGCCTTTCTCTGTGGAAATATCTTCATTGGTATCAATTTTTAAGTAACTCCTAAAAGTGATATGATAGGATATGTGTCTTTTGCTTTCTCACTTACTACACGTGGCGTGATTACGTCTAGACTCATCTATGGTGCTGCAAATGGCATTGTTTCACTTTTTTCACTAGCGAATATTCCATCTGTACATGGAGGAGTTCTTCTTTGTCCACCCATCTGTTGGTGGACTTTTTGGTTACTTCCATATCTTGGCTATTGTAATACTGTGCCGTGCAGATTTGCCTGCCTGTGTCTTTGCAATTCTCTCTTCTTAGATTTTAGGTCGAGGAGTGGGCCTGCTGGATCATATGGTAGCTCAATGTTGACCTTTTTAAGGCACCTCCATTCTGTTCTCATTCGTGGCCCTTTCCAAGTTACGTCCCACTTGAAGTTGAGGGTATGCACTTCTCCACAACACCTTCAGCATTTATTGTTTGTAGTTTTCTTAAAGATGGTGATTCTGACAAGTGTGAGCTGATACCTTTTTGCGGTTGAATTCGCACGTGCCTCATAATCCGTTGAAATTGAGCTTTAAGGCATGTCCTTTTTATTTTTCTAGCTGTGATTACCCCTTAGTTCTTCAAAGTGTTCTCTTAAAGTATGTGTCACATTTTGAAATGTTTTGGCCATGACCCCCCTCAAGACATTTTGAGGGCAGGTTTCATTTACAGTTCTGCAGTACTTGTTCCTATGAAATGGCCGTTAGCACAGCCTTTAAAGCTGCTTTTGCAGGTAACTGCCAGAGGGTGGTAGCCTTTCTATGTCCCCCACCCTGGTACCTAGGGAAAAGCCCTTGCGGCCTGTGGTGTTTCTCGGTTATAAATTAGAGTGGAGTGTGCCCGGACAAACCCACACAAGCTGATGTCTCCTTACTTTTGTTGGTGTTTTAAATTTACTTTTTATTTTTCATTGGAGTAGTTTTCCACTGTGTACGTGGACCACTTCTACTTTGTGCATTCCTCGGTTGATGGACATTTTCATTGCTTCCGAGTGTTGGCTATGGTAAATATTGTTGGCGTGCAGGATTGCCAGCCTGTGACTTTTTGATTTTCATTTTCTCAGGTGATAGGCCCAGCAGTGGTTGGGATTGATTGACTGGTAGCACCGCGTTACCCTTTTCAAAGCACCTTCTTTGTGTTTTCATTAGTGGCTCTTACCACGTCCCCCTTAGAATCGAGGGTACGCATTTCTCCACAATCGCTTCAGCATTTATTGTTTGCAGCATTTATGCTAATGGCCCTTCTGGCTGCTGTGAGCTGATAGGTTTTTGTAATTTGGGTTTGCATGTCTTTGAAAATTCGTAAAACTCATCATTTTTCTCTGCCGTTTTCTTTTCTGTTAAAAAAAGGAAACAATTGGGAGTACAGTATAACTCTTGTAATTGTCTTCTTGGAAGGTTGCCCTCTTTTGAATTTTTCGGTCGATTTTCCACCCCAGAATTTTTTTAGAGAGCAGGTGTCATTTACCGAACTGCAAGTTTGGTGACTATTTAGTGACCTTTGGCAATGGATTTAAAGCTGCTGTTGTGGGAAGTGGCCTCAAGGAGGCAGCATTTCTCCATTCCCAAATCTGGGTACTAGGGCAGCAGAGTCTTTCTGGAAGTCGTGTTCCTAGGTTGTAAATTACATTGGAATGTGCATGGAGAAACCCCCATAAGATTAGGTCTCATTATTTCTTCTTGGTTTTAAAAATTGCTTTAATTGGGGTAAAGCTTAGAATATTGTTTCTCCTAGGTGTACACGATCTGGTTCATTTGTACATTATATATGTCTATTCAAGTACAGATCCTCTTCCCATGTAAAATGTTACTGAGGGTTCCGCAGACCTCCCTTGCTATATGGTCGGTCTTTTTGATATATGTATATAATATGTGTTTGTATGCATACAGTAACACTAATCTTAATTTATCCATTCCCCCCACCTTTCCTTTCAGATGAGCATAGTTTGCTTTCTAAGTCTGTGAGTGTCTTTCTCTGTGGAAATATGTTCATTTGTGTCAGTTATTAGATAACGCCTGTAAGTGATATCATAGAATATAGGTCTTTTGCTTTCCGACTTACCTCATGGTTCGTGATTATCTCCAGACTCATTTGTGGTGCCTCAGAGAGCAATGGTTCATTGTCTTCCATGGCTAATATTCCATTGTGGACATGGACCACTTCTTCTTTATCCATTCACCTCTTGTTGGACATTTTGATTGCTTCACTGTCTTGGCTATTGTGAATAAGGCTGCACTGCAGCTTTTGCGGCCTGTGTCTTCTCGATTCTTGTCTTCTCAGGTGACAGGTCCAATGGTGCGCCTGCTGGATTGAATGGTGCCTCCATTTTTACTTTTAAACACAGCTCCTTTCTGTTCTCATTATTGGCTGTTACCCCTTTACGTCTCACCAGCAGGTAGAGGGTACACAGTTCCCTAAAACCACTTCAGCATTTATTGTTTGTAGACTTTTTGCTGATGGTCAGTCGACTGGTGTGAGTTGAAACCTTTTTGTAGATTAGATTGCATGGGTCTAACACTCCCTGAGGTTGAGCTTTTATCCATTTTCCTTTTCTTTTTTTAAAAGAGCGTGAGTAAAACTTAACTCTTCATACTCTCTTCTTGAAACATTTGCCTGTGTTGAATTTTTTTGTCCATTCCCTACTTCAGCACAATTTTTTAGGGCAGGTGTCCTTTACAGCCCTGAGTCCTTGGGAATGTTAAGTGACCATGAGCTGTGAGTTTAAAGCTGCTCCTGCAGGGAAAGGTCAGAAGGTGGCAGCATTTCTCCTTTACCAAATTTGGTTACTGGGGAAACAGAGCCTTAATGGAAGTGGTGTTCTAGGTTGTAAATTAGAATGGAATGTGCCAGGAAAAAGCCCTGTAAGTTTATGTCTCATTACTTCTTGTTGATATTTGTAATTTACTTTTTATTTTTTATCCCAGCAAATTTGATTACAATGGTTTGTTTGTTCTAGGTGTGCAAGATGTGGTTCTTTCACACATATTCGTGTATCTATTCTTCCTCGCATCCTTTTTCCATGTAGGTTATGACACAATGTTGAGTAGTCTCTCTCCTGGTCTTCCGTACGTCTTTGGTGAGTATATATTTCACATGGTTTGTATATCTCTGTTGACCCCAATATGGTAATGTATCCAATCCTCATCCCTTTCTACTTGGTGAACCATAAGTTTTTTAATGAATCTGTGGTTGCCTTTCTCTGTGGAAATATCTTCATTGGTATCAATTTTTAAGTAACTCCTAAAAGTGATATGATAGGATATGTGTCTTTTGCTTTCTCACTTACTACACGTGGCGTGATTACGTCTAGACTCATCTATGGTGCTGCAAATGGCATTGTTTCACTTTTTTCACTAGCGAATATTCCATCTGTACATGGAGGAGTTCTTCTTTGTCCACCCATCTGTTGGTGGACTTTTTGGTTACTTCCATATCTTGGCTATTGTAATACTGTGCCGTGCAGATTTGCCTGCCTGTGTCTTTGCAATTCTCTCTTCTTAGATTTTAGGTCGAGGAGTGGGCCTGCTGGATCATATGGTAGCTCAATGTTGACCTTTTTAAGGCACCTCCATTCTGTTCTCATTCGTGGCCCTTTCCAAGTTACGTCCCACTTGAAGTTGAGGGTATGCACTTCTCCACAACACCTTCAGCATTTATTGTTTGTAGTTTTCTTAAAGATGGTGATTCTGACAAGTGTGAGCTGATACCTTTTTGCGGTTGAATTCGCACGTGCCTCATAATCCGTTGAAATTGAGCTTTAAGGCATGTCCTTTTTATTTTTCTAGCTGTGATTACCCCTTAGTTCTTCAAAGTGTTCTCTTAAAGTATGTGTCACATTTTGAAATGTTTTGGCCATGACCCCCCTCAAGACATTTTGAGGGCAGGTTTCATTTACAGTTCTGCAGTACTTGTTCCTATGAAATGGCCGTTAGCACAGCCTTTAAAGCTGCTTTTGCAGGTAACTGCCAGAGGGTGGTAGCCTTTCTATGTCCCCCACCCTGGTACCTAGGGAAAAGCCCTTGCGGCCTGTGGTGTTTCTCGGTTATAAATTAGAGTGGAGTGTGCCCGGACAAACCCACACAAGCTGATGTCTCCTTACTTTTGTTGGTGTTTTAAATTTACTTTTTATTTTTCATTGGAGTAGTTTTCCACTGTGTACGTGGACCACTTCTACTTTGTGCATTCCTCGGTTGATGGACATTTTCATTGCTTCCGAGTGTTGGCTATGGTAAATATTGTTGGCGTGCAGGATTGCCAGCCTGTGACTTTTTGATTTTCATTTTCTCAGGTGATAGGCCCAGCAGTGGTTGGGATTGATTGACTGGTAGCACCGCGTTACCCTTTTCAAAGCACCTTCTTTGTGTTTTCATTAGTGGCTCTTACCACGTCCCCCTTAGAATCGAGGGTACGCATTTCTCCACAATCGCTTCAGCATTTATTGTTTGCAGCATTTATGCTAATGGCCCTTCTGGCTGCTGTGAGCTGATAGGTTTTTGTAATTTGGGTTTGCATGTCTTTGAAAATTCGTAAAACTCATCATTTTTCTCTGCCGTTTTCTTTTCTGTTAAAAAAAGGAAACAATTGGGAGTACAGTATAACTCTTGAAATTGTCTTCTTGGAAGGTTGCCCTCTTTTGAATTTTTCGGTCGATTTTCCACCCCAGAATTTTTTTAGAGAGCAGGTGTCATTTACCGAACTGCAAGTTTGGTGACTATTTAGTGACCTTTGGCAATGGATTTAAAGCTGCTGTTGTGGGAAGTGGCCTCAAGGAGGCAGCATTTCTCCATTCCCAAATCTGGGTACTAGGGCAGCAGAGTCTTTCTGGAAGTCGTGTTCCTAGGTTGTAAATTACATTGGAATGTGCATGGAGAAACCCCCATAAGATTAGGTCTCATTATTTCTTCTTGGTTTTAAAAATTGCTTTAATTGGGGTAAAGCTTAGAATATTGTTTCTCCTAGGTGTACACGATCTGGTTCATTTGTACATTATATATGTCTATTCAAGTACAGATCCTCTTCCCATGTAAAATGTTACTGAGGGTTCCGCAGACCTCCCTTGCTATATGGTCGGTCTTTTTGATATATGTATATAATATGTGTTTGTATGCATACAGTAACACTAATCTTAATTTATCCATTCCCCCCACCTTTCCTTTCAGATGAGCATAGTTTGCTTTCTAAGTCTGTGAGTGTCTTTCTCTGTGGAAATATGTTCATTTGTGTCAGTTATTAGATAACGCCTGTAAGTGATATCATAGAATATAGGTCTTTTGCTTTCCGACTTACCTCATGGTTCGTGATTATCTCCAGACTCATTTGTGGTGCCTCAGAGAGCAATGGTTCATTGTCTTCCATGGCTAATATTCCATTGTGGACATGGACCACTTCTTCTTTATCCATTCACCTCTTGTTGGACATTTTGATTGCTTCACTGTCTTGGCTATTGTGAATAAGGCTGCACTGCAGCTTTTGCGGCCTGTGTCTTCTCGATTCTTGTCTTCTCAGGTGAGAGGTCCAATGGTGCGCCTGCTGGATTGAATGGTGCCTCCATTTTTACTTTTAAACACAGCTCCTTTCTGTTCTCATTATTGGCTGTTACCCCTTTACGTCTCACCAGCAGGTAGAGGGTACACAGTTCCCTAAAACCCCTTCAGCATTTATTGTTTGTAGACTTTTTGCTGATGGTCAGTCGACTGGTGTGAGTTGAAACCTTTTTGTAGATTAGATTGCATGGGTCTAACACTCCCTGAGGTTGAGCTTTTATCCATTTTCCTTTTCTTTTTTTAAAAGAGCGTGAGTAAAACTTAACTCTTCATACTCTCTTCTTGAAACATTTGCCTGTGTTGAATTTTTTTGTCCATTCCCTACTTCAGCACAATTTTTTAGGGCAGGTGTCCTTTACAGCCCTGAGTCCTTGGGAATGTTAAGTGACCATGAGCTGTGAGTTTAAAGCTGCTCCTGCAGGGAAAGGTCAGAAGGTGGCAGCATTTCTCCTTTACCAAATTTGGTTACTGGGGAAACAGAGCCTTAATGGAAGTGGTGTTCTAGGTTGTAAATTAGAATGGAATGTGCCAGGAAAAAGCCCTGTAAGTTTATGTCTCATTACTTCTTGTTGATATGTGCAATTTACTTTTTATTTTTTATCCCAGCAAATTTGATTACAATGGTTTGTTTGTTCTAGGTGTGCAAGATGTGGTTCTTTCACACATATTCGTGTATCTATTCTTCCTCGCATCCTTTTTCCATGTAGGTTATGACACAATGTTGAGTAGTCTCTCTCCTGGTCTTCCGTACGTCTTTGGTGAGTATATATTTCACATGGTTTGTATATCTCTGTTGACCCCAATATGGTAATGTATCCAATCCTCATCCCTTTCTACTTGGTGAACCATAAGTTTTTTAATGAATCTGTGGTTGCCTTTCTCTGTGGAAATATCTTCATTGGTATCAATTTTTAAGTAACTCCTAAAAGTGATATGATAGGATATGTGTCTTTTGCTTTCTCACTTACTACACGTGGCGTGATTACGTCTAGACTCATCTATGGTGCTGCAAATGGCATTGTTTCACTTTTTTCACTAGCGAATATTCCATCTGTACATGGAGGAGTTCTTCTTTGTCCACCCATCTGTTGGTGGACTTTTTGGTTACTTCCATATCTTGGCTATTGTAATACTGTGCCGTGCAGATTTGCCTGCCTGTGTCTTTGCAATTCTCTCTTCTTAGATTTTAGGTCGAGGAGTGGGCCTGCTGGATCATATGGTAGCTCAATGTTGACCTTTTTAAGGCACCTCCATTCTGTTCTCATTCGTGGCCCTTTCCAAGTTACGTCCCACTTGAAGTTGAGGGTATGCACTTCTCCACAACACCTTCAGCATTTATTGTTTGTAGTTTTCTTAAAGATGGTGATTCTGACAAGTGTGAGCTGATACCTTTTTGCGGTTGAATTCGCACGTGCCTCATAATCCGTTGAAATTGAGCTTTAAGGCATGTCCTTTTTATTTTTCTAGCTGTGATTACCCCTTAGTTCTTCAAAGTGTTCTCTTAAAGTATGTGTCACATTTTGAAATGTTTTGGCCATGACCCCCCTCAAGACATTTTGAGGGCAGGTTTCATTTACAGTTCTGCAGTACTTGTTCCTATGAAATGGCCGTTAGCACAGCCTTTAAAGCTGCTTTTGCAGGTAACTGCCAGAGGGTGGTAGCCTTTCTATGTCCCCCACCCTGGTACCTAGGGAAAAGCCCTTGCGGCCTGTGGTGTTTCTCGGTTATAAATTAGAGTGGAGTGTGCCCGGACAAACCCACACAAGCTGATGTCTCCTTACTTTTGTTGGTGTTTTAAATTTACTTTTTATTTTTCATTGGAGTAGTTTTCCACTGTGTACGTGGACCACTTCTACTTTGTGCATTCCTCGGTTGATGGACATTTTCATTGCTTCCGAGTGTTGGCTATGGTAAATATTGTTGGCGTGCAGGATTGCCAGCCTGTGACTTTTTGATTTTCATTTTCTCAGGTGATAGGCCCAGCAGTGGTTGGGATTGATTGACTGGTAGCACCGCGTTACCCTTTTCAAAGCACCTTCTTTGTGTTTTCATTAGTGGCTCTTACCACGTCCCCCTTAGAATCGAGGGTACGCATTTCTCCACAATCGCTTCAGCATTTATTGTTTGCAGCATTTATGCTAATGGCCCTTCTGGCTGCTGTGAGCTGATAGGTTTTTGTAATTTGGGTTTGCATGTCTTTGAAAATTCGTAAAACTCATCATTTTTCTCTGCCGTTTTCTTTTCTGTTAAAAAAAGGAAACAATTGGGAGTACAGTATAACTCTTGAAATTGTCTTCTTGGAAGGTTGCCCTCTTTTGAATTTTTCGGTCGATTTTCCACCCCAGAATTTTTTTAGAGAGCAGGTGTCATTTACCGAACTGCAAGTTTGGTGACTATTTAGTGACCTTTGGCAATGGATTTAAAGCTGCTGTTGTGGGAAGTGGCCTCAAGGAGGCAGCATTTCTCCATTCCCAAATCTGGGTACTAGGGCAGCAGAGTCTTTCTGGAAGTCGTGTTCCTAGGTTGTAAATTACATTGGAATGTGCATGGAGAAACCCCCATAAGATTAGGTCTCATTATTTCTTCTTGGTTTTAAAAATTGCTTTAATTGGGGTAAAGCTTAGAATATTGTTTCTCCTAGGTGTACACGATCTGGTTCATTTGTACATTATATATGTCTATTCAAGTACAGATCCTCTTCCCATGTAAAATGTTACTGAGGGTTCCGCAGACCTCCCTTGCTATATGGTCGGTCTTTTTGATATATGTATATAATATGTGTTTGTATGCATACAGTAACACTAATCTTAATTTATCCATTCCCCCCACCTTTCCTTTCAGATGAGCATAGTTTGCTTTCTAAGTCTGTGAGTGTCTTTCTCTGTGGAAATATGTTGATTTGTGTCAGTTATTAGATAACGCCTGTAAGTGATATCATAGAATATAGGTCTTTTGCTTTCCGACTTACCTCATGGTTCGTGATTATCTCCAGACTCATTTGTGGTGCCTCAGAGAGCAATGGTTCATTGTCTTCCATGGCTAATATTCCATTGTGGACATGGACCACTTCTTCTTTATCCATTCACCTCTTGTTGGACATTTTGATTGCTTCACTGTCTTGGCTATTGTGAATAAGGCTGCACTGCAGCTTTTGCGGCCTGTGTCTTCTCGATTCTTGTCTTCTCAGGTGACAGGTCCAATGGTGCGCCTGCTGGATTGAATGGTGCCTCCATTTTTACTTTTAAACACAGCTCCTTTCTGTTCTCATTATTGGCTGTTACCCCTTTACGTCTCACCAGCAGGTAGAGGGTACACAGTTCCCTAAAACCCCTTCAGCATTTATTGTTTGTAGACTTTTTGCTGATGGTCAGTCGACTGGTGTGAGTTGAAACCTTTTTGTAGATTAGATTGCATGGGTCTAACACTCCCTGAGGTTGAGCTTTTATCCATTTTCCTTTTCTTTTTTTAAAAGAGCGTGAGTAAAACTTAACTCTTCATACTCTCTTCTTGAAACATTTGCCTGTGTTGAATTTTTTTGTCCATTCCCTACTTCAGCGCAATTTTTTAGGGCAGGTGTCCTTTACAGCCCTGAGTCCTTGGGAATGTTAAGTGACCATGAGCTGTGAGTTTAAAGCTGCTCCTGCAGGGAAAGGTCAGAAGGTGGCAGCATTTCTCCTTTACCAAATTTGGTTACTGGGGAAACAGAGCCTTAATGGAAGTGGTGTTCTAGGTTGTAAATTAGAATGGAATGTGCCAGGAAAAAGCCCTGTAAGTTTATGTCTCATTACTTCTTGTTGATATGTGCAATTTACTTTTTATTTTTTATCCCAGCAAATTTGATTACAATGGTTTGTTTGTTCTAGGTGTGCAAGATGTGGTTCTTTCACACATATTCGTGTATCTATTCTTCCTCGCATCCTTTTTCCATGTAGGTTATGACACAATGTTGAGTAGTCTCTCTCCTGGTCTTCCGTACGTCTTTGGTGAGTATATATTTCACATGGTTTGTATATCTCTGTTGACCCCAATATGGTAATGTATCCAATCCTCATCCCTTTCTACTTGGTGAACCATAAGTTTTTTAATGAATCTGTGGTTGCCTTTCTCTGTGGAAATATCTTCATTGGTATCAATTTTTAAGTAACTCCTAAAAGTGATATGATAGGATATGTGTCTTTTGCTTTCTCACTTACTACACGTGGCGTGATTACGTCTAGACTCATCTATGGTGCTGCAAATGGCATTGTTTCACTTTTTTCACTAGCGAATATTCCATCTGTACATGGAGGAGTTCTTCTTTGTCCACCCATCTGTTGGTGGACTTTTTGGTTACTTCCATATCTTGGCTATTGTAATACTGTGCCGTGCAGATTTGCCTGCCTGTGTCTTTGCAATTCTCTCTTCTTAGATTTTAGGTCGAGGAGTGGGCCTGCTGGATCATATGGTAGCTCAATGTTGACCTTTTTAAGGCACGTCCATTCTGTTCTCATTCGTGGCCCTTTCCAAGTTACGTCCCACTTGAAGTTGAGGGTATGCACTTCTCCACAACACCTTCAGCATTTATTGTTTGTAGTTTTCTTAAAGATGGTGATTCTGACAAGTGTGAGCTGATACCTTTTTGCGGTTGAATTCGCACGTGCCTCATAATCCGTTGAAATTGAGCTTTAAGGCATGTCCTTTTTATTTTTCTAGCTGTGATTACCCCCTTAGTTCTTCAAAGTGTTCTCTTAAAGTATGTGTCACATTTTGAAATGTTTTGGCCATGACCCCCCTCAAGACATTTTGAGGGCAGGTTTCATTTACAGTTCTGCAGTACTTGTTCCTATGAAATGACCGTTAGCACAGCCTTTAAAGCTGCTTTTGCAGGTAACTGCCAGAGGGTGGCAGCCTTTCTATGTCCCCCACCCTGGTACCTAGGGAAAAGCCCTTGCGGCCTGTGGTGTTTCTCGGTTATAAATTAGAGTGGAGTGTGCCCGGACAAACCCACACAAGCTGATGTCTCCTTACTTTTGTTGGTGTTTTAAATTTACTTTTTATTTTTCATTGGAGTAGTTTTCCACTGTGTACGTGGACCACTTCTACTTTGTGCATTCCTCGGTTGATGGACATTTTCATTGCTTCCGAGTGTTGGCTATGGTAAATATTGTTGGCGTGCAGGATTGCCAGCCTGTGACTTTTTGATTCTCATTTTCTCAGGTGATAGGCCCAGCAGTGGTTGGGATTGATTGACTGGTAGCACCGCGTTACCCTTTTCAAAGCACCTTCTTTGTGTTTTCATTAGTGGCTCTTACCACGTCCCCCTTAGAATCGAGGGTACGCATTTCTCCACAATCGCTTCAGCATTTATTGTTTGCAGCATTTATGCTAATGGCCCTTCTGGCTGCTGTGAGCTGATAGGTTTTTGTAATTTGGGTTTGCATGTCTTTGAAAATTCGTAAAACTCATCATTTTTCTCTGCCGTTTTCTTTTCTGTTAAAAAAAGGAAACAATTGGGAGTACAGTATAACTCTTGAAATTGTCTTCTTGGAAGGTTGCCCTCTTTTGAATTTTTCGGTCGATTTTCCACCCCAGAATTTTTTTAGAGAGCAGGTGTCATTTACCGAACTGCAAGTTTGGTGACTATTTAGTGACCTTTGGCAATGGATTTAAAGCTGCTGTTGTGGGAAGTGGCCTCAAGGAGGCAGCATTTCTCCATTCCCAAATCTGGGTACTAGGGCAGCAGAGTCTTTCTGGAAGTCGTGTTCCTAGGTTGTAAATTACATTGGAATGTGCATGGAGAAACCCCCATAAGATTAGGTCTCATTATTTCTTCTTGGTTTTAAAAATTGCTTTAATTGGGGTAAAGCTTAGAATATTGTTTCTCCTAGGTGTACACGATCTGGTTCATTTGTACATTATATATGTCTATTCAAGTACAGATCCTCTTCCCATGTAAAATGTTACTGAGGGTTCCGCAGACCTCCCTTGCTATATGGTCGGTCTTTTTGATATATGTATATAATATGTGTTTGTATGCATACAGTAACACTAATCTTAATTTATCCATTCCCCCCACCTTTCCTTTCAGATGAGCATAGTTTGCTTTCTAAGTCTGTGAGTGTCTTTCTCTGTGGAAATATGTTCATTTGTGTCAGTTATTAGATAACGCCTGTAAGTGATATCATAGAATATAGGTCTTTTGCTTTCCGACTTACCTCATGGTTCGTGATTATCTCCAGACTCATTTGTGGTGCCTCAGAGAGCAATGGTTCATTGTCTTCCATGGCTAATATTCCATTGTGGACATGGACCACTTCTTCTTTATCCATTCACCTCTTGTTGGACATTTTGATTGCTTCACTGTCTTGGCTATTGTGAATAAGGCTGCACTGCAGCTTTTGCGGCCTGTGTCTTCTCGATTCTTGTCTTCTCAGGTGAGAGGTCCAATGGTGCGCCTGCTGGATTGAATGGTGCCTCCATTTTTACTTTTAAACACAGCTCCTTTCTGTTCTCATTATTGGCTGTTACCCCTTTACGTCTCACCAGCAGGTAGAGGGTACACAGTTCCCTAAAACCCCTTCAGCATTTATTGTTTGTAGACTTTTTGCTGATGGTCAGTCGACTGGTGTGAGTTGAAACCTTTTTGTAGATTAGATTGCATGGGTCTAACACTCCCTGAGGTTGAGCTTTTATCCATTTTCCTTTTCTTTTTTTAAAAGAGCGTGAGTAAAACTTAACTCTTCATACTCTCTTCTTGAAACATTTGCCTGTGTTGAATTTTTTTGTCCATTCCCTACTTCAGCGCAATTTTTTAGGGCAGGTGTCCTTTACAGCCCTGAGTCCTTGGGAATGTTAAGTGACCATGAGCTGTGAGTTTAAAGCTGCTCCTGCAGGGAAAGGTCAGAAGGTGGCAGCATTTCTCCTTTACCAAATTTGGTTACGGGGGAAACAGAGCCTTAATGGAAGTGGTGTTCTAGGTTGTAAATTAGAATGGAATGTGCCAGGAAAAAGCCCTGTAAGTTTATGTCTCATTACTTCTTGTTGATATGTGTAATTTACTTTTTATTTTTTATCCCAGCAAATTTGATTACAATGGTTTGTTTGTTCTAGGTGTGCAAGATGTGGTTCTTTCACACATATTCGTGTATCTATTCTTCCTCGCATCCTTTTTCCATGTAGGTTATGACACAATGTTGAGTAGTCTCTCTCCTGGTCTTCCGTACGTCTTTGGTGAGTATATATTTCACATGGTTTGTATATCTCTGTTGACCCCAATATGGTAATGTATCCAATCCTCATCCCTTTCTACTTGGTGAACCATAAGTTTTTTAATGAATCTGTGGTTGCCTTTCTCTGTGGAAATATCTTCATTGGTATCAATTTTTAAGTAACTCCTAAAAGTGATATGATAGGATATGTGTCTTTTGCTTTCTCACTTACTACACGTGGCGTGATTACGTCTAGACTCATCTATGGTGCTGCAAATGGCATTGTTTCACTTTTTTCACTAGCGAATATTCCATCTGTACATGGAGGAGTTCTTCTTTGTCCACCCATCTGTTGGTGGACTTTTTGGTTACTTCCATATCTTGGCTATTGTAATACTGTGCCGTGCAGATTTGCCTGCCTGTGTCTTTGCAATTCTCTCTTCTTAGATTTTAGGTCGAGGAGTGGGCCTGCTGGATCATATGGTAGCTCAATGTTGACCTTTTTAAGGCACCTCCATTCTGTTCTCATTCGTGGCCCTTTCCAAGTTACGTCCCACTTGAAGTTGAGGGTATGCACTTCTCCACAACACCTTCAGCATTTATTGTTTGTAGTTTTCTTAAAGATGGTGATTCTGACAAGTGTGAGCTGATACCTTTTTGCGGTTGAATTCGCACGTGCCTCATAATCCGTTGAAATTGAGCTTTAAGGCATGTCCTTTTTATTTTTCTAGCTGTGATTACCCCTTAGTTCTTCAAAGTGTTCTCTTAAAGTATGTGTCACATTTTGAAATGTTTTGGCCATGACCCCCCTCAAGACATTTTGAGGGCAGGTTTCATTTACAGTTCTGCAGTACTTGTTCCTATGAAATGGCCGTTAGCACAGCCTTTAAAGCTGCTTTTGCAGGTAACTGCCAGAGGGTGGTAGCCTTTCTATGTCCCCCACCCTGGTACCTAGGGAAAAGCCCTTGCGGCCTGTGGTGTTTCTCGGTTATAAATTAGAGTGGAGTGTGCCCGGACAAACCCACACAAGCTGATGTCTCCTTACTTTTGTTGGTGTTTTAAATTTACTTTTTATTTTTCATTGGAGTAGTTTTCCACTGTGTACGTGGACCACTTCTACTTTGTGCATTCCTCGGTTGATGGACATTTTCATTGCTTCCGAGTGTTGGCTATGGTAAATATTGTTGGCGTGCAGGATTGCCAGCCTGTGACTTTTTGATTTTCATTTTCTCAGGTGATAGGCCCAGCAGTGGTTGGGATTGATTGACTGGTAGCACCGCGTTACCCTTTTCAAAGCACCTTCTTTGTGTTTTCATTAGTGGCTCTTACCACGTCCCCCTTAGAATCGAGGGTACGCATTTCTCCACAATCGCTTCAGCATTTATTGTTTGCAGCATTTATGCTAATGGCCCTTCTGGCTGCTGTGAGCTGATAGGTTTTTGTAATTTGGGTTTGCATGTCTTTGAAAATTCGTAAAACTCATCATTTTTCTCTGCCGTTTTCTTTTCTGTTAAAAAAAGGAAACAATTGGGAGTACAGTATAACTCTTGAAATTGTCTTCTTGGAAGGTTGCCCTCTTTTGAATTTTTCGGTCGATTTTCCACCCCAGAATTTTTTTAGAGAGCAGGTGTCATTTACCGAACTGCAAGTTTGGTGACTATTTAGTGACCTTTGGCAATGGATTTAAAGCTGCTGTTGTGGGAAGTGGCCTCAAGGAGGCAGCATTTCTCCATTCCCAAATCTGGGTACTAGGGCAGCAGAGTCTTTCTGGAAGTCGTGTTCCTAGGTTGTAAATTACATTGGAATGTGCATGGAGAAACCCCCATAAGATTAGGTCTCATTATTTCTTCTTGGTTTTAAAAATTGCTTTAATTGGGGTAAAGCTTAGAATATTGTTTCTCCTAGGTGTACACGATCTGGTTCATTTGTACATTATATATGTCTATTCAAGTACAGATCCTCTTCCCATGTAAAATGTTACTGAGGGTTCCGCAGACCTCCCTTGCTATATGGTCGGTCTTTTTGATATATGTATATAATATGTGTTTGTATGCATACAGTAACACTAATCTTAATTTATCCATTCCCCCCACCTTTCCTTTCAGATGAGCATAGTTTGCTTTCTAAGTCTGTGAGTGTCTTTCTCTGTGGAAATATGTTCATTTGTGTCAGTTATTAGATAACGCCTGTAAGTGATATCATAGAATATAGGTCTTTTGCTTTCCGACTTACCTCATGGTTCGTGATTATCTCCAGACTCATTTGTGGTGCCTCAGAGAGCAATGGTTCATTGTCTTCCATGGCTAATATTCCATTGTGGACATGGACCACTTCTTCTTTATCCATTCACCTCTTGTTGGACATTTTGATTGCTTCACTGTCTTGGCTATTGTGAATAAGGCTGCACTGCAGCTTTTGCGGCCTGTGTCTTCTCGATTCTTGTCTTCTCAGGTGAGAGGTCCAATGGTGCGCCTGCTGGATTGAATGGTGCCTCCATTTTTACTTTTAAACACAGCTCCTTTCTGTTCTCATTATTGGCTGTTACCCCTTTACGTCTCACCAGCAGGTAGAGGGTACACAGTTCCCTAAAACCCCTTCAGCATTTATTGTTTGTAGACTTTTTGCTGATGGTCAGTCGACTGGTGTGAGTTGAAACCTTTTTGTAGATTAGATTGCATGGGTCTAACACTCCCTGAGGTTGAGCTTTTATCCATTTTCCTTTTCTTTTTTTAAAAGAGCGTGAGTAAAACTTAACTCTTCATACTCTCTTCTTGAAACATTTGCCTGTGTTGAATTTTTTTGTCCATTCCCTACTTCAGCGCAATTTTTTAGGGCAGGTGTCCTTTACAGCCCTGAGTCCTTGGGAATGTTAAGTGACCATGAGCTGTGAGTTTAAAGCTGCTCCTGCAGGGAAAGGTCAGAAGGTGGCAGCATTTCTCCTTTACCAAATTTGGTTACTGGGGAAACAGAGCCTTAATGGAAGTGGTGTTCTAGGTTGTAAATTAGAATGGAATGTGCCAGGAAAAAGCCCTGTAAGTTTATGTCTCATTACTTCTTGTTGATATGTGTAATTTACTTTTTATTTTTTATCCCAGCAAATTTGATTACAATGGTTTGTTTGTTCTAGGTGTGCAAGATGTGGTTCTTTCACACATATTCGTGTATCTATTCTTCCTCGCATCCTTTTTCCATGTAGGTTATGACACAATGTTGAGTAGTCTCTCTCCTGGTCTTCCGTACGTCTTTGGTGAGTATATATTTCACATGGTTTGTATATCTCTGTTGACCCCAATATGGTAATGTATCCAATCCTCATCCCTTTCTACTTGGTGAACCATAAGTTTTTTAATGAATCTGTGGTTGCCTTTCTCTGTGGAAATATCTTCATTGGTATCAATTTTTAAGTAACTCCTAAAAGTGATATGATAGGATATGTGTCTTTTGCTTTCTCACTTACTACACGTGGCGTGATTACGTCTAGACTCATCTATGGTGCTGCAAATGGCATTGTTTCACTTTTTTCACTAGCGAATATTCCATCTGTACATGGAGGAGTTCTTCTTTGTCCACCCATCTGTTGGTGGACTTTTTGGTTACTTCCATATCTTGGCTATTGTAATACTGTGCCGTGCAGATTTGCCTGCCTGTGTCTTTGCAATTCTCTCTTCTTAGATTTTAGGTCGAGGAGTGGGCCTGCTGGATCATATGGTAGCTCAATGTTGACCTTTTTAAGGCACCTCCATTCTGTTCTCATTCGTGGCCCTTTCCAAGTTACGTCCCACTTGAAGTTGAGGGTATGCACTTCTCCACAACACCTTCAGCATTTATTGTTTGTAGTTTTCTTAAAGATGGTGATTCTGACAAGTGTGAGCTGATACCTTTTTGCGGTTGAATTCGCACGTGCCTCATAATCCGTTGAAATTGAGCTTTAAGGCATGTCCTTTTTATTTTTCTAGCTGTGATTACCCCCTTAGTTCTTCAAAGTGTTCTCTTAAAGTATGTGTCACATTTTGAAATGTTTTGGCCATGACCCCCCTCAAGACATTTTGAGGGCAGGTTTCATTTACAGTTCTGCAGTACTTGTTCCTATGAAATGACCGTTAGCACAGCCTTTAAAGCTGCTTTTGCAGGTAACTGCCAGAGGGTGGCAGCCTTTCTATGTCCCCCACCCTGGTACCTAGGGAAAAGCCCTTGCGGCCTGTGGTGTTTCTCGGTTATAAATTAGAGTGGAGTGTGCCCGGACAAACCCACACAAGCTGATGTCTCCTTACTTTTGTTGGTGTTTTAAATTTACTTTTTATTTTTCATTGGAGTAGTTTTCCACTGTGTACGTGGACCACTTCTACTTTGTGCATTCCTCGGTTGATGGACATTTTCATTGCTTCCGAGTGTTGGCTATGGTAAATATTGTTGGCGTGCAGGATTGCCAGCCTGTGACTTTTTGATTCTCATTTTCTCAGGTGATAGGCCCAGCAGTGGTTGGGATTGATTGACTGGTAGCACCACGTTACCCTTTTCAAAGCACCTTCTTTGTGTTTTCATTAGTGGCTCTTACCACGTCCCCCTTAGAATCGAGGGTACGCTTTTCTCCACAATCGCTTCAGCATTTATTGTTTGCCGCATTTATGCTAATGGCCCTTCTGGCTGCTGTGAGCTGATAGGTTTTTGTAATTTGGGTTTGCATGTCTTTGAAAATTCGTAAAACTCATCATTTTTCTCTGCCGTTTTCTTTTCTGTTAAAAAAAGGAAACAATTGGGAGTACAGTATAACTCTTGAAATTGTCTTCTTGGAAGGTTGCCCTCTTTTGAATTTTTCGGTCGATTTTCCACCCCAGAATTTTTTTAGAGAGCAGGTGTCATTTACCGAACTGCAAGTTTGGTGACTATTTAGTGACCTTTGGCAATGGATTTAAAGCTGCTGTTGTGGGAAGTGGCCTCAAGGAGGCAGCATTTCTCCATTCCCAAATCTGGGTACTAGGGCAGCAGAGTCTTTCTGGAAGTCGTGTTCCTAGGTTGTAAATTACATTGGAATGTGCATGGAGAAACCCCCATAAGATTAGGTCTCATTATTTCTTCTTGGTTTTAAAAATTGCTTTAATTGGGGTAAAGCTTAGAATATTGTTTCTCCTAGGTGTACACGATCTGGTTCATTTGTACATTATATATGTCTATTCAAGTACAGATCCTCTTCCCATGTAAAATGTTACTGAGGGTTCCGCAGACCTCCCTTGCTATATGGTCGGTCTTTTTGAGATATGTATATAATATGTGTTTGTATGCATACAGTAACACTAATCTTAATTTATCCATTCCCCCCACCTTTCCTTTCAGATGAGCATAGTTTGCTTTCTAAGTCTGTGAGTGTCTTTCTCTGTGGAAATATGTTCATTTGTGTCAGTTATTAGATAACGCCTGTAAGTGATATCATAGAATATAGGTCTTTTGCTTTCCGACTTACCTCATGGTTCGTGATTATCTCCAGACTCATTTGTGGTGCCTCAGAGAGCAATGGTTCATTGTCTTCCATGGCTAATATTCCATTGTGGACATGGACCACTTCTTCTTTATCCATTCACCTCTTGTTGGACATTTTGATTGCTTCACTGTCTTGGCTATTGTGAATAAGGCTGCACTGCAGCTTTTGCGGCCTGTGTCTTCTCGATTCTTGTCTTCTCAGGTGAGAGGTCCAATGGTGCGCCTGCTGGATTGAATGGTGCCTCCATTTTTACTTTTAAACACAGCTCCTTTCTGTTCTCATTATTGGCTGTTACCCCTTTACGTCTCACCAGCAGGTAGAGGGTACACAGTTCCCTAAAACCCCTTCAGCATTTATTGTTTGTAGACTTTTTGCTGATGGTCAGTCGACTGGTGTGAGTTGAAACCTTTTTGTAGATTAGATTGCATGGGTCTAACACTCCCTGAGGTTGAGCTTTTATCCATTTTCCTTTTCTTTTTTTAAAAGAGCGTGAGTAAAACTTAACTCTTCATACTCTCTTCTTGAAACATTTGCCTGTGTTGAATTTTTTTGTCCATTCCCTACTTCAGCGCAATTTTTTAGGGCAGGTGTCCTTTACAGCCCTGAGTCCTTGGGAATGTTAAGTGACCATGAGCTGTGAGTTTAAAGCTGCTCCTGCAGGGAAAGGTCAGAAGGTGGCAGCATTTCTCCTTTACCAAATTTGGTTACTGGGGAAACAGAGCCTTAATGGAAGTGGTGTTCTAGGTTGTAAATTAGAATGGAATGTGCCAGGAAAAAGCCCTGTAAGTTTATGTCTCATTACTTCTTGTTGATATGTGCAATTTACTTTTTATTTTTTATCCCAGCAAATTTGATTACAATGGTTTGTTTGTTCTAGGTGTGCAAGATGTGGTTCTTTCACACATATTCGTGTATCTATTCTTCCTCGCATCCTTTTTCCATGTAGGTTATGACACAATGTTGAGTAGTCTCTCTCCTGGTCTTCCGTACGTCTTTGGTGAGTATATATTTCACATGGTTTGTATATCTCTGTTGACCCCAATATGGTAATGTATCCAATCCTCATCCCTTTCTACTTGGTGAACCATAAGTTTTTTAATGAATCTGTGGTTGCCTTTCTCTGTGGAAATATCTTCATTGGTATCAATTTTTAAGTAACTCCTAAAAGTGATATGATAGGATATGTGTCTTTTGCTTTCTCACTTACTACACGTGGCGTGATTACGTCTAGACTCATCTATGGTGCTGCAAATGGCATTGTTTCACTTTTTTCACTAGCGAATATTCCATCTGTACATGGAGGAGTTCTTCTTTGTCCACCCATCTGTTGGTGGACTTTTTGGTTACTTCCATATCTTGGCTATTGTAATACTGTGCCGTGCAGATTTGCCTGCCTGTGTCTTTGCAATTCTCTCTTCTTAGATTTTAGGTCGAGGAGTGGGCCTGCTGGATCATATGGTAGCTCAATGTTGACCTTTTTAAGGCACCTCCATTCTGTTCTCATTCGTGGCCCTTTCCAAGTTACGTCCCACTTGAAGTTGAGGGTATGCACTTCTCCACAACACCTTCAGCATTTATTGTTTGTAGTTTTCTTAAAGATGGTGATTCTGACAAGTGTGAGCTGATACCTTTTTGCGGTTGAATTCGCACGTGCCTCATAATCCGTTGAAATTGAGCTTTAAGGCATGTCCTTTTTATTTTTCTAGCTGTGATTACCCCCTTAGTTCTTCAAAGTGTTCTCTTAAAGTATGTGTCACATTTTGAAATGTTTTGGCCATGACCCCCCTCAAGACATTTTGAGGGCAGGTTTCATTTACAGTTCTGCAGTACTTGTTCCTATGAAATGACCGTTAGCACAGCCTTTAAAGCTGCTTTTGCAGGTAACTGCCAGAGGGTGGCAGCCTTTCTATGTCCCCCACCCTGGTACCTAGGGAAAAGCCCTTGCGGCCTGTGGTGTTTCTCGGTTATAAATTAGAGTGGAGTGTGCCCGGACAAACCCACACAAGCTGATGTCTCCTTACTTTTGTTGGTGTTTTAAATTTATTTTTTATTTTTCATTGGAGTAGTTTTCCACTGTGTACGTGGACCACTTCTACTTTGTGCATTCCTCGGTTGATGGACATTTTCATTGCTTCCGAGTGTTGGCTATGGTAAATATTGTTGGCGTGCAGGATTGCCAGCCTGTGACTTTTTGATTCTCATTTTCTCAGGTGATAGGCCCAGCAGTGGTTGGGATTGATTGACTGGTAGCACCGCGTTACCCTTTTCAAAGCACCTTCTTTGTGTTTTCATTAGTGGCTCTTACCACGTCCCCCTTAGAATCGAGGGTACGCATTTCTCCACAATCGCTTCAGCATTTATTCTTTGCAGCATTTATGCTAATGGCCCTTCTGGCTGCTGTGAGCTGATAGGTTTTTGTAATTTGGGTTTGCATGTCTTTGAAAATTCGTAAAACTTATCATTTTTCTCTGCCGTTTTCTTTTCTGTTAAAAAAAGGAAACAATTGGGAGTACAGTATAACTCTTGAAATTGTCTTCTTGGAAGGTTGCCCTCTTTTGAATTTTTCGGTCGATTTTCCACCCCAGAATTTTTTTAGAGAGCAGGTGTCATTTACCGAACTGCAAGTTTGGTGACTATTTAGTGACCTTTGGCAATGGATTTAAAGCTGCTGTTGTGGGAAGTGGCCTCAAGGAGGCAGCATTTCTCCATTCCCAAATCTGGGTACTAGGGCAGCAGAGTCTTTCTGGAAGTCGTGTTCCTAGGTTGTAAATTACATTGGAATGTGCATGGAGAAACCCCCATAAGATTAGGTCTCATTATTTCTTCTTGGTTTTAAAAATTGCTTTAATTGGGGTAAAGCTTAGAATATTGTTTCTCCTAGGTGTACACGATCTGGTTCATTTGTACATTATATATGTCTATTCAAGTACAGATCCTCTTCCCATGTAAAATGTTACTGAGGGTTCCGCAGACCTCCCTTGCTATATGGTCGGTCTTTTTGAGATATGTATATAATATGTGTTTGTATGCATACAGTAACACTAATCTTAATTTATCCATTCCCCCCACCTTTCCTTTCAGATGAGCATAGTTTGCTTTCTAAGTCTGTGAGTGTCTTTCTCTGTGGAAATATGTTCATTTGTGTCAGTTATTAGATAACGCCTGTAAGTGATATCATAGAATATAGGTCTTTTGCTTTCCGACTTACCTCATGGTTCGTGATTATCTCCAGACTCATTTGTGGTGCCTCAGAGAGCAATGGTTCATTGTCTTCCATGGCTAATATTCCATTGTGGACATGGACCACTTCTTCTTTATCCATTCACCTCTTGTTGGACATTTTGATTGCTTCACTGTCTTGGCTATTGTGAATAAGGCTGCACTGCAGCTTTTGCGGCCTGTGTCTTCTCGATTCTTGTCTTCTCAGGTGAGAGGTCCAATGGTGCGCCTGCTGGATTGAATGGTGCCTCCATTTTTACTTTTAAACACAGCTCCTTTCTGTTCTCATTATTGGCTGTTACCCCTTTACGTCTCACCAGCAGGTAGAGGGTACACAGTTCCCTAAAACCCCTTCAGCATTTATTGTTTGTAGACTTTTTGCTGATGGTCAGTCGACTGGTGTGAGTTGAAACCTTTTTGTAGATTAGATTGCATGGGTCTAACACTCCCTGAGGTTGAGCTTTTATCCATTTTCCTTTTCTTTTTTTAAAAGAGCGTGAGTAAAACTTAACTCTTCATACTCTCTTCTTGAAACATTTGCCTGTGTTGAATTTTTTTGTCCATTCCCTACTTCAGCGCAATTTTTTAGGGCAGGTGTCCTTTACAGCCCTGAGTCCTTGGGAATGTTAAGTGACCATGAGCTGTGAGTTTAAAGCTGCTCCTGCAGGGAAAGGTCAGAAGGTGGCAGCATTTCTCCTTTACCAAATTTGGTTACTGGGGAAACAGAGCCTTAATGGAAGTGGTGTTCTAGGTTGTAAATTAGAATGGAATGTGCCAGGAAAAAGCCCTGTAAGTTTATGTCTCATTACTTCTTGTTGATATGTGTAATTTACTTTTTATTTTTTATCCCAGCAAATTTGATTACAATGGTTTGTTTGTTCTAGGTGTGCAAGATGTGGTTCTTTCACACATATTCGTGTATCTATTCTTCCTCGCATCCTTTTTCCATGTAGGTTATGACACAATGTTGAGTAGTCTCTCTCCTGGTCTTCCGTACGTCTTTGGTGAGTATATATTTCACATGGTTTGTATATCTCTGTTGACCCCAATATGGTAATGTATCCAATCCTCATCCCTTTCTACTTGGTGAACCATAAGTTTTTTAATGAATCTGTGGTTGCCTTTCTCTGTGGAAATATCTTCATTGGTATCAATTTTTAAGTAACTCCTAAAAGTGATATGATAGGATATGTGTCTTTTGCTTTCTCACTTACTACACGTGGCGTGATTACGTCTAGACTCATCTATGGTGCTGCAAATGGCATTGTTTCACTTTTTTCACTAGCGAATATTCCATCTGTACATGGAGGAGTTCTTCTTTGTCCACCCATCTGTTGGTGGACTTTTTGGTTACTTCCATATCTTGGCTATTGTAATACTGTGCCGTGCAGATTTGCCTGCCTGTGTCTTTGCAATTCTCTCTTCTTAGATTTTAGGTCGAGGAGTGGGCCTGCTGGATCATATGGTAGCTCAATGTTGACCTTTTTAAGGCACGTCCATTCTGTTCTCATTCGTGGCCCTTTCCAAGTTACGTCCCACTTGAAGTTGAGGGTATGCACTTCTCCACAACACCTTCAGCATTTATTGTTTGTAGTTTTCTTAAAGATGGTGATTCTGACAAGTGTGAGCTGATACCTTTTTGCGGTTGAATTCGCACGTGCCTCATAATCCGTTGAAATTGAGCTTTAAGGCATGTCCTTTTTATTTTTCTAGCTGTGATTACCCCCTTAGTTCTTCAAAGTGTTCTCTTAAAGTATGTGTCACATTTTGAAATGTTTTGGCCATGACCCCCCTCAAGACATTTTGAGGGCAGGTTTCATTTACAGTTCTGCAGTACTTGTTCCTATGAAATGACCGTTAGCACAGCCTTTAAAGCTGCTTTTGCAGGTAACTGCCAGAGGGTGGCAGCCTTTCTATGTCCCCCACCCTGGTACCTAGGGAAAAGCCCTTGCGGCCTGTGGTGTTTCTCGGTTATAAATTAGAGTGGAGTGTGCCCGGACAAACCCACACAAGCTGATGTCTCCTTACTTTTGTTGGTGTTTTAAATTTACTTTTTATTTTTCATTGGAGTAGTTTTCCACTGTGTACGTGGACCACTTCTACTTTGTGCATTCCTCGGTTGATGGACATTTTCATTGCTTCCGAGTGTTGGCTATGGTAAATATTGTTGGCGTGCAGGATTGCCAGCCTGTGACTTTTTGATTCTCATTTTCTCAGGTGATAGGCCCAGCAGTGGTTGGGATTGATTGACTGGTAGCACCGTGTTACCCTTTTCAAAGCACCTTCTTTGTGTTTTCATTAGTGGCTCTTACCACGTCCCCCTTAGAATCGAGGGTACGCATTTCTCCACAATCGCTTCAGCATTTATTGTTTGCCGCATTTATGCTAATGGCCCTTCTGGCTGCTGTGAGCTGATAGGTTTTTGTAATTTGGGTTTGCATGTCTTTGAAAATTCGTAAAACTCATCATTTTTCTCTGCCGTTTTCTTTTCTGTTAAAAAAAGGAAACAATTGGGAGTACAGTATAACTCTTGAAATTGTCTTCTTGGAAGGTTGCCCTCTTTTGAATTTTTCGGTCGATTTTCCACCCCAGAATTTTTTTAGAGAGCAGGTGTCATTTACCGAACTGCAAGTTTGGTGACTATTTAGTGACCTTTGGCAATGGATTTAAAGCTGCTGTTGTGGGAAGTGGCCTCAAGGAGGCAGCATTTCTCCATTCCCAAATCTGGGTACTAGGGCAGCAGAGTCTTTCTGGAAGTCGTGTTCCTAGGTTGTAAATTACATTGGAATGTGCATGGAGAAACCCCCATAAGATTAGGTCTCATTATTTCTTCTTGGTTTTAAAAATTGCTTTAATTGGGGTAAAGCTTAGAATATTGTTTCTCCTAGGTGTACACGATCTGGTTCATTTGTACATTATATATGTCTATTCAAGTACAGATCCTCTTCCCATGTAAAATGTTACTGAGGGTTCCGCAGACCTCCCTTGCTATATGGTCGGTCTTTTTGATATATGTATATAATATGTGTTTGTATGCATACAGTAACACTAATCTTAATTTATCCATTCCCCCCACCTTTCCTTTCAGATGAGCATAGTTTGCTTTCTAAGTCTGTGAGTGTCTTTCTCTGTGGAAATATGTTGATTTGTGTCAGTTATTAGATAACGCCTGTAAGTGATATCATAGAATATAGGTCTTTTGCTTTCCGACTTACCTCATGGTTCGTGATTATCTCCAGACTCATTTGTGGTGCCTCAGAGAGCAATGGTTCATTGTCTTCCATGGCTAATATTCCATTGTGGACATGGACCACTTCTTCTTTATCCATTCACCTCTTGTTGGACATTTTGATTGCTTCACTGTCTTGGCTATTGTGAATAAGGCTGCACTGCAGCTTTTGCGGCCTGTGTCTTCTCGATTCTTGTCTTCTCAGGTGAGAGGTCCAATGGTGCGCCTGCTGGATTGAATGGTGCCTCCATTTTTACTTTTAAACACAGCTCCTTTCTGTTCTCATTATTGGCTGTTACCCCTTTACGTCTCACCAGCAGGTAGAGGGTACACAGTTCCCTAAAACCCCTTCAGCATTTATTGTTTGTAGACTTTTTGCTGATGGTCAGTCGACTGGTGTGAGTTGAAACCTTTTTGTAGATTAGATTGCATGGGTCTAACACTCCCTGAGGTTGAGCTTTTATCCATTTTCCTTTTCTTTTTTTAAAAGAGCGTGAGTAAAACTTAACTCTTCATACTCTCTTCTTGAAACATTTGCCTGTGTTGAATTTTTTTGTCCATTCCCTACTTCAGCACAATTTTTTAGGGCAGGTGTCCTTTACAGCCCTGAGTCCTTGGGAATGTTAAGTGACCATGAGCTGTGAGTTTAAAGCTGCTCCTGCAGGGAAAGGTCAGAAGGTGGCAGCATTTCTCCTTTACCAAATTTGGTTACTGGGGAAACAGAGCCTTAATGGAAGTGGTGTTCTAGGTTGTAAATTAGAATGGAATGTGCCAGGAAAAAGCCCTGTAAGTTTATGTCTCATTACTTCTTGTTGATATGTGCAATTTACTTTTTATTTTTTATCCCAGCAAATTTGATTACAATGGTTTGTTTGTTCTAGGTGTGCAAGATGTGGTTCTTTCACACATATTCGTGTATCTATTCTTCCTCGCATCCTTTTTCCATGTAGGTTATGACACAATGTTGAGTAGTCTCTCTCCTGGTCTTCCGTACGTCTTTGGTGAGTATATATTTCACATGGTTTGTATATCTCTGTTGACCCCAATATGGTAATGTATCCAATCCTCATCCCTTTCTACTTGGTGAACCATAAGTTTTTTAATGAATCTGTGGTTGCCTTTCTCTGTGGAAATATCTTCATTGGTATCAATTTTTAAGTAACTCCTAAAAGTGATATGATAGGATATGTGTCTTTTGCTTTCTCACTTACTACACGTGGCGTGATTACGTCTAGACTCATCTATGGTGCTGCAAATGGCATTGTTTCACTTTTTTCACTAGCGAATATTCCATCTGTACATGGAGGAGTTCTTCTTTGTCCACCCATCTGTTGGTGGACTTTTTGGTTACTTCCATATCTTGGCTATTGTAATACTGTGCCGTGCAGATTTGCCTGCCTGTGTCTTTGCAATTCTCTCTTCTTAGATTTTAGGTCGAGGAGTGGGCCTGCTGGATCATATGGTAGCTCAATGTTGACCTTTTTAAGGCACCTCCATTCTGTTCTCATTCGTGGCCCTTTCCAAGTTACGTCCCACTTGAAGTTGAGGGTATGCACTTCTCCACAACACCTTCAGCATTTATTGTTTGTAGTTTTCTTAAAGATGGTGATTCTGACAAGTGTGAGCTGATACCTTTTTGCGGTTGAATTCGCACGTGCCTCATAATCCGTTGAAATTGAGCTTTAAGGCATGTCCTTTTTATTTTTCTAGCTGTGATTACCCCCTTAGTTCTTCAAAGTGTTCTCTTAAAGTATGTGTCACATTTTGAAATGTTTTGGCCATGACCCCCCTCAAGACATTTTGAGGGCAGGTTTCATTTACAGTTCTGCAGTACTTGTTCCTATGAAATGACCGTTAGCACAGCCTTTAAAGCTGCTTTTGCAGGTAACTGCCAGAGGGTGGCAGCCTTTCTATGTCCCCCACCCTGGTACCTAGGGAAAAGCCCTTGCGGCCTGTGGTGTTTCTCGGTTATAAATTAGAGTGGAGTGTGCCCGGACAAACCCACACAAGCTGATGTCTCCTTACTTTTGTTGGTGTTTTAAATTTACTTTTTATTTTTCATTGGAGTAGTTTTCCACTGTGTACGTGGACCACTTCTACTTTGTGCATTCCTCGGTTGATGGACATTTTCATTGCTTCCGAGTGTTGGCTATGGTAAATATTGTTGGCGTGCAGGATTGCCAGCCTGTGACTTTTTGATTCTCATTTTCTCAGGTGATAGGCCCAGCAGTGGTTGGGATTGATTGACTGGTAGCACCACGTTACCCTTTTCAAAGCACCTTCTTTGTGTTTTCATTAGTGGCTCTTACCACGTCCCCCTTAGAATCGAGGGTACGCTTTTCTCCACAATCGCTTCAGCATTTATTGTTTGCCGCATTTATGCTAATGGCCCTTCTGGCTGCTGTGAGCTGATAGGTTTTTGTAATTTGGGTTTGCATGTCTTTGAAAATTCGTAAAACTCATCATTTTTCTCTGCCGTTTTCTTTTCTGTTAAAAAAAGGAAACAATTGGGAGTACAGTATAACTCTTGAAATTGTCTTCTTGGAAGGTTGCCCTCTTTTGAATTTTTCGGTCGATTTTCCACCCCAGAATTTTTTTAGAGAGCAGGTGTCATTTACCGAACTGCAAGTTTGGTGACTATTTAGTGACCTTTGGCAATGGATTTAAAGCTGCTGTTGTGGGAAGTGGCCTCAAGGAGGCAGCATTTCTCCATTCCCAAATCTGGGTACTAGGGCAGCAGAGTCTTTCTGGAAGTCGTGTTCCTAGGTTGTAAATTACATTGGAATGTGCATGGAGAAACCCCCATAAGATTAGGTCTCATTATTTCTTCTTGGTTTTAAAAATTGCTTTAATTGGGGTAAAGCTTAGAATATTGTTTCTCCTAGGTGTACACGATCTGGTTCATTTGTACATTATATATGTCTATTCAAGTACAGATCCTCTTCCCATGTAAAATGTTACTGAGGGTTCCGCAGACCTCCCTTGCTATATGGTCGGTCTTTTTGAGATATGTATATAATATGTGTTTGTATGCATACAGTAACACTAATCTTAATTTATCCATTCCCCCCACCTTTCCTTTCAGATGAGCATAGTTTGCTTTCTAAGTCTGTGAGTGTCTTTCTCTGTGGAAATATGTTCATTTGTGTCAGTTATTAGATAACGCCTGTAAGTGATATCATAGAATATAGGTCTTTTGCTTTCCGACTTACCTCATGGTTCGTGATTATCTCCAGACTCATTTGTGGTGCCTCAGAGAGCAATGGTTCATTGTCTTCCATGGCTAATATTCCATTGTGGACATGGACCACTTCTTCTTTATCCATTCACCTCTTGTTGGACATTTTGATTGCTTCACTGTCTTGGCTATTGTGAATAAGGCTGCACTGCAGCTTTTGCGGCCTGTGTCTTCTCGATTCTTGTCTTCTCAGGTGAGAGGTCCAATGGTGCGCCTGCTGGATTGAATGGTGCCTCCATTTTTACTTTTAAACACAGCTCCTTTCTGTTCTCATTATTGGCTGTTACCCCTTTACGTCTCACCAGCAGGTAGAGGGTACACAGTTCCCTAAAACCCCTTCAGCATTTATTGTTTGTAGACTTTTTGCTGATGGTCAGTCGACTGGTGTGAGTTGAAACCTTTTTGTAGATTAGATTGCATGGGTCTAACACTCCCTGAGGTTGAGCTTTTATCCATTTTCCTTTTCTTTTTTTAAAAGAGCGTGAGTAAAACTTAACTCTTCATACTCTCTTCTTGAAACATTTGCCTGTGTTGAATTTTTTTGTCCATTCCCTACTTCAGCGCAATTTTTTAGGGCAGGTGTCCTTTACAGCCCTGAGTCCTTGGGAATGTTAAGTGACCATGAGCTGTGAGTTTAAAGCTGCTCCTGCAGGGAAAGGTCAGAAGGTGGCAGCATTTCTCCTTTACCAAATTTGGTTACTGGGGAAACAGAGCCTTAATGGAAGTGGTGTTCTAGGTTGTAAATTAGAATGGAATGTGCCAGGAAAAAGCCCTGTAAGTTTATGTCTCATTACTTCTTGTTGATATGTGCAATTTACTTTTTATTTTTTATCCCAGCAAATTTGATTACAATGGTTTGTTTGTTCTAGGTGTGCAAGATGTGGTTCTTTCACACATATTCGTGTATCTATTCTTCCTCGCATCCTTTTTCCATGTAGGTTATGACACAATGTTGAGTAGTCTCTCTCCTGGTCTTCCGTACGTCTTTGGTGAGTATATATTTCACATGGTTTGTATATCTCTGTTGACCCCAATATGGTAATGTATCCAATCCTCATCCCTTTCTACTTGGTGAACCATAAGTTTTTTAATGAATCTGTGGTTGCCTTTCTCTGTGGAAATATCTTCATTGGTATCAATTTTTAAGTAACTCCTAAAAGTGATATGATAGGATATGTGTCTTTTGCTTTCTCACTTACTACACGTGGCGTGATTACGTCTAGACTCATCTATGGTGCTGCAAATGGCATTGTTTCACTTTTTTCACTAGCGAATATTCCATCTGTACATGGAGGAGTTCTTCTTTGTCCACCCATCTGTTGGTGGACTTTTTGGTTACTTCCATATCTTGGCTATTGTAATACTGTGCCGTGCAGATTTGCCTGCCTGTGTCTTTGCAATTCTCTCTTCTTAGATTTTAGGTCGAGGAGTGGGCCTGCTGGATCATATGGTAGCTCAATGTTGACCTTTTTAAGGCACCTCCATTCTGTTCTCATTCGTGGCCCTTTCCAAGTTACGTCCCACTTGAAGTTGAGGGTATGCACTTCTCCACAACACCTTCAGCATTTATTGTTTGTAGTTTTCTTAAAGATGGTGATTCTGACAAGTGTGAGCTGATACCTTTTTGCGGTTGAATTCGCACGTGCCTCATAATCCGTTGAAATTGAGCTTTAAGGCATGTCCTTTTTATTTTTCTAGCTGTGATTACCCCCTTAGTTCTTCAAAGTGTTCTCTTAAAGTATGTGTCACATTTTGAAATGTTTTGGCCATGACCCCCCTCAAGACATTTTGAGGGCAGGTTTCATTTACAGTTCTGCAGTACTTGTTCCTATGAAATGACCGTTAGCACAGCCTTTAAAGCTGCTTTTGCAGGTAACTGCCAGAGGGTGGCAGCCTTTCTATGTCCCCCACCCTGGTACCTAGGGAAAAGCCCTTGCGGCCTGTGGTGTTTCTCGGTTATAAATTAGAGTGGAGTGTGCCCGGACAAACCCACACAAGCTGATGTCTCCTTACTTTTGTTGGTGTTTTAAATTTACTTTTTATTTTTCATTGGAGTAGTTTTCCACTGTGTACGTGGACCACTTCTACTTTGTGCATTCCTCGGTTGATGGACATTTTCATTGCTTCCGAGTGTTGGCTATGGTAAATATTGTTGGCGTGCAGGATTGCCAGCCTGTGACTTTTTGATTCTCATTTTCTCAGGTGATAGGCCCAGCAGTGGTTGGGATTGATTGACTGGTAGCACCGCGTTACCCTTTTCAAAGCACCTTCTTTGTGTTTTCATTAGTGGCTCTTACCACGTCCCCCTTAGAATCGAGGGTACGCATTTCTCCACAATCGCTTCAGCATTTATTCTTTGCAGCATTTATGCTAATGGCCCTTCTGGCTGCTGTGAGCTGATAGGTTTTTGTAATTTGGGTTTGCATGTCTTTGAAAATTCGTAAAACTCATCATTTTTCTCTGCCGTTTTCTTTTCTGTTAAAAAAAGGAAACAATTGGGAGTACAGTATAACTCTTGAAATTGTCTTCTTGGAAGGTTGCCCTCTTTTGAATTTTTCGGTCGATTTTCCACCCCAGAATTTTTTTAGAGAGCAGGTGTCATTTACCGAACTGCAAGTTTGGTGACTATTTAGTGACCTTTGGCAATGGATTTAAAGCTGCTGTTGTGGGAAGTGGCCTCAAGGAGGCAGCATTTCTCCATTCCCAAATCTGGGTACTAGGGCAGCAGAGTCTTTCTGGAAGTCGTGTTCCTAGGTTGTAAATTACATTGGAATGTGCATGGAGAAACCCCCATAAGATTAGGTCTCATTATTTCTTCTTGGTTTTAAAAATTGCTTTAATTGGGGTAAAGCTTAGAATATTGTTTCTCCTAGGTGTACACGATCTGGTTCATTTGTACATTATATATGTCTATTCAAGTACAGATCCTCTTCCCATGTAAAATGTTACTGAGGGTTCCGCAGACCTCCCTTGCTATATGGTCGGTCTTTTTGAGATATGTATATAATATGTGTTTGTATGCATACAGTAACACTAATCTTAATTTATCCATTCCCCCCACCTTTCCTTTCAGATGAGCATAGTTTGCTTTCTAAGTCTGTGAGTGTCTTTCTCTGTGGAAATATGTTCATTTGTGTCAGTTATTAGATAACGCCTGTAAGTGATATCATAGAATATAGGTCTTTTGCTTTCCGACTTACCTCATGGTTCGTGATTATCTCCAGACTCATTTGTGGTGCCTCAGAGAGCAATGGTTCATTGTCTTCCATGGCTAATATTCCATTGTGGACATGGACCACTTCTTCTTTATCCATTCACCTCTTGTTGGACATTTTGATTGCTTCACTGTCTTGGCTATTGTGAATAAGGCTGCACTGCAGCTTTTGCGGCCTGTGTCTTCTCGATTCTTGTCTTCTCAGGTGAGAGGTCCAATGGTGCGCCTGCTGGATTGAATGGTGCCTCCATTTTTACTTTTAAACACAGCTCCTTTCTGTTCTCATTATTGGCTGTTACCCCTTTACGTCTCACCAGCAGGTAGAGGGTACACAGTTCCCTAAAACCCCTTCAGCATTTATTGTTTGTAGACTTTTTGCTGATGGTCAGTCGACTGGTGTGAGTTGAAACCTTTTTGTAGATTAGATTGCATGGGTCTAACACTCCCTGAGGTTGAGCTTTTATCCATTTTCCTTTTCTTTTTTTAAAAGAGCGTGAGTAAAACTTAACTCTTCATACTCTCTTCTTGAAACATTTGCCTGTGTTGAATTTTTTTGTCCATTCCCTACTTCAGCGCAATTTTTTAGGGCAGGTGTCCTTTACAGCCCTGAGTCCTTGGGAATGTTAAGTGACCATGAGCTGTGAGTTTAAAGCTGCTCCTGCAGGGAAAGGTCAGAAGGTGGCAGCATTTCTCCTTTACCAAATTTGGTTACTGGGGAAACAGAGCCTTAATGGAAGTGGTGTTCTAGGTTGTAAATTAGAATGGAATGTGCCAGGAAAAAGCCCTGTAAGTTTATGTCTCATTACTTCTTGTTGATATGTGTAATTTACTTTTTATTTTTTATCCCAGCAAATTTGATTACAATGGTTTGTTTGTTCTAGGTGTGCAAGATGTGGTTCTTTCACACATATTCGTGTATCTATTCTTCCTCGCATCCTTTTTCCATGTAGGTTATGACACAATGTTGAGTAGTCTCTCTCCTGGTCTTCCGTACGTCTTTGGTGAGTATATATTTCACATGGTTTGTATATCTCTGTTGACCCCAATATGGTAATGTATCCAATCCTCATCCCTTTCTACTTGGTGAACCATAAGTTTTTTAATGAATCTGTGGTTGCCTTTCTCTGTGGAAATATCTTCATTGGTATCAATTTTTAAGTAACTCCTAAAAGTGATATGATAGGATATGTGTCTTTTGCTTTCTCACTTACTACACGTGGCGTGATTACGTCTAGACTCATCTATGGTGCTGCAAATGGCATTGTTTCACTTTTTTCACTAGCGAATATTCCATCTGTACATGGAGGAGTTCTTCTTTGTCCACCCATCTGTTGGTGGACTTTTTGGTTACTTCCATATCTTGGCTATTGTAATACTGTGCCGTGCAGATTTGCCTGCCTGTGTCTTTGCAATTCTCTCTTCTTAGATTTTAGGTCGAGGAGTGGGCCTGCTGGATCATATGGTAGCTCAATGTTGACCTTTTTAAGGCACCTCCATTCTGTTCTCATTCGTGGCCCTTTCCAAGTTACGTCCCACTTGAAGTTGAGGGTATGCACTTCTCCACAACACCTTCAGCATTTATTGTTTGTAGTTTTCTTAAAGATGGTGATTCTGACAAGTGTGAGCTGATACCTTTTTGCGGTTGAATTCGCACGTGCCTCATAATCCGTTGAAATTGAGCTTTAAGGCATGTCCTTTTTATTTTTCTAGCTGTGATTACCCCCTTAGTTCTTCAAAGTGTTCTCTTAAAGTATGTGTCACATTTTGAAATGTTTTGGCCATGACCCCCCTCAAGACATTTTGAGGGCAGGTTTCATTTACAGTTCTGCAGTACTTGTTCCTATGAAATGACCGTTAGCACAGCCTTTAAAGCTGCTTTTGCAGGTAACTGCCAGAGGGTGGCAGCCTTTCTATGTCCCCCACCCTGGTACCTAGGGAAAAGCCCTTGCGGCCTGTGGTGTTTCTCGGTTATAAATTAGAGTGGAGTGTGCCCGGACAAACCCACACAAGCTGATGTCTCCTTACTTTTGTTGGTGTTTTAAATTTACTTTTTATTTTTCATTGGAGTAGTTTTCCACTGTGTACGTGGACCACTTCTACTTTGTGCATTCCTCGGTTGATGGACATTTTCATTGCTTCCGAGTGTTGGCTATGGTAAATATTGTTGGCGTGCAGGATTGCCAGCCTGTGACTTTTTGATTCTCATTTTCTCAGGTGATAGGCCCAGCAGTGGTTGGGATTGATTGACTGGTAGCACCGTGTTACCCTTTTCAAAGCACCTTCTTTGTGTTTTCATTAGTGGCTCTTACCACGTCCCCCTTAGAATCGAGGGTACGCATTTCTCCACAATCGCTTCAGCATTTATTGTTTGCCGCATTTATGCTAATGGCCCTTCTGGCTGCTGTGAGCTGATAGGTTTTTGTAATTTGGGTTTGCATGTCTTTGAAAATTCGTAAAACTCATCATTTTTCTCTGCCGTTTTCTTTTCTGTTAAAAAAAGGAAACAATTGGGAGTACAGTATAACTCTTGAAATTGTCTTCTTGGAAGGTTGCCCTCTTTTGAATTTTTCGGTCGATTTTCCACCCCAGAATTTTTTTAGAGAGCAGGTGTCATTTACCGAACTGCAAGTTTGGTGACTATTTAGTGACCTTTGGCAATGGATTTAAAGCTGCTGTTGTGGGAAGTGGCCTCAAGGAGGCAGCATTTCTCCATTCCCAAATCTGGGTACTAGGGCAGCAGAGTCTTTCTGGAAGTCGTGTTCCTAGGTTGTAAATTACATTGGAATGTGCATGGAGAAACCCCCATAAGATTAGGTCTCATTATTTCTTCTTGGTTTTAAAAATTGCTTTAATTGGGGTAAAGCTTAGAATATTGTTTCTCCTAGGTGTACACGATCTGGTTCATTTGTACATTATATATGTCTATTCAAGTACAGATCCTCTTCCCATGTAAAATGTTACTGAGGGTTCCGCAGACCTCCCTTGCTATATGGTCGGTCTTTTTGATATATGTATATAATATGTGTTTGTATGCATACAGTAACACTAATCTTAATTTATCCATTCCCCCCACCTTTCCTTTCAGATGAGCATAGTTTGCTTTCTAAGTCTGTGAGTGTCTTTCTCTGTGGAAATATGTTCATTTGTGTCAGTTATTAGATAACGCCTGTAAGTGATATCATAGAATATAGGTCTTTTGCTTTCCGACTTACCTCATGGTTCGTGATTATCTCCAGACTCATTTGTGGTGCCTCAGAGAGCAATGGTTCATTGTCTTCCATGGCTAATATTCCATTGTGGACATGGACCACTTCTTCTTTATCCATTCACCTCTTGTTGGACATTTTGATTGCTTCACTGTCTTGGCTATTGTGAATAAGGCTGCACTGCAGCTTTTGCGGCCTGTGTCTTCTCGATTCTTGTCTTCTCAGGTGAGAGGTCCAATGGTGCGCCTGCTGGATTGAATGGTGCCTCCATTTTTACTTTTAAACACAGCTCCTTTCTGTTCTCATTATTGGCTGTTACCCCTTTACGTCTCACCAGCAGGTAGAGGGTACACAGTTCCCTAAAACCCCTTCAGCATTTATTGTTTGTAGACTTTTTGCTGATGGTCAGTCGACTGGTGTGAGTTGAAACCTTTTTGTAGATTAGATTGCATGGGTCTAACACTCCCTGAGGTTGAGCTTTTATCCATTTTCCTTTTCTTTTTTTAAAAGAGCGTGAGTAAAACTTAACTCTTCATACTCTCTTCTTGAAACATTTGCCTGTGTTGAATTTTTTTGTCCATTCCCTACTTCAGCACAATTTTTTAGGGCAGGTGTCCTTTACAGCCCTGAGTCCTTGGGAATGTTAAGTGACCATGAGCTGTGAGTTTAAAGCTGCTCCTGCAGGGAAAGGTCAGAAGGTGGCAGCATTTCTCCTTTACCAAATTTGGTTACTGGGGAAACAGAGCCTTAATGGAAGTGGTGTTCTAGGTTGTAAATTAGAATGGAATGTGCCAGGAAAAAGCCCTGTAAGTTTATGTCTCATTACTTCTTGTTGATATGTGCAATTTACTTTTTATTTTTTATCCCAGCAAATTTGATTACAATGGTTTGTTTGTTCTAGGTGTGCAAGATGTGGTTCTTTCACACATATTCGTGTATCTATTCTTCCTCGCATCCTTTTTCCATGTAGGTTATGACACAATGTTGAGTAGTCTCTCTCCTGGTCTTCCGTACGTCTTTGGTGAGTATATATTTCACATGGTTTGTATATCTCTGTTGACCCCAATATGGTAATGTATCCAATCCTCATCCCTTTCTACTTGGTGAACCATAAGTTTTTTAATGAATCTGTGGTTGCCTTTCTCTGTGGAAATATCTTCATTGGTATCAATTTTTAAGTAACTCCTAAAAGTGATATGATAGGATATGTGTCTTTTGCTTTCTCACTTACTACACGTGGCGTGATTACGTCTAGACTCATCTATGGTGCTGCAAATGGCATTGTTTCACTTTTTTCACTAGCGAATATTCCATCTGTACATGGAGGAGTTCTTCTTTGTCCACCCATCTGTTGGTGGACTTTTTGGTTACTTCCATATCTTGGCTATTGTAATACTGTGCCGTGCAGATTTGCCTGCCTGTGTCTTTGCAATTCTCTCTTCTTAGATTTTAGGTCGAGGAGTGGGCCTGCTGGATCATATGGTAGCTCAATGTTGACCTTTTTAAGGCACCTCCATTCTGTTCTCATTCGTGGCCCTTTCCAAGTTACGTCCCACTTGAAGTTGAGGGTATGCACTTCTCCACAACACCTTCAGCATTTATTGTTTGTAGTTTTCTTAAAGATGGTGATTCTGACAAGTGTGAGCTGATACCTTTTTGCGGTTGAATTCGCACGTGCCTCATAATCCGTTGAAATTGAGCTTTAAGGCATGTCCTTTTTATTTTTCTAGCTGTGATTACCCCCTTAGTTCTTCAAAGTGTTCTCTTAAAGTATGTGTCACATTTTGAAATGTTTTGGCCATGACCCCCCTCAAGACATTTTGAGGGCAGGTTTCATTTACAGTTCTGCAGTACTTGTTCCTATGAAATGACCGTTAGCACAGCCTTTAAAGCTGCTTTTGCAGGTAACTGCCAGAGGGTGGCAGCCTTTCTATGTCCCCCACCCTGGTACCTAGGGAAAAGCCCTTGCGGCCTGTGGTGTTTCTCGGTTATAAATTAGAGTGGAGTGTGCCCGGACAAACCCACACAAGCTGATGTCTCCTTACTTTTGTTGGTGTTTTAAATTTACTTTTTATTTTTCATTGGAGTAGTTTTCCACTGTGTACGTGGACCACTTCTACTTTGTGCATTCCTCGGTTGATGGACATTTTCATTGCTTCCGAGTGTTGGCTATGGTAAATATTGTTGGCGTGCAGGATTGCCAGCCTGTGACTTTTTGATTCTCATTTTCTCAGGTGATAGGCCCAGCAGTGGTTGGGATTGATTGACTGGTAGCACCACGTTACCCTTTTCAAAGCACCTTCTTTGTGTTTTCATTAGTGGCTCTTACCACGTCCCCCTTAGAATCGAGGGTACGCTTTTCTCCACAATCGCTTCAGCATTTATTGTTTGCCGCATTTATGCTAATGGCCCTTCTGGCTGCTGTGAGCTGATAGGTTTTTGTAATTTGGGTTTGCATGTCTTTGAAAATTCGTAAAACTCATCATTTTTCTCTGCCGTTTTCTTTTCTGTTAAAAAAAGGAAACAATTGGGAGTACAGTATAACTCTTGAAATTGTCTTCTTGGAAGGTTGCCCTCTTTTGAATTTTTCGGTCGATTTTCCACCCCAGAATTTTTTTAGAGAGCAGGTGTCATTTACCGAACTGCAAGTTTGGTGACTATTTAGTGACCTTTGGCAATGGATTTAAAGCTGCTGTTGTGGGAAGTGGCCTCAAGGAGGCAGCATTTCTCCATTCCCAAATCTGGGTACTAGGGCAGCAGAGTCTTTCTGGAAGTCGTGTTCCTAGGTTGTAAATTACATTGGAATGTGCATGGAGAAACCCCCATAAGATTAGGTCTCATTATTTCTTCTTGGTTTTAAAAATTGCTTTAATTGGGGTAAAGCTTAGAATATTGTTTCTCCTAGGTGTACACGATCTGGTTCATTTGTACATTATATATGTCTATTCAAGTACAGATCCTCTTCCCATGTAAAATGTTACTGAGGGTTCCGCAGACCTCCCTTGCTATATGGTCGGTCTTTTTGAGATATGTATATAATATGTGTTTGTATGCATACAGTAACACTAATCTTAATTTATCCATTCCCCCCACCTTTCCTTTCAGATGAGCATAGTTTGCTTTCTAAGTCTGTGAGTGTCTTTCTCTGTGGAAATATGTTCATTTGTGTCAGTTATTAGATAACGCCTGTAAGTGATATCATAGAATATAGGTCTTTTGCTTTCCGACTTACCTCATGGTTCGTGATTATCTCCAGACTCATTTGTGGTGCCTCAGAGAGCAATGGTTCATTGTCTTCCATGGCTAATATTCCATTGTGGACATGGACCACTTCTTCTTTATCCATTCACCTCTTGTTGGACATTTTGATTGCTTCACTGTCTTGGCTATTGTGAATAAGGCTGCACTGCAGCTTTTGCGGCCTGTGTCTTCTCGATTCTTGTCTTCTCAGGTGAGAGGTCCAATGGTGCGCCTGCTGGATTGAATGGTGCCTCCATTTTTACTTTTAAACACAGCTCCTTTCTGTTCTCATTATTGGCTGTTACCCCTTTACGTCTCACCAGCAGGTAGAGGGTACACAGTTCCCTAAAACCCCTTCAGCATTTATTGTTTGTAGACTTTTTGCTGATGGTCAGTCGACTGGTGTGAGTTGAAACCTTTTTGTAGATTAGATTGCATGGGTCTAACACTCCCTGAGGTTGAGCTTTTATCCATTTTCCTTTTCTTTTTTTAAAAGAGCGTGAGTAAAACTTAACTCTTCATACTCTCTTCTTGAAACATTTGCCTGTGTTGAATTTTTTTGTCCATTCCCTACTTCAGCGCAATTTTTTAGGGCAGGTGTCCTTTACAGCCCTGAGTCCTTGGGAATGTTAAGTGACCATGAGCTGTGAGTTTAAAGCTGCTCCTGCAGGGAAAGGTCAGAAGGTGGCAGCATTTCTCCTTTACCAAATTTGGTTACTGGGGAAACAGAGCCTTAATGGAAGTGGTGTTCTAGGTTGTAAATTAGAATGGAATGTGCCAGGAAAAAGCCCTGTAAGTTTATGTCTCATTACTTCTTGTTGATATGTGCAATTTACTTTTTATTTTTTATCCCAGCAAATTTGATTACAATGGTTTGTTTGTTCTAGGTGTGCAAGATGTGGTTCTTTCACACATATTCGTGTATCTATTCTTCCTCGCATCCTTTTTCCATGTAGGTTATGACACAATGTTGAGTAGTCTCTCTCCTGGTCTTCCGTACGTCTTTGGTGAGTATATATTTCACATGGTTTGTATATCTCTGTTGACCCCAATATGGTAATGTATCCAATCCTCATCCCTTTCTACTTGGTGAACCATAAGTTTTTTAATGAATCTGTGGTTGCCTTTCTCTGTGGAAATATCTTCATTGGTATCAATTTTTAAGTAACTCCTAAAAGTGATATGATAGGATATGTGTCTTTTGCTTTCTCACTTACTACACGTGGCGTGATTACGTCTAGACTCATCTATGGTGCTGCAAATGGCATTGTTTCACTTTTTTCACTAGCGAATATTCCATCTGTACATGGAGGAGTTCTTCTTTGTCCACCCATCTGTTGGTGGACTTTTTGGTTACTTCCATATCTTGGCTATTGTAATACTGTGCCGTGCAGATTTGCCTGCCTGTGTCTTTGCAATTCTCTCTTCTTAGATTTTAGGTCGAGGAGTGGGCCTGCTGGATCATATGGTAGCTCAATGTTGACCTTTTTAAGGCACCTCCATTCTGTTCTCATTCGTGGCCCTTTCCAAGTTACGTCCCACTTGAAGTTGAGGGTATGCACTTCTCCACAACACCTTCAGCATTTATTGTTTGTAGTTTTCTTAAAGATGGTGATTCTGACAAGTGTGAGCTGATACCTTTTTGCGGTTGAATTCGCACGTGCCTCATAATCCGTTGAAATTGAGCTTTAAGGCATGTCCTTTTTATTTTTCTAGCTGTGATTACCCCCTTAGTTCTTCAAAGTGTTCTCTTA
This sequence comes from Balaenoptera borealis, assembly GCF_965194805.1. Lineage (NCBI taxonomy): Eukaryota > Metazoa > Chordata > Mammalia > Artiodactyla > Balaenopteridae > Balaenoptera > Balaenoptera borealis. The sequence continues at coordinate 525,319 of NW_028123762.1, forward strand.
AAGTATGTGTCACATTTTGAAATGTTTTGGCCATGACCCCCCTCAAGACATTTTGAGGGCAGGTTTCATTTACAGTTCTGCAGTACTTGTTCCTATGAAATGACCGTTAGCACAGCCTTTAAAGCTGCTTTTGCAGGTAACTGCCAGAGGGTGGCAGCCTTTCTATGTCCCCCACCCTGGTACCTAGGGAAAAGCCCTTGCGGCCTGTGGTGTTTCTCGGTTATAAATTAGAGTGGAGTGTGCCCGGACAAACCCACACAAGCTGATGTCTCCTTACTTTTGTTGGTGTTTTAAATTTACTTTTTATTTTTCATTGGAGTAGTTTTCCACTGTGTACGTGGACCACTTCTACTTTGTGCATTCCTCGGTTGATGGACATTTTCATTGCTTCCGAGTGTTGGCTATGGTAAATATTGTTGGCGTGCAGGATTGCCAGCCTGTGACTTTTTGATTCTCATTTTCTCAGGTGATAGGCCCAGCAGTGGTTGGGATTGATTGACTGGTAGCACCGTGTTACCCTTTTCAAAGCACCTTCTTTGTGTTTTCATTAGTGGCTCTTACCACGTCCCCCTTAGAATCGAGGGTACGCATTTCTCCACAATCGCTTCAGCATTTATTGTTTGCAGCATTTATGCTAATGGCCCTTCTGGCTGCTGTGAGCTGATAGGTTTTTGTAATTTGGGTTTGCATGTCTTTGAAAATTCGTAAAACTCATCATTTTTCTCTGCCGTTTTCTTTTCTGTTAAAAAAAGGAAACAATTGGGAGTACAGTATAACTCTTGAAATTGTCTTCTTGGAAGGTTGCCCTCTTTTGAATTTTTCGGTCGATTTTCCACCCCAGAATTTTTTTAGAGAGCAGGTGTCATTTACCGAACTGCAAGTTTGGTGACTATTTAGTGACCTTTGGCAATGGATTTAAAGCTGCTGTTGTGGGAAGTGGCCTCAAGGAGGCAGCATTTCTCCATTCCCAAATCTGGGTACTAGGGCAGCAGAGTCTTTCTGGAAGTCGTGTTCCTAGGTTGTAAATTACATTGGAATGTGCATGGAGAAACCCCCATAAGATTAGGTCTCATTATTTCTTCTTGGTTTTAAAAATTGCTTTAATTGGGGTAAAGCTTAGAATATTGTTTCTCCTAGGTGTACACGATCTGGTTCATTTGTACATTATATATGTCTATTCAAGTACAGATCCTCTTCCCATGTAAAATGTTACTGAGGGTTCCGCAGACCTCCCTTGCTATATGGTCGGTCTTTTTGAGATATGTATATAATATGTGTTTGTATGCATACAGTAACACTAATCTTAATTTATCCATTCCCCCCACCTTTCCTTTCAGATGAGCATAGTTTGCTTTCTAAGTCTGTGAGTGTCTTTCTCTGTGGAAATATGTTCATTTGTGTCAGTTATTAGATAACGCCTGTAAGTGATATCATAGAATATAGGTCTTTTGCTTTCCGACTTACCTCATGGTTCGTGATTATCTCCAGACTCATTTGTGGTGCCTCAGAGAGCAATGGTTCATTGTCTTCCATGGCTAATATTCCATTGTGGACATGGACCACTTCTTCTTTATCCATTCACCTCTTGTTGGACATTTTGATTGCTTCACTGTCTTGGCTATTGTGAATAAGGCTGCACTGCAGCTTTTGCGGCCTGTGTCTTCTCGATTCTTGTCTTCTCAGGTGAGAGGTCCAATGGTGCGCCTGCTGGATTGAATGGTGCCTCCATTTTTACTTTTAAACACAGCTCCTTTCTGTTCTCATTATTGGCTGTTACCCCTTTACGTCTCACCAGCAGGTAGAGGGTACACAGTTCCCTAAAACCCCTTCAGCATTTATTGTTTGTAGACTTTTTGCTGATGGTCAGTCGACTGGTGTGAGTTGAAACCTTTTTGTAGATTAGATTGCATGGGTCTAACACTCCCTGAGGTTGAGCTTTTATCCATTTTCCTTTTCTTTTTTTAAAAGAGCGTGAGTAAAACTTAACTCTTCATACTCTCTTCTTGAAACATTTGCCTGTATTGAATTTTTTTGTCCATTCCCTACTTCAGCGCAATTTTTTAGGGCAGGTGTCCTTTACAGCCCTGAGTCCTTGGGAATGTTAAGTGACCATGAGCTGTGAGTTTAAAGCTGCTCCTGCAGGGAAAGGTCAGAAGGTGGCAGCATTTCTCCTTTACCAAATTTGGTTACTGGGGAAACAGAGCCTTAATGGAAGTGGTGTTCTAGGTTGTAAATTAGAATGGAATGTGCCAGGAAAAAGCCCTGTAAGTTTATGTCTCATTACTTCTTGTTGATATGTGTAATTTACTTTTTATTTTTTATCCCAGCAAATTTGATTACAATGGTTTGTTTGTTCTAGGTGTGCAAGATGTGGTTCTTTCACACATATTCGTGTATCTATTCTTCCTCGCATCCTTTTTCCATGTAGGTTATGACACAATGTTGAGTAGTCTCTCTCCTGGTCTTCCGTACGTCTTTGGTGAGTATATATTTCACATGGTTTGTATATCTCTGTTGACCCCAATATGGTAATGTATCCAATCCTCATCCCTTTCTACTTGGTGAACCATAAGTTTTTTAATGAATCTGTGGTTGCCTTTCTCTGTGGAAATATCTTCATTGGTATCAATTTTTAAGTAACTCCTAAAAGTGATATGATAGGATATGTGTCTTTTGCTTTCTCACTTACTACACGTGGCGTGATTACGTCTAGACTCATCTATGGTGCTGCAAATGGCATTGTTTCACTTTTTTCACTAGCGAATATTCCATCTGTACATGGAGGAGTTCTTCTTTGTCCACCCATCTGTTGGTGGACTTTTTGGTTACTTCCATATCTTGGCTATTGTAATACTGTGCCGTGCAGATTTGCCTGCCTGTGTCTTTGCAATTCTCTCTTCTTAGATTTTAGGTCGAGGAGTGGGCCTGCTGGATCATATGGTAGCTCAATGTTGACCTTTTTAAGGCACCTCCATTCTGTTCTCATTCGTGGCCCTTTCCAAGTTACGTCCCACTTGAAGTTGAGGGTATGCACTTCTCCACAACACCTTCAGCATTTATTGTTTGTAGTTTTCTTAAAGATGGTGATTCTGACAAGTGTGAGCTGATACCTTTTTGCGGTTGAATTCGCACGTGCCTCATAATCCGTTGAAATTGAGCTTTAAGGCATGTCCTTTTTATTTTTCTAGCTGTGATTACCCCCTTAGTTCTTCAAAGTGTTCTCTTAAAGTATGTGTCACATTTTGAAATGTTTTGGCCATGACCCCCCTCAAGACATTTTGAGGGCAGGTTTCATTTACAGTTCTGCAGTACTTGTTCCTATGAAATGACCGTTAGCACAGCCTTTAAAGCTGCTTTTGCAGGTAACTGCCAGAGGGTGGCAGCCTTTCTATGTCCCCCACCCTGGTACCTAGGGAAAAGCCCTTGCGGCCTGTGGTGTTTCTCGGTTATAAATTAGAGTGGAGTGTGCCCGGACAAACCCACACAAGCTGATGTCTCCTTACTTTTGTTGGTGTTTTAAATTTACTTTTTATTTTTCATTGGAGTAGTTTTCCACTGTGTACGTGGACCACTTCTACTTTGTGCATTCCTCGGTTGATGGACATTTTCATTGCTTCCGAGTGTTGGCTATGGTAAATATTGTTGGCGTGCAGGATTGCCAGCCTGTGACTTTTTGATTTTCATTTTCTCAGGTGATTGGCCCAGCAGTGGTTGGGATTGATTGACTGGTAGCACCACGTTACCCTTTTCAAAGCACCTTCTTTGTGTTTTCATTAGTGGCTCTTACCACGTCCCCCTTAGAATCGAGGGTACGCTTTTCTCCACAATCGCTTCAGCATTTATTGTTTGCAGCATTTATGCTAATGGCCCTTCTGGCTGCTGTGAGCTGATAGGTTTTTGTAATTTGGGTTTGCATGTCTTTGAAAATTCGTAAAACTCATCATTTTTCTCTGCCGTTTTCTTTTCTGTTAAAAAAAGGAAACAATTGGGAGTACAGTATAACTCTTGAAATTGTCTTCTTGGAAGGTTGCCCTCTTTTGAATTTTTCGGTCGATTTTCCACCCCAGAATTTTTTTAGAGAGCAGGTGTCATTTACCGAACTGCAAGTTTGGTGACTATTTAGTGACCTTTGGCAATGGATTTAAAGCTGCTGTTGTGGGAAGTGGCCTCAAGGAGGCAGCATTTCTCCATTCCCAAATCTGGGTACTAGGGCAGCAGAGTCTTTCTGGAAGTCGTGTTCCTAGGTTGTAAATTACATTGGAATGTGCATGGAGAAACCCCCATAAGATTAGGTCTCATTATTTCTTCTTGGTTTTAAAAATTGCTTTAATTGGGGTAAAGCTTAGAATATTGTTTCTCCTAGGTGTACACGATCTGGTTCATTTGTACATTATATATGTCTATTCAAGTACAGATCCTCTTCCCATGTAAAATGTTACTGAGGGTTCCGCAGACCTCCCTTGCTATATGGTCGGTCTTTTTGAGATATGTATATAATATGTGTTTGTATGCATACAGTAACACTAATCTTAATTTATCCATTCCCCCCACCTTTCCTTTCAGATGAGCATAGTTTGCTTTCTAAGTCTGTGAGTGTCTTTCTCTGTGGAAATATGTTCATTTGTGTCAGTTATTAGATAACGCCTGTAAGTGATATCATAGAATATAGGTCTTTTGCTTTCCGACTTACCTCATGGTTCGTGATTATCTCCAGACTCATTTGTGGTGCCTCAGAGAGCAATGGTTCATTGTCTTCCATGGCTAATATTCCATTGTGGACATGGACCACTTCTTCTTTATCCATTCACCTCTTGTTGGACATTTTGATTGCTTCACTGTCTTGGCTATTGTGAATAAGGCTGCACTGCAGCTTTTGCGGCCTGTGTCTTCTCGATTCTTGTCTTCTCAGGTGAGAGGTCCAATGGTGCGCCTGCTGGATTGAATGGTGCCTCCATTTTTACTTTTAAACACAGCTCCTTTCTGTTCTCATTATTGGCTGTTACCCCTTTACGTCTCACCAGCAGGTAGAGGGTACACAGTTCCCTAAAACCCCTTCAGCATTTATTGTTTGTAGACTTTTTGCTGATGGTCAGTCGACTGGTGTGAGTTGAAACCTTTTTGTAGATTAGATTGCATGGGTCTAACACTCCCTGAGGTTGAGCTTTTATCCATTTTCCTTTTCTTTTTTTAAAAGAGCGTGAGTAAAACTTAACTCTTCATACTCTCTTCTTGAAACATTTGCCTGTGTTGAATTTTTTTGTCCATTCCCTACTTCAGCGCAATTTTTTAGGGCAGGTGTCCTTTACAGCCCTGAGTCCTTGGGAATGTTAAGTGACCATGAGCTGTGAGTTTAAAGCTGCTCCTGCAGGGAAAGGTCAGAAGGTGGCAGCATTTCTCCTTTACCAAATTTGGTTACTGGGGAAACAGAGCCTTAATGGAAGTGGTGTTCTAGGTTGTAAATTAGAATGGAATGTGCCAGGAAAAAGCCCTGTAAGTTTATGTCTCATTACTTCTTGTTGATATGTGTAATTTACTTTTTATTTTTTATCCCAGCAAATTTGATTACAATGGTTTGTTTGTTCTAGGTGTGCAAGATGTGGTTCTTTCACACATATTCGTGTATCTATTCTTCCTCGCATCCTTTTTCCATGTAGGTTATGACACAATGTTGAGTAGTCTCTCTCCTGGTCTTCCGTACGTCTTTGGTGAGTATATATTTCACATGGTTTGTATATCTCTGTTGACCCCAATATGGTAATGTATCCAATCCTCATCCCTTTCTACTTGGTGAACCATAAGTTTTTTAATGAATCTGTGGTTGCCTTTCTCTGTGGAAATATCTTCATTGGTATCAATTTTTAAGTAACTCCTAAAAGTGATATGATAGGATATGTGTCTTTTGCTTTCTCACTTACTACACGTGGCGTGATTACGTCTAGACTCATCTATGGTGCTGCAAATGGCATTGTTTCACTTTTTTCACTAGCGAATATTCCATCTGTACATGGAGGAGTTCTTCTTTGTCCACCCATCTGTTGGTGGACTTTTTGGTTACTTCCATATCTTGGCTATTGTAATACTGTGCCGTGCAGATTTGCCTGCCTGTGTCTTTGCAATTCTCTCTTCTTAGATTTTAGGTCGAGGAGTGGGCCTGCTGGATCATATGGTAGCTCAATGTTGACCTTTTTAAGGCACCTCCATTCTGTTCTCATTCGTGGCCCTTTCCAAGTTACGTCCCACTTGAAGTTGAGGGTATGCACTTCTCCACAACACCTTCAGCATTTATTGTTTGTAGTTTTCTTAAAGATGGTGATTCTGACAAGTGTGAGCTGATACCTTTTTGCGGTTGAATTCGCACGTGCCTCATAATCCGTTGAAATTGAGCTTTAAGGCATGTCCTTTTTATTTTTCTAGCTGTGATTACCCCCTTAGTTCTTCAAAGTGTTCTCTTAAAGTATGTGTCACATTTTGAAATGTTTTGGCCATGACCCCCCTCAAGACATTTTGAGGGCAGGTTTCATTTACAGTTCTGCAGTACTTGTTCCTATGAAATGACCGTTAGCACAGCCTTTAAAGCTGCTTTTGCAGGTAACTGCCAGAGGGTGGCAGCCTTTCTATGTCCCCCACCCTGGTACCTAGGGAAAAGCCCTTGCGGCCTGTGGTGTTTCTCGGTTATAAATTAGAGTGGAGTGTGCCCGGACAAACCCACACAAGCTGATGTCTCCTTACTTTTGTTGGTGTTTTAAATTTACTTTTTATTTTTCATTGGAGTAGTTTTCCACTGTGTACGTGGACCACTTCTACTTTGTGCATTCCTCGGTTGATGGACATTTTCATTGCTTCCGAGTGTTGGCTATGGTAAATATTGTTGGCGTGCAGGATTGCCAGCCTGTGACTTTTTGATTCTCATTTTCTCAGGTGATAGGCCCAGCAGTGGTTGGGATTGATTGACTGGTAGCACCGCGTTACCCTTTTCAAAGCACCTTCTTTGTGTTTTCATTAGTGGCTCTTACCACGTCCCCCTTAGAATCGAGGGTACGCATTTCTCCACAATCGCTTCAGCATTTATTGTTTGCAGCATTTATGCTAATGGCCCTTCTGGCTGCTGTGAGCTGATAGGTTTTTGTAATTTGGGTTTGCATGTCTTTGAAAATTCGTAAAACTCATCATTTTTCTCTGCCGTTTTCTTTTCTGTTAAAAAAAGGAAACAATTGGGAGTACAGTATAACTCTTGTAATTGTCTTCTTGGAAGGTTGCCCTCTTTTGAATTTTTCGGTCGATTTTCCACCCCAGAATTTTTTTAGAGAGCAGGTGTCATTTACCGAACTGCAAGTTTGGTGACTATTTAGTGACCTTTGGCAATGGATTTAAAGCTGCTGTTGTGGGAAGTGGCCTCAAGGAGGCAGCATTTCTCCATTCCCAAATCTGGGTACTAGGGCAGCAGAGTCTTTCTGGAAGTCGTGTTCCTAGGTTGTAAATTACATTGGAATGTGCATGGAGAAACCCCCATAAGATTAGGTCTCATTATTTCTTCTTGGTTTTAAAAATTGCTTTAATTGGGGTAAAGCTTAGAATATTGTTTCTCCTAGGTGTACACGATCTGGTTCATTTGTACATTATATATGTCTATTCAAGTACAGATCCTCTTCCCATGTAAAATGTTACTGAGGGTTCCGCAGACCTCCCTTGCTATATGGTCGGTCTTTTTGAGATATGTATATAATATGTGTTTGTATGCATACAGTAACACTAATCTTAATTTATCCATTCCCCCCACCTTTCCTTTCAGATGAGCATAGTTTGCTTTCTAAGTCTGTGAGTGTCTTTCTCTGTGGAAATATGTTCATTTGTGTCAGTTATTAGATAACGCCTGTAAGTGATATCATAGAATATAGGTCTTTTGCTTTCCGACTTACCTCATGGTTCGTGATTATCTCCAGACTCATTTGTGGTGCCTCAGAGAGCAATGGTTCATTGTCTTCCATGGCTAATATTCCATTGTGGACATGGACCACTTCTTCTTTATCCATTCACCTCTTGTTGGACATTTTGATTGCTTCACTGTCTTGGCTATTGTGAATAAGGCTGCACTGCAGCTTTTGCGGCCTGTGTCTTCTCGATTCTTGTCTTCTCAGGTGAGAGGTCCAATGGTGCGCCTGCTGGATTGAATGGTGCCTCCATTTTTACTTTTAAACACAGCTCCTTTCTGTTCTCATTATTGGCTGTTACCCCTTTACGTCTCACCAGCAGGTAGAGGGTACACAGTTCCCTAAAACCCCTTCAGCATTTATTGTTTGTAGACTTTTTGCTGATGGTCAGTCGACTGGTGTGAGTTGAAACCTTTTTGTAGATTAGATTGCATGGGTCTAACACTCCCTGAGGTTGAGCTTTTATCCATTTTCCTTTTCTTTTTTTAAAAGAGCGTGAGTAAAACTTAACTCTTCATACTCTCTTCTTGAAACATTTGCCTGTGTTGAATTTTTTTGTCCATTCCCTACTTCAGCGCAATTTTTTAGGGCAGGTGTCCTTTACAGCCCTGAGTCCTTGGGAATGTTAAGTGACCATGAGCTGTGAGTTTAAAGCTGCTCCTGCAGGGAAAGGTCAGAAGGTGGCAGCATTTCTCCTTTACCAAATTTGGTTACTGGGGAAACAGAGCCTTAATGGAAGTGGTGTTCTAGGTTGTAAATTAGAATGGAATGTGCCAGGAAAAAGCCCTGTAAGTTTATGTCTCATTACTTCTTGTTGATATGTGCAATTTACTTTTTATTTTTTATCCCAGCAAATTTGATTACAATGGTTTGTTTGTTCTAGGTGTGCAAGATGTGGTTCTTTCACACATATTCGTGTATCTATTCTTCCTCGCATCCTTTTTCCATGTAGGTTATGACACAATGTTGAGTAGTCTCTCTCCTGGTCTTCCGTACGTCTTTGGTGAGTATATATTTCACATGGTTTGTATATCTCTGTTGACCCCAATATGGTAATGTATCCAATCCTCATCCCTTTCTACTTGGTGAACCATAAGTTTTTTAATGAATCTGTGGTTGCCTTTCTCTGTGGAAATATCTTCATTGGTATCAATTTTTAAGTAACTCCTAAAAGTGATATGATAGGATATGTGTCTTTTGCTTTCTCACTTACTACACGTGGCGTGATTACGTCTAGACTCATCTATGGTGCTGCAAATGGCATTGTTTCACTTTTTTCACTAGCGAATATTCCATCTGTACATGGAGGAGTTCTTCTTTGTCCACCCATCTGTTGGTGGACTTTTTGGTTACTTCCATATCTTGGCTATTGTAATACTGTGCCGTGCAGATTTGCCTGCCTGTGTCTTTGCAATTCTCTCTTCTTAGATTTTAGGTCGAGGAGTGGGCCTGCTGGATCATATGGTAGCTCAATGTTGACCTTTTTAAGGCACCTCCATTCTGTTCTCATTCGTGGCCCTTTCCAAGTTACGTCCCACTTGAAGTTGAGGGTATGCACTTCTCCACAACACCTTCAGCATTTATTGTTTGTAGTTTTCTTAAAGATGGTGATTCTGACAAGTGTGAGCTGATACCTTTTTGCGGTTGAATTCGCACGTGCCTCATAATCCGTTGAAATTGAGCTTTAAGGCATGTCCTTTTTATTTTTCTAGCTGTGATTACCCCCTTAGTTCTTCAAAGTGTTCTCTTAAAGTATGTGTCACATTTTGAAATGTTTTGGCCATGACCCCCCTCAAGACATTTTGAGGGCAGGTTTCATTTACAGTTCTGCAGTACTTGTTCCTATGAAATGACCGTTAGCACAGCCTTTAAAGCTGCTTTTGCAGGTAACTGCCAGAGGGTGGCAGCCTTTCTATGTCCCCCACCCTGGTACCTAGGGAAAAGCCCTTGCGGCCTGTGGTGTTTCTCGGTTATAAATTAGAGTGGAGTGTGCCCGGACAAACCCACACAAGCTGATGTCTCCTTACTTTTGTTGGTGTTTTAAATTTACTTTTTATTTTTCATTGGAGTAGTTTTCCACTGTGTACGTGGACCACTTCTACTTTGTGCATTCCTCGGTTGATGGACATTTTCATTGCTTCCGAGTGTTGGCTATGGTAAATATTGTTGGCGTGCAGGATTGCCAGCCTGTGACTTTTTGATTCTCATTTTCTCAGGTGATAGGCCCAGCAGTGGTTGGGATTGATTGACTGGTAGCACCGTGTTACCCTTTTCAAAGCACCTTCTTTGTGTTTTCATTAGTGGCTCTTACCACGTCCCCCTTAGAATCGAGGGTACGCATTTCTCCACAATCGCTTCAGCATTTATTGTTTGCAGCATTTATGCTAATGGCCCTTCTGGCTGCTGTGAGCTGATAGGTTTTTGTAATTTGGGTTTGCATGTCTTTGAAAATTCGTAAAACTCATCATTTTTCTCTGCCGTTTTCTTTTCTGTTAAAAAAAGGAAACAATTGGGAGTACAGTATAACTCTTGAAATTGTCTTCTTGGAAGGTTGCCCTCTTTTGAATTTTTCGGTCGATTTTCCACCCCAGAATTTTTTTAGAGAGCAGGTGTCATTTACCGAACTGCAAGTTTGGTGACTATTTAGTGACCTTTGGCAATGGATTTAAAGCTGCTGTTGTGGGAAGTGGCCTCAAGGAGGCAGCATTTCTCCATTCCCAAATCTGGGTACTAGGGCAGCAGAGTCTTTCTGGAAGTCGTGTTCCTAGGTTGTAAATTACATTGGAATGTGCATGGAGAAACCCCCATAAGATTAGGTCTCATTATTTCTTCTTGGTTTTAAAAATTGCTTTAATTGGGGTAAAGCTTAGAATATTGTTTCTCCTAGGTGTACACGATCTGGTTCATTTGTACATTATATATGTCTATTCAAGTACAGATCCTCTTCCCATGTAAAATGTTACTGAGGGTTCCGCAGACCTCCCTTGCTATATGGTCGGTCTTTTTGAGATATGTATATAATATGTGTTTGTATGCATACAGTAACACTAATCTTAATTTATCCATTCCCCCCACCTTTCCTTTCAGATGAGCATAGTTTGCTTTCTAAGTCTGTGAGTGTCTTTCTCTGTGGAAATATGTTCATTTGTGTCAGTTATTAGATAACGCCTGTAAGTGATATCATAGAATATAGGTCTTTTGCTTTCCGACTTACCTCATGGTTCGTGATTATCTCCAGACTCATTTGTGGTGCCTCAGAGAGCAATGGTTCATTGTCTTCCATGGCTAATATTCCATTGTGGACATGGACCACTTCTTCTTTATCCATTCACCTCTTGTTGGACATTTTGATTGCTTCACTGTCTTGGCTATTGTGAATAAGGCTGCACTGCAGCTTTTGCGGCCTGTGTCTTCTCGATTCTTGTCTTCTCAGGTGAGAGGTCCAATGGTGCGCCTGCTGGATTGAATGGTGCCTCCATTTTTACTTTTAAACACAGCTCCTTTCTGTTCTCATTATTGGCTGTTACCCCTTTACGTCTCACCAGCAGGTAGAGGGTACACAGTTCCCTAAAACCCCTTCAGCATTTATTGTTTGTAGACTTTTTGCTGATGGTCAGTCGACTGGTGTGAGTTGAAACCTTTTTGTAGATTAGATTGCATGGGTCTAACACTCCCTGAGGTTGAGCTTTTATCCATTTTCCTTTTCTTTTTTTAAAAGAGCGTGAGTAAAACTTAACTCTTCATACTCTCTTCTTGAAACATTTGCCTGTGTTGAATTTTTTTGTCCATTCCCTACTTCAGCGCAATTTTTTAGGGCAGGTGTCCTTTACAGCCCTGAGTCCTTGGGAATGTTAAGTGACCATGAGCTGTGAGTTTAAAGCTGCTCCTGCAGGGAAAGGTCAGAAGGTGGCAGCATTTCTCCTTTACCAAATTTGGTTACTGGGGAAACAGAGCCTTAATGGAAGTGGTGTTCTAGGTTGTAAATTAGAATGGAATGTGCCAGGAAAAAGCCCTGTAAGTTTATGTCTCATTACTTCTTGTTGATATGTGTAATTTACTTTTTATTTTTTATCCCAGCAAATTTGATTACAATGGTTTGTTTGTTCTAGGTGTGCAAGATGTGGTTCTTTCACACATATTCGTGTATCTATTCTTCCTCGCATCCTTTTTCCATGTAGGTTATGACACAATGTTGAGTAGTCTCTCTCCTGGTCTTCCGTACGTCTTTGGTGAGTATATATTTCACATGGTTTGTATATCTCTGTTGACCCCAATATGGTAATGTATCCAATCCTCATCCCTTTCTACTTGGTGAACCATAAGTTTTTTAATGAATCTGTGGTTGCCTTTCTCTGTGGAAATATCTTCATTGGTATCAATTTTTAAGTAACTCCTAAAAGTGATATGATAGGATATGTGTCTTTTGCTTTCTCACTTACTACACGTGGCGTGATTACGTCTAGACTCATCTATGGTGCTGCAAATGGCATTGTTTCACTTTTTTCACTAGCGAATATTCCATCTGTACATGGAGGAGTTCTTCTTTGTCCACCCATCTGTTGGTGGACTTTTTGGTTACTTCCATATCTTGGCTATTGTAATACTGTGCCGTGCAGATTTGCCTGCCTGTGTCTTTGCAATTCTCTCTTCTTAGATTTTAGGTCGAGGAGTGGGCCTGCTGGATCATATGGTAGCTCAATGTTGACCTTTTTAAGGCACCTCCATTCTGTTCTCATTCGTGGCCCTTTCCAAGTTACGTCCCACTTGAAGTTGAGGGTATGCACTTCTCCACAACACCTTCAGCATTTATTGTTTGTAGTTTTCTTAAAGATGGTGATTCTGACAAGTGTGAGCTGATACCTTTTTGCGGTTGAATTCGCACGTGCCTCATAATCCGTTGAAATTGAGCTTTAAGGCATGTCCTTTTTATTTTTCTAGCTGTGATTACCCCCTTAGTTCTTCAAAGTGTTCTCTTAAAGTATGTGTCACATTTTGAAATGTTTTGGCCATGACCCCCCTCAAGACATTTTGAGGGCAGGTTTCATTTACAGTTCTGCAGTACTTGTTCCTATGAAATGACCGTTAGCACAGCCTTTAAAGCTGCTTTTGCAGGTAACTGCCAGAGGGTGGCAGCCTTTCTATGTCCCCCACCCTGGTACCTAGGGAAAAGCCCTTGCGGCCTGTGGTGTTTCTCGGTTATAAATTAGAGTGGAGTGTGCCCGGACAAACCCACACAAGCTGATGTCTCCTTACTTTTGTTGGTGTTTTAAATTTACTTTTTATTTTTCATTGGAGTAGTTTTCCACTGTGTACGTGGACCACTTCTACTTTGTGCATTCCTCGGTTGATGGACATTTTCATTGCTTCCGAGTGTTGGCTATGGTAAATATTGTTGGCGTGCAGGATTGCCAGCCTGTGACTTTTTGATTTTCATTTTCTCAGGTGATTGGCCCAGCAGTGGTTGGGATTGATTGACTGGTAGCACCACGTTACCCTTTTCAAAGCACCTTCTTTGTGTTTTCATTAGTGGCTCTTACCACGTCCCCCTTAGAATCGAGGGTACGCTTTTCTCCACAATCGCTTCAGCATTTATTGTTTGCCGCATTTATGCTAATGGCCCTTCTGGCTGCTGTGAGCTGATAGGTTTTTGTAATTTGGGTTTGCATGTCTTTGAAAATTCGTAAAACTCATCATTTTTCTCTGCCGTTTTCTTTTCTGTTAAAAAAAGGAAACAATTGGGAGTACAGTATAACTCTTGAAATTGTCTTCTTGGAAGGTTGCCCTCTTTTGAATTTTTCGGTCGATTTTCCACCCCAGAATTTTTTTAGAGAGCAGGTGTCATTTACCGAACTGCAAGTTTGGTGACTATTTAGTGACCTTTGGCAATGGATTTAAAGCTGCTGTTGTGGGAAGTGGCCTCAAGGAGGCAGCATTTCTCCATTCCCAAATCTGGGTACTAGGGCAGCAGAGTCTTTCTGGAAGTCGTGTTCCTAGGTTGTAAATTACATTGGAATGTGCATGGAGAAACCCCCATAAGATTAGGTCTCATTATTTCTTCTTGGTTTTAAAAATTGCTTTAATTGGGGTAAAGCTTAGAATATTGTTTCTCCTAGGTGTACACGATCTGGTTCATTTGTACATTATATATGTCTATTCAAGTACAGATCCTCTTCCCATGTAAAATGTTACTGAGGGTTCCGCAGACCTCCCTTGCTATATGGTCGGTCTTTTTGAGATATGTATATAATATGTGTTTGTATGCATACAGTAACACTAATCTTAATTTATCCATTCCCCCCACCTTTCCTTTCAGATGAGCATAGTTTGCTTTCTAAGTCTGTGAGTGTCTTTCTCTGTGGAAATATGTTCATTTGTGTCAGTTATTAGATAACGCCTGTAAGTGATATCATAGAATATAGGTCTTTTGCTTTCCGACTTACCTCATGGTTCGTGATTATCTCCAGACTCATTTGTGGTGCCTCAGAGAGCAATGGTTCATTGTCTTCCATGGCTAATATTCCATTGTGGACATGGACCACTTCTTCTTTATCCATTCACCTCTTGTTGGACATTTTGATTGCTTCACTGTCTTGGCTATTGTGAATAAGGCTGCACTGCAGCTTTTGCGGCCTGTGTCTTCTCGATTCTTGTCTTCTCAGGTGAGAGGTCCAATGGTGCGCCTGCTGGATTGAATGGTGCCTCCATTTTTACTTTTAAACACAGCTCCTTTCTGTTCTCATTATTGGCTGTTACCCCTTTACGTCTCACCAGCAGGTAGAGGGTACACAGTTCCCTAAAACCCCTTCAGCATTTATTGTTTGTAGACTTTTTGCTGATGGTCAGTCGACTGGTGTGAGTTGAAACCTTTTTGTAGATTAGATTGCATGGGTCTAACACTCCCTGAGGTTGAGCTTTTATCCATTTTCCTTTTCTTTTTTTAAAAGAGCGTGAGTAAAACTTAACTCTTCATACTCTCTTCTTGAAACATTTGCCTGTGTTGAATTTTTTTGTCCATTCCCTACTTCAGCGCAATTTTTTAGGGCAGGTGTCCTTTACAGCCCTGAGTCCTTGGGAATGTTAAGTGACCATGAGCTGTGAGTTTAAAGCTGCTCCTGCAGGGAAAGGTCAGAAGGTGGCAGCATTTCTCCTTTACCAAATTTGGTTACTGGGGAAACAGAGCCTTAATGGAAGTGGTGTTCTAGGTTGTAAATTAGAATGGAATGTGCCAGGAAAAAGCCCTGTAAGTTTATGTCTCATTACTTCTTGTTGATATGTGTAATTTACTTTTTATTTTTTATCCCAGCAAATTTGATTACAATGGTTTGTTTGTTCTAGGTGTGCAAGATGTGGTTCTTTCACACATATTCGTGTATCTATTCTTCCTCGCATCCTTTTTCCATGTAGGTTATGACACAATGTTGAGTAGTCTCTCTCCTGGTCTTCCGTACGTCTTTGGTGAGTATATATTTCACATGGTTTGTATATCTCTGTTGACCCCAATATGGTAATGTATCCAATCCTCATCCCTTTCTACTTGGTGAACCATAAGTTTTTTAATGAATCTGTGGTTGCCTTTCTCTGTGGAAATATCTTCATTGGTATCAATTTTTAAGTAACTCCTAAAAGTGATATGATAGGATATGTGTCTTTTGCTTTCTCACTTACTACACGTGGCGTGATTACGTCTAGACTCATCTATGGTGCTGCAAATGGCATTGTTTCACTTTTTTCACTAGCGAATATTCCATCTGTACATGGAGGAGTTCTTCTTTGTCCACCCATCTGTTGGTGGACTTTTTGGTTACTTCCATATCTTGGCTATTGTAATACTGTGCCGTGCAGATTTGCCTGCCTGTGTCTTTGCAATTCTCTCTTCTTAGATTTTAGGTCGAGGAGTGGGCCTGCTGGATCATATGGTAGCTCAATGTTGACCTTTTTAAGGCACCTCCATTCTGTTCTCATTCGTGGCCCTTTCCAAGTTACGTCCCACTTGAAGTTGAGGGTATGCACTTCTCCACAACACCTTCAGCATTTATTGTTTGTAGTTTTCTTAAAGATGGTGATTCTGACAAGTGTGAGCTGATACCTTTTTGCGGTTGAATTCGCACGTGCCTCATAATCCGTTGAAATTGAGCTTTAAGGCATGTCCTTTTTATTTTTCTAGCTGTGATTACCCCCTTAGTTCTTCAAAGTGTTCTCTTAAAGTATGTGTCACATTTTGAAATGTTTTGGCCATGACCCCCCTCAAGACATTTTGAGGGCAGGTTTCATTTACAGTTCTGCAGTACTTGTTCCTATGAAATGACCGTTAGCACAGCCTTTAAAGCTGCTTTTGCAGGTAACTGCCAGAGGGTGGCAGCCTTTCTATGTCCCCCACCCTGGTACCTAGGGAAAAGCCCTTGCGGCCTGTGGTGTTTCTCGGTTATAAATTAGAGTGGAGTGTGCCCGGACAAACCCACACAAGCTGATGTCTCCTTACTTTTGTTGGTGTTTTAAATTTACTTTTTATTTTTCATTGGAGTAGTTTTCCACTGTGTACGTGGACCACTTCTACTTTGTGCATTCCTCGGTTGATGGACATTTTCATTGCTTCCGAGTGTTGGCTATGGTAAATATTGTTGGCGTGCAGGATTGCCAGCCTGTGACTTTTTGATTCTCATTTTCTCAGGTGATAGGCCCAGCAGTGGTTGGGATTGATTGACTGGTAGCACCGTGTCACCCTTTTCAAAGCACCTTCTTTGTGTTTTCATTAGTGGCTCTTACCACGTCCCCCTTAGAATCGAGGGTACGCATTTCTCCACAATCGCTTCAGCATTTATTGTTTGCCGCATTTATGCTAATGGCCCTTCTGGCTGCTGTGAGCTGATAGGTTTTTGTAATTTGGGTTTGCATGTCTTTGAAAATTCGTAAAACTCATCATTTTTCTCTGCCGTTTTCTTTTCTGTTAAAAAAAGGAAACAATTGGGAGTACAGTATAACTCTTGAAATTGTCTTCTTGGAAGGTTGCCCTCTTTTGAATTTTTCGGTCGATTTTCCACCCCAGAATTTTTTTAGAGAGCAGGTGTCATTTACCGAACTGCAAGTTTGGTGACTATTTAGTGACCTTTGGCAATGGATTTAAAGCTGCTGTTGTGGGAAGTGGCCTCAAGGAGGCAGCATTTCTCCATTCCCAAATCTGGGTACTAGGGCAGCAGAGTCTTTCTGGAAGTCGTGTTCCTAGGTTGTAAATTACATTGGAATGTGCATGGAGAAACCCCCATAAGATTAGGTCTCATTATTTCTTCTTGGTTTTAAAAATTGCTTTAATTGGGGTAAAGCTTAGAATATTGTTTCTCCTAGGTGTACACGATCTGGTTCATTTGTACATTATATATGTCTATTCAAGTACAGATCCTCTTCCCATGTAAAATGTTACTGAGGGTTCCGCAGACCTCCCTTGCTATATGGTCGGTCTTTTTGATATATGTATATAATATGTGTTTGTATGCATACAGTAACACTAATCTTAATTTATCCATTCCCCCCACCTTTCCTTTCAGATGAGCATAGTTTGCTTTCTAAGTCTGTGAGTGTCTTTCTCTGTGGAAATATGTTCATTTGTGTCAGTTATTAGATAACGCCTGTAAGTGATATCATAGAATATAGGTCTTTTGCTTTCCGACTTACCTCATGGTTCGTGATTATCTCCAGACTCATTTGTGGTGCCTCAGAGAGCAATGGTTCATTGTCTTCCATGGCTAATATTCCATTGTGGACATGGACCACTTCTTCTTTATCCATTCACCTCTTGTTGGACATTTTGATTGCTTCACTGTCTTGGCTATTGTGAATAAGGCTGCACTGCAGCTTTTGCGGCCTGTGTCTTCTCGATTCTTGTCTTCTCAGGTGAGAGGTCCAATGGTGCGCCTGCTGGATTGAATGGTGCCTCCATTTTTACTTTTAAACACAGCTCCTTTCTGTTCTCATTATTGGCTGTTACCCCTTTACGTCTCACCAGCAGGTAGAGGGTACACAGTTCCCTAAAACCCCTTCAGCATTTATTGTTTGTAGACTTTTTGCTGATGGTCAGTCGACTGGTGTGAGTTGAAACCTTTTTGTAGATTAGATTGCATGGGTCTAACACTCCCTGAGGTTGAGCTTTTATCCATTTTCCTTTTCTTTTTTTAAAAGAGCGTGAGTAAAACTTAACTCTTCATACTCTCTTCTTGAAACATTTGCCTGTGTTGAATTTTTTTGTCCATTCCCTACTTCAGCGCAATTTTTTAGGGCAGGTGTCCTTTACAGCCCTGAGTCCTTGGGAATGTTAAGTGACCATGAGCTGTGAGTTTAAAGCTGCTCCTGCAGGGAAAGGTCAGAAGGTGGCAGCATTTCTCCTTTACCAAATTTGGTTACTGGGGAAACAGAGCCTTAATGGAAGTGGTGTTCTAGGTTGTAAATTAGAATGGAATGTGCCAGGAAAAAGCCCTGTAAGTTTATGTCTCATTACTTCTTGTTGATATGTGCAATTTACTTTTTATTTTTTATCCCAGCAAATTTGATTACAATGGTTTGTTTGTTCTAGGTGTGCAAGATGTGGTTCTTTCACACATATTCGTGTATCTATTCTTCCTCGCATCCTTTTTCCATGTAGGTTATGACACAATGTTGAGTAGTCTCTCTCCTGGTCTTCCGTACGTCTTTGGTGAGTATATATTTCACATGGTTTGTATATCTCTGTTGACCCCAATATGGTAATGTATCCAATCCTCATCCCTTTCTACTTGGTGAACCATAAGTTTTTTAATGAATCTGTGGTTGCCTTTCTCTGTGGAAATATCTTCATTGGTATCAATTTTTAAGTAACTCCTAAAAGTGATATGATAGGATATGTGTCTTTTGCTTTCTCACTTACTACACGTGGCGTGATTACGTCTAGACTCATCTATGGTGCTGCAAATGGCATTGTTTCACTTTTTTCACTAGCGAATATTCCATCTGTACATGGAGGAGTTCTTCTTTGTCCACCCATCTGTTGGTGGACTTTTTGGTTACTTCCATATCTTGGCTATTGTAATACTGTGCCGTGCAGATTTGCCTGCCTGTGTCTTTGCAATTCTCTCTTCTTAGATTTTAGGTCGAGGAGTGGGCCTGCTGGATCATATGGTAGCTCAATGTTGACCTTTTTAAGGCACCTCCATTCTGTTCTCATTCGTGGCCCTTTCCAAGTTACGTCCCACTTGAAGTTGAGGGTATGCACTTCTCCACAACACCTTCAGCATTTATTGTTTGTAGTTTTCTTAAAGATGGTGATTCTGACAAGTGTGAGCTGATACCTTTTTGCGGTTGAATTCGCACGTGCCTCATAATCCGTTGAAATTGAGCTTTAAGGCATGTCCTTTTTATTTTTCTAGCTGTGATTACCCCCTTAGTTCTTCAAAGTGTTCTCTTAAAGTATGTGTCACATTTTGAAATGTTTTGGCCATGACCCCCCTCAAGACATTTTGAGGGCAGGTTTCATTTACAGTTCTGCAGTACTTGTTCCTATGAAATGACCGTTAGCACAGCCTTTAAAGCTGCTTTTGCAGGTAACTGCCAGAGGGTGGCAGCCTTTCTATGTCCCCCACCCTGGTACCTAGGGAAAAGCCCTTGCGGCCTGTGGTGTTTCTCGGTTATAAATTAGAGTGGAGTGTGCCCGGACAAACCCACACAAGCTGATGTCTCCTTACTTTTGTTGGTGTTTTAAATTTACTTTTTATTTTTCATTGGAGTAGTTTTCCACTGTGTACGTGGACCACTTCTACTTTGTGCATTCCTCGGTTGATGGACATTTTCATTGCTTCCGAGTGTTGGCTATGGTAAATATTGTTGGCGTGCAGGATTGCCAGCCTGTGACTTTTTGATTCTCATTTTCTCAGGTGATAGGCCCAGCAGTGGTTGGGATTGATTGACTGGTAGCACCACGTTACCCTTTTCAAAGCACCTTCTTTGTGTTTTCATTAGTGGCTCTTACCACGTCCCCCTTAGAATCGAGGGTACGCTTTTCTCCACAATCGCTTCAGCATTTATTGTTTGCCGCATTTATGCTAATGGCCCTTCTGGCTGCTGTGAGCTGATAGGTTTTTGTAATTTGGGTTTGCATGTCTTTGAAAATTCGTAAAACTCATCATTTTTCTCTGCCGTTTTCTTTTCTGTTAAAAAAAGGAAACAATTGGGAGTACAGTATAACTCTTGAAATTGTCTTCTTGGAAGGTTGCCCTCTTTTGAATTTTTCGGTCGATTTTCCACCCCAGAATTTTTTTAGAGAGCAGGTGTCATTTACCGAACTGCAAGTTTGGTGACTATTTAGTGACCTTTGGCAATGGATTTAAAGCTGCTGTTGTGGGAAGTGGCCTCAAGGAGGCAGCATTTCTCCATTCCCAAATCTGGGTACTAGGGCAGCAGAGTCTTTCTGGAAGTCGTGTTCCTAGGTTGTAAATTACATTGGAATGTGCATGGAGAAACCCCCATAAGATTAGGTCTCATTATTTCTTCTTGGTTTTAAAAATTGCTTTAATTGGGGTAAAGCTTAGAATATTGTTTCTCCTAGGTGTACACGATCTGGTTCATTTGTACATTATATATGTCTATTCAAGTACAGATCCTCTTCCCATGTAAAATGTTACTGAGGGTTCCGCAGACCTCCCTTGCTATATGGTCGGTCTTTTTGAGATATGTATATAATATGTGTTTGTATGCATACAGTAACACTAATCTTAATTTATCCATTCCCCCCACCTTTCCTTTCAGATGAGCATAGTTTGCTTTCTAAGTCTGTGAGTGTCTTTCTCTGTGGAAATATGTTCATTTGTGTCAGTTATTAGATAACGCCTGTAAGTGATATCATAGAATATAGGTCTTTTGCTTTCCGACTTACCTCATGGTTCGTGATTATCTCCAGACTCATTTGTGGTGCCTCAGAGAGCAATGGTTCATTGTCTTCCATGGCTAATATTCCATTGTGGACATGGACCACTTCTTCTTTATCCATTCACCTCTTGTTGGACATTTTGATTGCTTCACTGTCTTGGCTATTGTGAATAAGGCTGCACTGCAGCTTTTGCGGCCTGTGTCTTCTCGATTCTTGTCTTCTCAGGTGAGAGGTCCAATGGTGCGCCTGCTGGATTGAATGGTGCCTCCATTTTTACTTTTAAACACAGCTCCTTTCTGTTCTCATTATTGGCTGTTACCCCTTTACGTCTCACCAGCAGGTAGAGGGTACACAGTTCCCTAAAACCCCTTCAGCATTTATTGTTTGTAGACTTTTTGCTGATGGTCAGTCGACTGGTGTGAGTTGAAACCTTTTTGTAGATTAGATTGCATGGGTCTAACACTCCCTGAGGTTGAGCTTTTATCCATTTTCCTTTTCTTTTTTTAAAAGAGCGTGAGTAAAACTTAACTCTTCATACTCTCTTCTTGAAACATTTGCCTGTGTTGAATTTTTTTGTCCATTCCCTACTTCAGCGCAATTTTTTAGGGCAGGTGTCCTTTACAGCCCTGAGTCCTTGGGAATGTTAAGTGACCATGAGCTGTGAGTTTAAAGCTGCTCCTGCAGGGAAAGGTCAGAAGGTGGCAGCATTTCTCCTTTACCAAATTTGGTTACTGGGGAAACAGAGCCTTAATGGAAGTGGTGTTCTAGGTTGTAAATTAGAATGGAATGTGCCAGGAAAAAGCCCTGTAAGTTTATGTCTCATTACTTCTTGTTGATATGTGCAATTTACTTTTTATTTTTTATCCCAGCAAATTTGATTACAATGGTTTGTTTGTTCTAGGTGTGCAAGATGTGGTTCTTTCACACATATTCGTGTATCTATTCTTCCTCGCATCCTTTTTCCATGTAGGTTATGACACAATGTTGAGTAGTCTCTCTCCTGGTCTTCCGTACGTCTTTGGTGAGTATATATTTCACATGGTTTGTATATCTCTGTTGACCCCAATATGGTAATGTATCCAATCCTCATCCCTTTCTACTTGGTGAACCATAAGTTTTTTAATGAATCTGTGGTTGCCTTTCTCTGTGGAAATATCTTCATTGGTATCAATTTTTAAGTAACTCCTAAAAGTGATATGATAGGATATGTGTCTTTTGCTTTCTCACTTACTACACGTGGCGTGATTACGTCTAGACTCATCTATGGTGCTGCAAATGGCATTGTTTCACTTTTTTCACTAGCGAATATTCCATCTGTACATGGAGGAGTTCTTCTTTGTCCACCCATCTGTTGGTGGACTTTTTGGTTACTTCCATATCTTGGCTATTGTAATACTGTGCCGTGCAGATTTGCCTGCCTGTGTCTTTGCAATTCTCTCTTCTTAGATTTTAGGTCGAGGAGTGGGCCTGCTGGATCATATGGTAGCTCAATGTTGACCTTTTTAAGGCACCTCCATTCTGTTCTCATTCGTGGCCCTTTCCAAGTTACGTCCCACTTGAAGTTGAGGGTATGCACTTCTCCACAACACCTTCAGCATTTATTGTTTGTAGTTTTCTTAAAGATGGTGATTCTGACAAGTGTGAGCTGATACCTTTTTGCGGTTGAATTCGCACGTGCCTCATAATCCGTTGAAATTGAGCTTTAAGGCATGTCCTTTTTATTTTTCTAGCTGTGATTACCCCCTTAGTTCTTCAAAGTGTTCTCTTAAAGTATGTGTCACATTTTGAAATGTTTTGGCCATGACCCCCCTCAAGACATTTTGAGGGCAGGTTTCATTTACAGTTCTGCAGTACTTGTTCCTATGAAATGACCGTTAGCACAGCCTTTAAAGCTGCTTTTGCAGGTAACTGCCAGAGGGTGGCAGCCTTTCTATGTCCCCCACCCTGGTACCTAGGGAAAAGCCCTTGCGGCCTGTGGTGTTTCTCGGTTATAAATTAGAGTGGAGTGTGCCCGGACAAACCCACACAAGCTGATGTCTCCTTACTTTTGTTGGTGTTTTAAATTTACTTTTTATTTTTCATTGGAGTAGTTTTCCACTGTGTACGTGGACCACTTCTACTTTGTGCATTCCTCGGTTGATGGACATTTTCATTGCTTCCGAGTGTTGGCTATGGTAAATATTGTTGGCGTGCAGGATTGCCAGCCTGTGACTTTTTGATTTTCATTTTCTCAGGTGATTGGCCCAGCAGTGGTTGGGATTGATTGACTGGTAGCACCACGTTACCCTTTTCAAAGCACCTTCTTTGTGTTTTCATTAGTGGCTCTTACCACGTCCCCCTTAGAATCGAGGGTACGCTTTTCTCCACAATCGCTTCAGCATTTATTGTTTGCAGCATTTATGCTAATGGCCCTTCTGGCTGCTGTGAGCTGATAGGTTTTTGTAATTTGGGTTTGCATGTCTTTGAAAATTCGTAAAACTCATCATTTTTCTCTGCCGTTTTCTTTTCTGTTAAAAAAAGGAAACAATTGGGAGTACAGTATAACTCTTGTAATTGTCTTCTTGGAAGGTTGCCCTCTTTTGAATTTTTCGGTCGATTTTCCACCCCAGAATTTTTTTAGAGAGCAGGTGTCATTTACCGAACTGCAAGTTTGGTGACTATTTAGTGACCTTTGGCAATGGATTTAAAGCTGCTGTTGTGGGAAGTGGCCTCAAGGAGGCAGCATTTCTCCATTCCCAAATCTGGGTACTAGGGCAGCAGAGTCTTTCTGGAAGTCGTGTTCCTAGGTTGTAAATTACATTGGAATGTGCATGGAGAAACCCCCATAAGATTAGGTCTCATTATTTCTTCTTGGTTTTAAAAATTGCTTTAATTGGGGTAAAGCTTAGAATATTGTTTCTCCTAGGTGTACACGATCTGGTTCATTTGTACATTATATATGTCTATTCAAGTACAGATCCTCTTCCCATGTAAAATGTTACTGAGGGTTCCGCAGACCTCCCTTGCTATATGGTCGGTCTTTTTGAGATATGTATATAATATGTGTTTGTATGCATACAGTAACACTAATCTTAATTTATCCATTCCCCCCACCTTTCCTTTCAGATGAGCATAGTTTGCTTTCTAAGTCTGTGAGTGTCTTTCTCTGTGGAAATATGTTCATTTGTGTCAGTTATTAGATAACGCCTGTAAGTGATATCATAGAATATAGGTCTTTTGCTTTCCGACTTACCTCATGGTTCGTGATTATCTCCAGACTCATTTGTGGTGCCTCAGAGAGCAATGGTTCATTGTCTTCCATGGCTAATATTCCATTGTGGACATGGACCACTTCTTCTTTATCCATTCACCTCTTGTTGGACATTTTGATTGCTTCACTGTCTTGGCTATTGTGAATAAGGCTGCACTGCAGCTTTTGCGGCCTGTGTCTTCTCGATTCTTGTCTTCTCAGGTGAGAGGTCCAATGGTGCGCCTGCTGGATTGAATGGTGCCTCCATTTTTACTTTTAAACACAGCTCCTTTCTGTTCTCATTATTGGCTGTTACCCCTTTACGTCTCACCAGCAGGTAGAGGGTACACAGTTCCCTAAAACCCCTTCAGCATTTATTGTTTGTAGACTTTTTGCTGATGGTCAGTCGACTGGTGTGAGTTGAAACCTTTTTGTAGATTAGATTGCATGGGTCTAACACTCCCTGAGGTTGAGCTTTTATCCATTTTCCTTTTCTTTTTTTAAAAGAGCGTGAGTAAAACTTAACTCTTCATACTCTCTTCTTGAAACATTTGCCTGTGTTGAATTTTTTTGTCCATTCCCTACTTCAGCACAATTTTTTAGGGCAGGTGTCCTTTACAGCCCTGAGTCCTTGGGAATGTTAAGTGACCATGAGCTGTGAGTTTAAAGCTGCTCCTGCAGGGAAAGGTCAGAAGGTGGCAGCATTTCTCCTTTACCAAATTTGGTTACTGGGGAAACAGAGCCTTAATGGAAGTGGTGTTCTAGGTTGTAAATTAGAATGGAATGTGCCAGGAAAAAGCCCTGTAAGTTTATGTCTCATTACTTCTTGTTGATATGTGCAATTTACTTTTTATTTTTTATCCCAGCAAATTTGATTACAATGGTTTGTTTGTTCTAGGTGTGCAAGATGTGGTTCTTTCACACATATTCGTGTATCTATTCTTCCTCGCATCCTTTTTCCATGTAGGTTATGACACAATGTTGAGTAGTCTCTCTCCTGGTCTTCCGTACGTCTTTGGTGAGTATATATTTCACATGGTTTGTATATCTCTGTTGACCCCAATATGGTAATGTATCCAATCCTCATCCCTTTCTACTTGGTGAACCATAAGTTTTTTAATGAATCTGTGGTTGCCTTTCTCTGTGGAAATATCTTCATTGGTATCAATTTTTAAGTAACTCCTAAAAGTGATATGATAGGATATGTGTCTTTTGCTTTCTCACTTACTACACGTGGCGTGATTACGTCTAGACTCATCTATGGTGCTGCAAATGGCATTGTTTCACTTTTTTCACTAGCGAATATTCCATCTGTACATGGAGGAGTTCTTCTTTGTCCACCCATCTGTTGGTGGACTTTTTGGTTACTTCCATATCTTGGCTATTGTAATACTGTGCCGTGCAGATTTGCCTGCCTGTGTCTTTGCAATTCTCTCTTCTTAGATTTTAGGTCGAGGAGTGGGCCTGCTGGATCATATGGTAGCTCAATGTTGACCTTTTTAAGGCACCTCCATTCTGTTCTCATTCGTGGCCCTTTCCAAGTTACGTCCCACTTGAAGTTGAGGGTATGCACTTCTCCACAACACCTTCAGCATTTATTGTTTGTAGTTTTCTTAAAGATGGTGATTCTGACAAGTGTGAGCTGATACCTTTTTGCGGTTGAATTCGCACGTGCCTCATAATCCGTTGAAATTGAGCTTTAAGGCATGTCCTTTTTATTTTTCTAGCTGTGATTACCCCCTTAGTTCTTCAAAGTGTTCTCTTAAAGTATGTGTCACATTTTGAAATGTTTTGGCCATGACCCCCCTCAAGACATTTTGAGGGCAGGTTTCATTTACAGTTCTGCAGTACTTGTTCCTATGAAATGACCGTTAGCACAGCCTTTAAAGCTGCTTTTGCAGGTAACTGCCAGAGGGTGGCAGCCTTTCTATGTCCCCCACCCTGGTACCTAGGGAAAAGCCCTTGCGGCCTGTGGTGTTTCTCGGTTATAAATTAGAGTGGAGTGTGCCCGGACAAACCCACACAAGCTGATGTCTCCTTACTTTTGTTGGTGTTTTAAATTTACTTTTTATTTTTCATTGGAGTAGTTTTCCACTGTGTACGTGGACCACTTCTACTTTGTGCATTCCTCGGTTGATGGACATTTTCATTGCTTCCGAGTGTTGGCTATGGTAAATATTGTTGGCGTGCAGGATTGCCAGCCTGTGACTTTTTGATTTTCATTTTCTCAGGTGATTGGCCCAGCAGTGGTTGGGATTGATTGACTGGTAGCACCGCGTTACCCTTTTCAAAGCACCTTCTTTGTGTTTTCATTAGTGGCTCTTACCACGTCCCCCTTAGAATCGAGGGTACGCTTTTCTCCACAATCGCTTCAGCATTTATTGTTTGCAGCATTTATGCTAATGGCCCTTCTGGCTGCTGTGAGCTGATAGGTTTTTGTAATTTGGGTTTGCATGTCTTTGAAAATTCGTAAAACTCATCATTTTTCTCTGCCGTTTTCTTTTCTGTTAAAAAAAGGAAACAATTGGGAGTACAGTATAACTCTTGTAATTGTCTTCTTGGAAGGTTGCCCTCTTTTGAATTTTTCGGTCGATTTTCCACCCCAGAATTTTTTTAGAGAGCAGGTGTCATTTACCGAACTGCAAGTTTGGTGACTATTTAGTGACCTTTGGCAATGGATTTAAAGCTGCTGTTGTGGGAAGTGGCCTCAAGGAGGCAGCATTTCTCCATTCCCAAATCTGGGTACTAGGGCAGCAGAGTCTTTCTGGAAGTCGTGTTCCTAGGTTGTAAATTACATTGGAATGTGCATGGAGAAACCCCCATAAGATTAGGTCTCATTATTTCTTCTTGGTTTTAAAAATTGCTTTAATTGGGGTAAAGCTTAGAATATTGTTTCTCCTAGGTGTACACGATCTGGTTCATTTGTACATTATATATGTCTATTCAAGTACAGATCCTCTTCCCATGTAAAATGTTACTGAGGGTTCCGCAGACCTCCCTTGCTATATGGTCGGTCTTTTTGAGATATGTATATAATATGTGTTTGTATGCATACAGTAACACTAATCTTAATTTATCCATTCCCCCCACCTTTCCTTTCAGATGAGCATAGTTTGCTTTCTAAGTCTGTGAGTGTCTTTCTCTGTGGAAATATGTTCATTTGTGTCAGTTATTAGATAACGCCTGTAAGTGATATCATAGAATATAGGTCTTTTGCTTTCCGACTTACCTCATGGTTCGTGATTATCTCCAGACTCATTTGTGGTGCCTCAGAGAGCAATGGTTCATTGTCTTCCATGGCTAATATTCCATTGTGGACATGGACCACTTCTTCTTTATCCATTCACCTCTTGTTGGACATTTTGATTGCTTCACTGTCTTGGCTATTGTGAATAAGGCTGCACTGCAGCTTTTGCGGCCTGTGTCTTCTCGATTCTTGTCTTCTCAGGTGAGAGGTCCAATGGTGCGCCTGCTGGATTGAATGGTGCCTCCATTTTTACTTTTAAACACAGCTCCTTTCTGTTCTCATTATTGGCTGTTACCCCTTTACGTCTCACCAGCAGGTAGAGGGTACACAGTTCCCTAAAACCCCTTCAGCATTTATTGTTTGTAGACTTTTTGCTGATGGTCAGTCGACTGGTGTGAGTTGAAACCTTTTTGTAGATTAGATTGCATGGGTCTAACACTCCCTGAGGTTGAGCTTTTATCCATTTTCCTTTTCTTTTTTTAAAAGAGCGTGAGTAAAACTTAACTCTTCATACTCTCTTCTTGAAACATTTGCCTGTGTTGAATTTTTTTGTCCATTCCCTACTTCAGCGCAATTTTTTAGGGCAGGTGTCCTTTACAGCCCTGAGTCCTTGGGAATGTTAAGTGACCATGAGCTGTGAGTTTAAAGCTGCTCCTGCAGGGAAAGGTCAGAAGGTGGCAGCATTTCTCCTTTACCAAATTTGGTTACTGGGGAAACAGAGCCTTAATGGAAGTGGTGTTCTAGGTTGTAAATTAGAATGGAATGTGCCAGGAAAAAGCCCTGTAAGTTTATGTCTCATTACTTCTTGTTGATATGTGCAATTTACTTTTTATTTTTTATCCCAGCAAATTTGATTACAATGGTTTGTTTGTTCTAGGTGTGCAAGATGTGGTTCTTTCACACATATTCGTGTATCTATTCTTCCTCGCATCCTTTTTCCATGTAGGTTATGACACAATGTTGAGTAGTCTCTCTCCTGGTCTTCCGTACGTCTTTGGTGAGTATATATTTCACATGGTTTGTATATCTCTGTTGACCCCAATATGGTAATGTATCCAATCCTCATCCCTTTCTACTTGGTGAACCATAAGTTTTTTAATGAATCTGTGGTTGCCTTTCTCTGTGGAAATATCTTCATTGGTATCAATTTTTAAGTAACTCCTAAAAGTGATATGATAGGATATGTGTCTTTTGCTTTCTCACTTACTACACGTGGCGTGATTACGTCTAGACTCATCTATGGTGCTGCAAATGGCATTGTTTCACTTTTTTCACTAGCGAATATTCCATCTGTACATGGAGGAGTTCTTCTTTGTCCACCCATCTGTTGGTGGACTTTTTGGTTACTTCCATATCTTGGCTATTGTAATACTGTGCCGTGCAGATTTGCCTGCCTGTGTCTTTGCAATTCTCTCTTCTTAGATTTTAGGTCGAGGAGTGGGCCTGCTGGATCATATGGTAGCTCAATGTTGACCTTTTTAAGGCACCTCCATTCTGTTCTCATTCGTGGCCCTTTCCAAGTTACGTCCCACTTGAAGTTGAGGGTATGCACTTCTCCACAACACCTTCAGCATTTATTGTTTGTAGTTTTCTTAAAGATGGTGATTCTGACAAGTGTGAGCTGATACCTTTTTGCGGTTGAATTCGCACGTGCCTCATAATCCGTTGAAATTGAGCTTTAAGGCATGTCCTTTTTATTTTTCTAGCTGTGATTACCCCCTTAGTTCTTCAAAGTGTTCTCTTAAAGTATGTGTCACATTTTGAAATGTTTTGGCCATGACCCCCCTCAAGACATTTTGAGGGCAGGTTTCATTTACAGTTCTGCAGTACTTGTTCCTATGAAATGACCGTTAGCACAGCCTTTAAAGCTGCTTTTGCAGGTAACTGCCAGAGGGTGGCAGCCTTTCTATGTCCCCCACCCTGGTACCTAGGGAAAAGCCCTTGCGGCCTGTGGTGTTTCTCGGTTATAAATTAGAGTGGAGTGTGCCCGGACAAACCCACACAAGCTGATGTCTCCTTACTTTTGTTGGTGTTTTAAATTTACTTTTTATTTTTCATTGGAGTAGTTTTCCACTGTGTACGTGGACCACTTCTACTTTGTGCATTCCTCGGTTGATGGACATTTTCATTGCTTCCGAGTGTTGGCTATGGTAAATATTGTTGGCGTGCAGGATTGCCAGCCTGTGACTTTTTGATTTTCATTTTCTCAGGTGATTGGCCCAGCAGTGGTTGGGATTGATTGACTGGTAGCACCACGTTACCCTTTTCAAAGCACCTTCTTTGTGTTTTCATTAGTGGCTCTTACCACGTCCCCCTTAGAATCGAGGGTACGCTTTTCTCCACAATCGCTTCAGCATTTATTGTTTGCAGCATTTATGCTAATGGCCCTTCTGGCTGCTGTGAGCTGATAGGTTTTTGTAATTTGGGTTTGCATGTCTTTGAAAATTCGTAAAACTCATCATTTTTCTCTGCCGTTTTCTTTTCTGTTAAAAAAAGGAAACAATTGGGAGTACAGTATAACTCTTGTAATTGTCTTCTTGGAAGGTTGCCCTCTTTTGAATTTTTCGGTCGATTTTCCACCCCAGAATTTTTTTAGAGAGCAGGTGTCATTTACCGAACTGCAAGTTTGGTGACTATTTAGTGACCTTTGGCAATGGATTTAAAGCTGCTGTTGTGGGAAGTGGCCTCAAGGAGGCAGCATTTCTCCATTCCCAAATCTGGGTACTAGGGCAGCAGAGTCTTTCTGGAAGTCGTGTTCCTAGGTTGTAAATTACATTGGAATGTGCATGGAGAAACCCCCATAAGATTAGGTCTCATTATTTCTTCTTGGTTTTAAAAATTGCTTTAATTGGGGTAAAGCTTAGAATATTGTTTCTCCTAGGTGTACACGATCTGGTTCATTTGTACATTATATATGTCTATTCAAGTACAGATCCTCTTCCCATGTAAAATGTTACTGAGGGTTCCGCAGACCTCCCTTGCTATATGGTCGGTCTTTTTGAGATATGTATATAATATGTGTTTGTATGCATACAGTAACACTAATCTTAATTTATCCATTCCCCCCACCTTTCCTTTCAGATGAGCATAGTTTGCTTTCTAAGTCTGTGAGTGTCTTTCTCTGTGGAAATATGTTCATTTGTGTCAGTTATTAGATAACGCCTGTAAGTGATATCATAGAATATAGGTCTTTTGCTTTCCGACTTACCTCATGGTTCGTGATTATCTCCAGACTCATTTGTGGTGCCTCAGAGAGCAATGGTTCATTGTCTTCCATGGCTAATATTCCATTGTGGACATGGACCACTTCTTCTTTATCCATTCACCTCTTGTTGGACATTTTGATTGCTTCACTGTCTTGGCTATTGTGAATAAGGCTGCACTGCAGCTTTTGCGGCCTGTGTCTTCTCGATTCTTGTCTTCTCAGGTGAGAGGTCCAATGGTGCGCCTGCTGGATTGAATGGTGCCTCCATTTTTACTTTTAAACACAGCTCCTTTCTGTTCTCATTATTGGCTGTTACCCCTTTACGTCTCACCAGCAGGTAGAGGGTACACAGTTCCCTAAAACCCCTTCAGCATTTATTGTTTGTAGACTTTTTGCTGATGGTCAGTCGACTGGTGTGAGTTGAAACCTTTTTGTAGATTAGATTGCATGGGTCTAACACTCCCTGAGGTTGAGCTTTTATCCATTTTCCTTTTCTTTTTTTAAAAGAGCGTGAGTAAAACTTAACTCTTCATACTCTCTTCTTGAAACATTTGCCTGTGTTGAATTTTTTTGTCCATTCCCTACTTCAGCGCAATTTTTTAGGGCAGGTGTCCTTTACAGCCCTGAGTCCTTGGGAATGTTAAGTGACCATGAGCTGTGAGTTTAAAGCTGCTCCTGCAGGGAAAGGTCAGAAGGTGGCAGCATTTCTCCTTTACCAAATTTGGTTACTGGGGAAACAGAGCCTTAATGGAAGTGGTGTTCTAGGTTGTAAATTAGAATGGAATGTGCCAGGAAAAAGCCCTGTAAGTTTATGTCTCATTACTTCTTGTTGATATGTGCAATTTACTTTTTATTTTTTATCCCAGCAAATTTGATTACAATGGTTTGTTTGTTCTAGGTGTGCAAGATGTGGTTCTTTCACACATATTCGTGTATCTATTCTTCCTCGCATCCTTTTTCCATGTAGGTTATGACACAATGTTGAGTAGTCTCTCTCCTGGTCTTCCGTACGTCTTTGGTGAGTATATATTTCACATGGTTTGTATATCTCTGTTGACCCCAATATGGTAATGTATCCAATCCTCATCCCTTTCTACTTGGTGAACCATAAGTTTTTTAATGAATCTGTGGTTGCCTTTCTCTGTGGAAATATCTTCATTGGTATCAATTTTTAAGTAACTCCTAAAAGTGATATGATAGGATATGTGTCTTTTGCTTTCTCACTTACTACACGTGGCGTGATTACGTCTAGACTCATCTATGGTGCTGCAAATGGCATTGTTTCACTTTTTTCACTAGCGAATATTCCATCTGTACATGGAGGAGTTCTTCTTTGTCCACCCATCTGTTGGTGGACTTTTTGGTTACTTCCATATCTTGGCTATTGTAATACTGTGCCGTGCAGATTTGCCTGCCTGTGTCTTTGCAATTCTCTCTTCTTAGATTTTAGGTCGAGGAGTGGGCCTGCTGGATCATATGGTAGCTCAATGTTGACCTTTTTAAGGCACCTCCATTCTGTTCTCATTCGTGGCCCTTTCCAAGTTACGTCCCACTTGAAGTTGAGGGTATGCACTTCTCCACAACACCTTCAGCATTTATTGTTTGTAGTTTTCTTAAAGATGGTGATTCTGACAAGTGTGAGCTGATACCTTTTTGCGGTTGAATTCGCACGTGCCTCATAATCCGTTGAAATTGAGCTTTAAGGCATGTCCTTTTTATTTTTCTAGCTGTGATTACCCCCTTAGTTCTTCAAAGTGTTCTCTTAAAGTATGTGTCACATTTTGAAATGTTTTGGCCATGACCCCCCTCAAGACATTTTGAGGGCAGGTTTCATTTACAGTTCTGCAGTACTTGTTCCTATGAAATGACCGTTAGCACAGCCTTTAAAGCTGCTTTTGCAGGTAACTGCCAGAGGGTGGCAGCCTTTCTATGTCCCCCACCCTGGTACCTAGGGAAAAGCCCTTGCGGCCTGTGGTGTTTCTCGGTTATAAATTAGAGTGGAGTGTGCCCGGACAAACCCACACAAGCTGATGTCTCCTTACTTTTGTTGGTGTTTTAAATTTACTTTTTATTTTTCATTGGAGTAGTTTTCCACTGTGTACGTGGACCACTTCTACTTTGTGCATTCCTCGGTTGATGGACATTTTCATTGCTTCCGAGTGTTGGCTATGGTAAATATTGTTGGCGTGCAGGATTGCCAGCCTGTGACTTTTTGATTTTCATTTTCTCAGGTGATTGGCCCAGCAGTGGTTGGGATTGATTGACTGGTAGCACCACGTTACCCTTTTCAAAGCACCTTCTTTGTGTTTTCATTAGTGGCTCTTACCACGTCCCCCTTAGAATCGAGGGTACGCTTTTCTCCACAATCGCTTCAGCATTTATTGTTTGCAGCATTTATGCTAATGGCCCTTCTGGCTGCTGTGAGCTGATAGGTTTTTGTAATTTGGGTTTGCATGTCTTTGAAAATTCGTAAAACTCATCATTTTTCTCTGCCGTTTTCTTTTCTGTTAAAAAAAGGAAACAATTGGGAGTACAGTATAACTCTTGTAATTGTCTTCTTGGAAGGTTGCCCTCTTTTGAATTTTTCGGTCGATTTTCCACCCCAGAATTTTTTTAGAGAGCAGGTGTCATTTACCGAACTGCAAGTTTGGTGACTATTTAGTGACCTTTGGCAATGGATTTAAAGCTGCTGTTGTGGGAAGTGGCCTCAAGGAGGCAGCATTTCTCCATTCCCAAATCTGGGTACTAGGGCAGCAGAGTCTTTCTGGAAGTCGTGTTCCTAGGTTGTAAATTACATTGGAATGTGCATGGAGAAACCCCCATAAGATTAGGTCTCATTATTTCTTCTTGGTTTTAAAAATTGCTTTAATTGGGGTAAAGCTTAGAATATTGTTTCTCCTAGGTGTACACGATCTGGTTCATTTGTACATTATATATGTCTATTCAAGTACAGATCCTCTTCCCATGTAAAATGTTACTGAGGGTTCCGCAGACCTCCCTTGCTATATGGTCGGTCTTTTTGAGATATGTATATAATATGTGTTTGTATGCATACAGTAACACTAATCTTAATTTATCCATTCCCCCCACCTTTCCTTTCAGATGAGCATAGTTTGCTTTCTAAGTCTGTGAGTGTCTTTCTCTGTGGAAATATGTTCATTTGTGTCAGTTATTAGATAACGCCTGTAAGTGATATCATAGAATATAGGTCTTTTGCTTTCCGACTTACCTCATGGTTCGTGATTATCTCCAGACTCATTTGTGGTGCCTCAGAGAGCAATGGTTCATTGTCTTCCATGGCTAATATTCCATTGTGGACATGGACCACTTCTTCTTTATCCATTCACCTCTTGTTGGACATTTTGATTGCTTCACTGTCTTGGCTATTGTGAATAAGGCTGCACTGCAGCTTTTGCGGCCTGTGTCTTCTCGATTCTTGTCTTCTCAGGTGAGAGGTCCAATGGTGCGCCTGCTGGATTGAATGGTGCCTCCATTTTTACTTTTAAACACAGCTCCTTTCTGTTCTCATTATTGGCTGTTACCCCTTTACGTCTCACCAGCAGGTAGAGGGTACACAGTTCCCTAAAACCCCTTCAGCATTTATTGTTTGTAGACTTTTTGCTGATGGTCAGTCGACTGGTGTGAGTTGAAACCTTTTTGTAGATTAGATTGCATGGGTCTAACACTCCCTGAGGTTGAGCTTTTATCCATTTTCCTTTTCTTTTTTTAAAAGAGCGTGAGTAAAACTTAACTCTTCATACTCTCTTCTTGAAACATTTGCCTGTGTTGAATTTTTTTGTCCATTCCCTACTTCAGCGCAATTTTTTAGGGCAGGTGTCCTTTACAGCCCTGAGTCCTTGGGAATGTTAAGTGACCATGAGCTGTGAGTTTAAAGCTGCTCCTGCAGGGAAAGGTCAGAAGGTGGCAGCATTTCTCCTTTACCAAATTTGGTTACTGGGGAAACAGAGCCTTAATGGAAGTGGTGTTCTAGGTTGTAAATTAGAATGGAATGTGCCAGGAAAAAGCCCTGTAAGTTTATGTCTCATTACTTCTTGTTGATATGTGCAATTTACTTTTTATTTTTTATCCCAGCAAATTTGATTACAATGGTTTGTTTGTTCTAGGTGTGCAAGATGTGGTTCTTTCACACATATTCGTGTATCTATTCTTCCTCGCATCCTTTTTCCATGTAGGTTATGACACAATGTTGAGTAGTCTCTCTCCTGGTCTTCCGTACGTCTTTGGTGAGTATATATTTCACATGGTTTGTATATCTCTGTTGACCCCAATATGGTAATGTATCCAATCCTCATCCCTTTCTACTTGGTGAACCATAAGTTTTTTAATGAATCTGTGGTTGCCTTTCTCTGTGGAAATATCTTCATTGGTATCAATTTTTAAGTAACTCCTAAAAGTGATATGATAGGATATGTGTCTTTTGCTTTCTCACTTACTACACGTGGCGTGATTACGTCTAGACTCATCTATGGTGCTGCAAATGGCATTGTTTCACTTTTTTCACTAGCGAATATTCCATCTGTACATGGAGGAGTTCTTCTTTGTCCACCCATCTGTTGGTGGACTTTTTGGTTACTTCCATATCTTGGCTATTGTAATACTGTGCCGTGCAGATTTGCCTGCCTGTGTCTTTGCAATTCTCTCTTCTTAGATTTTAGGTCGAGGAGTGGGCCTGCTGGATCATATGGTAGCTCAATGTTGACCTTTTTAAGGCACCTCCATTCTGTTCTCATTCGTGGCCCTTTCCAAGTTACGTCCCACTTGAAGTTGAGGGTATGCACTTCTCCACAACACCTTCAGCATTTATTGTTTGTAGTTTTCTTAAAGATGGTGATTCTGACAAGTGTGAGCTGATACCTTTTTGCGGTTGAATTCGCACGTGCCTCATAATCCGTTGAAATTGAGCTTTAAGGCATGTCCTTTTTATTTTTCTAGCTGTGATTACCCCCTTAGTTCTTCAAAGTGTTCTCTTAAAGTATGTGTCACATTTTGAAATGTTTTGGCCATGACCCCCCTCAAGACATTTTGAGGGCAGGTTTCATTTACAGTTCTGCAGTACTTGTTCCTATGAAATGACCGTTAGCACAGCCTTTAAAGCTGCTTTTGCAGGTAACTGCCAGAGGGTGGCAGCCTTTCTATGTCCCCCACCCTGGTACCTAGGGAAAAGCCCTTGCGGCCTGTGGTGTTTCTCGGTTATAAATTAGAGTGGAGTGTGCCCGGACAAACCCACACAAGCTGATGTCTCCTTACTTTTGTTGGTGTTTTAAATTTACTTTTTATTTTTCATTGGAGTAGTTTTCCACTGTGTACGTGGACCACTTCTACTTTGTGCATTCCTCGGTTGATGGACATTTTCATTGCTTCCGAGTGTTGGCTATGGTAAATATTGTTGGCGTGCAGGATTGCCAGCCTGTGACTTTTTGATTTTCATTTTCTCAGGTGATTGGCCCAGCAGTGGTTGGGATTGATTGACTGGTAGCACCACGTTACCCTTTTCAAAGCACCTTCTTTGTGTTTTCATTAGTGGCTCTTACCACGTCCCCCTTAGAATCGAGGGTACGCTTTTCTCCACAATCGCTTCAGCATTTATTGTTTGCAGCATTTATGCTAATGGCCCTTCTGGCTGCTGTGAGCTGATAGGTTTTTGTAATTTGGGTTTGCATGTCTTTGAAAATTCGTAAAACTCATCATTTTTCTCTGCCGTTTTCTTTTCTGTTAAAAAAAGGAAACAATTGGGAGTACAGTATAACTCTTGTAATTGTCTTCTTGGAAGGTTGCCCTCTTTTGAATTTTTCGGTCGATTTTCCACCCCAGAATTTTTTTAGAGAGCAGGTGTCATTTACCGAACTGCAAGTTTGGTGACTATTTAGTGACCTTTGGCAATGGATTTAAAGCTGCTGTTGTGGGAAGTGGCCTCAAGGAGGCAGCATTTCTCCATTCCCAAATCTGGGTACTAGGGCAGCAGAGTCTTTCTGGAAGTCGTGTTCCTAGGTTGTAAATTACATTGGAATGTGCATGGAGAAACCCCCATAAGATTAGGTCTCATTATTTCTTCTTGGTTTTAAAAATTGCTTTAATTGGGGTAAAGCTTAGAATATTGTTTCTCCTAGGTGTACACGATCTGGTTCATTTGTACATTATATATGTCTATTCAAGTACAGATCCTCTTCCCATGTAAAATGTTACTGAGGGTTCCGCAGACCTCCCTTGCTATATGGTCGGTCTTTTTGAGATATGTATATAATATGTGTTTGTATGCATACAGTAACACTAATCTTAATTTATCCATTCCCCCCACCTTTCCTTTCAGATGAGCATAGTTTGCTTTCTAAGTCTGTGAGTGTCTTTCTCTGTGGAAATATGTTCATTTGTGTCAGTTATTAGATAACGCCTGTAAGTGATATCATAGAATATAGGTCTTTTGCTTTCCGACTTACCTCATGGTTCGTGATTATCTCCAGACTCATTTGTGGTGCCTCAGAGAGCAATGGTTCATTGTCTTCCATGGCTAATATTCCATTGTGGACATGGACCACTTCTTCTTTATCCATTCACCTCTTGTTGGACATTTTGATTGCTTCACTGTCTTGGCTATTGTGAATAAGGCTGCACTGCAGCTTTTGCGGCCTGTGTCTTCTCGATTCTTGTCTTCTCAGGTGAGAGGTCCAATGGTGCGCCTGCTGGATTGAATGGTGCCTCCATTTTTACTTTTAAACACAGCTCCTTTCTGTTCTCATTATTGGCTGTTACCCCTTTACGTCTCACCAGCAGGTAGAGGGTACACAGTTCCCTAAAACCCCTTCAGCATTTATTGTTTGTAGACTTTTTGCTGATGGTCAGTCGACTGGTGTGAGTTGAAACCTTTTTGTAGATTAGATTGCATGGGTCTAACACTCCCTGAGGTTGAGCTTTTATCCATTTTCCTTTTCTTTTTTTAAAAGAGCGTGAGTAAAACTTAACTCTTCATACTCTCTTCTTGAAACATTTGCCTGTGTTGAATTTTTTTGTCCATTCCCTACTTCAGCGCAATTTTTTAGGGCAGGTGTCCTTTACAGCCCTGAGTCCTTGGGAATGTTAAGTGACCATGAGCTGTGAGTTTAAAGCTGCTCCTGCAGGGAAAGGTCAGAAGGTGGCAGCATTTCTCCTTTACCAAATTTGGTTACTGGGGAAACAGAGCCTTAATGGAAGTGGTGTTCTAGGTTGTAAATTAGAATGGAATGTGCCAGGAAAAAGCCCTGTAAGTTTATGTCTCATTACTTCTTGTTGATATGTGCAATTTACTTTTTATTTTTTATCCCAGCAAATTTGATTACAATGGTTTGTTTGTTCTAGGTGTGCAAGATGTGGTTCTTTCACACATATTCGTGTATCTATTCTTCCTCGCATCCTTTTTCCATGTAGGTTATGACACAATGTTGAGTAGTCTCTCTCCTGGTCTTCCGTACGTCTTTGGTGAGTATATATTTCACATGGTTTGTATATCTCTGTTGACCCCAATATGGTAATGTATCCAATCCTCATCCCTTTCTACTTGGTGAACCATAAGTTTTTTAATGAATCTGTGGTTGCCTTTCTCTGTGGAAATATCTTCATTGGTATCAATTTTTAAGTAACTCCTAAAAGTGATATGATAGGATATGTGTCTTTTGCTTTCTCACTTACTACACGTGGCGTGATTACGTCTAGACTCATCTATGGTGCTGCAAATGGCATTGTTTCACTTTTTTCACCAGCGAATATTCCATCTGTACATGGAGGAGTTCTTCTTTGTCCACCCATCTGTTGGTGGACTTTTTGGTTACTTCCATATCTTGGCTATTGTAATACTGTGCCGTGCAGATTTGCCTGCCTGTGTCTTTGCAATTCTCTCTTCTTAGATTTTAGGTCGAGGAGTGGGCCTGCTGGATCATATGGTAGCTCAATGTTGACCTTTTTAAGGCACCTCCATTCTGTTCTCATTCGTGGCCCTTTCCAAGTTACGTCCCACTTGAAGTTGAGGGTATGCACTTCTCCACAACACCTTCAGCATTTATTGTTTGTAGTTTTCTTAAAGATGGTGATTCTGACAAGTGTGAGCTGATACCTTTTTGCGGTTGAATTCGCACGTGCCTCATAATCCGTTGAAATTGAGCTTTAAGGCATGTCCTTTTTATTTTTCTAGCTGTGATTACCCCCTTAGTTCTTCAAAGTGTTCTCTTAAAGTATGTGTCACATTTTGAAATGTTTTGGCCATGACCCCCCTCAAGACATTTTGAGGGCAGGTTTCATTTACAGTTCTGCAGTACTTGTTCCTATGAAATGACCGTTAGCACAGCCTTTAAAGCTGCTTTTGCAGGTAACTGCCAGAGGGTGGCAGCCTTTCTATGTCCCCCACCCTGGTACCTAGGGAAAAGCCCTTGCGGCCTGTGGTGTTTCTCGGTTATAAATTAGAGTGGAGTGTGCCCGGACAAACCCACACAAGCTGATGTCTCCTTACTTTTGTTGGTGTTTTAAATTTACTTTTTATTTTTCATTGGAGTAGTTTTCCACTGTGTACGTGGACCACTTCTACTTTGTGCATTCCTCGGTTGATGGACATTTTCATTGCTTCCGAGTGTTGGCTATGGTAAATATTGTTGGCGTGCAGGATTGCCAGCCTGTGACTTTTTGATTTTCATTTTCTCAGGTGATTGGCCCAGCAGTGGTTGGGATTGATTGACTGGTAGCACCACGTTACCCTTTTCAAAGCACCTTCTTTGTGTTTTCATTAGTGGCTCTTACCACGTCCCCCTTAGAATCGAGGGTACGCTTTTCTCCACAATCGCTTCAGCATTTATTGTTTGCCGCATTTATGCTAATGGCCCTTCTGGCTGCTGTGAGCTGATAGGTTTTTGTAATTTGGGTTTGCATGTCTTTGAAAATTCGTAAAACTCATCATTTTTCTCTGCCGTTTTCTTTTCTGTTAAAAAAAGGAAACAATTGGGAGTACAGTATAACTCTTGTAATTGTCTTCTTGGAAGGTTGCCCTCTTTTGAATTTTTCGGTCGATTTTCCACCCCAGAATTTTTTTAGAGAGCAGGTGTCATTTACCGAACTGCAAGTTTGGTGACTATTTAGTGACCTTTGGCAATGGATTTAAAGCTGCTGTTGTGGGAAGTGGCCTCAAGGAGGCAGCATTTCTCCATTCCCAAATCTGGGTACTAGGGCAGCAGAGTCTTTCTGGAAGTCGTGTTCCTAGGTTGTAAATTACATTGGAATGTGCATGGAGAAACCCCCATAAGATTAGGTCTCATTATTTCTTCTTGGTTTTAAAAATTGCTTTAATTGGGGTAAAGCTTAGAATATTGTTTCTCCTAGGTGTACACGATCTGGTTCATTTGTACATTATATATGTCTATTCAAGTACAGATCCTCTTCCCATGTAAAATGTTACTGAGGGTTCCGCAGACCTCCCTTGCTATATGGTCGGTCTTTTTGAGATATGTATATAATATGTGTTTGTATGCATACAGTAACACTAATCTTAATTTATCCATTCCCCCCACCTTTCCTTTCAGATGAGCATAGTTTGCTTTCTAAGTCTGTGAGTGTCTTTCTCTGTGGAAATATGTTCATTTGTGTCAGTTATTAGATAACGCCTGTAAGTGATATCATAGAATATAGGTCTTTTGCTTTCCGACTTACCTCATGGTTCGTGATTATCTCCAGACTCATTTGTGGTGCCTCAGAGAGCAATGGTTCATTGTCTTCCATGGCTAATATTCCATTGTGGACATGGACCACTTCTTCTTTATCCATTCACCTCTTGTTGGACATTTTGATTGCTTCACTGTCTTGGCTATTGTGAATAAGGCTGCACTGCAGCTTTTGCGGCCTGTGTCTTCTCGATTCTTGTCTTCTCAGGTGAGAGGTCCAATGGTGCGCCTGCTGGATTGAATGGTGCCTCCATTTTTACTTTTAAACACAGCTCCTTTCTGTTCTCATTATTGGCTGTTACCCCTTTACGTCTCACCAGCAGGTAGAGGGTACACAGTTCCCTAAAACCCCTTCAGCATTTATTGTTTGTAGACTTTTTGCTGATGGTCAGTCGACTGGTGTGAGTTGAAACCTTTTTGTAGATTAGATTGCATGGGTCTAACACTCCCTGAGGTTGAGCTTTTATCCATTTTCCTTTTCTTTTTTTAAAAGAGCGTGAGTAAAACTTAACTCTTCATACTCTCTTCTTGAAACATTTGCCTGTGTTGAATTTTTTTGTCCATTCCCTACTTCAGCACAATTTTTTAGGGCAGGTGTCCTTTACAGCCCTGAGTCCTTGGGAATGTTAAGTGACCATGAGCTGTGAGTTTAAAGCTGCTCCTGCAGGGAAAGGTCAGAAGGTGGCAGCATTTCTCCTTTACCAAATTTGGTTACTGGGGAAACAGAGCCTTAATGGAAGTGGTGTTCTAGGTTGTAAATTAGAATGGAATGTGCCAGGAAAAAGCCCTGTAAGTTTATGTCTCATTACTTCTTGTTGATATGTGCAATTTACTTTTTATTTTTTATCCCAGCAAATTTGATTACAATGGTTTGTTTGTTCTAGGTGTGCAAGATGTGGTTCTTTCACACATATTCGTGTATCTATTCTTCCTCGCATCCTTTTTCCATGTAGGTTATGACACAATGTTGAGTAGTCTCTCTCCTGGTCTTCCGTACGTCTTTGGTGAGTATATATTTCACATGGTTTGTATATCTCTGTTGACCCCAATATGGTAATGTATCCAATCCTCATCCCTTTCTACTTGGTGAACCATAAGTTTTTTAATGAATCTGTGGTTGCCTTTCTCTGTGGAAATATCTTCATTGGTATCAATTTTTAAGTAACTCCTAAAAGTGATATGATAGGATATGTGTCTTTTGCTTTCTCACTTACTACACGTGGCGTGATTACGTCTAGACTCATCTATGGTGCTGCAAATGGCATTGTTTCACTTTTTTCACTAGCGAATATTCCATCTGTACATGGAGGAGTTCTTCTTTGTCCACCCATCTGTTGGTGGACTTTTTGGTTACTTCCATATCTTGGCTATTGTAATACTGTGCCGTGCAGATTTGCCTGCCTGTGTCTTTGCAATTCTCTCTTCTTAGATTTTAGGTCGAGGAGTGGGCCTGCTGGATCATATGGTAGCTCAATGTTGACCTTTTTAAGGCACCTCCATTCTGTTCTCATTCGTGGCCCTTTCCAAGTTACGTCCCACTTGAAGTTGAGGGTATGCACTTCTCCACAACACCTTCAGCATTTATTGTTTGTAGTTTTCTTAAAGATGGTGATTCTGACAAGTGTGAGCTGATACCTTTTTGCGGTTGAATTCGCACGTGCCTCATAATCCGTTGAAATTGAGCTTTAAGGCATGTCCTTTTTATTTTTCTAGCTGTGATTACCCCCTTAGTTCTTCAAAGTGTTCTCTTAAAGTATGTGTCACATTTTGAAATGTTTTGGCCATGACCCCCCTCAAGACATTTTGAGGGCAGGTTTCATTTACAGTTCTGCAGTACTTGTTCCTATGAAATGACCGTTAGCACAGCCTTTAAAGCTGCTTTTGCAGGTAACTGCCAGAGGGTGGCAGCCTTTCTATGTCCCCCACCCTGGTACCTAGGGAAAAGCCCTTGCGGCCTGTGGTGTTTCTCGGTTATAAATTAGAGTGGAGTGTGCCCGGACAAACCCACACAAGCTGATGTCTCCTTACTTTTGTTGGTGTTTTAAATTTACTTTTTATTTTTCATTGGAGTAGTTTTCCACTGTGTACGTGGACCACTTCTACTTTGTGCATTCCTCGGTTGATGGACATTTTCATTGCTTCCGAGTGTTGGCTATGGTAAATATTGTTGGCGTGCAGGATTGCCAGCCTGTGACTTTTTGATTTTCATTTTCTCAGGTGATTGGCCCAGCAGTGGTTGGGATTGATTGACTGGTAGCACCACGTTACCCTTTTCAAAGCACCTTCTTTGTGTTTTCATTAGTGGCTCTTACCACGTCCCCCTTAGAATCGAGGGTACGCTTTTCTCCACAATCGCTTCAGCATTTATTGTTTGCAGCATTTATGCTAATGGCCCTTCTGGCTGCTGTGAGCTGATAGGTTTTTGTAATTTGGGTTTGCATGTCTTTGAAAATTCGTAAAACTCATCATTTTTCTCTGCCGTTTTCTTTTCTGTTAAAAAAAGGAAACAATTGGGAGTACAGTATAACTCTTGTAATTGTCTTCTTGGAAGGTTGCCCTCTTTTGAATTTTTCGGTCGATTTTCCACCCCAGAATTTTTTTAGAGAGCAGGTGTCATTTACCGAACTGCAAGTTTGGTGACTATTTAGTGACCTTTGGCAATGGATTTAAAGCTGCTGTTGTGGGAAGTGGCCTCAAGGAGGCAGCATTTCTCCATTCCCAAATCTGGGTACTAGGGCAGCAGAGTCTTTCTGGAAGTCGTGTTCCTAGGTTGTAAATTACATTGGAATGTGCATGGAGAAACCCCCATAAGATTAGGTCTCATTATTTCTTCTTGGTTTTAAAAATTGCTTTAATTGGGGTAAAGCTTAGAATATTGTTTCTCCTAGGTGTACACGATCTGGTTCATTTGTACATTATATATGTCTATTCAAGTACAGATCCTCTTCCCATGTAAAATGTTACTGAGGGTTCCGC
This sequence comes from Balaenoptera borealis, assembly GCF_965194805.1. Classification (NCBI taxonomy): domain Eukaryota; kingdom Metazoa; phylum Chordata; class Mammalia; order Artiodactyla; family Balaenopteridae; genus Balaenoptera; species Balaenoptera borealis. The sequence continues at coordinate 568,482 of NW_028123762.1, forward strand.
AGACCTCCCTTGCTATATGGTCGGTCTTTTTGAGATATGTATATAATATGTGTTTGTATGCATACAGTAACACTAATCTTAATTTATCCATTCCCCCCACCTTTCCTTTCAGATGAGCATAGTTTGCTTTCTAAGTCTGTGAGTGTCTTTCTCTGTGGAAATATGTTCATTTGTGTCAGTTATTAGATAACGCCTGTAAGTGATATCATAGAATATAGGTCTTTTGCTTTCCGACTTACCTCATGGTTCGTGATTATCTCCAGACTCATTTGTGGTGCCTCAGAGAGCAATGGTTCATTGTCTTCCATGGCTAATATTCCATTGTGGACATGGACCACTTCTTCTTTATCCATTCACCTCTTGTTGGACATTTTGATTGCTTCACTGTCTTGGCTATTGTGAATAAGGCTGCACTGCAGCTTTTGCGGCCTGTGTCTTCTCGATTCTTGTCTTCTCAGGTGAGAGGTCCAATGGTGCGCCTGCTGGATTGAATGGTGCCTCCATTTTTACTTTTAAACACAGCTCCTTTCTGTTCTCATTATTGGCTGTTACCCCTTTACGTCTCACCAGCAGGTAGAGGGTACACAGTTCCCTAAAACCCCTTCAGCATTTATTGTTTGTAGACTTTTTGCTGATGGTCAGTCGACTGGTGTGAGTTGAAACCTTTTTGTAGATTAGATTGCATGGGTCTAACACTCCCTGAGGTTGAGCTTTTATCCATTTTCCTTTTCTTTTTTTAAAAGAGCGTGAGTAAAACTTAACTCTTCATACTCTCTTCTTGAAACATTTGCCTGTGTTGAATTTTTTTGTCCATTCCCTACTTCAGCGCAATTTTTTAGGGCAGGTGTCCTTTACAGCCCTGAGTCCTTGGGAATGTTAAGTGACCATGAGCTGTGAGTTTAAAGCTGCTCCTGCAGGGAAAGGTCAGAAGGTGGCAGCATTTCTCCTTTACCAAATTTGGTTACTGGGGAAACAGAGCCTTAATGGAAGTGGTGTTCTAGGTTGTAAATTAGAATGGAATGTGCCAGGAAAAAGCCCTGTAAGTTTATGTCTCATTACTTCTTGTTGATATGTGTAATTTACTTTTTATTTTTTATCCCAGCAAATTTGATTACAATGGTTTGTTTGTTCTAGGTGTGCAAGATGTGGTTCTTTCACACATATTCGTGTATCTATTCTTCCTCGCATCCTTTTTCCATGTAGGTTATGACACAATGTTGAGTAGTCTCTCTCCTGGTCTTCCGTACGTCTTTGGTGAGTATATATTTCACATGGTTTGTATATCTCTGTTGACCCCAATATGGTAATGTATCCAATCCTCATCCCTTTCTACTTGGTGAACCATAAGTTTTTTAATGAATCTGTGGTTGCCTTTCTCTGTGGAAATATCTTCATTGGTATCAATTTTTAAGTAACTCCTAAAAGTGATATGATAGGATATGTGTCTTTTGCTTTCTCACTTACTACACGTGGCGTGATTACGTCTAGACTCATCTATGGTGCTGCAAATGGCATTGTTTCACTTTTTTCACTAGCGAATATTCCATCTGTACATGGAGGAGTTCTTCTTTGTCCACCCATCTGTTGGTGGACTTTTTGGTTACTTCCATATCTTGGCTATTGTAATACTGTGCCGTGCAGATTTGCCTGCCTGTGTCTTTGCAATTCTCTCTTCTTAGATTTTAGGTCGAGGAGTGGGCCTGCTGGATCATATGGTAGCTCAATGTTGACCTTTTTAAGGCACCTCCATTCTGTTCTCATTCGTGGCCCTTTCCAAGTTACGTCCCACTTGAAGTTGAGGGTATGCACTTCTCCACAACACCTTCAGCATTTATTGTTTGTAGTTTTCTTAAAGATGGTGATTCTGACAAGTGTGAGCTGATACCTTTTTGCGGTTGAATTCGCACGTGCCTCATAATCCGTTGAAATTGAGCTTTAAGGCATGTCCTTTTTATTTTTCTAGCTGTGATTACCCCCTTAGTTCTTCAAAGTGTTCTCTTAAAGTATGTGTCACATTTTGAAATGTTTTGGCCATGACCCCCCTCAAGACATTTTGAGGGCAGGTTTCATTTACAGTTCTGCAGTACTTGTTCCTATGAAATGACCGTTAGCACAGCCTTTAAAGCTGCTTTTGCAGGTAACTGCCAGAGGGTGGCAGCCTTTCTATGTCCCCCACCCTGGTACCTAGGGAAAAGCCCTTGCGGCCTGTGGTGTTTCTCGGTTATAAATTAGAGTGGAGTGTGCCCGGACAAACCCACACAAGCTGATGTCTCCTTACTTTTGTTGGTGTTTTAAATTTACTTTTTATTTTTCATTGGAGTAGTTTTCCACTGTGTACGTGGACCACTTCTACTTTGTGCATTCCTCGGTTGATGGACATTTTCATTGCTTCCGAGTGTTGGCTATGGTAAATATTGTTGGCGTGCAGGATTGCCAGCCTGTGACTTTTTGATTTTCATTTTCTCAGGTGATAGGCCCAGCAGTGGTTGGGATTGATTGACTGGTAGCACCGCGTTACCCTTTTCAAAGCACCTTCTTTGTGTTTTCATTAGTGGCTCTTACCACGTCCCCCTTAGAATCGAGGGTACGCATTTCTCCACAATCGCTTCAGCATTTATTGTTTGCAGCATTTATGCTAATGGCCCTTCTGGCTGCTGTGAGCTGATAGGTTTTTGTAATTTGGGTTTGCATGTCTTTGAAAATTCGTAAAACTCATCATTTTTCTCTGCCGTTTTCTTTTCTGTTAAAAAAAGGAAACAATTGGGAGTACAGTATAACTCTTGAAATTGTCTTCTTGGAAGGTTGCCCTCTTTTGAATTTTTCGGTCGATTTTCCACCCCAGAATTTTTTTAGAGAGCAGGTGTCATTTACCGAACTGCAAGTTTGGTGACTATTTAGTGACCTTTGGCAATGGATTTAAAGCTGCTGTTGTGGGAAGTGGCCTCAAGGAGGCAGCATTTCTCCATTCCCAAATCTGGGTACTAGGGCAGCAGAGTCTTTCTGGAAGTCGTGTTCCTAGGTTGTAAATTACATTGGAATGTGCATGGAGAAACCCCCATAAGATTATGTCTCATTATTTCTTCTTGGTTTTAAAAATTGCTTTAATTGGGGTAAAGCTTAGAATATTGTTTCTCCTAGGTGTACACGATCTGGTTCATTTGTACATTATATATGTCTATTCAAGTACAGATCCTCTTCCCATGTAAAATGTTACTGAGGGTTCCGCAGACCTCCCTTGCTATATGGTCGGTCTTTTTGATATATGTATATAATATGTGTTTGTATGCATACAGTAACACTAATCTTAATTTATCCATTCCCCCCACCTTTCCTTTCAGATGAGCATAGTTTGCTTTCTAAGTCTGTGAGTGTCTTTCTCTGTGGAAATATGTTGATTTGTGTCAGTTATTAGATAACGCCTGTAAGTGATATCATAGAATATAGGTCTTTTGCTTTCCGACTTACCTCATGGTTCGTGATTATCTCCAGACTCATTTGTGGTGCCTCAGAGAGCAATGGTTCATTGTCTTCCATGGCTAATATTCCATTGTGGACATGGACCACTTCTTCTTTATCCATTCACCTCTTGTTGGACATTTTGATTGCTTCACTGTCTTGGCTATTGTGAATAAGGCTGCACTGCAGCTTTTGCGGCCTGTGTCTTCTCGATTCTTGTCTTCTCAGGTGAGAGGTCCAATGGTGCGCCTGCTGGATTGAATGGTGCCTCCATTTTTACTTTTAAACACAGCTCCTTTCTGTTCTCATTATTGGCTGTTACCCCTTTACGTCTCACCAGCAGGTAGAGGGTACACAGTTCCCTAAAACCCCTTCAGCATTTATTGTTTGTAGACTTTTTGCTGATGGTCAGTCGACTGGTGTGAGTTGAAACCTTTTTGTAGATTAGATTGCATGGGTCTAACACTCCCTGAGGTTGAGCTTTTATCCATTTTCCTTTTCTTTTTTTAAAAGAGCGTGAGTAAAACTTAACTCTTCATACTCTCTTCTTGAAACATTTGCCTGTGTTGAATTTTTTTGTCCATTCCCTACTTCAGCGCAATTTTTTAGGGCAGGTGTCCTTTACAGCCCTGAGTCCTTGGGAATGTTAAGTGACCATGAGCTGTGAGTTTAAAGCTGCTCCTGCAGGGAAAGGTCAGAAGGTGGCAGCATTTCTCCTTTACCAAATTTGGTTACTGGGGAAACAGAGCCTTAATGGAAGTGGTGTTCTAGGTTGTAAATTAGAATGGAATGTGCCAGGAAAAAGCCCTGTAAGTTTATGTCTCATTACTTCTTGTTGATATGTGCAATTTACTTTTTATTTTTTATCCCAGCAAATTTGATTACAATGGTTTGTTTGTTCTAGGTGTGCAAGATGTGGTTCTTTCACACATATTCGTGTATCTATTCTTCCTCGCATCCTTTTTCCATGTAGGTTATGACACAATGTTGAGTAGTCTCTCTCCTGGTCTTCCGTACGTCTTTGGTGAGTATATATTTCACATGGTTTGTATATCTCTGTTGACCCCAATATGGTAATGTATCCAATCCTCATCCCTTTCTACTTGGTGAACCATAAGTTTTTTAATGAATCTGTGGTTGCCTTTCTCTGTGGAAATATCTTCATTGGTATCAATTTTTAAGTAACTCCTAAAAGTGATATGATAGGATATGTGTCTTTTGCTTTCTCACTTACTACACGTGGCGTGATTACGTCTAGACTCATCTATGGTGCTGCAAATGGCATTGTTTCACTTTTTTCACTAGCGAATATTCCATCTGTACATGGAGGAGTTCTTCTTTGTCCACCCATCTGTTGGTGGACTTTTTGGTTACTTCCATATCTTGGCTATTGTAATACTGTGCCGTGCAGATTTGCCTGCCTGTGTCTTTGCAATTCTCTCTTCTTAGATTTTAGGTCGAGGAGTGGGCCTGCTGGATCATATGGTAGCTCAATGTTGACCTTTTTAAGGCACCTCCATTCTGTTCTCATTCGTGGCCCTTTCCAAGTTACGTCCCACTTGAAGTTGAGGGTATGCACTTCTCCACAACACCTTCAGCATTTATTGTTTGTAGTTTTCTTAAAGATGGTGATTCTGACAAGTGTGAGCTGATACCTTTTTGCGGTTGAATTCGCACGTGCCTCATAATCCGTTGAAATTGAGCTTTAAGGCATGTCCTTTTTATTTTTCTAGCTGTGATTACCCCCTTAGTTCTTCAAAGTGTTCTCTTAAAGTATGTGTCACATTTTGAAATGTTTTGGCCATGACCCCCCTCAAGACATTTTGAGGGCAGGTTTCATTTACAGTTCTGCAGTACTTGTTCCTATGAAATGACCGTTAGCACAGCCTTTAAAGCTGCTTTTGCAGGTAACTGCCAGAGGGTGGCAGCCTTTCTATGTCCCCCACCCTGGTACCTAGGGAAAAGCCCTTGCGGCCTGTGGTGTTTCTCGGTTATAAATTAGAGTGGAGTGTGCCCGGACAAACCCACACAAGCTGATGTCTCCTTACTTTTGTTGGTGTTTTAAATTTACTTTTTATTTTTCATTGGAGTAGTTTTCCACTGTGTACGTGGACCACTTCTACTTTGTGCATTCCTCGGTTGATGGACATTTTCATTGCTTCCGAGTGTTGGCTATGGTAAATATTGTTGGCGTGCAGGATTGCCAGCCTGTGACTTTTTGATTCTCATTTTCTCAGGTGATAGGCCCAGCAGTGGTTGGGATTGATTGACTGGTAGCACCGCGTTACCCTTTTCAAAGCACCTTCTTTGTGTTTTCATTAGTGGCTCTTACCACGTCCCCCTTAGAATCGAGGGTACGCATTTCTCCACAATCGCTTCAGCATTTATTGTTTGCAGCATTTATGCTAATGGCCCTTCTGGCTGCTGTGAGCTGATAGGTTTTTGTAATTTGGGTTTGCATGTCTTTGAAAATTCGTAAAACTCATCATTTTTCTCTGCCGTTTTCTTTTCTGTTAAAAAAAGGAAACAATTGGGAGTACAGTATAACTCTTGAAATTGTCTTCTTGGAAGGTTGCCCTCTTTTGAATTTTTCGGTCGATTTTCCACCCCAGAATTTTTTTAGAGAGCAGGTGTCATTTACCGAACTGCAAGTTTGGTGACTATTTAGTGACCTTTGGCAATGGATTTAAAGCTGCTGTTGTGGGAAGTGGCCTCAAGGAGGCAGCATTTCTCCATTCCCAAATCTGGGTACTAGGGCAGCAGAGTCTTTCTGGAAGTCGTGTTCCTAGGTTGTAAATTACATTGGAATGTGCATGGAGAAACCCCCATAAGATTAGGTCTCATTATTTCTTCTTGGTTTTAAAAATTGCTTTAATTGGGGTAAAGCTTAGAATATTGTTTCTCCTAGGTGTACACGATCTGGTTCATTTGTACATTATATATGTCTATTCAAGTACAGATCCTCTTCCCATGTAAAATGTTACTGAGGGTTCCGCAGACCTCCCTTGCTATATGGTCGGTCTTTTTGAGATATGTATATAATATGTGTTTGTATGCATACAGTAACACTAATCTTAATTTATCCATTCCCCCCACCTTTCCTTTCAGATGAGCATAGTTTGCTTTCTAAGTCTGTGAGTGTCTTTCTCTGTGGAAATATGTTGATTTGTGTCAGTTATTAGATAACGCCTGTAAGTGATATCATAGAATATAGGTCTTTTGCTTTCCGACTTACCTCATGGTTCGTGATTATCTCCAGACTCATTTGTGGTGCCTCAGAGAGCAATGGTTCATTGTCTTCCATGGCTAATATTCCATTGTGGACATGGACCACTTCTTCTTTATCCATTCACCTCTTGTTGGACATTTTGATTGCTTCACTGTCTTGGCTATTGTGAATAAGGCTGCACTGCAGCTTTTGCGGCCTGTGTCTTCTCGATTCTTGTCTTCTCAGGTGAGAGGTCCAATGGTGCGCCTGCTGGATTGAATGGTGCCTCCATTTTTACTTTTAAACACAGCTCCTTTCTGTTCTCATTATTGGCTGTTACCCCTTTACGTCTCACCAGCAGGTAGAGGGTACACAGTTCCCTAAAACCCCTTCAGCATTTATTGTTTGTAGACTTTTTGCTGATGGTCAGTCGACTGGTGTGAGTTGAAACCTTTTTGTAGATTAGATTGCATGGGTCTAACACTCCCTGAGGTTGAGCTTTTATCCATTTTCCTTTTCTTTTTTTAAAAGAGCGTGAGTAAAACTTAACTCTTCATACTCTCTTCTTGAAACATTTGCCTGTGTTGAATTTTTTTGTCCATTCCCTACTTCAGCGCAATTTTTTAGGGCAGGTGTCCTTTACAGCCCTGAGTCCTTGGGAATGTTAAGTGACCATGAGCTGTGAGTTTAAAGCTGCTCCTGCAGGGAAAGGTCAGAAGGTGGCAGCATTTCTCCTTTACCAAATTTGGTTACTGGGGAAACAGAGCCTTAATGGAAGTGGTGTTCTAGGTTGTAAATTAGAATGGAATGTGCCAGGAAAAAGCCCTGTAAGTTTATGTCTCATTACTTCTTGTTGATATGTGCAATTTACTTTTTATTTTTTATCCCAGCAAATTTGATTACAATGGTTTGTTTGTTCTAGGTGTGCAAGATGTGGTTCTTTCACACATATTCGTGTATCTATTCTTCCTCGCATCCTTTTTCCATGTAGGTTATGACACAATGTTGAGTAGTCTCTCTCCTGGTCTTCCGTACGTCTTTGGTGAGTATATATTTCACATGGTTTGTATATCTCTGTTGACCCCAATATGGTAATGTATCCAATCCTCATCCCTTTCTACTTGGTGAACCATAAGTTTTTTAATGAATCTGTGGTTGCCTTTCTCTGTGGAAATATCTTCATTGGTATCAATTTTTAAGTAACTCCTAAAAGTGATATGATAGGATATGTGTCTTTTGCTTTCTCACTTACTACACGTGGCGTGATTACGTCTAGACTCATCTATGGTGCTGCAAATGGCATTGTTTCACTTTTTTCACTAGCGAATATTCCATCTGTACATGGAGGAGTTCTTCTTTGTCCACCCATCTGTTGGTGGACTTTTTGGTTACTTCCATATCTTGGCTATTGTAATACTGTGCCGTGCAGATTTGCCTGCCTGTGTCTTTGCAATTCTCTCTTCTTAGATTTTAGATCGAGGAGTGGGCCTGCTGGATCATATGGTAGCTCAATGTTGACCTTTTTAAGGCACCTCCATTCTGTTCTCATTCGTGGCCCTTTCCAAGTTACGTCCCACTTGAAGTTGAGGGTATGCACTTCTCCACAACACCTTCAGCATTTATTGTTTGTAGTTTTCTTAAAGATGGTGATTCTGACAAGTGTGAGCTGATACCTTTTTGCGGTTGAATTCGCACGTGCCTCATAATCCGTTGAAATTGAGCTTTAAGGCATGTCCTTTTTATTTTTCTAGCTGTGATTACCCCCTTAGTTCTTCAAAGTGTTCTCTTAAAGTATGTGTCACATTTTGAAATGTTTTGGCCATGACCCCCCTCAAGACATTTTGAGGGCAGGTTTCATTTACAGTTCTGCAGTACTTGTTCCTATGAAATGACCGTTAGCACAGCCTTTAAAGCTGCTTTTGCAGGTAACTGCCAGAGGGTGGCAGCCTTTCTATGTCCCCCACCCTGGTACCTAGGGAAAAGCCCTTGCGGCCTGTGGTGTTTCTCGGTTATAAATTAGAGTGGAGTGTGCCCGGACAAACCCACACAAGCTGATGTCTCCTTACTTTTGTTGGTGTTTTAAATTTACTTTTTATTTTTCATTGGAGTAGTTTTCCACTGTGTACGTGGACCACTTCTACTTTGTGCATTCCTCGGTTGATGGACATTTTCATTGCTTCCGAGTGTTGGCTATGGTAAATATTGTTGGCGTGCAGGATTGCCAGCCTGTGACTTTTTGATTCTCATTTTCTCAGGTGATAGGCCCAGCAGTGGTTGGGATTGATTGACTGGTAGCACCGTGTTACCCTTTTCAAAGCACCTTCTTTGTGTTTTCATTAGTGGCTCTTACCACGTCCCCCTTAGAATCGAGGGTACGCATTTCTCCACAATCGCTTCAGCATTTATTGTTTGCAGCATTTATGCTAATGGCCCTTCTGGCTGCTGTGAGCTGATAGGTTTTTGTAATTTGGGTTTGCATGTCTTTGAAAATTCGTAAAACTCATCATTTTTCTCTGCCGTTTTCTTTTCTGTTAAAAAAAGGAAACAATTGGGAGTACAGTATAACTCTTGAAATTGTCTTCTTGGAAGGTTGCCCTCTTTTGAATTTTTCGGTCGATTTTCCACCCCAGAATTTTTTTAGAGAGCAGGTGTCATTTACCGAACTGCAAGTTTGGTGACTATTTAGTGACCTTTGGCAATGGATTTAAAGCTGCTGTTGTGGGAAGTGGCCTCAAGGAGGCAGCATTTCTCCATTCCCAAATCTGGGTACTAGGGCAGCAGAGTCTTTCTGGAAGTCGTGTTCCTAGGTTGTAAATTACATTGGAATGTGCATGGAGAAACCCCCATAAGATTAGGTCTCATTATTTCTTCTTGGTTTTAAAAATTGCTTTAATTGGGGTAAAGCTTAGAATATTGTTTCTCCTAGGTGTACACGATCTGGTTCATTTGTACATTATATATGTCTATTCAAGTACAGATCCTCTTCCCATGTAAAATGTTACTGAGGGTTCCGCAGACCTCCCTTGCTATATGGTCGGTCTTTTTGATATATGTATATAATATGTGTTTGTATGCATACAGTAACACTAATCTTAATTTATCCATTCCCCCCACCTTTCCTTTCAGATGAGCATAGTTTGCTTTCTAAGTCTGTGAGTGTCTTTCTCTGTGGAAATATGTTGATTTGTGTCAGTTATTAGATAACGCCTGTAAGTGATATCATAGAATATAGGTCTTTTGCTTTCCGACTTACCTCATGGTTCGTGATTATCTCCAGACTCATTTGTGGTGCCTCAGAGAGCAATGGTTCATTGTCTTCCATGGCTAATATTCCATTGTGGACATGGACCACTTCTTCTTTATCCATTCACCTCTTGTTGGACATTTTGATTGCTTCACTGTCTTGGCTATTGTGAATAAGGCTGCACTGCAGCTTTTGCGGCCTGTGTCTTCTCGATTCTTGTCTTCTCAGGTGAGAGGTCCAATGGTGCGCCTGCTGGATTGAATGGTGCCTCCATTTTTACTTTTAAACACAGCTCCTTTCTGTTCTCATTATTGGCTGTTACCCCTTTACGTCTCACCAGCAGGTAGAGGGTACACAGTTCCCTAAAACCCCTTCAGCATTTATTGTTTGTAGACTTTTTGCTGATGGTCAGTCGACTGGTGTGAGTTGAAACCTTTTTGTAGATTAGATTGCATGGGTCTAACACTCCCTGAGGTTGAGCTTTTATCCATTTTCCTTTTCTTTTTTTAAAAGAGCGTGAGTAAAACTTAACTCTTCATACTCTCTTCTTGAAACATTTGCCTGTGTTGAATTTTTTTGTCCATTCCCTACTTCAGCGCAATTTTTTAGGGCAGGTGTCCTTTACAGCCCTGAGTCCTTGGGAATGTTAAGTGACCATGAGCTGTGAGTTTAAAGCTGCTCCTGCAGGGAAAGGTCAGAAGGTGGCAGCATTTCTCCTTTACCAAATTTGGTTACTGGGGAAACAGAGCCTTAATGGAAGTGGTGTTCTAGGTTGTAAATTAGAATGGAATGTGCCAGGAAAAAGCCCTGTAAGTTTATGTCTCATTACTTCTTGTTGATATGTGCAATTTACTTTTTATTTTTTATCCCAGCAAATTTGATTACAATGGTTTGTTTGTTCTAGGTGTGCAAGATGTGGTTCTTTCACACATATTCGTGTATCTATTCTTCCTCGCATCCTTTTTCCATGTAGGTTATGACACAATGTTGAGTAGTCTCTCTCCTGGTCTTCCGTACGTCTTTGGTGAGTATATATTTCACATGGTTTGTATATCTCTGTTGACCCCAATATGGTAATGTATCCAATCCTCATCCCTTTCTACTTGGTGAACCATAAGTTTTTTAATGAATCTGTGGTTGCCTTTCTCTGTGGAAATATCTTCATTGGTATCAATTTTTAAGTAACTCCTAAAAGTGATATGATAGGATATGTGTCTTTTGCTTTCTCACTTACTACACGTGGCGTGATTACGTCTAGACTCATCTATGGTGCTGCAAATGGCATTGTTTCACTTTTTTCACTAGCGAATATTCCATCTGTACATGGAGGAGTTCTTCTTTGTCCACCCATCTGTTGGTGGACTTTTTGGTTACTTCCATATCTTGGCTATTGTAATACTGTGCCGTGCAGATTTGCCTGCCTGTGTCTTTGCAATTCTCTCTTCTTAGATTTTAGGTCGAGGAGTGGGCCTGCTGGATCATATGGTAGCTCAATGTTGACCTTTTTAAGGCACCTCCATTCTGTTCTCATTCGTGGCCCTTTCCAAGTTACGTCCCACTTGAAGTTGAGGGTATGCACTTCTCCACAACACCTTCAGCATTTATTGTTTGTAGTTTTCTTAAAGATGGTGATTCTGACAAGTGTGAGCTGATACCTTTTTGCGGTTGAATTCGCACGTGCCTCATAATCCGTTGAAATTGAGCTTTAAGGCATGTCCTTTTTATTTTTCTAGCTGTGATTACCCCCTTAGTTCTTCAAAGTGTTCTCTTAAAGTATGTGTCACATTTTGAAATGTTTTGGCCATGACCCCCCTCAAGACATTTTGAGGGCAGGTTTCATTTACAGTTCTGCAGTACTTGTTCCTATGAAATGACCGTTAGCACAGCCTTTAAAGCTGCTTTTGCAGGTAACTGCCAGAGGGTGGCAGCCTTTCTATGTCCCCCACCCTGGTACCTAGGGAAAAGCCCTTGCGGCCTGTGGTGTTTCTCGGTTATAAATTAGAGTGGAGTGTGCCCGGACAAACCCACACAAGCTGATGTCTCCTTACTTTTGTTGGTGTTTTAAATTTACTTTTTATTTTTCATTGGAGTAGTTTTCCACTGTGTACGTGGACCACTTCTACTTTGTGCATTCCTCGGTTGATGGACATTTTCATTGCTTCCGAGTGTTGGCTATGGTAAATATTGTTGGCGTGCAGGATTGCCAGCCTGTGACTTTTTGATTCTCATTTTCTCAGGTGATAGGCCCAGCAGTGGTTGGGATTGATTGACTGGTAGCACCGTGTTACCCTTTTCAAAGCACCTTCTTTGTGTTTTCATTAGTGGCTCTTACCACGTCCCCCTTAGAATCGAGGGTACGCATTTCTCCACAATCGCTTCAGCATTTATTGTTTGCAGCATTTATGCTAATGGCCCTTCTGGCTGCTGTGAGCTGATAGGTTTTTTAATTTGGGTTTGCATGTCTTTGAAAATTCGTAAAACTCATCATTTTTCTCTGCCGTTTTCTTTTCTGTTAAAAAAAGGAAACAATTGGGAGTACAGTATAACTCTTGAAATTGTCTTCTTGGAAGGTTGCCCTCTTTTGAATTTTTCGGTCGATTTTCCACCCCAGAATTTTTTTAGAGAGCAGGTGTCATTTACCGAACTGCAAGTTTGGTGACTATTTAGTGACCTTTGGCAATGGATTTAAAGCTGCTGTTGTGGGAAGTGGCCTCAAGGAGGCAGCATTTCTCCATTCCCAAATCTGGGTACTAGGGCAGCAGAGTCTTTCTGGAAGTCGTGTTCCTAGGTTGTAAATTACATTGGAATGTGCATGGAGAAACCCCCATAAGATTAGGTCTCATTATTTCTTCTTGGTTTTAAAAATTGCTTTAATTGGGGTAAAGCTTAGAATATTGTTTCTCCTAGGTGTACACGATCTGGTTCATTTGTACATTATATATGTCTATTCAAGTACAGATCCTCTTCCCATGTAAAATGTTACTGAGGGTTCCGCAGACCTCCCTTGCTATATGGTCGGTCTTTTTGAGATATGTATATAATATGTGTTTGTATGCATACAGTAACACTAATCTTAATTTATCCATTCCCCCCACCTTTCCTTTCAGATGAGCATAGTTTGCTTTCTAAGTCTGTGAGTGTCTTTCTCTGTGGAAATATGTTCATTTGTGTCAGTTATTAGATAACGCCTGTAAGTGATATCATAGAATATAGGTCTTTTGCTTTCCGACTTACCTCATGGTTCGTGATTATCTCCAGACTCATTTGTGGTGCCTCAGAGAGCAATGGTTCATTGTCTTCCATGGCTAATATTCCATTGTGGACATGGACCACTTCTTCTTTATCCATTCACCTCTTGTTGGACATTTTGATTGCTTCACTGTCTTGGCTATTGTGAATAAGGCTGCACTGCAGCTTTTGCGGCCTGTGTCTTCTCGATTCTTGTCTTCTCAGGTGAGAGGTCCAATGGTGCGCCTGCTGGATTGAATGGTGCCTCCATTTTTACTTTTAAACACAGCTCCTTTCTGTTCTCATTATTGGCTGTTACCCCTTTACGTCTCACCAGCAGGTAGAGGGTACACAGTTCCCTAAAACCCCTTCAGCATTTATTGTTTGTAGACTTTTTGCTGATGGTCAGTCGACTGGTGTGAGTTGAAACCTTTTTGTAGATTAGATTGCATGGGTCTAACACTCCCTGAGGTTGAGCTTTTATCCATTTTCCTTTTCTTTTTTTAAAAGAGCGTGAGTAAAACTTAACTCTTCATACTCTCTTCTTGAAACATTTGCCTGTGTTGAATTTTTTTGTCCATTCCCTACTTCAGCGCAATTTTTTAGGGCAGGTGTCCTTTACAGCCCTGAGTCCTTGGGAATGTTAAGTGACCATGAGCTGTGAGTTTAAAGCTGCTCCTGCAGGGAAAGGTCAGAAGGTGGCAGCATTTCTCCTTTACCAAATTTGGTTACTGGGGAAACAGAGCCTTAATGGAAGTGGTGTTCTAGGTTGTAAATTAGAATGGAATGTGCCAGGAAAAAGCCCTGTAAGTTTATGTCTCATTACTTCTTGTTGATATGTGCAATTTACTTTTTATTTTTTATCCCAGCAAATTTGATTACAATGGTTTGTTTGTTCTAGGTGTGCAAGATGTGGTTCTTTCACACATATTCGTGTATCTATTCTTCCTCGCATCCTTTTTCCATGTAGGTTATGACACAATGTTGAGTAGTCTCTCTCCTGGTCTTCCGTACGTCTTTGGTGAGTATATATTTCACATGGTTTGTATATCTCTGTTGACCCCAATATGGTAATGTATCCAATCCTCATCCCTTTCTACTTGGTGAACCATAAGTTTTTTAATGAATCTGTGGTTGCCTTTCTCTGTGGAAATATCTTCATTGGTATCAATTTTTAAGTAACTCCTAAAAGTGATATGATAGGATATGTGTCTTTTGCTTTCTCACTTACTACACGTGGCGTGATTACGTCTAGACTCATCTATGGTGCTGCAAATGGCATTGTTTCACTTTTTTCACTAGCGAATATTCCATCTGTACATGGAGGAGTTCTTCTTTGTCCACCCATCTGTTGGTGGACTTTTTGGTTACTTCCATATCTTGGCTATTGTAATACTGTGCCGTGCAGATTTGCCTGCCTGTGTCTTTGCAATTCTCTCTTCTTAGATTTTAGGTCGAGGAGTGGGCCTGCTGGATCATATGGTAGCTCAATGTTGACCTTTTTAAGGCACCTCCATTCTGTTCTCATTCGTGGCCCTTTCCAAGTTACGTCCCACTTGAAGTTGAGGGTATGCACTTCTCCACAACACCTTCAGCATTTATTGTTTGTAGTTTTCTTAAAGATGGTGATTCTGACAAGTGTGAGCTGATACCTTTTTGCGGTTGAATTCGCACGTGCCTCATAATCCGTTGAAATTGAGCTTTAAGGCATGTCCTTTTTATTTTTCTAGCTGTGATTACCCCCTTAGTTCTTCAAAGTGTTCTCTTAAAGTATGTGTCACATTTTGAAATGTTTTGGCCATGACCCCCCTCAAGACATTTTGAGGGCAGGTTTCATTTACAGTTCTGCAGTACTTGTTCCTATGAAATGACCGTTAGCACAGCCTTTAAAGCTGCTTTTGCAGGTAACTGCCAGAGGGTGGCAGCCTTTCTATGTCCCCCACCCTGGTACCTAGGGAAAAGCCCTTGCGGCCTGTGGTGTTTCTCGGTTATAAATTAGAGTGGAGTGTGCCCGGACAAACCCACACAAGCTGATGTCTCCTTACTTTTGTTGGTGTTTTAAATTTACTTTTTATTTTTCATTGGAGTAGTTTTCCACTGTGTACGTGGACCACTTCTACTTTGTGCATTCCTCGGTTGATGGACATTTTCATTGCTTCCGAGTGTTGGCTATGGTAAATATTGTTGGCGTGCAGGATTGCCAGCCTGTGACTTTTTGATTCTCATTTTCTCAGGTGATAGGCCCAGCAGTGGTTGGGATTGATTGACTGGTAGCACCGTGTTACCCTTTTCAAAGCACCTTCTTTGTGTTTTCATTAGTGGCTCTTACCACGTCCCCCTTAGAATCGAGGGTACGCATTTCTCCACAATCGCTTCAGCATTTATTGTTTGCAGCATTTATGCTAATGGCCCTTCTGGCTGCTGTGAGCTGATAGGTTTTTGTAATTTGGGTTTGCATGTCTTTGAAAATTCGTAAAACTCATCATTTTTCTCTGCCGTTTTCTTTTCTGTTAAAAAAAGGAAACAATTGGGAGTACAGTATAACTCTTGAAATTGTCTTCTTGGAAGGTTGCCCTCTTTTGAATTTTTCGGTCGATTTTCCACCCCAGAATTTTTTTAGAGAGCAGGTGTCATTTACCGAACTGCAAGTTTGGTGACTATTTAGTGACCTTTGGCAATGGATTTAAAGCTGCTGTTGTGGGAAGTGGCCTCAAGGAGGCAGCATTTCTCCATTCCCAAATCTGGGTACTAGGGCAGCAGAGTCTTTCTGGAAGTCGTGTTCCTAGGTTGTAAATTACATTGGAATGTGCATGGAGAAACCCCCATAAGATTAGGTCTCATTATTTCTTCTTGGTTTTAAAAATTGCTTTAATTGGGGTAAAGCTTAGAATATTGTTTCTCCTAGGTGTACACGATCTGGTTCATTTGTACATTATATATGTCTATTCAAGTACAGATCCTCTTCCCATGTAAAATGTTACTGAGGGTTCCGCAGACCTCCCTTGCTATATGGTCGGTCTTTTTGAGATATGTATATAATATGTGTTTGTATGCATACAGTAACACTAATCTTAATTTATCCATTCCCCCCACCTTTCCTTTCAGATGAGCATAGTTTGCTTTCTAAGTCTGTGAGTGTCTTTCTCTGTGGAAATATGTTCATTTGTGTCAGTTATTAGATAACGCCTGTAAGTGATATCATAGAATATAGGTCTTTTGCTTTCCGACTTACCTCATGGTTCGTGATTATCTCCAGACTCATTTGTGGTGCCTCAGAGAGCAATGGTTCATTGTCTTCCATGGCTAATATTCCATTGTGGACATGGACCACTTCTTCTTTATCCATTCACCTCTTGTTGGACATTTTGATTGCTTCACTGTCTTGGCTATTGTGAATAAGGCTGCACTGCAGCTTTTGCGGCCTGTGTCTTCTCGATTCTTGTCTTCTCAGGTGAGAGGTCCAATGGTGCGCCTGCTGGATTGAATGGTGCCTCCATTTTTACTTTTAAACACAGCTCCTTTCTGTTCTCATTATTGGCTGTTACCCCTTTACGTCTCACCAGCAGGTAGAGGGTACACAGTTCCCTAAAACCCCTTCAGCATTTATTGTTTGTAGACTTTTTGCTGATGGTCAGTCGACTGGTGTGAGTTGAAACCTTTTTGTAGATTAGATTGCATGGGTCTAACACTCCCTGAGGTTGAGCTTTTATCCATTTTCCTTTTCTTTTTTTAAAAGAGCGTGAGTAAAACTTAACTCTTCATACTCTCTTCTTGAAACATTTGCCTGTGTTGAATTTTTTTGTCCATTCCCTACTTCAGCGCAATTTTTTAGGGCAGGTGTCCTTTACAGCCCTGAGTCCTTGGGAATGTTAAGTGACCATGAGCTGTGAGTTTAAAGCTGCTCCTGCAGGGAAAGGTCAGAAGGTGGCAGCATTTCTCCTTTACCAAATTTGGTTACTGGGGAAACAGAGCCTTAATGGAAGTGGTGTTCTAGGTTGTAAATTAGAATGGAATGTGCCAGGAAAAAGCCCTGTAAGTTTATGTCTCATTACTTCTTGTTGATATGTGTAATTTACTTTTTATTTTTTATCCCAGCAAATTTGATTACAATGGTTTGTTTGTTCTAGGTGTGCAAGATGTGGTTCTTTCACACATATTCGTGTATCTATTCTTCCTCGCATCCTTTTTCCATGTAGGTTATGACACAATGTTGAGTAGTCTCTCTCCTGGTCTTCCGTACGTCTTTGGTGAGTATATATTTCACATGGTTTGTATATCTCTGTTGACCCCAATATGGTAATGTATCCAATCCTCATCCCTTTCTACTTGGTGAACCATAAGTTTTTTAATGAATCTGTGGTTGCCTTTCTCTGTGGAAATATCTTCATTGGTATCAATTTTTAAGTAACTCCTAAAAGTGATATGATAGGATATGTGTCTTTTGCTTTCTCACTTACTACACGTGGCGTGATTACGTCTAGACTCATCTATGGTGCTGCAAATGGCATTGTTTCACTTTTTTCACTAGCGAATATTCCATCTGTACATGGAGGAGTTCTTCTTTGTCCACCCATCTGTTGGTGGACTTTTTGGTTACTTCCATATCTTGGCTATTGTAATACTGTGCCGTGCAGATTTGCCTGCCTGTGTCTTTGCAATTCTCTCTTCTTAGATTTTAGGTCGAGGAGTGGGCCTGCTGGATCATATGGTAGCTCAATGTTGACCTTTTTAAGGCACCTCCATTCTGTTCTCATTCGTGGCCCTTTCCAAGTTACGTCCCACTTGAAGTTGAGGGTATGCACTTCTCCACAACACCTTCAGCATTTATTGTTTGTAGTTTTCTTAAAGATGGTGATTCTGACAAGTGTGAGCTGATACCTTTTTGCGGTTGAATTCGCACGTGCCTCATAATCCGTTGAAATTGAGCTTTAAGGCATGTCCTTTTTATTTTTCTAGCTGTGATTACCCCCTTAGTTCTTCAAAGTGTTCTCTTAAAGTATGTGTCACATTTTGAAATGTTTTGGCCATGACCCCCCTCAAGACATTTTGAGGGCAGGTTTCATTTACAGTTCTGCAGTACTTGTTCCTATGAAATGACCGTTAGCACAGCCTTTAAAGCTGCTTTTGCAGGTAACTGCCAGAGGGTGGCAGCCTTTCTATGTCCCCCACCCTGGTACCTAGGGAAAAGCCCTTGCGGCCTGTGGTGTTTCTCGGTTATAAATTAGAGTGGAGTGTGCCCGGACAAACCCACACAAGCTGATGTCTCCTTACTTTTGTTGGTGTTTTAAATTTACTTTTTATTTTTCATTGGAGTAGTTTTCCACTGTGTACGTGGACCACTTCTACTTTGTGCATTCCTCGGTTGATGGACATTTTCATTGCTTCCGAGTGTTGGCTATGGTAAATATTGTTGGCGTGCAGGATTGCCAGCCTGTGACTTTTTGATTTTCATTTTCTCAGGTGATAGGCCCAGCAGTGGTTGGGATTGATTGACTGGTAGCACCGCGTTACCCTTTTCAAAGCACCTTCTTTGTGTTTTCATTAGTGGCTCTTACCACGTCCCCCTTAGAATCGAGGGTACGCATTTCTCCACAATCGCTTCAGCATTTATTGTTTGCAGCATTTATGCTAATGGCCCTTCTGGCTGCTGTGAGCTGATAGGTTTTTGTAATTTGGGTTTGCATGTCTTTGAAAATTCGTAAAACTCATCATTTTTCTCTGCCGTTTTCTTTTCTGTTAAAAAAAGGAAACAATTGGGAGTACAGTATAACTCTTGAAATTGTCTTCTTGGAAGGTTGCCCTCTTTTGAATTTTTCGGTCGATTTTCCACCCCAGAATTTTTTTAGAGAGCAGGTGTCATTTACCGAACTGCAAGTTTGGTGACTATTTAGTGACCTTTGGCAATGGATTTAAAGCTGCTGTTGTGGGAAGTGGCCTCAAGGAGGCAGCATTTCTCCATTCCCAAATCTGGGTACTAGGGCAGCAGAGTCTTTCTGGAAGTCGTGTTCCTAGGTTGTAAATTACATTGGAATGTGCATGGAGAAACCCCCATAAGATTAGGTCTCATTATTTCTTCTTGGTTTTAAAAATTGCTTTAATTGGGGTAAAGCTTAGAATATTGTTTCTCCTAGGTGTACACGATCTGGTTCATTTGTACATTATATATGTCTATTCAAGTACAGATCCTCTTCCCATGTAAAATGTTACTGAGGGTTCCGCAGACCTCCCTTGCTATATGGTCGGTCTTTTTGATATATGTATATAATATGTGTTTGTATGCATACAGTAACACTAATCTTAATTTATCCATTCCCCCCACCTTTCCTTTCAGATGAGCATAGTTTGCTTTCTAAGTCTGTGAGTGTCTTTCTCTGTGGAAATATGTTCATTTGTGTCAGTTATTAGATAACGCCTGTAAGTGATATCATAGAATATAGGTCTTTTGCTTTCCGACTTACCTCATGGTTCGTGATTATCTCCAGACTCATTTGTGGTGCCTCAGAGAGCAATGGTTCATTGTCTTCCATGGCTAATATTCCATTGTGGACATGGACCACTTCTTCTTTATCCATTCACCTCTTGTTGGACATTTTGATTGCTTCACTGTCTTGGCTATTGTGAATAAGGCTGCACTGCAGCTTTTGCGGCCTGTGTCTTCTCGATTCTTGTCTTCTCAGGTGAGAGGTCCAATGGTGCGCCTGCTGGATTGAATGGTGCCTCCATTTTTACTTTTAAACACAGCTCCTTTCTGTTCTCATTATTGGCTGTTACCCCTTTACGTCTCACCAGCAGGTAGAGGGTACACAGTTCCCTAAAACCCCTTCAGCATTTATTGTTTGTAGACTTTTTGCTGATGGTCAGTCGACTGGTGTGAGTTGAAACCTTTTTGTAGATTAGATTGCATGGGTCTAACACTCCCTGAGGTTGAGCTTTTATCCATTTTCCTTTTCTTTTTTTAAAAGAGCGTGAGTAAAACTTAACTCTTCATACTCTCTTCTTGAAACATTTGCCTGTGTTGAATTTTTTTGTCCATTCCCTACTTCAGCGCAATTTTTTAGGGCAGGTGTCCTTTACAGCCCTGAGTCCTTGGGAATGTTAAGTGACCATGAGCTGTGAGTTTAAAGCTGCTCCTGCAGGGAAAGGTCAGAAGGTGGCAGCATTTCTCCTTTACCAAATTTGGTTACTGGGGAAACAGAGCCTTAATGGAAGTGGTGTTCTAGGTTGTAAATTAGAATGGAATGTGCCAGGAAAAAGCCCTGTAAGTTTATGTCTCATTACTTCTTGTTGATATGTGCAATTTACTTTTTATTTTTTATCCCAGCAAATTTGATTACAATGGTTTGTTTGTTCTAGGTGTGCAAGATGTGGTTCTTTCACACATATTCGTGTATCTATTCTTCCTCGCATCCTTTTTCCATGTAGGTTATGACACAATGTTGAGTAGTCTCTCTCCTGGTCTTCCGTACGTCTTTGGTGAGTATATATTTCACATGGTTTGTATATCTCTGTTGACCCCAATATGGTAATGTATCCAATCCTCATCCCTTTCTACTTGGTGAACCATAAGTTTTTTAATGAATCTGTGGTTGCCTTTCTCTGTGGAAATATCTTCATTGGTATCAATTTTTAAGTAACTCCTAAAAGTGATATGATAGGATATGTGTCTTTTGCTTTCTCACTTACTACACGTGGCGTGATTACGTCTAGACTCATCTATGGTGCTGCAAATGGCATTGTTTCACTTTTTTCACTAGCGAATATTCCATCTGTACATGGAGGAGTTCTTCTTTGTCCACCCATCTGTTGGTGGACTTTTTGGTTACTTCCATATCTTGGCTATTGTAATACTGTGCCGTGCAGATTTGCCTGCCTGTGTCTTTGCAATTCTCTCTTCTTAGATTTTAGGTCGAGGAGTGGGCCTGCTGGATCATATGGTAGCTCAATGTTGACCTTTTTAAGGCACCTCCATTCTGTTCTCATTCGTGGCCCTTTCCAAGTTACGTCCCACTTGAAGTTGAGGGTATGCACTTCTCCACAACACCTTCAGCATTTATTGTTTGTAGTTTTCTTAAAGATGGTGATTCTGACAAGTGTGAGCTGATACCTTTTTGCGGTTGAATTCGCACGTGCCTCATAATCCGTTGAAATTGAGCTTTAAGGCATGTCCGTTTTATTTTTCTAGCTGTGATTACCCCCTTAGTTCTTCAAAGTGTTCTCTTAAAGTATGTGTCACATTTTGAAATGTTTTGGCCATGACCCCCCTCAAGACATTTTGAGGGCAGGTTTCATTTACAGTTCTGCAGTACTTGTTCCTATGAAATGACCGTTAGCACAGCCTTTAAAGCTGCTTTTGCAGGTAACTGCCAGAGGGTGGCAGCCTTTCTATGTCCCCCACCCTGGTACCTAGGGAAAAGCCCTTGCGGCCTGTGGTGTTTCTCGGTTATAAATTAGAGTGGAGTGTGCCCGGACAAACCCACACAAGCTGATGTCTCCTTACTTTTGTTGGTGTTTTAAATTTACTTTTTATTTTTCATTGGAGTAGTTTTCCACTGTGTACGTGGACCACTTCTACTTTGTGCATTCCTCGGTTGATGGACATTTTCATTGCTTCCGAGTGTTGGCTATGGTAAATATTGTTGGCGTGCAGGATTGCCAGCCTGTGACTTTTTGATTTTCATTTTCTCAGGTGATTGGCCCAGCAGTGGTTGGGATTGATTGACTGGTAGCACCGCGTTACCCTTTTCAAAGCACCTTCTTTGTGTTTTCATTAGTGGCTCTTACCACGTCCCCCTTAGAATCGAGGGTACGCATTTCTCCACAATCGCTTCAGCATTTATTGTTTGCAGCATTTATGCTAATGGCCCTTCTGGCTGCTGTGAGCTGATAGGTTTTTGTAATTTGGGTTTGCATGTCTTTGAAAATTCGTAAAACTCATCATTTTTCTCTGCCGTTTTCTTTTCTGTTAAAAAAAGGAAACAATTGGGAGTACAGTATAACTCTTGTAATTGTCTTCTTGGAAGGTTGCCCTCTTTTGAATTTTTCGGTCGATTTTCCACCCCAGAATTTTTTTAGAGAGCAGGTGTCATTTACCGAACTGCAAGTTTGGTGACTATTTAGTGACCTTTGGCAATGGATTTAAAGCTGCTGTTGTGGGAAGTGGCCTCAAGGAGGCAGCATTTCTCCATTCCCAAATCTGGGTACTAGGGCAGCAGAGTCTTTCTGGAAGTCGTGTTCCTAGGTTGTAAATTACATTGGAATGTGCATGGAGAAACCCCCATAAGATTAGGTCTCATTATTTCTTCTTGGTTTTAAAAATTGCTTTAATTGGGGTAAAGCTTAGAATATTGTTTCTCCTAGGTGTACACGATCTGGTTCATTTGTACATTATATATGTCTATTCAAGTACAGATCCTCTTCCCATGTAAAATGTTACTGAGGGTTCCGCAGACCTCCCTTGCTATATGGTCGGTCTTTTTGAGATATGTATATAATATGTGTTTGTATGCATACAGTAACACTAATCTTAATTTATCCATTCCCCCCACCTTTCCTTTCAGATGAGCATAGTTTGCTTTCTAAGTCTGTGAGTGTCTTTCTCTGTGGAAATATGTTCATTTGTGTCAGTTATTAGATAACGCCTGTAAGTGATATCATAGAATATAGGTCTTTTGCTTTCCGAC
This sequence comes from Balaenoptera borealis, assembly GCF_965194805.1. Classification (NCBI taxonomy): domain Eukaryota; kingdom Metazoa; phylum Chordata; class Mammalia; order Artiodactyla; family Balaenopteridae; genus Balaenoptera; species Balaenoptera borealis. The sequence goes on from NW_028123762.1 coordinate 591,298, forward strand.
TTACCTCATGGTTCGTGATTATCTCCAGACTCATTTGTGGTGCCTCAGAGAGCAATGGTTCATTGTCTTCCATGGCTAATATTCCATTGTGGACATGGACCACTTCTTCTTTATCCATTCACCTCTTGTTGGACATTTTGATTGCTTCACTGTCTTGGCTATTGTGAATAAGGCTGCACTGCAGCTTTTGCGGCCTGTGTCTTCTCGATTCTTGTCTTCTCAGGTGAGAGGTCCAATGGTGCGCCTGCTGGATTGAATGGTGCCTCCATTTTTACTTTTAAACACAGCTCCTTTCTGTTCTCATTATTGGCTGTTACCCCTTTACGTCTCACCAGCAGGTAGAGGGTACACAGTTCCCTAAAACCCCTTCAGCATTTATTGTTTGTAGACTTTTTGCTGATGGTCAGTCGACTGGTGTGAGTTGAAACCTTTTTGTAGATTAGATTGCATGGGTCTAACACTCCCTGAGGTTGAGCTTTTATCCATTTTCCTTTTCTTTTTTTAAAAGAGCGTGAGTAAAACTTAACTCTTCATACTCTCTTCTTGAAACATTTGCCTGTGTTGAATTTTTTTGTCCATTCCCTACTTCAGCGCAATTTTTTAGGGCAGGTGTCCTTTACAGCCCTGAGTCCTTGGGAATGTTAAGTGACCATGAGCTGTGAGTTTAAAGCTGCTCCTGCAGGGAAAGGTCAGAAGGTGGCAGCATTTCTCCTTTACCAAATTTGGTTACTGGGGAAACAGAGCCTTAATGGAAGTGGTGTTCTAGGTTGTAAATTAGAATGGAATGTGCCAGGAAAAAGCCCTGTAAGTTTATGTCTCATTACTTCTTGTTGATATGTGTAATTTACTTTTTATTTTTTATCCCAGCAAATTTGATTACAATGGTTTGTTTGTTCTAGGTGTGCAAGATGTGGTTCTTTCACACATATTCGTGTATCTATTCTTCCTCGCATCCTTTTTCCATGTAGGTTATGACACAATGTTGAGTAGTCTCTCTCCTGGTCTTCCGTACGTCTTTGGTGAGTATATATTTCACATGGTTTGTATATCTCTGTTGACCCCAATATGGTAATGTATCCAATCCTCATCCCTTTCTACTTGGTGAACCATAAGTTTTTTAATGAATCTGTGGTTGCCTTTCTCTGTGGAAATATCTTCATTGGTATCAATTTTTAAGTAACTCCTAAAAGTGATATGATAGGATATGTGTCTTTTGCTTTCTCACTTACTACACGTGGCGTGATTACGTCTAGACTCATCTATGGTGCTGCAAATGGCATTGTTTCACTTTTTTCACTAGCGAATATTCCATCTGTACATGGAGGAGTTCTTCTTTGTCCACCCATCTGTTGGTGGACTTTTTGGTTACTTCCATATCTTGGCTATTGTAATACTGTGCCGTGCAGATTTGCCTGCCTGTGTCTTTGCAATTCTCTCTTCTTAGATTTTAGGTCGAGGAGTGGGCCTGCTGGATCATATGGTAGCTCAATGTTGACCTTTTTAAGGCACCTCCATTCTGTTCTCATTCGTGGCCCTTTCCAAGTTACGTCCCACTTGAAGTTGAGGGTATGCACTTCTCCACAACACCTTCAGCATTTATTGTTTGTAGTTTTCTTAAAGATGGTGATTCTGACAAGTGTGAGCTGATACCTTTTTGCGGTTGAATTCGCACGTGCCTCATAATCCGTTGAAATTGAGCTTTAAGGCATGTCCTTTTTATTTTTCTAGCTGTGATTACCCCCTTAGTTCTTCAAAGTGTTCTCTTAAAGTATGTGTCACATTTTGAAATGTTTTGGCCATGACCCCCCTCAAGACATTTTGAGGGCAGGTTTCATTTACAGTTCTGCAGTACTTGTTCCTATGAAATGACCGTTAGCACAGCCTTTAAAGCTGCTTTTGCAGGTAACTGCCAGAGGGTGGCAGCCTTTCTATGTCCCCCACCCTGGTACCTAGGGAAAAGCCCTTGCGGCCTGTGGTGTTTCTCGGTTATAAATTAGAGTGGAGTGTGCCCGGACAAACCCACACAAGCTGATGTCTCCTTACTTTTGTTGGTGTTTTAAATTTACTTTTTATTTTTCATTGGAGTAGTTTTCCACTGTGTACGTGGACCACTTCTACTTTGTGCATTCCTCGGTTGATGGACATTTTCATTGCTTCCGAGTGTTGGCTATGGTAAATATTGTTGGCGTGCAGGATTGCCAGCCTGTGACTTTTTGATTTTCATTTTCTCAGGTGATAGGCCCAGCAGTGGTTGGGATTGATTGACTGGTAGCACCGCGTTACCCTTTTCAAAGCACCTTCTTTGTGTTTTCATTAGTGGCTCTTACCACGTCCCCCTTAGAATCGAGGGTACGCATTTCTCCACAATCGCTTCAGCATTTATTGTTTGCAGCATTTATGCTAATGGCCCTTCTGGCTGCTGTGAGCTGATAGGTTTTTGTAATTTGGGTTTGCATGTCTTTGAAAATTCGTAAAACTCATCATTTTTCTCTGCCGTTTTCTTTTCTGTTAAAAAAAGGAAACAATTGGGAGTACAGTATAACTCTTGAAATTGTCTTCTTGGAAGGTTGCCCTCTTTTGAATTTTTCGGTCGATTTTCCACCCCAGAATTTTTTTAGAGAGCAGGTGTCATTTACCGAACTGCAAGTTTGGTGACTATTTAGTGACCTTTGGCAATGGATTTAAAGCTGCTGTTGTGGGAAGTGGCCTCAAGGAGGCAGCATTTCTCCATTCCCAAATCTGGGTACTAGGGCAGCAGAGTCTTTCTGGAAGTCGTGTTCCTAGGTTGTAAATTACATTGGAATGTGCATGGAGAAACCCCCATAAGATTAGGTCTCATTATTTCTTCTTGGTTTTAAAAATTGCTTTAATTGGGGTAAAGCTTAGAATATTGTTTCTCCTAGGTGTACACGATCTGGTTCATTTGTACATTATATATGTCTATTCAAGTACAGATCCTCTTCCCATGTAAAATGTTACTGAGGGTTCCGCAGACCTCCCTTGCTATATGGTCGGTCTTTTTGATATATGTATATAATATGTGTTTGTATGCATACAGTAACACTAATCTTAATTTATCCATTCCCCCCACCTTTCCTTTCAGATGAGCATAGTTTGCTTTCTAAGTCTGTGAGTGTCTTTCTCTGTGGAAATATGTTCATTTGTGTCAGTTATTAGATAACGCCTGTAAGTGATATCATAGAATATAGGTCTTTTGCTTTCCGACTTACCTCATGGTTCGTGATTATCTCCAGACTCATTTGTGGTGCCTCAGAGAGCAATGGTTCATTGTCTTCCATGGCTAATATTCCATTGTGGACATGGACCACTTCTTCTTTATCCATTCACCTCTTGTTGGACATTTTGATTGCTTCACTGTCTTGGCTATTGTGAATAAGGCTGCACTGCAGCTTTTGCGGCCTGTGTCTTCTCGATTCTTGTCTTCTCAGGTGAGAGGTCCAATGGTGCGCCTGCTGGATTGAATGGTGCCTCCATTTTTACTTTTAAACACAGCTCCTTTCTGTTCTCATTATTGGCTGTTACCCCTTTACGTCTCACCAGCAGGTAGAGGGTACACAGTTCCCTAAAACCCCTTCAGCATTTATTGTTTGTAGACTTTTTGCTGATGGTCAGTCGACTGGTGTGAGTTGAAACCTTTTTGTAGATTAGATTGCATGGGTCTAACACTCCCTGAGGTTGAGCTTTTATCCATTTTCCTTTTCTTTTTTTAAAAGAGCGTGAGTAAAACTTAACTCTTCATACTCTCTTCTTGAAACATTTGCCTGTGTTGAATTTTTTTGTCCATTCCCTACTTCAGCGCAATTTTTTAGGGCAGGTGTCCTTTACAGCCCTGAGTCCTTGGGAATGTTAAGTGACCATGAGCTGTGAGTTTAAAGCTGCTCCTGCAGGGAAAGGTCAGAAGGTGGCAGCATTTCTCCTTTACCAAATTTGGTTACTGGGGAAACAGAGCCTTAATGGAAGTGGTGTTCTAGGTTGTAAATTAGAATGGAATGTGCCAGGAAAAAGCCCTGTAAGTTTATGTCTCATTACTTCTTGTTGATATGTGCAATTTACTTTTTATTTTTTATCCCAGCAAATTTGATTACAATGGTTTGTTTGTTCTAGGTGTGCAAGATGTGGTTCTTTCACACATATTCGTGTATCTATTCTTCCTCGCATCCTTTTTCCATGTAGGTTATGACACAATGTTGAGTAGTCTCTCTCCTGGTCTTCCGTACGTCTTTGGTGAGTATATATTTCACATGGTTTGTATATCTCTGTTGACCCCAATATGGTAATGTATCCAATCCTCATCCCTTTCTACTTGGTGAACCATAAGTTTTTTAATGAATCTGTGGTTGCCTTTCTCTGTGGAAATATCTTCATTGGTATCAATTTTTAAGTAACTCCTAAAAGTGATATGATAGGATATGTGTCTTTTGCTTTCTCACTTACTACACGTGGCGTGATTACGTCTAGACTCATCTATGGTGCTGCAAATGGCATTGTTTCACTTTTTTCACTAGCGAATATTCCATCTGTACATGGAGGAGTTCTTCTTTGTCCACCCATCTGTTGGTGGACTTTTTGGTTACTTCCATATCTTGGCTATTGTAATACTGTGCCGTGCAGATTTGCCTGCCTGTGTCTTTGCAATTCTCTCTTCTTAGATTTTAGGTCGAGGAGTGGGCCTGCTGGATCATATGGTAGCTCAATGTTGACCTTTTTAAGGCACCTCCATTCTGTTCTCATTCGTGGCCCTTTCCAAGTTACGTCCCACTTGAAGTTGAGGGTATGCACTTCTCCACAACACCTTCAGCATTTATTGTTTGTAGTTTTCTTAAAGATGGTGATTCTGACAAGTGTGAGCTGATACCTTTTTGCGGTTGAATTCGCACGTGCCTCATAATCCGTTGAAATTGAGCTTTAAGGCATGTCCTTTTTATTTTTCTAGCTGTGATTACCCCCTTAGTTCTTCAAAGTGTTCTCTTAAAGTATGTGTCACATTTTGAAATGTTTTGGCCATGACCCCCCTCAAGACATTTTGAGGGCAGGTTTCATTTACAGTTCTGCAGTACTTGTTCCTATGAAATGACCGTTAGCACAGCCTTTAAAGCTGCTTTTGCAGGTAACTGCCAGAGGGTGGCAGCCTTTCTATGTCCCCCACCCTGGTACCTAGGGAAAAGCCCTTGCGGCCTGTGGTGTTTCTCGGTTATAAATTAGAGTGGAGTGTGCCCGGACAAACCCACACAAGCTGATGTCTCCTTACTTTTGTTGGTGTTTTAAATTTACTTTTTATTTTTCATTGGAGTAGTTTTCCACTGTGTACGTGGACCACTTCTACTTTGTGCATTCCTCGGTTGATGGACATTTTCATTGCTTCCGAGTGTTGGCTATGGTAAATATTGTTGGCGTGCAGGATTGCCAGCCTGTGACTTTTTGATTTTCATTTTCTCAGGTGATAGGCCCAGCAGTGGTTGGGATTGATTGACTGGTAGCACCGCGTTACCCTTTTCAAAGCACCTTCTTTGTGTTTTCATTAGTGGCTCTTACCACGTCCCCCTTAGAATCGAGGGTACGCATTTCTCCACAATCGCTTCAGCATTTATTGTTTGCAGCATTTATGCTAATGGCCCTTCTGGCTGCTGTGAGCTGATAGGTTTTTGTAATTTGGGTTTGCATGTCTTTGAAAATTCGTAAAACTCATCATTTTTCTCTGCCGTTTTCTTTTCTGTTAAAAAAAGGAAACAATTGGGAGTACAGTATAACTCTTGAAATTGTCTTCTTGGAAGGTTGCCCTCTTTTGAATTTTTCGGTCGATTTTCCACCCCAGAATTTTTTTAGAGAGCAGGTGTCATTTACCGAACTGCAAGTTTGGTGACTATTTAGTGACCTTTGGCAATGGATTTAAAGCTGCTGTTGTGGGAAGTGGCCTCAAGGAGGCAGCATTTCTCCATTCCCAAATCTGGGTACTAGGGCAGCAGAGTCTTTCTGGAAGTCGTGTTCCTAGGTTGTAAATTACATTGGAATGTGCATGGAGAAACCCCCATAAGATTAGGTCTCATTATTTCTTCTTGGTTTTAAAAATTGCTTTAATTGGGGTAAAGCTTAGAATATTGTTTCTCCTAGGTGTACACGATCTGGTTCATTTGTACATTATATATGTCTATTCAAGTACAGATCCTCTTCCCATGTAAAATGTTACTGAGGGTTCCGCAGACCTCCCTTGCTATATGGTCGGTCTTTTTGAGATATGTATATAATATGTGTTTGTATGCATACAGTAACACTAATCTTAATTTATCCATTCCCCCCACCTTTCCTTTCAGATGAGCATAGTTTGCTTTCTAAGTCTGTGAGTGTCTTTCTCTGTGGAAATATGTTGATTTGTGTCAGTTATTAGATAACGCCTGTAAGTGATATCATAGAATATAGGTCTTTTGCTTTCCGACTTACCTCATGGTTCGTGATTATCTCCAGACTCATTTGTGGTGCCTCAGAGAGCAATGGTTCATTGTCTTCCATGGCTAATATTCCATTGTGGACATGGACCACTTCTTCTTTATCCATTCACCACTTGTTGGACATTTTGATTGCTTCACTGTCTTGGCTATTGTGAATAAGGCTGCACTGCAGCTTTTGCGGCCTGTGTCTTCTCGATTCTTGTCTTCTCAGGTGAGAGGTCCAATGGTGCGCCTGCTGGATTGAATGGTGCCTCCATTTTTACTTTTAAACACAGCTCCTTTCTGTTCTCATTATTGGCTGTTACCCCTTTACGTCTCACCAGCAGGTAGAGGGTACACAGTTCCCTAAAACCCCTTCAGCATTTATTGTTTGTAGACTTTTTGCTGATGGTCAGTCGACTGGTGTGAGTTGAAACCTTTTTGTAGATTAGATTGCATGGGTCTAACACTCCCTGAGGTTGAGCTTTTATCCATTTTCCTTTTCTTTTTTTAAAAGAGCGTGAGTAAAACTTAACTCTTCATACTCTCTTCTTGAAACATTTGCCTGTGTTGAATTTTTTTGTCCATTCCCTACTTCAGCGCAATTTTTTAGGGCAGGTGTCCTTTACAGCCCTGAGTCCTTGGGAATGTTAAGTGACCATGAGCTGTGAGTTTAAAGCTGCTCCTGCAGGGAAAGGTCAGAAGGTGGCAGCATTTCTCCTTTACCAAATTTGGTTACTGGGGAAACAGAGCCTTAATGGAAGTGGTGTTCTAGGTTGTAAATTAGAATGGAATGTGCCAGGAAAAAGCCCTGTAAGTTTATGTCTCATTACTTCTTGTTGATATGTGTAATTTACTTTTTATTTTTTATCCCAGCAAATTTGATTACAATGGTTTGTTTGTTCTAGGTGTGCAAGATGTGGTTCTTTCACACATATTCGTGTATCTATTCTTCCTCGCATCCTTTTTCCATGTAGGTTATGACACAATGTTGAGTAGTCTCTCTCCTGGTCTTCCGTACGTCTTTGGTGAGTATATATTTCACATGGTTTGTATATCTCTGTTGACCCCAATATGGTAATGTATCCAATCCTCATCCCTTTCTACTTGGTGAACCATAAGTTTTTTAATGAATCTGTGGTTGCCTTTCTCTGTGGAAATATCTTCATTGGTATCAATTTTTAAGTAACTCCTAAAAGTGATATGATAGGATATGTGTCTTTTGCTTTCTCACTTACTACACGTGGCGTGATTACGTCTAGACTCATCTATGGTGCTGCAAATGGCATTGTTTCACTTTTTTCACTAGCGAATATTCCATCTGTACATGGAGGAGTTCTTCTTTGTCCACCCATCTGTTGGTGGACTTTTTGGTTACTTCCATATCTTGGCTATTGTAATACTGTGCCGTGCAGATTTGCCTGCCTGTGTCTTTGCAATTCTCTCTTCTTAGATTTTAGGTCGAGGAGTGGGCCTGCTGGATCATATGGTAGCTCAATGTTGACCTTTTTAAGGCACCTCCATTCTGTTCTCATTCGTGGCCCTTTCCAAGTTACGTCCCACTTGAAGTTGAGGGTATGCACTTCTCCACAACACCTTCAGCATTTATTGTTTGTAGTTTTCTTAAAGATGGTGATTCTGACAAGTGTGAGCTGATACCTTTTTGCGGTTGAATTCGCACGTGCCTCATAATCCGTTGAAATTGAGCTTTAAGGCATGTCCTTTTTATTTTTCTAGCTGTGATTACCCCCTTAGTTCTTCAAAGTGTTCTCTTAAAGTATGTGTCACATTTTGAAATGTTTTGGCCATGACCCCCCTCAAGACATTTTGAGGGCAGGTTTCATTTACAGTTCTGCAGTACTTGTTCCTATGAAATGACCGTTAGCACAGCCTTTAAAGCTGCTTTTGCAGGTAACTGCCAGAGGGTGGCAGCCTTTCTATGTCCCCCACCCTGGTACCTAGGGAAAAGCCCTTGCGGCCTGTGGTGTTTCTCGGTTATAAATTAGAGTGGAGTGTGCCCGGACAAACCCACACAAGCTGATGTCTCCTTACTTTTGTTGGTGTTTTAAATTTACTTTTTATTTTTCATTGGAGTAGTTTTCCACTGTGTACGTGGACCACTTCTACTTTGTGCATTCCTCGGTTGATGGACATTTTCATTGCTTCCGAGTGTTGGCTATGGTAAATATTGTTGGCGTGCAGGATTGCCAGCCTGTGACTTTTTGATTCTCATTTTCTCAGGTGATAGGCCCAGCAGTGGTTGGGATTGATTGACTGGTAGCACCGTGTTACCCTTTTCAAAGCACCTTCTTTGTGTTTTCATTAGTGGCTCTTACCACGTCCCCCTTAGAATCGAGGGTACGCATTTCTCCACAATCGCTTCAGCATTTATTGTTTGCAGCATTTATGCTCATGGCCCTTCTGGCTGCTGTGAGCTGATAGGTTTTTGTAATTTGGGTTTGCATGTCTTTGAAAATTCGTAAAACTCATCATTTTTCTCTGCCGTTTTCTTTTCTGTTAAAAAAAGGAAACAATTGGGAGTACAGTATAACTCTTGAAATTGTCTTCTTGGAAGGTTGCCCTCTTTTGAATTTTTCGGTCGATTTTCCACCCCAGAATTTTTTTAGAGAGCAGGTGTCATTTACCGAACTGCAAGTTTGGTGACTATTTAGTGACCTTTGGCAATGGATTTAAAGCTGCTGTTGTGGGAAGTGGCCTCAAGGAGGCAGCATTTCTCCATTCCCAAATCTGGGTACTAGGGCAGCAGAGTCTTTCTGGAAGTCGTGTTCCTAGGTTGTAAATTACATTGGAATGTGCATGGAGAAACCCCCATAAGATTAGGTCTCATTATTTCTTCTTGGTTTTAAAAATTGCTTTAATTGGGGTAAAGCTTAGAATATTGTTTCTCCTAGGTGTACACGATCTGGTTCATTTGTACATTATATATGTCTATTCAAGTACAGATCCTCTTCCCATGTAAAATGTTACTGAGGGTTCCGCAGACCTCCCTTGCTATATGGTCGGTCTTTTTGAGATATGTATATAATATGTGTTTGTATGCATACAGTAACACTAATCTTAATTTATCCATTCCCCCCACCTTTCCTTTCAGATGAGCATAGTTTGCTTTCTAAGTCTGTGAGTGTCTTTCTCTGTGGAAATATGTTCATTTGTGTCAGTTATTAGATAACGCCTGTAAGTGATATCATAGAATATAGGTCTTTTGCTTTCCGACTTACCTCATGGTTCGTGATTATCTCCAGACTCATTTGTGGTGCCTCAGAGAGCAATGGTTCATTGTCTTCCATGGCTAATATTCCATTGTGGACATGGACCACTTCTTCTTTATCCATTCACCTCTTGTTGGACATTTTGATTGCTTCACTGTCTTGGCTATTGTGAATAAGGCTGCACTGCAGCTTTTGCGGCCTGTGTCTTCTCGATTCTTGTCTTCTCAGGTGAGAGGTCCAATGGTGCGCCTGCTGGATTGAATGGTGCCTCCATTTTTACTTTTAAACACAGCTCCTTTCTGTTCTCATTATTGGCTGTTACCCCTTTACGTCTCACCAGCAGGTAGAGGGTACACAGTTCCCTAAAACCCCTTCAGCATTTATTGTTTGTAGACTTTTTGCTGATGGTCAGTCGACTGGTGTGAGTTGAAACCTTTTTGTAGATTAGATTGCATGGGTCTAACACTCCCTGAGGTTGAGCTTTTATCCATTTTCCTTTTCTTTTTTTAAAAGAGCGTGAGTAAAACTTAACTCTTCATACTCTCTTCTTGAAACATTTGCCTGTGTTGAATTTTTTTGTCCATTCCCTACTTCAGCGCAATTTTTTAGGGCAGGTGTCCTTTACAGCCCTGAGTCCTTGGGAATGTTAAGTGACCATGAGCTGTGAGTTTAAAGCTGCTCCTGCAGGGAAAGGTCAGAAGGTGGCAGCATTTCTCCTTTACCAAATTTGGTTACTGGGGAAACAGAGCCTTAATGGAAGTGGTGTTCTAGGTTGTAAATTAGAATGGAATGTGCCAGGAAAAAGCCCTGTAAGTTTATGTCTCATTACTTCTTGTTGATATGTGTAATTTACTTTTTATTTTTTATCCCAGCAAATTTGATTACAATGGTTTGTTTGTTCTAGGTGTGCAAGATGTGGTTCTTTCACACATATTCGTGTATCTATTCTTCCTCGCATCCTTTTTCCATGTAGGTTATGACACAATGTTGAGTAGTCTCTCTCCTGGTCTTCCGTACGTCTTTGGTGAGTATATATTTCACATGGTTTGTATATCTCTGTTGACCCCAATATGGTAATGTATCCAATCCTCATCCCTTTCTACTTGGTGAACCATAAGTTTTTTAATGAATCTGTGGTTGCCTTTCTCTGTGGAAATATCTTCATTGGTATCAATTTTTAAGTAACTCCTAAAAGTGATATGATAGGATATGTGTCTTTTGCTTTCTCACTTACTACACGTGGCGTGATTACGTCTAGACTCATCTATGGTGCTGCAAATGGCATTGTTTCACTTTTTTCACTAGCGAATATTCCATCTGTACATGGAGGAGTTCTTCTTTGTCCACCCATCTGTTGGTGGACTTTTTGGTTACTTCCATATCTTGGCTATTGTAATACTGTGCCGTGCAGATTTGCCTGCCTGTGTCTTTGCAATTCTCTCTTCTTAGATTTTAGGTCGAGGAGTGGGCCTGCTGGATCATATGGTAGCTCAATGTTGACCTTTTTAAGGCACCTCCATTCTGTTCTCATTCGTGGCCCTTTCCAAGTTACGTCCCACTTGAAGTTGAGGGTATGCACTTCTCCACAACACCTTCAGCATTTATTGTTTGTAGTTTTCTTAAAGATGGTGATTCGGACAAGTGTGAGCTGATACCTTTTTGCGGTTGAATTCGCACGTGCCTCATAATCCGTTGAAATTGAGCTTTAAGGCATGTCCTTTTTATTTTTCTAGCTGTGATTACCCCCTTAGTTCTTCAAAGTGTTCTCTTAAAGTATGTGTCACATTTTGAAATGTTTTGGCCATGACCCCCCTCAAGACATTTTGAGGGCAGGTTTCATTTACAGTTCTGCAGTACTTGTTCCTATGAAATGACCGTTAGCACAGCCTTTAAAGCTGCTTTTGCAGGTAACTGCCAGAGGGTGGCAGCCTTTCTATGTCCCCCACCCTGGTACCTAGGGAAAAGCCCTTGCGGCCTGTGGTGTTTCTCGGTTATAAATTAGAGTGGAGTGTGCCCGGACAAACCCACACAAGCTGATGTCTCCTTACTTTTGTTGGTGTTTTAAATTTACTTTTTATTTTTCATTGGAGTAGTTTTCCACTGTGTACGTGGACCACTTCTACTTTGTGCATTCCTCGGTTGATGGACATTTTCATTGCTTCCGAGTGTTGGCTATGGTAAATATTGTTGGCGTGCAGGATTGCCAGCCTGTGACTTTTTGATTCTCATTTTCTCAGGTGATAGGCCCAGCAGTGGTTGGGATTGATTGACTGGTAGCACCGTGTTACCCTTTTCAAAGCACCTTCTTTGTGTTTTCATTAGTGGCTCTTACCACGTCCCCCTTAGAATCGAGGGTACGCATTTCTCCACAATCGCTTCAGCATTTATTGTTTGCAGCATTTATGCTAATGGCCCTTCTGGCTGCTGTGAGCTGATAGGTTTTTGTAATTTGGGTTTGCATGTCTTTGAAAATTCGTAAAACTCATCATTTTTCTCTGCCGTTTTCTTTTCTGTTAAAAAAAAGGAAACAATTGGGAGTACAGTATAACTCTTGAAATTGTCTTCTTGGAAGGTTGCCCTCTTTTGAATTTTTCGGTCGATTTTCCACCCCAGAATTTTTTTAGAGAGCAGGTGTCATTTACCGAACTGCAAGTTTGGTGACTATTTAGTGACCTTTGGCAATGGATTTAAAGCTGCTGTTGTGGGAAGTGGCCTCAAGGAGGCAGCATTTCTCCATTCCCAAATCTGGGTACTAGGGCAGCAGAGTCTTTCTGGAAGTCGTGTTCCTAGGTTGTAAATTACATTGGAATGTGCATGGAGAAACCCCCATAAGATTAGGTCTCATTATTTCTTCTTGGTTTTAAAAATTGCTTTAATTGGGGTAAAGCTTAGAATATTGTTTCTCCTAGGTGTACACGATCTGGTTCATTTGTACATTATATATGTCTATTCAAGTACAGATCCTCTTCCCATGTAAAATGTTACTGAGGGTTCCGCAGACCTCCCTTGCTATATGGTCGGTCTTTTTGATATATGTATATAATATGTGTTTGTATGCATACAGTAACACTAATCTTAATTTATCCATTCCCCCCACCTTTCCTTTCAGATGAGCATAGTTTGCTTTCTAAGTCTGTGAGTGTCTTTCTCTGTGGAAATATGTTCATTTGTGTCAGTTATTAGATAACGCCTGTAAGTGATATCATAGAATATAGGTCTTTTGCTTTCCGACTTACCTCATGGTTCGTGATTATCTCCAGACTCATTTGTGGTGCCTCAGAGAGCAATGGTTCATTGTCTTCCATGGCTAATATTCCATTGTGGACATGGACCACTTCTTCTTTATCCATTCACCTCTTGTTGGACATTTTGATTGCTTCACTGTCTTGGCTATTGTGAATAAGGCTGCACTGCAGCTTTTGCGGCCTGTGTCTTCTCGATTCTTGTCTTCTCAGGTGAGAGGTCCAATGGTGCGCCTGCTGGATTGAATGGTGCCTCCATTTTTACTTTTAAACACAGCTCCTTTCTGTTCTCATTATTGGCTGTTACCCCTTTACGTCTCACCAGCAGGTAGAGGGTACACAGTTCCCTAAAACCCCTTCAGCATTTATTGTTTGTAGACTTTTTGCTGATGGTCAGTCGACTGGTGTGAGTTGAAACCTTTTTGTAGATTAGATTGCATGGGTCTAACACTCCCTGAGGTTGAGCTTTTATCCATTTTCCTTTTCTTTTTTTAAAAGAGCGTGAGTAAAACTTAACTCTTCATACTCTCTTCTTGAAATATTTGCCTGTGTTGAATTTTTTTGTCCATTCCCTACTTCAGCGCAATTTTTTAGGGCAGGTGTCCTTTACAGCCCTGAGTCCTTGGGAATGTTAAGTGACCATGAGCTGTGAGTTTAAAGCTGCTCCTGCAGGGAAAGGTCAGAAGGTGGCAGCATTTCTCCTTTACCAAATTTGGTTACTGGGGAAACAGAGCCTTAATGGAAGTGGTGTTCTAGGTTGTAAATTAGAATGGAATGTGCCAGGAAAAAGCCCTGTAAGTTTATGTCTCATTACTTCTTGTTGATATGTGCAATTTACTTTTTATTTTTTATCCCAGCAAATTTGATTACAATGGTTTGTTTGTTCTAGGTGTGCAAGATGTGGTTCTTTCACACATATTCGTGTATCTATTCTTCCTCGCATCCTTTTTCCATGTAGGTTATGACACAATGTTGAGTAGTCTCTCTCCTGGTCTTCCGTACGTCTTTGGTGAGTATATATTTCACATGGTTTGTATATCTCTGTTGACCCCAATATGGTAATGTATCCAATCCTCATCCCTTTCTACTTGGTGAACCATAAGTTTTTTAATGAATCTGTGGTTGCCTTTCTCTGTGGAAATATCTTCATTGGTATCAATTTTTAAGTAACTCCTAAAAGTGATATGATAGGATATGTGTCTTTTGCTTTCTCACTTACTACACGTGGCGTGATTACGTCTAGACTCATCTATGGTGCTGCAAATGGCATTGTTTCACTTTTTTCACTAGCGAATATTCCATCTGTACATGGAGGAGTTCTTCTTTGTCCACCCATCTGTTGGTGGACTTTTTGGTTACTTCCATATCTTGGCTATTGTAATACTGTGCCGTGCAGATTTGCCTGCCTGTGTCTTTGCAATTCTCTCTTCTTAGATTTTAGGTCGAGGAGTGGGCCTGCTGGATCATATGGTAGCTCAATGTTGACCTTTTTAAGGCACCTCCATTCTGTTCTCATTCGTGGCCCTTTCCAAGTTACGTCCCACTTGAAGTTGAGGGTATGCACTTCTCCACAACACCTTCAGCATTTATTGTTTGTAGTTTTCTTAAAGATGGTGATTCTGACAAGTGTGAGCTGATACCTTTTTGCGGTTGAATTCGCACGTGCCTCATAATCCGTTGAAATTGAGCTTTAAGGCATGTCCTTTTTATTTTTCTAGCTGTGATTACCCCCTTAGTTCTTCAAAGTGTTCTCTTAAAGTATGTGTCACATTTTGAAATGTTTTGGCCATGACCCCCCTCAAGACATTTTGAGGGCAGGTTTCATTTACAGTTCTGCAGTACTTGTTCCTATGAAATGACCGTTAGCACAGCCTTTAAAGCTGCTTTTGCAGGTAACTGCCAGAGGGTGGCAGCCTTTCTATGTCCCCCACCCTGGTACCTAGGGAAAAGCCCTTGCGGCCTGTGGTGTTTCTCGGTTATAAATTAGAGTGGAGTGTGCCCGGACAAACCCACACAAGCTGATGTCTCCTTACTTTTGTTGGTGTTTTAAATTTACTTTTTATTTTTCATTGGAGTAGTTTTCCACTGTGTACGTGGACCACTTCTACTTTGTGCATTCCTCGGTTGATGGACATTTTCATTGCTTCCGAGTGTTGGCTATGGTAAATATTGTTGGCGTGCAGGATTGCCAGCCTGTGACTTTTTGATTCTCATTTTCTCAGGTGATAGGCCCAGCAGTGGTTGGGATTGATTGACTGGTAGCACCGTGTTACCCTTTTCAAAGCACCTTCTTTGTGTTTTCATTAGTGGCTCTTACCACGTCCCCCTTAGAATCGAGGGTACGCATTTCTCCACAATCGCTTCAGCATTTATTGTTTGCAGCATTTATGCTAATGGCCCTTCTGGCTGCTGTGAGCTGATAGGTTTTTGTAATTTGGGTTTGCATGTCTTTGAAAATTCGTAAAACTCATCATTTTTCTCTGCCGTTTTCTTTTCTGTTAAAAAAAGGAAACAATTGGGAGTACAGTATAACTCTTGAAATTGTCTTCTTGGAAGGTTGCCCTCTTTTGAATTTTTCGGTCGATTTTCCACCCCAGAATTTTTTTAGAGAGCAGGTGTCATTTACCGAACTGCAAGTTTGGTGACTATTTAGTGACCTTTGGCAATGGATTTAAAGCTGCTGTTGTGGGAAGTGGCCTCAAGGAGGCAGCATTTCTCCATTCCCAAATCTGGGTACTAGGGCAGCAGAGTCTTTCTGGAAGTCGTGTTCCTAGGTTGTAAATTACATTGGAATGTGCATGGAGAAACCCCCATAAGATTAGGTCTCATTATTTCTTCTTGGTTTTAAAAATTGCTTTAATTGGGGTAAAGCTTAGAATATTGTTTCTCCTAGGTGTACACGATCTGGTTCATTTGTACATTATATATGTCTATTCAAGTACAGATCCTCTTCCCATGTAAAATGTTACTGAGGGTTCCGCAGACCTCCCTTGCTATATGGTCGGTCTTTTTGAGATATGTATATAATATGTGTTTGTATGCATACAGTAACACTAATCTTAATTTATCCATTCCCCCCACCTTTCCTTTCAGATGAGCATAGTTTGCTTTCTAAGTCTGTGAGTGTCTTTCTCTGTGGAAATATGTTCATTTGTGTCAGTTATTAGATAACGCCTGTAAGTGATATCATAGAATATAGGTCTTTTGCTTTCCGACTTACCTCATGGTTCGTGATTATCTCCAGACTCATTTGTGGTGCCTCAGAGAGCAATGGTTCATTGTCTTCCATGGCTAATATTCCATTGTGGACATGGACCACTTCTTCTTTATCCATTCACCTCTTGTTGGACATTTTGATTGCTTCACTGTCTTGGCTATTGTGAATAAGGCTGCACTGCAGCTTTTGCGGCCTGTGTCTTCTCGATTCTTGTCTTCTCAGGTGAGAGGTCCAATGGTGCGCCTGCTGGATTGAATGGTGCCTCCATTTTTACTTTTAAACACAGCTCCTTTCTGTTCTCATTATTGGCTGTTACCCCTTTACGTCTCACCAGCAGGTAGAGGGTACACAGTTCCCTAAAACCCCTTCAGCATTTATTGTTTGTAGACTTTTTGCTGATGGTCAGTCGACTGGTGTGAGTTGAAACCTTTTTGTAGATTAGATTGCATGGGTCTAACACTCCCTGAGGTTGAGCTTTTATCCATTTTCCTTTTCTTTTTTTAAAAGAGCGTGAGTAAAACTTAACTCTTCATACTCTCTTCTTGAAACATTTGCCTGTGTTGAATTTTTTTGTCCATTCCCTACTTCAGCGCAATTTTTTAGGGCAGGTGTCCTTTACAGCCCTGAGTCCTTGGGAATGTTAAGTGACCATGAGCTGTGAGTTTAAAGCTGCTCCTGCAGGGAAAGGTCAGAAGGTGGCAGCATTTCTCCTTTACCAAATTTGGTTACTGGGGAAACAGAGCCTTAATGGAAGTGGTGTTCTAGGTTGTAAATTAGAATGGAATGTGCCAGGAAAAAGCCCTGTAAGTTTATGTCTCATTACTTCTTGTTGATATGTGTAATTTACTTTTTATTTTTTATCCCAGCAAATTTGATTACAATGGTTTGTTTGTTCTAGGTGTGCAAGATGTGGTTCTTTCACACATATTCGTGTATCTATTCTTCCTCGCATCCTTTTTCCATGTAGGTTATGACACAATGTTGAGTAGTCTCTCTCCTGGTCTTCCGTACGTCTTTGGTGAGTATATATTTCACATGGTTTGTATATCTCTGTTGACCCCAATATGGTAATGTATCCAATCCTCATCCCTTTCTACTTGGTGAACCATAAGTTTTTTAATGAATCTGTGGTTGCCTTTCTCTGTGGAAATATCTTCATTGGTATCAATTTTTAAGTAACTCCTAAAAGTGATATGATAGGATATGTGTCTTTTGCTTTCTCACTTACTACACGTGGCGTGATTACGTCTAGACTCATCTATGGTGCTGCAAATGGCATTGTTTCACTTTTTTCACTAGCGAATATTCCATCTGTACATGGAGGAGTTCTTCTTTGTCCACCCATCTGTTGGTGGACTTTTTGGTTACTTCCATATCTTGGCTATTGTAATACTGTGCCGTGCAGATTTGCCTGCCTGTGTCTTTGCAATTCTCTCTTCTTAGATTTTAGGTCGAGGAGTGGGCCTGCTGGATCATATGGTAGCTCAATGTTGACCTTTTTAAGGCACCTCCATTCTGTTCTCATTCGTGGCCCTTTCCAAGTTACGTCCCACTTGAAGTTGAGGGTATGCACTTCTCCACAACACCTTCAGCATTTATTGTTTGTAGTTTTCTTAAAGATGGTGATTCTGACAAGTGTGAGCTGATACCTTTTTGCGGTTGAATTCGCACGTGCCTCATAATCCGTTGAAATTGAGCTTTAAGGCATGTCCTTTTTATTTTTCTAGCTGTGATTACCCCCTTAGTTCTTCAAAGTGTTCTCTTAAAGTATGTGTCACATTTTGAAATGTTTTGGCCATGACCCCCCTCAAGACATTTTGAGGGCAGGTTTCATTTACAGTTCTGCAGTACTTGTTCCTATGAAATGACCGTTAGCACAGCCTTTAAAGCTGCTTTTGCAGGTAACTGCCAGAGGGTGGCAGCCTTTCTATGTCCCCCACCCTGGTACCTAGGGAAAAGCCCTTGCGGCCTGTGGTGTTTCTCGGTTATAAATTAGAGTGGAGTGTGCCCGGACAAACCCACACAAGCTGATGTCTCCTTACTTTTGTTGGTGTTTTAAATTTACTTTTTATTTTTCATTGGAGTAGTTTTCCACTGTGTACGTGGACCACTTCTACTTTGTGCATTCCTCGGTTGATGGACATTTTCATTGCTTCCGAGTGTTGGCTATGGTAAATATTGTTGGCGTGCAGGATTGCCAGCCTGTGACTTTTTGATTCTCATTTTCTCAGGTGATAGGCCCAGCAGTGGTTGGGATTGATTGACTGGTAGCACCGTGTTACCCTTTTCAAAGCACCTTCTTTGTGTTTTCATTAGTGGCTCTTACCACGTCCCCCTTAGAATCGAGGGTACGCATTTCTCCACAATCGCTTCAGCATTTATTGTTTGCAGCATTTATGCTAATGGCCCTTCTGGCTGCTGTGAGCTGATAGGTTTTTGTAATTTGGGTTTGCATGTCTTTGAAAATTCGTAAAACTCATCATTTTTCTCTGCCGTTTTCTTTTCTGTTAAAAAAAGGAAACAATTGGGAGTACAGTATAACTCTTGAAATTGTCTTCTTGGAAGGTTGCCCTCTTTTGAATTTTTCGGTCGATTTTCCACCCCAGAATTTTTTTAGAGAGCAGGTGTCATTTACCGAACTGCAAGTTTGGTGACTATTTAGTGACCTTTGGCAATGGATTTAAAGCTGCTGTTGTGGGAAGTGGCCTCAAGGAGGCAGCATTTCTCCATTCCCAAATCTGGGTACTAGGGCAGCAGAGTCTTTCTGGAAGTCGTGTTCCTAGGTTGTAAATTACATTGGAATGTGCATGGAGAAACCCCCATAAGATTATGTCTCATTATTTCTTCTTGGTTTTAAAAATTGCTTTAATTGGGGTAAAGCTTAGAATATTGTTTCTCCTAGGTGTACACGATCTGGTTCATTTGTACATTATATATGTCTATTCAAGTACAGATCCTCTTCCCATGTAAAATGTTACTGAGGGTTCCGCAGACCTCCCTTGCTATATGGTCGGTCTTTTTGAGATATGTATATAATATGTGTTTGTATGCATACAGTAACACTAATCTTAATTTATCCATTCCCCCCACCTTTCCTTTCAGATGAGCATAGTTTGCTTTCTAAGTCTGTGAGTGTCTTTCTCTGTGGAAATATGTTCATTTGTGTCAGTTATTAGATAACGCCTGTAAGTGATATCATAGAATATAGGTCTTTTGCTTTCCGACTTACCTCATGGTTCGTGATTATCTCCAGACTCATTTGTGGTGCCTCAGAGAGCAATGGTTCATTGTCTTCCATGGCTAATATTCCATTGTGGACATGGACCACTTCTTCTTTATCCATTCACCTCTTGTTGGACATTTTGATTGCTTCACTGTCTTGGCTATTGTGAATAAGGCTGCACTGCAGCTTTTGCGGCCTGTGTCTTCTCGATTCTTGTCTTCTCAGGTGAGAGGTCCAATGGTGCGCCTGCTGGATTGAATGGTGCCTCCATTTTTACTTTTAAACACAGCTCCTTTCTGTTCTCATTATTGGCTGTTACCCCTTTACGTCTCACCAGCAGGTAGAGGGTACACAGTTCCCTAAAACCCCTTCAGCATTTATTGTTTGTAGACTTTTTGCTGATGGTCAGTCGACTGGTGTGAGTTGAAACCTTTTTGTAGATTAGATTGCATGGGTCTAACACTCCCTGAGGTTGAGCTTTTATCCATTTTCCTTTTCTTTTTTTAAAAGAGCGTGAGTAAAACTTAACTCTTCATACTCTCTTCTTGAAACATTTGCCTGTGTTGAATTTTTTTGTCCATTCCCTACTTCAGCACAATTTTTTAGGGCAGGTGTCCTTTACAGCCCTGAGTCCTTGGGAATGTTAAGTGACCATGAGCTGTGAGTTTAAAGCTGCTCCTGCAGGGAAAGGTCAGAAGGTGGCAGCATTTCTCCTTTACCAAATTTGGTTACTGGGGAAACAGAGCCTTAATGGAAGTGGTGTTCTAGGTTGTAAATTAGAATGGAATGTGCCAGGAAAAAGCCCTGTAAGTTTATGTCTCATTACTTCTTGTTGATATGTGCAATTTACTTTTTATTTTTTATCCCAGCAAATTTGATTACAATGGTTTGTTTGTTCTAGGTGTGCAAGATGTGGTTCTTTCACACATATTCGTGTATCTATTCTTCCTCGCATCCTTTTTCCATGTAGGTTATGACACAATGTTGAGTAGTCTCTCTCCTGGTCTTCCGTACGTCTTTGGTGAGTATATATTTCACATGGTTTGTATATCTCTGTTGACCCCAATATGGTAATGTATCCAATCCTCATCCCTTTCTACTTGGTGAACCATAAGTTTTTTAATGAATCTGTGGTTGCCTTTCTCTGTGGAAATATCTTCATTGGTATCAATTTTTAAGTAACTCCTAAAAGTGATATGATAGGATATGTGTCTTTTGCTTTCTCACTTACTACACGTGGCGTGATTACGTCTAGACTCATCTATGGTGCTGCAAATGGCATTGTTTCACTTTTTTCACTAGCGAATATTCCATCTGTACATGGAGGAGTTCTTCTTTGTCCACCCATCTGTTGGTGGACTTTTTGGTTACTTCCATATCTTGGCTATTGTAATACTGTGCCGTGCAGATTTGCCTGCCTGTGTCTTTGCAATTCTCTCTTCTTAGATTTTAGGTCGAGGAGTGGGCCTGCTGGATCATATGGTAGCTCAATGTTGACCTTTTTAAGGCACCTCCATTCTGTTCTCATTCGTGGCCCTTTCCAAGTTACGTCCCACTTGAAGTTGAGGGTATGCACTTCTCCACAACACCTTCAGCATTTATTGTTTGTAGTTTTCTTAAAGATGGTGATTCGGACAAGTGTGAGCTGATACCTTTTTGCGGTTGAATTCGCACGTGCCTCATAATCCGTTGAAATTGAGCTTTAAGGCATGTCCTTTTTATTTTTCTAGCTGTGATTACCCCCTTAGTTCTTCAAAGTGTTCTCTTAAAGTATGTGTCACATTTTGAAATGTTTTGGCCATGACCCCCCTCAAGACATTTTGAGGGCAGGTTTCATTTACAGTTCTGCAGTACTTGTTCCTATGAAATGACCGTTAGCACAGCCTTTAAAGCTGCTTTTGCAGGTAACTGCCAGAGGGTGGCAGCCTTTCTATGTCCCCCACCCTGGTACCTAGGGAAAAGCCCTTGCGGCCTGTGGTGTTTCTCGGTTATAAATTAGAGTGGAGTGTGCCCGGACAAACCCACACAAGCTGATGTCTCCTTACTTTTGTTGGTGTTTTAAATTTACTTTTTATTTTTCATTGGAGTAGTTTTCCACTGTGTACGTGGACCACTTCTACTTTGTGCATTCCTCGGTTGATGGACATTTTCATTGCTTCCGAGTGTTGGCTATGGTAAATATTGTTGGCGTGCAGGATTGCCAGCCTGTGACTTTTTGATTTTCATTTTCTCAGGTGATAGGCCCAGCAGTGGTTGGGATTGATTGACTGGTAGCACCGCGTTACCCTTTTCAAAGCACCTTCTTTGTGTTTTCATTAGTGGCTCTTACCACGTCCCCCTTAGAATCGAGGGTACGCATTTCTCCACAATCGCTTCAGCATTTATTGTTTGCAGCATTTATGCTAATGGCCCTTCTGGCTGCTGTGAGCTGATAGGTTTTTGTAATTTGGGTTTGCATGTCTTTGAAAATTCGTAAAACTCATCATTTTTCTCTGCCGTTTTCTTTTCTGTTAAAAAAAGGAAACAATTGGGAGTACAGTATAACTCTTGAAATTGTCTTCTTGGAAGGTTGCCCTCTTTTGAATTTTTCGGTCGATTTTCCACCCCAGAATTTTTTTAGAGAGCAGGTGTCATTTACCGAACTGCAAGTTTGGTGACTATTTAGTGACCTTTGGCAATGGATTTAAAGCTGCTGTTGTGGGAAGTGGCCTCAAGGAGGCAGCATTTCTCCATTCCCAAATCTGGGTACTAGGGCAGCAGAGTCTTTCTGGAAGTCGTGTTCCTAGGTTGTAAATTACATTGGAATGTGCATGGAGAAACCCCCATAAGATTAGGTCTCATTATTTCTTCTTGGTTTTAAAAATTGCTTTAATTGGGGTAAAGCTTAGAATATTGTTTCTCCTAGGTGTACACGATCTGGTTCATTTGTACATTATATATGTCTATTCAAGTACAGATCCTCTTCCCATGTAAAATGTTACTGAGGGTTCCGCAGACCTCCCTTGCTATATGGTCGGTCTTTTTGATATATGTATATAATATGTGTTTGTATGCATACAGTAACACTAATCTTAATTTATCCATTCCCCCCACCTTTCCTTTCAGATGAGCATAGTTTGCTTTCTAAGTCTGTGAGTGTCTTTCTCTGTGGAAATATGTTCATTTGTGTCAGTTATTAGATAACGCCTGTAAGTGATATCATAGAATATAGGTCTTTTGCTTTCCGACTTACCTCATGGTTCGTGATTATCTCCAGACTCATTTGTGGTGCCTCAGAGAGCAATGGTTCATTGTCTTCCATGGCTAATATTCCATTGTGGACATGGACCACTTCTTCTTTATCCATTCACCTCTTGTTGGACATTTTGATTGCTTCACTGTCTTGGCTATTGTGAATAAGGCTGCACTGCAGCTTTTGCGGCCTGTGTCTTCTCGATTCTTGTCTTCTCAGGTGACAGGTCCAATGGTGCGCCTGCTGGATTGAATGGTGCCTCCATTTTTACTTTTAAACACAGCTCCTTTCTGTTCTCATTATTGGCTGTTACCCCTTTACGTCTCACCAGCAGGTAGAGGGTACACAGTTCCCTAAAACCCCTTCAGCATTTATTGTTTGTAGACTTTTTGCTGATGGTCAGTCGACTGGTGTGAGTTGAAACCTTTTTGTAGATTAGATTGCATGGGTCTAACACTCCCTGAGGTTGAGCTTTTATCCATTTTCCTTTTCTTTTTTTAAAAGAGCGTGAGTAAAACTTAACTCTTCATACTCTCTTCTTGAAACATTTGCCTGTGTTGAATTTTTTTGTCCATTCCCTACTTCAGCGCAATTTTTTAGGGCAGGTGTCCTTTACAGCCCTGAGTCCTTGGGAATGTTAAGTGACCATGAGCTGTGAGTTTAAAGCTGCTCCTGCAGGGAAAGGTCAGAAGGTGGCAGCATTTCTCCTTTACCAAATTTGGTTACTGGGGAAACAGAGCCTTAATGGAAGTAGTGTTCTAGGTTGTAAATTAGAATGGAATGTGCCAGGAAAAAGCCCTGTAAGTTTATGTCTCATTACTTCTTGTTGATATGTGTAATTTACTTTTTATTTTTTATCCCAGCAAATTTGATTACAATGGTTTGTTTGTTCTAGGTGTGCAAGATGTGGTTCTTTCACACATATTCGTGTATCTATTCTTCCTCGCATCCTTTTTCCATGTAGGTTATGACACAATGTTGAGTAGTCTCTCTCCTGGTCTTCCGTACGTCTTTGGTGAGTATATATTTCACATGGTTTGTATATCTCTGTTGACCCCAATATGGTAATGTATCCAATCCTCATCCCTTTCTACTTGGTGAACCATAAGTTTTTTAATGAATCTGTGGTTGCCTTTCTCTGTGGAAATATCTTCATTGGTATCAATTTTTAAGTAACTCCTAAAAGTGATATGATAGGATATGTGTCTTTTGCTTTCTCACTTACTACACGTGGCGTGATTACGTCTAGACTCATCTATGGTGCTGCAAATGGCATTGTTTCACTTTTTTCACTAGCGAATATTCCATCTGTACATGGAGGAGTTCTTCTTTGTCCACCCATCTGTTGGTGGACTTTTTGGTTACTTCCATATCTTGGCTATTGTAATACTGTGCCGTGCAGATTTGCCTGCCTGTGTCTTTGCAATTCTCTCTTCTTAGATTTTAGGTCGAGGAGTGGGCCTGCTGGATCATATGGTAGCTCAATGTTGACCTTTTTAAGGCACCTCCATTCTGTTCTCATTCGTGGCCCTTTCCAAGTTACGTCCCACTTGAAGTTGAGGGTATGCACTTCTCCACAACACCTTCAGCATTTATTGTTTGTAGTTTTCTTAAAGATGGTGATTCTGACAACTGTGAGCTGATACCTTTTTGCGGTTGAATTCGCACGTGCCTCATAATCCGTTGAAATTGAGCTTTAAGGCATGTCCTTTTTATTTTTCTAGCTGTGATTACCCCTTAGTTCTTCAAAGTGTTCTCTTAAAGTATGTGTCACATTTTGAAATGTTTTGGCCATGACCCCCCTCAAGACATTTTGAGGGCAGGTTTCATTTACAGTTCTGCAGTACTTGTTCCTATGAAATGGCCGTTAGCACAGCCTTTAAAGCTGCTTTTGCAGGTAACTGCCAGAGGGTGGCAGCCTTTCTATGTCCCCCACCCTGGTACCTAGGGAAAAGCCCTTGCGGCCTGTGGTGTTTCTCGGTTATAAATTAGAGTGGAGTGTGCCCGGACAAACCCACACAAGCTGATGTCTCCTTACTTTTGTTGGTTTTTTAAATTTACTTTTTATTTTTCATTGGAGTAGTTTTCCACTGTGTACGTGAACCACTTCTACTTTGTGCATTCCTCGGTTGATGGACATTTTCATTGCTTCCGAGTGTTGGCTATGGTAAATATTGTTGGCGTGCAGGATTGCCAGCCTGTGACTTTTTGATTTTCATTTTCTCAGGTGATAGGCCCAGCAGTGGTTGGGATTGATTGACTGGTAGCACCGCGTTACCCTTTTCAAAGCACCTTCTTTGTGTTTTCATTAGTGGCTCTTACCACGTCCCCCTTAGAATCGAGGGTACGCATTTCTCCACAATCGCTTCAGCATTTATTGTTTGCAGCATTTATGCTAATGGCCCTTCTGGCTGCTGTGAGCTGATAGGTTTTTGTAATTTGGGTTTGCATGTCTTTGAAAATTCGTAAAACTCATCATTTTTCTCTGCCGTTTTCTTTTCTGTTAAAAAAAGGAAACAATTGGGAGTACAGTATAACTCTTGAAATTGTCTTCTTGGAAGGTTGCCCTCTTTTGAATTTTTCGGTCGATTTTCCACCCCAGAATTTTTTTAGAGAGCAGGTGTCATTTACCGAACTGCAAGTTTGGTGACTATTTAGTGACCTTTGGCAATGGATTTAAAGCTGCTGTTGTGGGAAGTGGCCTCAAGGAGGCAGCATTTCTCCATTCCCAAATCTGGGTACTAGGGCAGCAGAGTCTTTCTGGAAGTCGTGTTCCTAGGTTGTAAATTACATTGGAATGTGCATGGAGAAACCCCCATAAGATTATGTCTCATTATTTCTTCTTGGTTTTAAAAATTGCTTTAATTGGGGTAAAGCTTAGAATATTGTTTCTCCTAGGTGTACACGATCTGGTTCATTTGTACATTATATATGTCTATTCAAGTACAGATCCTCTTCCCATGTAAAATGTTACTGAGGGTTCCGCAGACCTCCCTTGCTATATGGTCGGTCTTTTTGATATATGTATATAATATGTGTTTGTATGCATACAGTAACACTAATCTTAATTTATCCATTCCCCCCACCTTTCCTTTCAGATGAGCATAGTTTGCTTTCTAAGTCTGTGAGTGTCTTTCTCTGTGGAAATATGTTCATTTGTGTCAGTTATTAGATAACGCCTGTAAGTGATATCATAGAATATAGGTCTTTTGCTTTCCGACTTACCTCATGGTTCGTGATTATCTCCAGACTCATTTGTGGTGCCTCAGAGAGCAATGGTTCATTGTCTTCCATGGCTAATATTCCATTGTGGACATGGACCACTTCTTCTTTATCCATTCACCTCTTGTTGGACATTTTGATTGCTTCACTGTCTTGGCTATTGTGAATAAGGCTGCACTGCAGCTTTTGCGGCCTGTGTCTTCTCGATTCTTGTCTTCTCAGGTGACAGGTCCAATGGTGCGCCTGCTGGATTGAATGGTGCCTCCATTTTTACTTTTAAACACAGCTCCTTTCTGTTCTCATTATTGGCTGTTACCCCTTTACGTCTCACCAGCAGGTAGAGGGTACACAGTTCCCTAAAACCCCTTCAGCATTTATTGTTTGTAGACTTTTTGCTGATGGTCAGTCGACTGGTGTGAGTTGAAACCTTTTTGTAGATTAGATTGCATGGGTCTAACACTCCCTGAGGTTGAGCTTTTATCCATTTTCCTTTTCTTTTTTTAAAAGAGCGTGAGTAAAACTTAACTCTTCATACTCTCTTCTTGAAACATTTGCCTGTGTTGAATTTTTTTGTCCATTCCCTACTTCAGCGCAATTTTTTAGGGCAGGTGTCCTTTACAGCCCTGAGTCCTTGGGAATGTTAAGTGACCATGAGCTGTGAGTTTAAAGCTGCTCCTGCAGGGAAAGGTCAGAAGGTGGCAGCATTTCTCCTTTACCAAATTTGGTTACTGGGGAAACAGAGCCTTAATGGAAGTGGTGTTCTAGGTTGTAAATTAGAATG
This sequence comes from Balaenoptera borealis, assembly GCF_965194805.1. NCBI lineage: Eukaryota > Metazoa > Chordata > Mammalia > Artiodactyla > Balaenopteridae > Balaenoptera > Balaenoptera borealis. Next base: position 617,888 of record NW_028123762.1, read on the forward strand.
GAATGTGCCAGGAAAAAGCCCTGTAAGTTTATGTCTCATTACTTCTTGTTGATATGTGCAATTTACTTTTTATTTTTTATCCCAGCAAATTTGATTACAATGGTTTGTTTGTTCTAGGTGTGCAAGATGTGGTTCTTTCACACATATTCGTGTATCTATTCTTCCTCGCATCCTTTTTCCATGTAGGTTATGACACAATGTTGAGTAGTCTCTCTCCTGGTCTTCCGTACGTCTTTGGTGAGTATATATTTCACATGGTTTGTATATCTCTGTTGACCCCAATATGGTAATGTATCCAATCCTCATCCCTTTCTACTTGGTGAACCATAAGTTTTTTAATGAATCTGTGGTTGCCTTTCTCTGTGGAAATATCTTCATTGGTATCAATTTTTAAGTAACTCCTAAAAGTGATATGATAGGATATGTGTCTTTTGCTTTCTCACTTACTACACGTGGCGTGATTACGTCTAGACTCATCTATGGTGCTGCAAATGGCATTGTTTCACTTTTTTCACTAGCGAATATTCCATCTGTACATGGAAGAGTTCTTCTTTGTCCACCCATCTGTTGGTGGACTTTTTGGTTACTTCCATATCTTGGCTATTGTAATACTGTGCAATGCAGATTTGCCTGCCTGTGTCTTTGCAATTCTCTCTTCTTAGATTTTAGGTCGAGGAGTGGGCCTGCTGGATCATATGGTAGCTCAATGTTGACCTTTTTAAGGCACCTCCATTCTGTTCTCATTCGTGGCCCTTTCCAAGTTACGTCTCACTTGAAGTTGAGGGTATGCACTTCTCCACAACACCTTCAGCATTTATTGTTTGTAGTTTTCTTAAAGATGGTGATTCTGACAAGTGTGAGCTGATACCTTTTTGCGGTTGAATTCGCACGTGCCTCATAATCCGTTGAAATTGAGCTTTAAGGCATGTCCTTTTTATTTTTCAAGCTGTGATTACCCCCTTAGTTCTTCAAAGTGTTCTCTTAAAGTATGTGTCACATTTTGAAATGTTTTGGCCATGACCCCCCTCAAGACATTTTGAGGGCAGGTTTCATTTACAGTTCTGCAGTACTTGTTCCTATGAAATGGCCGTTAGCACAGCCTTTAAAGCTGCTTTTGCAGGTAACTGCCAGAGGGTGGTAGCCTTTCTATGTCCCCCACCCTGGTACCTAGGGAAAAGCCATTGCGGCCTGTGGTGTTTCTCGGTTATAAATTAGAGTGGAGTGTGCCCGGACAAACCCACACAAGCTGATGTCTCCTTACTTTTGTTGGTTTTTTAAATTTACTTTTTATTTTTCATTGGAGTAGTTTTCCACTGTGTACGTGGACCACTTCTACTTTGTGCATTCCTCGGTTGATGGACATTTTCATTGCTTCCGAGTGTTGGCTATGGTAAATATTGTTGGCGTGCAGGATTGCCAGCCTGTGACTTTTTGATTCTCATTTTCTCAGGTGATAGGCCCAGCAGTGGTTGGGATTGATTGACTGGTAGCACCGCGTTACCCTTTTCAAAGCACCTTCTTTGTGTTTTCATTAGTGGCTCTTACCACGTCCCCCTTAGAATCGAGGGTACGCATTTCTCCACAATCGCTTCAGCATTTATTGTTTGCAGCATTTATGCTAATGGCCCTTCTGGCTGCTGTGAGCTGATAGGTTTTTGTAATTTGGGTTTGCATGTCTTTGAAAATTCGTAAAACTCATCATTTTTCTCTGCCGTTTTCTTTTCTGTTAAAAAAAGGAAACAATTGGGAGTACAGTATAACTCTTGTAATTGTCTTCTTGGAAGGTTGCCCTCTTTTGAATTTTTCGGTCGATTTTCCACCCCAGAATTTTTTTAGAGAGCAGGTGTCATTTACCGAACTGCAAGTTTGGTGACTATTTAGTGACCTTTGGCAATGGATTTAAAGCTGCTGTTGTGGGAAGTGGCCTCAAGGAGGCAGCATTTCTCCATTCCCAAATCTGGGTACTAGGGCAGCAGAGTCTTTCTGGAAGTCGTGTTCCTAGGTTGTAAATTACATTGGAATGTGCATGGAGAAACCCCCATAAGATTATGTCTCATTATTTCTTCTTGGTTTTAAAAATTGCTTTAATTGGGGTAAAGCTTAGAATATTGTTTCTCCTAGGTGTACACGATCTGGTTCATTTGTACATTATATATGTCTATTCAAGTACAGATCCTCTTCCCATGTAAAATGTTACTGAGGGTTCCGCAGACCTCCCTTGCTATATGGTCGGTCTTTTTGATATATGTATATAATATGTGTTTGTATGCATACAGTAACACTAATCTTAATTTATCCATTCCCCCCACCTTTCCTTTCAGATGAGCATAGTTTGCTTTCTAAGTCTGTGAGTGTCTTTCTCTGTGGAAATATGTTCATTTGTGTCAGTTATTAGATAACGCCTGTAAGTGATATCATAGAATATAGGTCTTTTGCTTTCCGACTTACCTCATGGTTCGTGATTATCTCCAGACTCATTTGTGGTGCCTCAGAGAGCAATGGTTCATTGTCTTCCATGGCTAATATTCCATTGTGGACATGGACCACTTCTTCTTTATCCATTCACCTCTTGTTGGACATTTTGATTGCTTCACTGTCTTGGCTATTGTGAATAAGGCTGCACTGCAGCTTTTGCGGCCTGTGTCTTCTCGATTCTTGTCTTCTCAGGTGAGAGGTCCAATGGTGCGCCTGCTGGATTGAATGGTGCCTCCATTTTTACTTTTAAACACAGCTCCTTTCTGTTCTCATTATTGGCTGTTACCCCTTTACGTCTCACCAGCAGGTAGAGGGTACACAGTTCCCTAAAACCCCTTCAGCATTTATTGTTTGTAGACTTTTTGCTGATGGTCAGTCGACTGGTGTGAGTTGAAACCTTTTTGTAGATTAGATTGCATGGGTCTAACACTCCCTGAGGTTGAGCTTTTATCCATTTTCCTTTTCTTTTTTTAAAAGAGCGTGAGTAAAACTTAACTCTTCATACTCTCTTCTTGAAATATTTGCCTGTGTTGAATTTTTTTGTCCATTCCCTACTTCAGCGCAATTTTTTAGGGCAGGTGTCCTTTACAGCCCTGAGTCCTTGGGAATGTTAAGTGACCATGAGCTGTGAGTTTAAAGCTGCTCCTGCAGGGAAAGGTCAGAAGGTGGCAGCATTTCTCCTTTACCAAATTTGGTTACTGGGGAAACAGAGCCTTAATGGAAGTGGTGTTCTAGGTTGTAAATTAGAATGGAATGTGCCAGGAAAAAGCCCTGTAAGTTTATGTCTCATTACTTCTTGTTGATATGTGCAATTTACTTTTTATTTTTTATCCCAGCAAATTTGATTACAATGGTTTGTTTGTTCTAGGTGTGCAAGATGTGGTTCTTTCACACATATTCGTGTATCTATTCTTCCTCGCATCCTTTTTCCATGTAGGTTATGACACAATGTTGAGTAGTCTCTCTCCTGGTCTTCCGTACGTCTTTGGTGAGTATATATTTCACATGGTTTGTATATCTCTGTTGACCCCAATATGGTAATGTATCCAATCCTCATCCCTTTCTACTTGGTGAACCATAAGTTTTTTAATGAATCTGTGGTTGCCTTTCTCTGTGGAAATATCTTCATTGGTATCAATTTTTAAGTAACTCCTAAAAGTGATATGATAGGATATGTGTCTTTTGCTTTCTCACTTACTACACGTGGCGTGATTACGTCTAGACTCATCTATGGTGCTGCAAATGGCATTGTTTCACTTTTTTCACTAGCGAATATTCCATCTGTACATGGAGGAGTTCTTCTTTGTCCACCCATCTGTTGGTGGACTTTTTGGTTACTTCCATATCTTGGCTATTGTAATACTGTGCAGTGCAGATTTGCCTGCCTGTGTCTTTGCAATTCTCTCTTCTTAGATTTTAGGTCGAGGAGTGGGCCTGCTGGATCATATGGTAGCTCAATGTTGACCTTTTTAAGGCACCTCCATTCTGTTCTCATTCGTGGCCCTTTCCAAGTTACGTCCCACTTGAAGTTGAGGGTATGCACTTCTCCACAACACCTTCAGCATTTATTGTTTGTAGTTTTCTTAAAGATGGTGATTCTGACAAGTGTGAGCTGATACCTTTTTGCGGTTGAATTCGCACGTGCCTCATAATCCGTTGAAATTGAGCTTTAAGGCATGTCCTTTTTATTTTTCTAGCTGTGATTACCCCTTAGTTCTTCAAAGTGTTCTCTTAAAGTATGTGTCACATTTTGAAATGTTTTGGCCATGACCCCCCTCAAGACATTTTGAGGGCAGGTTTCATTTACAGTTCTGCAGTACTTGTTCCTATGAAATGGCCGTTAGCACAGCCTTTAAAGCTGCTTTTGCAGGTAACTGCCAGAGGGTGGTAGCCTTTCTATGTCCCCCACCCTGGTACCTAGGGAAAAGCCCTTGCGGCCTGTGGTGTTTCTCGGTTATAAATTAGAGTGGAGTGTGCCCGGACAAACCCACACAAGCTGATGTCTCCTTACTTTTGTTGGTTTTTTAAATTTACTTTTTATTTTTCATTGGAGTAGTTTTCCACTGTGTACGTGGACCACTTCTACTTTGTGCATTCCTCGGTTGATGGACATTTTCATTGCTTCCGAGTGTTGGCTATGGTAAATATTGTTGGCGTGCAGGATTGCCAGCCTGTGACTTTTTGATTCTCATTTTCTCAGGTGATAGGCCCAGCAGTGGTTGGGATTGATTGACTGGTAGCACCGCGTTACCCTTTTCAAAGCACCTTCTTTGTGTTTTCATTAGTGGCTCTTACCACGTCCCCCTTAGAATCGAGGGTACGCATTTCTCCACAATCGCTTCAGCATTTATTGTTTGCAGCATTTATGCTAATGGCCCTTCTGGCTGCTGTGAGCTGATAGGTTTTTGTAATTTGGGTTTGCATGTCTTTGAAAATTCGTAAAACTCATCATTTTTCTCTGCCGTTTTCTTTTCTGTTAAAAAAAGGAAACAATTGGGAGTACAGTATAACTCTTGAAATTGTCTTCTTGGAAGGTTGCCCTCTTTTGAATTTTTCGGTCGATTTTCCACCCCAGAATTTTTTTAGAGAGCAGGTGTCATTTACCGAACTGCAAGTTTGGTGACTATTTAGTGACCTTTGGCAATGGATTTAAAGCTGCTGTTGTGGGAAGTGGCCTCAAGGAGGCAGCATTTCTCCATTCCCAAATCTGGGTACTAGGGCAGCAGAGTCTTTCTGGAAGTCGTGTTCCTAGGTTGTAAATTACATTGGAATGTGCATGGAGAAACCCCCATAAGATTAGGTCTCATTATTTCTTCTTGGTTTTAAAAATTGCTTTAATTGGGGTAAAGCTTAGAATATTGTTTCTCCTAGGTGTACACGATCTGGTTCATTTGTACATTATATATGTCTATTCAAGTACAGATCCTCTTCCCATGTAAAATGTTACTGAGGGTTCCGCAGACCTCCCTTGCTATATGGTCGGTCTTTTTGAGATATGTATATAATATGTGTTTGTATGCATACAGTAACACTAATCTTAATTTATCCATTCCCCCCACCTTTCCTTTCAGATGAGCATAGTTTGCTTTCTAAGTCTGTGAGTGTCTTTCTCTGTGGAAATATGTTCATTTGTGTCAGTTATTAGATAACGCCTGTAAGTGATATCATAGAATATAGGTCTTTTGCTTTCCGACTTACCTCATGGTTCGTGATTATCTCCAGACTCATTTGTGGTGCCTCAGAGAGCAATGGTTCATTGTCTTCCATGGCTAATATTCCATTGTGTACATGGACCACTTCTTCTTTATCCATTCACCTGTTGTTGGACATTTTGATTGCTTCACTGTCTTGGCTATTGTGAATAAGGCTGCACTGCAGCTTTTGCGGCCTGTGTCTTCTCGATTCTTGTCTTCTCAGGTGAGAGGTCCAATGGTGCGCCTGCTGGATTGAATGGTGCCTCCATTTTTACTTTTAAACACAGCTCCTTTCTGTTCTCATTATTGGCTGTTACCCCTTTACGTCTCACCAGCAGGTAGAGGGTACACAGTTCCCTAAAACCCCTTCAGCATTTATTGTTTGTAGACTTTTTGCTGATGGTCAGTCGACTGGTGTGAGTTGAAACCTTTTTGTAGATTAGATTGCATGGGTCTAACACTCCCTGAGGTTGAGCTTTTATCCATTTTCCTTTTCTTTTTTTAAAAGAGCGTGAGTAAAACTTAACTCTTCATACTCTCTTCTTGAAATATTTGCCTGTGTTGAATTTTTTTGTCCATTCCCTACTTCAGCGCAATTTTTTAGGGCAGGTGTCCTTTACAGCCCTGAGTCCTTGGGAATGTTAAGTGACCATGAGCTGTGAGTTTAAAGCTGCTCCTGCAGGGAAAGGTCAGAAGGTGGCAGCATTTCTCCTTTACCAAATTTGGTTACTGGGGAAACAGAGCCTTAATGGAAGTGGTGTTCTAGGTTGTAAATTAGAATGGAATGTGCCAGGAAAAAGCCCTGTAAGTTTATGTCTCATTACTTCTTGTTGATATGTGCAATTTACTTTTTATTTTTTATCCCAGCAAATTTGATTACAATGGTTTGTTTGTTCTAGGTGTGCAAGATGTGGTTCTTTCACACGTATTCGTGTATCTATTCTTCCTCGCATCCTTTTTCCATGTAGGTTATGACACAATGTTGAGTAGTCTCTCTCCTGGTCTTCCGTACGTCTTTGGTGAGTATATATTTCACATGGTTTGTATATCTCTGTTGACCCCAATATGGTAATGTATCCAATCCTCATCCCTTTCTACTTGGTGAACCATAAGTTTTTTAATGAATCTGTGGTTGCCTTTCTCTGTGGAAATATCTTCATTGGTATCAATTTTTAAGTAACTCCTAAAAGTGATATGATAGGATATGTGTCTTTTGCTTTCTCACTTACTACACGTGGCGTGATTACGTCTAGACTCATCTATGGTGCTGCAAATGGCATTGTTTCACTTTTTTCACTAGCGAATATTCCATCTGTACATGGAGGAGTTCTTCTTTGTCCACCCATCTGTTGGTGGACTTTTTGGTTACTTCCATATCTTGGCTATTGTAATACTGTGCAGTGCAGATTTGCCTGCCTGTGTCTTTGCAATTCTCTCTTCTTAGATTTTAGGTCGAGGAGTGGGCCTGCTGGATCATATGGTAGCTCAATGTTGACCTTTTTAAGGCACCTCCATTCTGTTCTCATTCGTGGCCCTTTCCAAGTTACGTCCCACTTGAAGTTGAGGGTATGCACTTCTCCACAACACCTTCAGCATTTATTGTTTGTAGTTTTCTTAAAGATGGTGATTCTGACAAGTGTGAGCTGATACCTTTTTGCGGTTGAATTCGCACGTGCCTCATAATCCGTTGAAATTGAGCTTTAAGGCATGTCCTTTTTATTTTTCTAGCTGTGATTACCCCTTAGTTCTTCAAAGTGTTCTCTTAAAGTATGTGTCACATTTTGAAATGTTTTGGCCATGACCCCCCTCAAGACATTTTGAGGGCAGGTTTCATTTACAGTTCTGCAGTACTTGTTCCTATGAAATGGCCGTTAGCACAGCCTTTAAAGCTGCTTTTGCAGGTAACTGCCAGAGGGTGGTAGCCTTTCTATGTCCCCCACCCTGGTACCTAGGGAAAAGCCATTGCGGCCTGTGGTGTTTCTCGGTTATAAATTAGAGTGGAGTGTGCCCGGACAAACCCACACAAGCTGATGTCTCCTTACTTTTGTTGGTTTTTTAAATTTACTTTTTATTTTTCATTGGAGTAGTTTTCCACTGTGTACGTGGACCACTTCTACTTTGTGCATTCCTCGGTTGATGGACATTTTCATTGCTTCCGAGTGTTGGCTATGGTAAATATTGTTGGCGTGCAGGATTGCCAGCCTGTGACTTTTTGATTCTCATTTTCTCAGGTGATAGGCCCAGCAGTGGTTGGGATTGATTGACTGGTAGCACCGCGTTACCCTTTTCAAAGCACCTTCTTTGTGTTTTCATTAGTGGCTCTTACCACGTCCCCCTTAGAATCGAGGGTACGCATTTCTCCACAATCGCTTCAGCATTTATTGTTTGCAGCATTTATGCTAATGGCCCTTCTGGCTGCTGTGAGCTGATAGGTTTTTGTAATTTGGGTTTGCATGTCTTTGAAAATTCGTAAAACTCATCATTTTTCTCTGCCGTTTTCTTTTCTGTTAAAAAAAGGAAACAATTGGGAGTACAGTATAACTCTTGAAATTGTCTTCTTGGAAGGTTGCCCTCTTTTGAATTTTTCGGTCGATTTTCCACCCCAGAATTTTTTTAGAGAGCAGGTGTCATTTACCGAACTGCAAGTTTGGTGACTATTTAGTGACCTTTGGCAATGGATTTAAAGCTGCTGTTGTGGGAAGTGGCCTCAAGGAGGCAGCATTTCTCCATTCCCAAATCTGGGTACTAGGGCAGCAGAGTCTTTCTGGAAGTCGTGTTCCTAGGTTGTAAATTACATTGGAATGTGCATGGAGAAACCCCCATAAGATTAGGTCTCATTATTTCTTCTTGGTTTTAAAAATTGCTTTAATTGGGGTAAAGCTTAGAATATTGTTTCTCCTAGGTGTACACGATCTGGTTCATTTGTACATTATATATGTCTATTCAAGTACAGATCCTCTTCCCATGTAAAATGTTACTGAGGGTTCCGCAGACCTCCCTTGCTATATGGTCGGTCTTTTTGAGATATGTATATAATATGTGTTTGTATGCATACAGTAACACTAATCTTAATTTATCCATTCCCCCCACCTTTCCTTTCAGATGAGCATAGTTTGCTTTCTAAGTCTGTGAGTGTCTTTCTCTGTGGAAATATGTTCATTTGTGTCAGTTATTAGATAACGCCTGTAAGTGATATCATAGAATATAGGTCTTTTGCTTTCCGACTTACCTCATGGTTCGTGATTATCTCCAGACTCATTTGTGGTGCCTCAGAGAGCAATGGTTCATTGTCTTCCATGGCTAATATTCCATTGTGGACATGGACCACTTCTTCTTTATCCTTTCACCTGTTGTTGGACATTTTGATTGCTTCACTGTCTTGGCTATTGTGAATAAGGCTGCACTGCAGCTTTTGCGGCCTGTGTCTTCTCGATTCTTGTCTTC